>NC_132790.1:34082500-34707500 GCF_048418805.1 Vulpes vulpes
TATATACAGAAGAAAAAGCCTAGAAAGACTATACTCTAATAGTAAAACACATTATTTTTTATACAAAGGAAGAGAAAAGTTACTACAAAAGTAGGGCATTCTTCTCACTCCTTTGGGCCCTGTAACTGGGTCAGGTTACATGGCACTTGAGCTCAGTATGTGACAATCTAATTTTTGGGTGTCTAATATTTGTGCTCAGCTGGATTCAAGGTAGAAGGTGGTTTTCCCCCTATGCTTGCTATCACTTTTGCCTTTATTTAAAGTCTACTCAAATCCTTATGGAAGAACATAGGAATAAAAGTAAAATTTTCATTTTTTTTCCATTGTGGAACAACCAGTTTATCTTTGCATCATTCTGTACTTTTTTTTTTTTTTTAAGATTTTATTTGAGAGAGAGAAGGAGCAGAGGGAGAGGGAGAAACAGATTCCCTGCTGAGCAGCGAGCCCGATGCGATGCAGACTGGACCCTAAGATCACAACTGTAGCCCAAGGCAGATGCTCAACCACTGAGCCACCCAGATGCCCCTGTACTTGTTTTTCTATATTTGACATCCATACGCTTTTTCCTATGAGTAGGTTGCAGTTTCCCGTTAAACTTCTATCCTACACTGCCTATAAAACTCCATTCTTCCAGCGCTGTGATAATGGAAACATGTCCTAGCTCTTTTTTTTTCTTTTGTGCTCCATGGTTACCCTGGGAGATAGGAGCCAACAGATCTGAATATAAACAACAGCAATTACTTTCTCTGACAAACACTGTGTTGAAAAGGAAAACCACAGGCCCCAAAGGTGTCACTTAGGCAGAGTCCCCAAACTGGGGCCTAATACCTAATCTGATTGTAGTTTAAACCTTAGTGTGGTCATACCTAGACATGGAGTCAGCCACATGGGTCCTCTCTATCCTCCAAAAGAAGATGAAGTAATCTGCATAAGACTCCCTGCTCTTCCACTAAGGGAAAGTGACTTTGCCTGGAACAATCCTTCTCTTTCGCTAATAACTTACTTGCCCCATCCTCCTTTTCACCTTCCATTTTGGTTTACTCAGTTTTGTTTTTTTAAAAAGAAAGATCTGGTGGCGGCAATGAGATCTGAAGTCTCTTGGCATCTGGGGACAATGAGCAACACAGATATGGCACCCTGTAAACGCTGAGAGTTCAAGGTCTGTCTTCCCATTTGAGGGCCTTTGGTAAGTCTCCCTCAGTTTCAGCTCTGCTTTTTGTGTTCAAGCTATCCATCTAACTGGCTTTCCAGCCCAGGGTTAATGAATCAGTCTAACAAAGGAGGCTCTAATGGAGCCCCAGTCCTTAGCCTTTGGTTCCGTCTACAGTTCGACATTGGAATCCTTCCCCCAGTTCCTGTTTACATGCCCCAGTTACTGGGGCTTACTGGTTTAGTTCTTTCCTCATTTCTAGTCCATAGTCCCTGAGTGAAGTCTGCTTGAGTCTAGTTTGGGAACTGCTGGTAGTATGCATGGCTTTCTGTTGGATAGTCTACAGTGATATATTTTGGTTATTGCTGGTGTGTTGAGGTGAGTGTTTGTCTTGTTTTGTGTAAATAAAGGCTACTAGCTAGTGGGGATCTTGGAGACTGAAAAGGTGCCAAAATTGGTGGCTGAGGTTGACAGGAGCTATCAGCGTGCTTGACACCTAGCCCAAAGATTGCTGTGTTTGGATGAGATGGAATGGGGTAGGTTGATAGGTCATTGCCAACTTCAAGAAAACTTCTATTTAACGAGGCACACTGTTAAACACGTACAACCCCCAACACAGAGGCAAGTCCCTCTTAGGTATTAGTTTGGCTCTGAGAAATCCAAAGGCCTAGCTAATGCAGTGAGATTCTTTATGTCCACAGAGTTGAGCATGCCACCTTCTGGCACACTTGCTTATTTTATGTCTAAAGACTATAGTCCTAGAAGTTGCCAATAACTCGCAAGATGGAAAAATTTTGCTGAAATCAATGTGGGATTACAATGGCGATTATGGGGAACATTCCAATTAGACAACATTCATTTAAGAAGTATACCTGAAAGCAAGGGATCCCGAATTAGAACCAGATACATGTTTTAATTGTCAAGCAGAAGCCTCCAAAAGGTCCCCAAATTCGTTAAGTTTCATTAAGATTTACTAAAAAAGCTAATGAAAAAGAGAAAAGGAATCTAAAACAAGACTAATTAAAAAATATGCCTTAACTCCTACTATTCCTCTCTATCCTTTGAGTATTCATCCCAGTGATCCTCTGTCTAAATTGCCTTTTCACTCTAAAGACAGTGTTAGGGGAGTTACCTTTAAAAGTAAGACCACCCGAGGTTACAGAGGATCCCCTTCAGGTATCTTTCCCCCTCCTTGATAGAAGGCCAAAAACTAAGGGCCACAGGAGAGAATTTCTTAAACTGAGGGAAGATCTTCAAGAGTTTTTGTAAATTACCTTTTTTTTGATATATTCCAAAGGATTTGTTAAACCAATTTTGATATATTCCAAAGGATTTGTTAAACCAATCAGGCTTATCTGACATGCAAATTATATGGAAAGCTTTGTCAAATAATACTAAGCTGCCTTTACATTTGTGAGATGAAGCAAATGTGGAGGAAGTCTATTCTGCTTCTGCAAAAATGGCCCCTCACTGCCAGACTTCTGTCATCATTTTGAGAGAGGGAAATACAATTTCACATTGCCACTTCCTTTCTCAATCTAGACTCATTTATTACTGATCCTTTCTCTTCTGGGAAAAGCTGTTTCCTTCTTGCTTTGTATTTTTACATTCTAAATATGGCTTGGCTTCCTGCTCTGGGACTTGCAGGTTGTTGGTTCTTCCTTTTACCATATGTGGGAGTGACTCTCCACCTTGTGAAGATAGTATCGTTTTACACCCTCCTTGAAGATGCCTCCCTCCTCTTGGGCCCATGAAGTGCTTTAATACTGCCAGAAATATTTACTGTTTGTCCGAGCTGAAAGCTAACAGGATTTAATGACTCAATAATCAACAACTTAACTAAACTGAAAGCTGATATTGATAGCTTGATAGGAATATTTTTAGGCCTTCTCCCCTTGGCTATATGTCCAGAGAGAAAGAAAACATTCTCACAGATGGATGGATGAGTTTGTCAGTTCTTTGCTATCATTGTGGTGGCAGCCCAATTCTTTGAGGAATTAAAAATAGCTGTCCTGTTTTACCCATCTAGTCTTTATAGGACCAGAACTGTGGTTCGAATATCGATTCAAAGATCATCAATCTTTTTTACCATCTCCTCCCCCCAACCATCCCTTTTAATTTCTGCATCTGTATTTAATTATGTCTACATGTGTATTGTAATTATGTTATTTTTTACATCTGGATAGTATTACTAAAAGTAACTTATAAAAGAGCTCTATTTAGTTGGTTTCAGGACAAGCACTTATAAAAATTGTGGATTCTGAAATTCTCAGAAAGATAAAAACTGGGGCACATAGGTGGCTCAGTTAAGTGTCTGCCTTCAGCTCAGGTCATGACCTCAGGGTCTTGGGACTGAGCCCCACATTGGGCTCCTGGCTCAGCAGGGAGTCTCCTTCTCCCTCTCCCTCTGCCCCCTGCTCCTGCTCTTTCTCTTGCTCTATCTCAAATAAATAAAACTTAAAGAAAAAAAAAACTAACCCAAATATTTTTCAAGTTCATGTGATTTGGAAAAATATTTGATATGAAAGCTAGTTTAAGACTAGCTTGTAAGCTAGCTTGTAAGCTAGTTACAAGACATGTTTATGTCTTGGAAAAATATTTGATATGAAAGCTAGTTTAAGACTAGCTTGTAAGCTAGTTACAAGACATGTTTATGTCTTTAGAGTTATCAGCATTATATATAAAACTTTTATTCTTCCTGAGTTTACTAGCCAAATAAGTTTACATTTCTTCTATGATCTATGAATAAAAATAATAGTTTAGGATAATGGCTGACTTTGCCTAAAGTTTTAATGAAGTTTTCATAAATAACTTAAATATAATTTTAAAGAACAAGTAGAGTAAAATTTTAAAAAGTTTCTCCAAATCCTTTTGGTAATCTGAAACCTTAAAATTTAGCCAATAAGTTAAATCCATTAAATATCTAGATCATTTTTAAATAAGACAAAATACTAAAACATTAATTACTAAAACATAGGTTTACTATGGTTTACATAGGTTTTACATAGGACTACTTTCGGTTTACTACTACAGGGAAACTAAAAAAACATTTGGATATTATTAAAGCTACATTAGAAAATTTTAAAAGGTATATAATTCAAAAAATTTTGAAATGTATTCATGAATTTTCAAATTTAAAACTGGTATATTTACAATTGCTTACTTAGTTTTCACTGGAAATTAAGGTTTCTAAGGGTTAAGAATTCTAATTAATATATGTAATTAATGTTACTAAAAATAATAAGGGAAAAATTTCCCTATGCCAGGAAAGTAGGATGTGTTTTCGTAAAAACAAAAACATGAGAAATGGAGATTATCTTTTGTTGAGGAGAAAGAGTAATTTTGTCCAAAGTGAGGCTGGTTTTCTAAAGAGGAAAAAACAGACAAAATCAGAATGTAGGCAAAAAAAACTGTAAAAAGTTTGCGGATAAGGAACCTTAAATTTAGTTAAAGTTTTAGTATCAAAAGTCACCTAGTACAAAATTAGAAATTGGTATTCCCTCTAAAAAGGACAAAGTTTTCTTAGACTGTTAATTTGCTTTTGATAGACACTAAATTTCTTTACCTTTCATATTTGAATTTCATAATGATTTGTGATCCTGTCCAGCAAGTGCTTTAAAAACCTTTTCCTGGTATTTTGACATTTCTCCAGATCAAATTCTAAATGAAGGCTTTTTGATATATTCCAAAGGATTTGTTAAACCAATCAGGCTTATCTGACATGCAAATTACATGGAAAGCTTTGTCAAATAATACTAAGCTGCCTTTACATTTGTGAGATGAAGCAAATGTGGAGGAAGTCTATTCTGCTTCTGCAAAAATGGCCCCTCACTGCCAGACTTTTGTCATCCTAAGGTCTTTTTAACATGGCAACAGTGTGCTCCCGAATCAGAAAAATTAAGATGCGATCTGTAAGCAGTGGCTGTAAATAAGAGTCACACTATCGGAAAACCTAAGACAGCAGCTTGGTTCTTCCTGGCTCTCTGACAAACTCCATTTTCTGTTTTTCTTTTCTCTTTTTTTAATACCTTCACCCACCATAGTACGTTTAAGGTGATTCAAATTATGAATAGACTTCAGTGTGAAGACTTGTGTAAAACTACAAAAACAGACTACCAGCAAGGCCTGACCTGTTTGGTGCATAATCCTGGAAAAATTGTTCCCAGAGGCTTCAGATCTCCTTCTGGACCCTCTCAATACCTGCTGCCAGACTTCAGCTATCATTTTTGTACGGGTTATCAGTGTTCTCTTATATGCATTTTCTGGAGCCTTTTCCAGCTGTGAGGCTTATGCCTCACAGTGAAAAAAAATGTAGAAAATATTTCTCATTGGAGTATACCTTCCATGGTCTCTTCTGTAGTGATCAATGCTCTAGGTTAAACCCACTTCATTGTGCATATCTTAAGAGCTTATGAAAATCTTGCAAATTCTTGGAATTCTATTAGTATACAACCTTCCATTGATTCACTGTTGTCTCATGCTGGTATGACAAGCTATAGGAAGTTTCTAATGTCTTAAGGTCAAGCCTGTTGTCAACAGGTTCAAGAAGACCTCCTAGATCCTAATTCAAAGGAAACTGTCAGTCACAATCTGTAGTCTGGTGACTAGGTATTCTACAGACATCACCAGGGGAAGACAGCCTTGAGCCCTGGTGGAAGAGACCTTCCTTACCAAGTACTCCTGGCCACGGACACTGCTGCAAAACTAGAAGATGCTGGAGACCCCAAAATCAAATTGACGGTAAAGAGAAGTAGCTGACATCCAGGTAGAATGCTTCTGCCCAGGATGACATATCAAGACTTCACATTCCAAGTAAACATAAAAGCTTTTTCCTCTTTTCCTTTACTCTGTATTGGCCTGGGAAGAAATAAATACACACTCACCTGTATCTCTCAGGTCACTGCTAATGTGGGGTAACCTCTGGAATTGAGACAACCTTTTACTTCAGGGCAGGAGAAAATCTAACTGTGCCTTTAACTTTTCATAAGCAAAATAAGGTATTTAATTGTTTCAACTCCGCTAAATTTAAAGGACTTATGCCAGGATGCTTTTCTGATTCAGGATTCACTCCTTTGGGCAGATCTCTATTTCCTGGTTTATGGATAAATGTAAATGAGGCTATGATCAATAACTTCTCCTTAATTCTTAAATTATTACAAAATCTACTGCTAAAGAAATAGCAGCCCAACAAAGATCTTTAGATTCTGTAACCAAACTTGTCCTTGATAATAGAATAGCTTTTGATTATCTTTTAGCTGAGCAAAGCTGTGTCTGTGATGTGAACATTTGCTGTGCCTAGAGTAACACTTCTGGGTAAATTGAAACTCAGTTACAGAAGATCAAAGAACAGGTTGCTTGGCTTAAAAAGGTGATTCCTTCTAGAGTCTCTGACTTAACGTGATTTTGACTAGTGCTTAGTGATTCTTGGTAAATTTGGTAGAGTACTCCTTGGTTACCGATCTATTTCATCCTTTGTTTTCCTGTGTCTCTTATGTCATTTGTCATACATGAAGTAAAAACTGTTGCTAAGGAACACATCTTGGAAGCCAAACCCACAAAATTGGTGGGCATGAGTTTGGCACTTGAAAGCTGTTAAGCACTTGCTACACCTAGTTAAGATAAGTTGGTCACGGGATCCCTGGGTGGCTCAGCGGTTTGGCGCCTGCCTTTGGCCCAGGGCACGATCCTGGAGACCCGGGATCGAATCCCACGTCGGGCTCCCGGTGCATGGAGCCTGCTTCTCCCTCTGCCTGTGTCTCTGCCCTCTCTCTCTCTCTCTGTGTGACTATCATAAATTATTAAAAAATTAAAAAGAAAAGTTAAAAAAAAAAAAAAAGGTTGGTCACTAATAGGCTAGATTCACACAGGTCACTTGTCAACTTCAAGAAAATTTCTGGGCAGTAAGTACACGGTAAAACACACAATCCTCACAATCCACACCATAACCTCCCAGGTATTACGGTAGCTCCAAGAGACCCAAGGCTTAGCTACAAGAAAAAACTGGATGATTGTTTTCCTTTTGTCTTATTTTATGTCCTAAGAGCTTGGCTTTATGACCACTGAGAATATTCTTTTTATTCTACTACCCAGAGGGTGCACTTACCAGGGTACACCTTGATGACCAGTAGAATAGATGGGCTCTGAGTCACTGTCCAGCCAAGCTCTCAGCAGACTTTTTTATGAGAGGTCCCAGGCCATAGGGACCTTTGTTGCTTGTTAGTGCTGGAAAGTCCCATTCCTAAGTGGCACTTGGCTGGTGTCACAGATTAGTGGGTTTGTGACAGGAGGAGTCTCACATTTGTCTCACATTTTTGTGGGAGATTAGAGACACTGTTTTCATTGCATTATCCTTACAACCTGTGCAATGAAGACTTTGCTTCCTTAGATTAATTTTGGGAGTAAACTTTTGGATCACGAGGGCTACATTATCTAGACTCTTCTCTGGATGCCTCTTGTAGCTTTGGTTAAGCCATTTAAAAGGCTTTGATTTGAGTTACTACTGATAGATTTTATTTGTCAATGCCTAGACAATGGATCCCTTAAATTGATTATATTTTAAAAATATTTTATAGAGAGCTCTCAATTGTATTACTATAATAGCTATCACCTTAGGGACTCTCCTGATAAGATGAAGAGAAATCAGACTTCAGACAAAAAATCAATATCCACATCCAACATTAAATGCCCCTTCTTAACTGCTTGTTTTAACTTCATTTCCCTACAGGATTCACAGAAAACTCTGGCCTAATGTCTAGGTTAAAAGTTGCTAATAAATGCTGAAACCAGACAATGAATGTTAACAAAAGGACCCAAGACTGGCAGTCAGGCTCTCTTTGCTTCTATCTTCCAGGGCTCTGTAATCAGGGTCTGTTAGCTTCAGGCATTCCTATGTAATGTCCTTTACAAGCAGATCTTAAACCATCTGCCACAACAGGAATCGTGTTCCCTGGACAGCAGAAAATATTTTATTTTATTTTATTTTATTTTATTTTATTTTATTTTATTTTATTTTATTATTTTATTTTTTTCAGAAAATATTTTATAAAGCCCTTTTACCCTACTTTTAGAAGACTACCAAATTTAGAGAAGAATTAAAAAGATTAGTGACTATTCACAGCCCCCGCTTCAGACAAGAACAATGACCAAAACTTCTCCTGGACCTTCCTACAAATGGTTTGCAAAAGGCCAATAGTCAGGGACTAACAGAAAAACCAAGGCTGAACTGTTCACCACCCAAAAAAGGCTTTTGTTAAAGTTCTTTCTTCTTTTCTTCCTTCCTTTCCTTTCCTTTTCTTTCTTTCTTTCTTTCTTTCTTTTCTTTCTTTCTTTCTTTCTTTCTTTCTTTCTTCTTTCTTTCTTTCTTCTTTCTTTCTTTCTTCTTTCTTTCTTTCTTTCTTTCTCTTTCTTTCTTTCTCTCTCTCTTTCTTTTCTTTCTTTCTCTCTCTCTCTTCCTTCCTTCCTTCCTTCCTTCCTTCCTTCCTTCCTTCCTTCCTTCCTTCCTTCCTTCCAAGATTTTATTTATACATGAGAATACACAGAGAGAGGAGCGAGAGAGGCAGAGACACAGGCAGAGGGAGAAGCAGTCTCCATGTAGGGAGCCTGAAGGTGGCACTAAACCGCTGAGCCACCCGGGCTGCCCTGTTAGAGTGCTTTAGAAAGATTTTACAAAGGCATAAAACTTTTGATCCCAGTTTTAATTAAAAATCTGATATAGGGGATCCCTGGGTGGCTCAGCGGTTTAGCACCTGCCTTCAGCCCAGGGGGTGATCCTGGAGTCCCAGGATTGAGTCCCACACCGGGCTCTCCTCATGAAACCTGCTTCTCCTCCCCGTGCCTGTGTCTCTGCCTCTCTCTTATTGTCTCTCATGAATAAATAAATAAAATCTTTAAAAATAAATAAAAAAAATCAGATATAAAGCAAATTTAGTTAGCAAAAAAAGGCCAAGCCCTTGATATTCAGGCCATAATCCAATTCTGTGGGAATTAGTAACAACTGTCTTTATCTTACAAATCTCTCTAAAACTAGAAATCCAACTCTAGAAAAAAATCAAAGCCCACCTATACCTCTCACAATGTCTGTAGATATTATAAAAGATCAGAATATTGGGCCAAAATTGTCCTGCACTTAAGAAAATTTGTTTTGCATTCTTTCACTGTCCCTTGAAATTATCATGTCTTCAAAATGTAAATAGAGCCCACAATTGCCCGTGACTGAAAATTAAAAATGCATTATTTCTAAAATGGCTATGGTGCCCAGATTCTGGCACCTTCAATAACAAGCAGATAGGTCTATCTCCACCTTAGAGAAAACTTGGATAATCTCTCCATATCTTTGGGATGTAAATTTTCTACCCCCATCATCTCTAGGACATAAGAGCTATTCTTTGACATATAAATATTAGGGAGAAGTATCTGAACAAGTATGAGTAAAAACAAAAGTTATAAGAGTTTTATTTGCATCTTGTCTGTATATTTGTCTATATACTAGACGGTAATACTAAAATTTTAAAAGCTCTATTTTACTTGGTTTGAAGGCAAGTGCTTGTAAGGACTGGGTATTCTAAAACCCAGAAAGCTAGAAACTAACCCAAATATTTTTCAAGTTCATTTGATTATTTAGTATTAAAGCTAATTTAAAGATGTTGGTTAAAAAAAAAAAAAAAAAAAAAAAAAGATGTTGGTTAAAGACATGTCTGTTATGCAAGAGTTAAATAAGCTCATGTTATCTCCTTTGCAAAACTTATCAGAAAATAAACTTAGCAGTGGTTGACTTTACTGCCTCAGGAAGTTTTGTGGGTAGTCTAAACATGATTGTTAAAAAGTAAATAACATAAAAAAAGGTTTGTATATAAAGTTTTTTTTTTTTTAAGATTTTATTTATTCATGAGAGAGAGAGAGAGAGAGAGAGGCAGAGACACAGGCAGAGGGAGAAGCAGGCTCCATGCAGAGAGCCTGATGTGGGACTCAATCCCGGGACTCCAGGATCACACCCTACCCCGAAGGCAGGCGCTAAACCGCTGAGCCACCCAGGGATCCCCATTGTATATAAAGTTTTAATTGCTTCCTAAATCTTTGGTAACCTGAGACTTCAGAAACTTCACTGTTTTGCTAAATTAAATAATGAATTAAGTGTATCTAGATTACTTAATGAATTTATCTTATGTCTAGTGCTTACTTTGGAAATTCTCTACTTTTATTACAGAGAAACCGTTTTGTGCTTTACTATGAAGCATGTTTCTAGAAATTATGAAATATATTCACAAAACACTTCACAATTGCTTACTACTTAGTTTTCACTAGAAATTAAAGTTTCTAAGATTTAAGGAAGGTAATAAATGTAATTAAGACAGATGGAAATAAGGGAAACAACTCTGTATGTAGGGAAGAGTAAGATAGGTATTTTGGGTAAAGAGATTGTACACTAAAACTGCAGCCAATGTTGGCCATCTCTGACCTGAGGTCTCAAGTGACCTCAAGGAGAAATCAAACAGGTAGAAGCAGAAGACTAGTTAAGCAATATTTTCAAATCAGATATGATAGAAACATATTAAGATGACCTAAGGGTCTTTATGTCTTTATGGAAATCAATAAACCTTAATTTTAAGGACCGTAACAGGTTATACAGAACTGCTTACAAGCACATAGACACCCTCCCTTTTGTATCTATGATGTGGAAGGACTCTCCCAGGCTATAGCCCTCATTAAGACCAAAAAAAAAAAAAGCATTTACTAACCTACTTTGGTTTTTTTTCAGATTGACAAAATACAGTTTTGCTGAAGGAAAAGAAAATAATTTTGTCCTAAAGTGAGGGTGATTATTTAAAAGAGGGAAAATTTCGGACAAAATCTGAATGTAAAGAAGTTGTAGGTTTATGGAACAATAATTTTCGACAAGAATTTTATGTGTGGTCAGTACTGGAGAAGATGTGAATGAATGTAAGTAAGTAAATAAGTTTGTTTTCTCTTTGTTAAAAGGACAGAATTTTCTTAAACTATTGGTCTGCTCTAATAAGAAATTATAAACAAAGCCTTTCTTTACATTTAAAGCACAGATGACAGATTCTTTGGTTGAGTCATAATATAAAAAGCTACATTTTGCTCACAATGATGGAACCATTTTTATTTGCCTTTGAAATATTTTATTGTCATTTTGGTTAAATAATTAAATACTATTTCATAATAATTTGTGATCCTATTTAATCAAATGTTCAAACTTTTAAAATATATTTTGATATACTTCAAAAAATCAAATTCTGAAGTTTTTGGACCATAATCTAAAATTTAAAAGATTTTGTGAGAATTTGGTATAAGTCTTATCATGTTACTATTTCACTCTGATGCTAATACAAATGTCTTCAGTGAGACTCAAGATCATAAAACTGAACCAGGTAAGAATTTCTGAACTAGTTAAAAAAGCAGATTCAAGCAGAACAAGAATTAAAAAATCGGACTGAATGGAGAATTATTTTTATAACTTTGAAACACTGTTTTAAAATGTTTTTTTCCATATTCTTAAGCTGATTCACAGCAAACATTTTTCTTTTTCTCTTTATCCTATCCCTCCAGCATTCAGAAACCCAGTAAGTGTTCTATTTTCAAGGAAGTATGTTTGCATAATTTAAATAACAGTATATTCTCCTTGTAACAGGACACAATGGGAAAATTGGTAGTAGTATTAAGGCTTTTTAGACAGATTTACATAGACTCAGATGGGACCAGACAGTGTTAAGGACTTCACTGAAGCCTATAAAGCCCCCTTGGAAATATTAGCCTAACACTGCCTACAGAGTTCCCAGCAGCTTTACCAGGTAAGTAATGAAGATCATTTCTTGAGAAGAATTCACCCAAATCTATAGGTACTTCAGGTGAAGTCTGATGGCAAGTAGTTGGCTTGGCCTTAATGAAGGTCATTTCTTGAGAAGAATTCACCCAAATCTATAGGTACTTCAGGTGAAGTCTGATGGCAAGTAGTTGGCTTGGCCTCTAGCTTTGTTAACCTGGAAATTCCTTATGAATAGCTCCAGCATAGCAGGTTTAAAGAGCCTATATGGTCAACTGCTATTCCTGCTGCACTTATGTAACTTAATCAAACCAAGTTCTTTTAAAACTAAACTTATTTTGCAAACCAACTAGTGTTAATTTGGCTATCTTTGCTAGAAACAGACAGACATTATAGAAAGAAAAACACACTTGTGTTGGGTTGGCTGAGAGGGGCACCCAAAATGGCGGACATCTCATATTGGTCAAAATGGCTGATCTTCCCGCCAAAGCAGCCATGACCACCACATCATCTCCAGTAAATCGAAGCCTAGACAAGAAACCAAAACTTTCCATCCAGGACTTTCCATCCAGGGACCACCCCCATCATCTGTACTATCCCCACCCCCAACCAATCACCTAGGGACACGGTGTTCCCTTGCCTAATTTGGCAAGGGACCCACCCGGATCCGGACCCGGAACCAATAAGGCTTAAACACCCCCACACTCCCCAACCCCGGTGCGACTTCTGTAACTCGGGCCACCTCTCCGAGTCACGGAACCTTGCCTGGGAGCGGTCCCCATTAAAGCACTCTCGAACCTACTGCCTGGCTCTGCCGTTTTTTTTTTTTTTTCTCTGCCATTCATTTTGGAAAAAACCTAGCAACTTGTGTATTAGATTTTAATACTGTTCATCAAAAACTAGACTAGATCTGAATTATCTCTAGTTTCCTCCAGTGCCTGGCTACAACTCTCTAAACTAGCATTTTTAATTTTTTCTCCTACCTTTCTCCCTTGGAATCATTTGAGACCTAAAACTGCCCCTTTCCCTGAAGGCTTGCCAACCAAATAAAAACTTGATGTAACCTTCAGAAGAATCACATTACCTCACATCTAGACAACATTCATGTCTGTTTTAGGGGCCTCTCAAAAGATCAGACACATTTGAATTATAAACCAGTAAAATCTGTGAGACTGTCACTGCTTGCTCCCACTCTAGCTGAAGATGATTTCAGCTTGACACCGACAAGTGACAACTGGCTACCCTCAGAACTCAAAAAATATTGATCCAGTCATTAACCATTGTTTTGTTTCTATCAGAACGAAACATCTGATTACTCATTTAATTAAATCATAGGCCTAACTTTGAGAATATACCCACATGCATCATGACCTCCTAAAGAGTTTAACTGAGCTGATCTATTGCCAGTACTAACAGACTCGTTCAACAAGATGGAAAAATCTATCAACACTCAACTTTAAATGTGTGAAACTTCAGGGAAGTGCCAAGGGCAGGCTGCCCTAAGATGGGCCACTTAGCCCATGAACATTTCTTTGAGTTAAAAGCAATTAAAACCCAGCAGACTGAGGAAAAGCTCATTACATCCCCCATTAACTGCCTAAGTTTACATTTACAGAAAGGAAAGCCTATATCATGACAGAGCTATTAATTGAGATTCCTCTTTAGGAGGAATCTTAGGAGACTCTTAGGAGACTTATTTGCGTAACCGCAACTTTTATTTTCCAAATGGCTGTCCTTCCTTTTGTATCAACAGACCCCCTACCCTCCTTTCCTTAGCTCAGGATGTCATATAAGCCTCATGTTGCCTGAATATCTTTGAAATTTCATATTTGTTTTCTCTTGTTAATCTGTCTCATGTCAATTTCCTAGTCCAGCCAGAAAGGCAGAGGACATTCTTTCTCCCCGATAATACCAGAGAAAAGAACAAAATAGTGGTAACTGAGAGTAGCACTAAAGCCTTAAATTCTGATCACATTTTTCAGGTAAGCTGAGATTGATCGGGAAGGTGTGGGAGGGGGAATGTTAAACCAAAGGCCCAAAATGGTGTCACTCAGGCTTAAACTTTCCCAGAAATGTAGTCTTAACTGACTAGTCGGGCATTGTCCCAATAGGGATAATGGGTCTGCCGCATGGCCCTCTCCCTTCCCCCAGAGGGTAATCTGTACAAGACTCCCTGTTTTTATCCTTATAGGAAAGTGACCTTGTTTAGAACAATCCTTTTCTTCTGCTAGTAACTTTCTTGCCCACCCTCCTTCCTATAAAAACCTTCATCAAGCTTCCATTCCCTCTACTTGCTAGATAAAAGGCTGCCCAAATCACTTTAAAAAGCCAATTAGAGGGATCCCTGGGTGGCGCAGCGGTTTGGCGCCTGCCTTTGGCCCAGGGCGCGATCCTGGAGACCCGGGATCGAATCCCACGTCGGGCTCCCGGTGCATGGAGTCTGCTTCTCCCTCTGCCTGTATCTCTGCCTTGTCTCTGCCTCTCTCTCTCTGTATGACTATCATAAATAAATAATAATAAAAAAAAATTAAAAAAAAAAAAGCCAATTAGATCTTCAGATTAATTTAACTGAATTTTAACAAGATACTGAATTACCTTACCTGCAAGGTAACGAATTGTCTCAAGCTTGTTAGACTCCATCAGTGTTTTCAAAGAAGCAATTTCAGTGTCAATTTTATTACTGGTCTCAGAAATAATACTTCTGGTTTGGGTATCCTGCAGTAAATAAGAATGAGACCAATTTGGTTCCTGTGTATTATGGACACAAACATTTACATTAGAAACCTTTATTTATGGGCTAACTTTGTAATGTCGAAGTCTTAACTGGGGAAAGAGTAATGCACAGTGATAGAAAAAGCATATGAACATTACACACTGACAAAATATTCCTTCTACTTTTGATATGTGGAGATCCTTTCTTAGTATTTGTTTCTTTGGATTATCATATTTTGGGTACAGTCTACTAAAAGCCTCATAGTAAGAAATTTGAGACCTAAAATATAATAAACTAACTAGGAAAGGAACTAGAACTATGAACACTTTTTTTTTTTTTTTTTTTGGTAAAGATTTTATTTATTCATGACAGAGAGAGAGAAAGGCAAAGACACAGGCAGAGGGAGAAGCAGGCTCCATGCAAGGAGCCTGACGCAGGACTCGATCCCAGGACTCCAGGATCACTCCCTGGGCCAAAGGCAGGCGCCAAACTGCTGAGTCACCCAGGGATCCCCTATGAACACTTTTATGTGTATAAAATCCTTAGGACACCACAGTTAAAACTTCTGCACAATTATAAAAAAAACATTTATAATGTCAACTGGCACCAATATGAAAGGGAATGGCAGAAATGCTTTTGTTGGGTAACACCAAATGCTATGTGTATAGGGGATAAGGGGTAGGTAGAGAGCTAAGATGGTACATGGAGCTCAGAAATTAGCTCTGAGAGAATTTGATTTTTATCTGGCCAAGAGGAAAAGAGAACAGAATACTTGGAAAGACAAATGAGACATTCCCTTCTATTTAATTATAATTAACAAAGAGTGATGTCTCACAGCACCTGGGTGGTACAGTCAATTAAGCTACTGACCCTTGGTTTTGGCTCAGGTCCTGATCTAAGGGTCGTGAAATTGAGCCCTGCCTCTGGCTCTCAGCTCAGCATAGAGTCTGCTTAAGACTCCCTCCCTAGGATGCCCGGGTGGCTCAGTGGTTGAGCGCCTATGGCCCAGGGCATGATCCTGGAGACCCGGGATCGGTCCCGTGTCGGGCTCCCTGCATGGAGCTTGCTTCTCCCTCTGCCTGTGTCTCTGCCTCTCTTTCTCTGTGTCTCTCATGAATAAATAAATAAAATCTTAAAAAAAAAAAAAAAAGACCCTCCTTCCCTCTCCTTCTATCTCTCCCTGGCTTGTGTTCTCTCACTCTAAAATAAATAAATCTTTAAAAAAAAAAAAAAAAAGGTGATGTCTCTTCTATTAGAACATAGACCAAATCACTTTTAAGGAAAGTAGGCAGAGTCAAAAGCTGGGTTTTACTCAAGCCACAGAGATTAAACAATGATTACAATTCAGGATTAGGAGGAAATAAAACAGTTGTGGAGTACGAAGTTTAGAATCCAGGTTCACATTCCAGCTTCACCACTTAGTAGTTCTGTGACTCCAACCTCCCTGGGCTTTATTTCCAAATTGGTAAATGGGAATAAAGAGGGCCTACTTTAGAGGCTGATAAGGAGAATTAATAGAAGTAAAGCAAATAAAACAGTATCTTATATATAATAAGCACTTAATAATTATTTACTGTTAGTTTAAAAAACTTTAACGTATGTAACTGAACCTCTGTCCTCATTTAAACACTAATGGTGAATCCTTTTCTTTCAAAAAATAGTTATTTTGTATATAAAAATAATTAAGTTATAAAATACGTTACCTGGAAAGCTTGTTTCTGACAGAGATGACAATTCAGGTACCACACATAAGAGCAGTTACACAGGGCATGAAAGTGGCATAAAAGAAATTTTTACATACTAGTTTACCTTTCTGGTAAATTCTGTGGTTGCTTCCATAAGTTTCTTTTCTTGATCTGTAAACTAAAGGATATAATGAAGCAGGTTAAAAAAAAATTTAAAAAAGGTGGGGCACCTGGGTGGCTAGGTCAGTTAAGTCTCTGACTCTTGGTTTTATCTCAGGTCATGATCTTGGACTTGTTGGATCAAGCCCCATGTTGGGCTCCGGGTTCCGTACTTCATGGAGTTGGCTTAGGATTCTCCCTCTCCCTCTGATCCTCCCCCTGCTCACACTTTTTTCCCCCAAATAAATAAATAAATCTTAAAAAAAAGAAAATAAAAAAGACTAGAAGGAATTAAAAAGAAGTAAGTTACCAAGAAAGCACATTACCATATCAGTTACCCTGCTCCTTTCTAGGTTGATGTCCAGTTTATTGTCTGCTCTAATTTGACTGGTTTCATTCTTTAAAGAAAATAAAAATATTAAAAAAGCAATCTCATAATGTTTAGAAATTAATAAACTATTTGAAAGTGAGAAAAATACTTAAACTTACTATCAGTTGCTGCTTAACTTGTTCCAATTCAGTTTTCATTTTCTAGGTATAAGAAAAATCACATTCAATTGCCATTTATACCAAATACCTACAGCATGATTTATTCAATAAATCTGAAACCTTGCAGTAGTAAAAGCCAGACAACCTCTACAGATTTCTAATCAAACATTAACTAAAACTAGATAAAAAAGGAAATATTTCATCATATTCAGAAAATACTTCATCATATTCAGAAATTATGGATAGTAAAAAAGTAAAGAAAGTATTTGTTCTAGTTTTATTTTATCTATTTATTCTACTTTTAAACCATGACTGATAATCTAAATTTAAAAATAGTTAAGCTAGCGAACAAAATTCCAACTGAAATACAGAAAGTTTTCTTTTAACTGACAAAAAATTAGTACAGAATCATTTAAAATGGAGAATGTCACATTGCTTTAAATTCTAAGAACATATAAAATGTACTAGAAATTTTATATAACATTTAGACAGCTCAAAGATTTTCCCTTCCACATGATTTTTACATGTGTAAGGCACAACTCTTAACTCTGGTCAAGAAACTATGATTTATACATAGAAACATTAGTATGGTTAAGCATGTGTATACTTTGACCTAAAAACTTGGTAACTGAATGACCACATAAAATCATTATTTTATTAGTAATAAATTAAAACTTGTATCACCTGATTTTCTGCTCTTAGATTTGCAAATTCACTTTTCTCTAGGATTACCATGTCTTTCCTGATGGAGTCCAAATGAGACATTAGTTGTTGTACTGTTATTTCCTGGAAAACAAAATAACCTAGTGATCTGGAATGGCATTACCTCACACAAAATTGTTTTCACGTAATGTAAAAGAATCTGTTGTTATGCTACAAAATATAATCTTGCTTAGCCAACTAAACCAAACCAAACCATATGAAACCTGTATATCAAAATAAAGAGGTTCCAATCCAAGGTTGCCACATACGAGGACCCTGAACTCACCTCTTTCATGGACACACCAAATCTACACCTATTTATAAAGCATTTACTCCTAAACAACAACACCAGGCTAACTGAACAGCTTCTGCACAGCAAAACATGTACCACATACAGAAAGGCAAGAGAGACAGACAGTCACGAAGTGAACCCCTAATCCCGACAGAACTACAGTGGAAAGAGACTGTGCTGAATGACCATGAACAGATTTGTCTGCCCTGGGATACAGAAAAAATTACGAGGTTTCAAAGGGTAACTAGAATATAAAAGATCCAGCCCCAGAACTCTGCCAAACACCGTGGGAGCTGCTGCAATTCTCTGGTTCTCAGGCACTGGTCAGCATCACTGTTTATCTTCCCCCTCCACCTTGAGAGCACAGATGGGAGCAGGGTCTGGGAACCATAGCTGGCCTACCATCTCAACGAGCACTAGGTCCCTAGCCCAAACCAACACAGTGTCCATGAAAGTGGCTCCAGTGTAACACACCAGAATATCCGTGGTCAGTTTTCACAACAGCTAACTCACTGACATAGGTGCAAAGCACCCTAGAGTAATCCAGTCCCCCACCACTTCACCTCCAGATAATTTGCCAGGATACCCCCAGCTCAAAGCAGCCCAGGACCTACCAAATTAGCTCACCTACACAAAGGGTCTGGGGAAGCCCTGGCTTGCACTCATTTCACCATCAGCTGTTCTCCCATGGTACCCTCTGTGTGGAAAGTCCCTAACCCACCCTGGCCCATACTCATTTAAAATGAAGCTGTTCTGCCAGGGCACTAGCTCCATGGAGGGCTCCAAGACTGCCCAGAATGAAACCTCTTCAACTTTAGCTGTCTTACCAGGCAAGTACCCTGGGATTGCCTCCAGACAAAACCCACTATAGCACCAGTTGTCTGGCCTGGGTGCAGTCTACATGGAGAGCTATCATATTATCCCAGCCTGTACCCACTTTGGCTCTGTATATCCCCCCAAAGTGGCCCTACCATGAAGTGCTCCAGGACCCAAGCCCACGACATCCACATAGTCAGAAAGCCAGCTCAAGTCAACAGACACACATTCTCCACAAAGGACGATTAGATACAATATCATTCTACTCTTAAAAAGTAGTTGTTGCACATAATTAACAGCAACAAACAAGGTAAAGCAAGAAGGAGGAACAAAGGAATCTGCTTCAAACAAAGCCAAAACCTCAGAAACCTAATTAGAATGGAAATAAGAAATATGCCTGGGATCCCTGGGTGGCGCAGCGGTTTGGCGCCTGCCTTTGGCCCAGGGCGCGATCCTGGAGACCCGGGATCGAATCCCACATCAGGCTCCCGGCGCATGGAGCCTGCTTCTCCCTCCGCCTGTGTCTCTGCCTCTCTCTCTCTCTCTGTGACTATCATAAATAAATAAAAAATTAAAAAAAAAAAAAAAAAGAAATATGCCTGACAAATACTTCAAAATTATGGACATAAAGCCCATGGGACTGGACAGTAGAGTGAATAAACTCGATGAGAACTTGAACAAAAATACAAAATTAAAAAGAACCAATCAGATTTGAAGAACACAATAAATGAAATGAAAAATAAACTGAAGGGAATCAAGACATTAGAGGATGGAAAACAAGAGATCAGCAAATGGAAAAGAGGGTAATGGAAAGCACCCAAAGCGAACAGTAAAAAGAAAAAAAAAGAGGGGAGAGGTTAAGGGATCTATTGGACAATATCAAGTGAAAAAACATTTGCATTATAAGCATCCCACAAGAAGAAGGGGAGGGGGCCAGATGAGTTATCTGAAGAAATAATAGATGAAAACCTCCCTTACCTGGGGAAGGAAAGAGACATCTAGGTTCAAGAAGTGCAGAGAAGTACTAATTAAGATGAATCCAAGAACTCCACACCACAAAATAATTAAAATGTCAAAGATTAAAAATAAAGAAGTTTAAAACCAGAGAGAAGCAATGAGTTATACATACAAAGGAAATCCAATACTATCAGTTGATTTCCCTGCAGAAACTATATAGGCTGGAAGGGAACAGTATGACATTTTCAAAGTGCTTAACGTTGTAAAAACTTAGAACCTAAATATCCTACCCAGCAAGGTTATCATTCAGAATTGATGAGTTTTCCAGACAAACAAAAGTTTAAAAAGTTCATTACCATTAGAGGTGATTTCTCTTATTTACAAGAAATAATGAAATGATTGTTTTGTTTTGTTTTTTTTTTTTTTTGAGGAGAAAAGAAGAGGTCCAAATTAGAAGAAAACTATAAAATGAAAAACTTTCATGAATAAAAGCAAACATTAAGGTAGTTCAGCAAACACTTATAAAGTGAGTTTGAAGACTTTAAAGCCAGAAGTAGTAGTCAGTTATATCTAAAAATCAGCTAAAGGGACTCGCAGATTAAAAAGATATAAAATAGGCAGCCCAGGTGGCTTAGCGGTTTAGCGCCGCCTTCAGCGTGGTCCTGGAGACCCGGGATCAAGTCCCATGTCAGGCTCCCTACATGGAGCCTGCTTCTCCCTTTGCCTCTCTCTCTCTCTCTCTCTCTCTCGAATAAATAAAATCTTTTAAAAAAAGATATAAAATATAACAACACACACAGAAAATGTGCAGGGGGAAACAAAAATGAATTTCTTTAAGCATGTGTTTGAACTTAAGTGACAACTTAATATAAGACTGCTAAGTTCTTAGGATGTCATATGGGAACCGTACGGCAACCACAAACCTAAAATCTGTAATAGATACACACAAAAAAACAAAGCTAAGCAGAATACTAAAGTGATTGATCACAAGGAATAAGAGTAAGAGACCAAGAGAGGCATGGAGAAGAACTATAAGAGTGACAAAATGGCAAAAAGAACATATTATGTCAATAATTACTTTAAATGAAATGGTCTAAGTGTTCTAATCAAAAGATATAGGGTGACAGACTAGATTTAAAAAAAAAAAAAACAAAACACCCATCACAGGGCACCTGGGTGGCTCAGTGCTCTGGGATTGATTTCCAGCATCAGGCTCCATACAGGAAGCCGCCTCCTCCCTCTGCCTATATCTCTGCCTCTGTGTAGCTCTCATGAATAAAGTCTTAAAAAAAAAAAAAAAAGGACTCATCTATGTGCAGTTTACGAGAGACTTATCTCAGTACTAAAGAAACATACAGACTGAAAGTGAAGGGATGGAAAAAGATACACTATGCAAACTGACATGGTGGGGGTAAGAAAAAGCAAGCCTGGGTAGCAATAATTAAGTCAATAAAAACTGACTTTAAAACAAAGACTGTAACAAGAGACAAAAAGGGGCATTAAATGATAATAAAGGGATCAATCCAACAGAGGATATAACAATTATAAGTATCTGTGCACCTGACACTGCAACACTAATAATAAAGCAAATGTTAATAGATAAAGGGAGAGACTGACAGTAATACAATCCTGGGAGACTTTAATACCCCTCTTACGGCAATGGGTAGATTATACAGAATAAAAATAAGTAAACAGTGGTCTTTCAAACAACATATTAAACCAAATAGACTTAAAAGATATGTATAGAACATTCCACCTCCAAAAAATAGATTATACATTGTTTTCAAGGGAGCACATAACATTCTCTAGAACAGATCACATGTTAGGCCACAAAACAACTCTTACTAAATTTAGTAAGACTGAAATCATACCAAGTAATCTTTTCCAACCACAACAGTATAAAACTAGAAATAAAATGCAAGAATAAAAGTGGAAGAAACAAACACATGGAGGTTAACAACATGTTATGAAACAACCAATGGGTCAATGAAATCAAAGAGGAAATAAAAAAATTCATGGAGACAAATGAAAATGAAACACAATGGTTCAAAATCTTTGGGACACAGTGAAGGCAGTTATAAGGAGGAGATGCATAGTGAAACAAGCCTACCTCAAGAAACAAGAAAAATTTCAAATAAATAACCTATCTCTACATCTCAAGGAACTAGAAAAAGGGCAGAATAAACCCAAAGGGGTAGAAGGAAGAAACTAATAAAGATGAAAGTACAAATAAATGACACTAAAAAAACCAAAAGAAAAATAATAATAAAACCAAGCGCTAGTTCTTTGAAAAGATAACAAAAGTGATACATTTTTAGCCAGACTCATTAAGAAAAAAAAGAGGAAGGACACAAGTAAAATCAAAAACAAAAGTGGGGAAATAACAATCGACATCACAGAAATACAAAAGATTAGAACAGAATACTATAAAATTATATGCCAGCAAAGGGGACAACCTAGAATAAATATATATATTCCTAAAATATACAAACTTTCAAAATTGAGTAAGAAATAGAAAATCTGAACAGACTTAATTACTAGGAATGAAATCGAACTGATAATCAAAAAACTCCCAGCAAAGTCCAGGGCCACTTAGATTCACAGGTGAATTCTAAGAGTTAATACTTGTTCTCCTCAAAATATGCCAAAAAGTAAGAGGACAGAAAACTTCCAAATCCATTCTATGTGGCCAGCATTACCCTGTTATCAAAACTAAAGACATTACAAAGAAAACAACAAGCCTGTATTTCTGATAAGCGCAGATGCAGAATTCTTAAAAAATACTGACAAGCTGAATTCAACAATCCATTAAGAGGATCATTTACCATGATCATGTCTGATTTACTCCTGGGATGCAGGGATGGTTCAGTATTCACAAACCAATCGCTGTGGTATATCACATTAACAAGAGGAAAGGTAAAAACCATATGATCATCTTAACAGATGTAAAGAAAAGCATTTGACAAAAAAACAGCATCTGTTCATGATAAAAACTCTCAACAAAGTGGGTACAGGGGGAACATACCTCAACATAAAAAAACCATGTACGACAACCCCACAGCTAATGTCAGACTTAATGGTGAATAATAGAAAGCTTTTCCTCTAAGATCAGGAACAAGATGAAAAGGTCTGCTCTCACCAGTTTCATTCAACACAGTACTGGAAGTCCCAGTCCACAGTACTGGAAGTCCTAGCCTATCAGACAACAAAAAGAAATACAAGTCAGAAATTGGTGAGGAAGAAGTATAAATGTCACTATCTGCAGATTACTTGAAACTATACATACAAAATCCTAAAACTATACACAGAAAACCCTAAGCTCTAAAACTCCACCAAAAAAACCGCATTCTATAGCAAATAAGGGAAAGAATATAAAATGGAAAAAAAGATAATATTTTCAATAAATGGTGCTAGGAAAACTAGACAACTGAGTGCAAAAGAATAAAACTGGACCACTTTCTTATCATACACAAAAATAAATTCAAAATGGATTAAAGACGTAAATAAAACCATAAAACTAGATGAAAACATGGGCAGTTATTTCTTTGTCATCAGCCTTAGCAACATACTTATGGATATGTCTCCTAAGGCAAAGGAAACAAAAAATATTGGAACTACTGCAAAATAATCTTCTGCACACAAAGGAAACCATCAACAAAACAAAAAGGCAAAAAAAAAAAAAAAAAAAAACCACAAAAAGGCAACACAGTATGAGAAAACACATGCCACAAATGATATATATAATAAGGATTTAATATCCTAAATACACAAAGAACAAAATTCAATACCAAAAAAATCCAATCAAAAACGGGCAGATCAGAATAGGTATTTTTCCAAAGAAGATATACAGATCGCCAAGAAACCCATGAAAAGATGTTCAACATCACTAATCACCAGGGAAATGCAAATCAAAACCACAATGAGATCACCTGACACTAATCAGAATGGCTAGTATCTAAAAGACAAGAAAGAACAAGTGTTGGCAAGGATATGGATAAAAGGGAACCCTCATGCACTGCTGGTGCCAATTTAAAGTGGTGCAGCCACTGTGCAATATAGTACAGAGGTTCCTCAAAAAAATGAAAAATAGAAATACCATATGATCCAGTAATTCCACTATTGGGTATTTATCTGAAGAAACAATAAACAATAAAAACTATAAATCAGTAAGACTGTTAAAA
The DNA here is from genome assembly GCF_048418805.1 of Vulpes vulpes. Classification (NCBI taxonomy): domain Eukaryota; kingdom Metazoa; phylum Chordata; class Mammalia; order Carnivora; family Canidae; genus Vulpes; species Vulpes vulpes. The sequence continues at coordinate 34,106,425 of NC_132790.1, forward strand.
TCAAAGGCCCCAAATGGTGTCAGTTAAAATTTTCTGGGGCTTAATATCTAATCTCACGGCAGTTTCAACCTCCTCCAGAAATACAGTCTTAACTAGTCATTAGGGAATTTTTGGATCAGTACCAAAGAGTCTGCCACATGGGCCCACTCTATCAAAGAAAAAATGAGATTATCTGCATAAGATTCTTTGCTTTTACCCTAAGGGACAATCCTTTTTTTTTTTTTTGCTAATAATTTTCTTGCCCCACCCTCTTATAAAAACCTATTTTGTACAACTCCTCAGAGCCACACTGTATTTGCCAAATGAGATATCCAATTTATGAATCATTTAATAAGACCAAGTAGATCTTTAAAATTTACTTCGTTAAGGGATGCCCGGCTGGCTCAGGTAGTAGAACATGCGACTCCAGATCTCGGGGTCATGAGTTCAAGCCTCACACCAGGCACAGAGATTACTTAAAAAATAAAAAATAAAAAAATAAAAAAAAATTACTGGGTTGAATTTTTGTTATTTAGCCATTTGGCGGCAGTGTGGGAAACTGAAGCAAACTTTTGGCAGCATTTAAGGAGAAGAAGAAACACAGACGTGGTACCCACAAACCCTCTGAGTTCACAGTCTTTCTTGCTGTTTCTGAGGGCTGTGGGTAATTTCCTCATTTCTGAGCTGTACTCTCTCTTTGGTTTTTGTTGTTTTTCAGTTGAGCTCCTGACCTAATTGGCTTTCCTTTACATGGCAGGTGAGCTTGAAATGGCAGATGGTTATGCCTGGAGCCCAGTTAAGCCGGCAGAAGGGTCTTCTAGGAGCCAAGGCTTTCAGACCACAATTCTCCATGCAGAAAACCCCAGCAAGGTTCTAAGGAATTGCTGATGATGCACACAGGGCCTTGTGGTCAGCTCACAGTACTTGCAATATGTTCAGGTGCACATTTGTCTTTTTTTACATAGATAAAGGCTACAGCTAGTAGGTATCTTGGAGGCCAATAAGCCACAAAAATTGGTGGACAAAGTCGAGTGTTTAAAGGCTGTTAGTGTTTGCCACCTCTAAGAAAATGTCACACCAAAAAACAATACCTTGGATAATGGCTGACTTTTTCTAACATTTAACAAAGTTTCTGTAAGTAATTTAAATATAATTGTTAAGAACAATAAAAGGTTTAAATACATAGATAATTTCCAAATAAGAGGTGGGGCAAGATGGCAGAAGAGTAGGCTCCCCAAGTCACCTGTCCCCACCAACTTACCTAGATAACTTTCAAATCATCCTGAAAACTTACGAATTCCGCCTGAGATTTAAAGAGAGAACAGCTGGAAAGCTACAGTGAGAAGAGTTAGCGCTTCTATCAAGGTAGGAAGACAGAAAAAAATAAATAATCCAAGGGGGAGGGGCCCCGCAAGGAGCCAGGCTAAGGCCAGTCGGTGAGAGCCTCCAGGACAGGAAAGTCCAGTCCTGGAGAAGCAGGAACCTTACCAATCTTCCCGAATGGAAAGGCGCTCGCAGGGAACTCGGGCAGGATGCCAGGAGGTGCAATGATGCCCTCAGGCTCCCAGGGTCACTAAAGAGGAAGTGCGCCCCGGGGGAGAGCATGCCACACAGCGTGGGCTGAGCTCCCTAAAGGGCTGGAGCACATGCCCGGCGGGGCCCCAGGAGCAGCTGGGGGGCGGCACAGGCGGCAGCTCCGCCCAGAGGGGGCTGCGCAGTCCGGGCAGCAGCTCAGGGGCGGCTCAGGTGGCGGCTCCGCGTGGAGGCGACTGCGTGCCCCAAGAGCGCAATTCCAGCAGCGAAGGACCCGGAGCCCAAGGCGCCGGGGGACACAGCCCAAGATCCGGTGCTCCCCCTGGGACAGGCGGAGGCCGGGAGGACACAGGGCAGCAAGGACGCTCCTGTCGCCAGGCAGCCCTGAGCTGTGCAGATCCGCGCCCCCCCCGCCCCGCCCTGGGAACATTAAGGCCCCTGGGGACTGGGAGCTGTGGTAGTTACTGCTGGAGCTGACTACAGGGCTGGAGACCTGGCTGCTACCACTGTTGTTGTTCCTCCTGGTATCACCTTGTGCCTGGGACTGAGCAAGGCCACCAGGGAGCAGGGGCCTCATAGGATAAACAGCTCCCACTGAGCCGTGCACCTGGCAGGGGGCTGGGCAACTCCCCAAGTGCACACACCTGAGAATCAGCCCAGCAGGCCCCTCCCCCAGAAGACCAGCTGGAAGGACAGGGGAAGAGCAAGTTCTTGACCAAGCAGCACTGGAAAGTTCCAGGGGAAGTCTAGGGACTTAGAGTATATAGAATCAGAGGTTACTCCTCCTTGTTTTTTATTTGTCCCCCCCCTCCTTTTCCTCTTTTTCTCCTTTTTCCATTACAACTTGTTTTTAGCCACTCTGCACTGAGCAAAATGATGAGAAGGAAAACTTACCACAAAAGAATGAATCAGAAACAGTACTCTCTTCCAGAGTTACAGAATTTGGATTACAATTCACTGTCAGAAAGCCAATTCAGAAGCACAGTTATAAAGCTACTGGTGGCTCTAGAAAAAAGCATAAAGGAGTCAAGAGACTTCATGACTGTAGAATTTAGATCTAATCAGGCCGAAATTAAAAATCAATTAAATGAGATGCAATCCAAACTGGAGGTCCTAACGACGAGGGTTAATGAGGTATAAAAATGGGTGAGTGACACAGACACAAGTTGATGGCAAGGAAGGAAACTGAGGAAAAAAGAGACAAACAATTAAAAGATCATGAGGAAAGGTTAAGGGAAATAAATGACAGCCTCAGAAGGAAAAATCTACGTTTAATTGGGGCTCCAGAGGGCACCGAAAGGGACACAGGATCAGAAAGTGTATTTGAACAAATCACAGCTGAGAACTTCCCTAACTTGGGAAGGGTAACAGGCATTCAGATCCAGGAGATAGAGAGATCCCCCTCTAAAATCAATAAAAATCGTTCAACACCCCGACATTTAATAGTGAAACTTGCAAATTCCAAAGATAAAGAGAAGATCCTTAAAGCAGAAAGAGACAAGAGATCTCTAACCTTTATGGGGAGAAGTATTAGGTTAACAGCAGACCTCTCCACAGAGACCTGGCAGGCCAGAAAGGGCTGGCAGGATATAGTCAGGGTCCTAAAGGAGAAGAACCTGCAGCCAAGAATACATTATCCAGCAAGGCTCTCATTCAGAATAGAAGGAGAGATAAAGAGCTTCCAAGATAGGTAGGAACTGAAAGAATATGTGACCATCAAACCAGCTCTGCAAGAACTATTAAAGGGGACTCTGTAAGGAAAGAAGAAGTCTAAGGAAACAATCCACAAAAACAGGGACTGCATAGGTACTATAATGACACTAAATTCATATCTTTCAATAGTAACTCTGAATGTGAATGGGCTTAATGATCCCGTCAAAAGACGCAGGGTTTCAGACTGGGTAAAAAAGCAAGACCGGTCTATTTGCTGTCTCTAAGAGACTCATTTTATTTTTTTTATTTTGTATGTATGTATGTATGTATGTATGTATGTATGTATGTATTTATTTATGATAGACATAGAGAGAGAGAGAGGCAGAGACACAGGAGGAGGGAGAAGCAGGCTCCATGCCGACGTGAGACTTGACCCCGGGACTCCAGGATCGTGCCCTGGGCAGGCGCTAAACCACTGAGCCACCCAGGGATCCCCTATAAAAGACTCATTTTAGATGTAAGGACACCTACTGCCTAAAAATGAAAGGTTGGAGAACCATTTACCATTCAAATGGTAAAAAAAAAGCAGGTGTAGCCATCCTCATATCAGATAAATTAAAGTTAACCCCAAAGACTGCAGTGAGAGATGAAGAGGGACACTATATCATACTTAAAGGATCTATCCAACAAAGGACCTAACAATCATGAATATTTATGCCCTGAATGTGGGAGCTGCCAAGTATATCAATCAATTAATAACCAAAGTTAAGATAAGACTTAGATAATAATATACTTATACTTGGAGACCTGAACACGACACTTTCTACAATTGATAGATTTTCTAAGCACAGTATCTCCAAAGAAACAAGAGCTTTAAATGATACACTGGACCAGATGGATTTCACAGATATTTACAGAACTTTACATCCAAACGCAACTGAATACACATTCTTCTCAAGTGCACATGGAACTTTCTCCAGAACAGACCACATACTGGGTCACAAATCAGGTCTTAACCGATACCAAAAGACTGGGATCGTCCCCTGCACATTTTCAGACCATAATGCTTTGAAACTAGAACTAAACCACAAGAAGTTTGGAAGGATTTCAAACACGTGGAGGTTAAAGACCATCCTGCTAAATGATGAAAAGGACCACCAGAAAATTAGAGAAGAATTAAAAAGATTCATGGAAACTAATGAAAATGAAGATACAACAGTTCAAAATCTTTGGGATACAGCAAAAGCAGTCCTGAGGGGGAAATACATCACAATACAAGCATCCATCCAAAAACTGGAAACTCAAATACAAAAGCTAACCTTGCACCTAAAGGAGCTGGAGAAGGAACAGCAAATAAAACCTTCACCTAGCAGAAGAAGAGAGTTAAAGATTCAAGCAGAACTCAATGAAATAGAGACCAGAAGAACTGTGGAACAGATCAACAAAACCAGGAGTTGGTTCTTTGAATTAGTAAGATAGATGAACCATTAGCCAGCCTAATTAAAAAGAAGAGAGAAAAGACTCAAATTAATAAAATCATGAACGAGAAAGGAGAGATCACCACCAATACTAAGGAAATACAAACGATTTAAAAACATATTACGAGCAGCTATATGCCAATAAATTAGGCAATCTAGAAGAAACGGACCCATTTCTGGAAAACCACAAACTACCAAAACTGGAACAGGAAGAAAATAGAAAACCTGGACAGGCAGATAACCAGGGAGGAAACTGAAGTAGTCATCAAAAACATCCCAAGACACAAAAGTCCAGGGCCGGATGGCTTCTCAGGGGAATTTTATCAAACGTTTAAAGAAGAAATCATACCTATTCTACTAAAGCTGTTCCGAAAGACAGAATGCAATGATGCCCTCAGGCTCCCAGGGCATCATTGGAATACTTCCAAACTCGTTCTATGAGGTCAGCATCACCTTAATTCCAAAACCAGACAAAGACCCCACCAAAAAGGAGAATTATAGACCAATATCTCTGATGAACACAGATGCAAAAATTCTCAACAAGATACTAGCCAACAGGATCCAACAGTACATTACGAAGATTATTCACCATGACCAAGTGGGATTTATTCCCGGGATGCAAGGCTGGTTCAACACTCGTAAAGCAATCAATGTGATAGATCATATCAACAAGAGAAAACACAGGAACCATATGATCCTCTCAATAGATGCTGAGGCAGCATTTGACAAAATACAGCATCCATTCCTGATCAAAACTCTGAAGAGTGAGGGATAGAGGGAACATTCCTCAGCATCTTAAAAGCCATGTACGAAAAGCCCACAGCAAATATCATTCTCAATGGGGAAACACTGGGAGCCTTTCCCCTAAGATCAGGAACACAAAGGGGAGGTCCACTCTCACCACTGCTATTCAACATAGTATTAGAAGTCCTAGCCTCGGCATTCAGGCAACCTAAAGAAATCAAAGGCATTCAAATTAGCAAAGAATTAGTCAAACTCTCCTTCTTCACAGATGACATGATACTGTACATAGAAAACCCAAAAGACTCCACCCCAAGATTGCTAGAACTCATATAGCAATTTGGCAGTGTGGCAGGATACAAAATCAATGCCCAGAAATCAGTGGCATTTCTATACACTAACAATGAGACTGAAGAAAGAGAAATTAAGGAGTCAATCCCATTTACAATTGCACCCAAAAGCATAAGATACCTAGGAATAAACCTAACCAAAGAGGTAAAGGATCTATACCCTAAAAACTACAGAACACTTCTGAAAGAAATTGAGGATGACTCAAAGAGATGGAAAACTATTCCATGCTCATGGATTGGCAGAATTAATATTGTGAAAATGTCAATGTTACCCAAGGCAATTTACACATTTAATGCAATCCCTATCAAAATACCATGGACTTTCTTCAGAGAGTTGGAACGAATCATCTTAAGATTTGTGTGCAATCAGAAAAGACCCCGAATAGCCAGGGGAATATTAAAAAAGAACCATAGCTGGGGGCATCACAATGCCAGATTTCAGGTTGTACTACAAAGCTGTGGTCATCAAGACAGTGTGGTACTGGCAAAAACACAGACACATAGATCAATGGAACAGAATAGAGAATCCAGAAGCGGACCCTCAACTTTATGGTCAACTAATATTTGACAAAGCAGGAAAGACTATCCATTGGAAAAAAGACAGTCTCTTCAATAAATGGTGCTGGGAAAGTTGGACATCCACATGCAGAATAATGAAACTAGACCATTCTCTTACATCATACACAAAAATAAACTCAAAATGGATGAAAGATCTAAATGTGAGACAAGAGTCCATCAAAATCCTAGGGGAGAACACAGGCAACACCCTTTTTGAACTTGGCCACAGTAACTTCTTGCAAGATACATCCATGAAGGCAAGAGAAACAAAAGCAAAAAATGAATTATTGGGACTTAATTAAGATAAAAAGCTTCTGCACAGCAAAAGAAACAGTCAACAAAACTAAAAGACAACTTGCAGAATGGGAGAAGATATTTGCAAATGACCTATCAGATAAAGGGCTGGTATCCAAGATCTATAAAGAACTTATTAAACTCAACAGCAAAGAAACAAACCAATAATGGAATGGGCAAAAGACATGAACAGAAATTTCACTAAAGAAGACACAGACATGGCCAACAAGCACATGAGAAAATGCTCTGCATCACTGGCCATCAGGGAAAAATACAAATCAAAACCACAATCAGATACCACCTCACACCAGTGAGAATGGTGAAAATTAACAAGACAGGAAACAACAAATGTTGGAGAGGATGTGGAGAAAGGGGAACCCTCTTGCACTGTTGTGGAAATGTGAACTGGTGCAGTCACTCTGGAAAACTGTGTGGAGGTTCCTCAAAGAGTTAAAAATAGATCTGCCCTACGACCCAGCAATTGCACTGCTGGGGATTTACCCCAAAGATACAGATGCAGTGAAACGCTGGAACACCTGTACCCCAATGTTTATAGCAGCAATGTCCACAAAGGCCAAACTGTGGAAGGAGCCTCGGTGTCCATCGACAGATGAATGGATAAAGACATGGTCTATGTATACAATGGAATATTACTCAGCCATTAGAAACAACAAATACCCCCCATTTGCTTCAACGTGGATAGAACTGGAGGGTATTATGCTGAGTGAAATAAGTCAATCAGAGAAGGATAAACATTATATGGTCTCATTCATTTGGGGAATATAAAAATTAATGAAAGGGAATAAAGAGAAAGGAGAGAAAATGAGTGAAAATATCAGTGAGGGTGACAAAACATGAGAGACACCTAACTCTGGGAAATGAACAAGTGGTAGCGGAAAGGGAGGTGGGCTGGAGGTTGGGGTGACTGGGTGATGGGCACTGAGGGGGGCAGTTGGCGAGATGAGCACTGGGTGTTATGCTGTATGTTGGCAAATTGAACTACAATAAAACGAAAAAAAAAAAAAAAGAATTTACATGGTATGTTGCCAATGATAAAATCCAAAGTTTCAAATAAAAATTAAGCTTTTGGAAAAAAAATTCCAAATAAGACAATACTAAATCGTTTATTACTAAATATAGGACAGAAATGGAATGCAGAAAAAATAATTATAGAAGGTTTGTGAAGAAGACATTTTTTCTTTTCTTTTTTTTTGGTGAAAAGGGAATTTTAATGTGTGGTTAAACTGTTTAAAATAAGTTTTTATTATTTAAAAATTAGTCTTACTATGAAAAGCCAGTGCAAAATTAGAATTTAGTTTTCCAGTAAAGGGACAAAGTTTTCTTGGACTTTTGGTCTGCTTTTGATAAGACTGTTAAAGTTCCTTTCTCTTCTAAATATTAAGCTTCATAATAATATGTTATTTTATTTAGGCAAGTGATTTAAAATCTTATTTGATATTTTTGGGGTGCCTAACTGGCTTAGTCAGTTAAGCATTCCACTCTTGATTTTGGCTCAGGCCATGATCTTAGGGTCACGGAATTGAGCCCCAAGTCCAGCTCTGTGCTCAGCAAAGTCTGCTTGAAGATTCTCTCTCCCCCCCCTCGGCCCCTCCCTCCATGCTTGCACATGCATATTCCCTAAAATAAATAATGTTTAAAAGTCGTTTTTGGTATTTTCGAAAATTTTCCAAATCAGACTCTAAATGAAGTCTTTTTGGGGATCCCTGGGTGGCTCAGTGGTTTGGCACCTGCCTTTGGCCCAGGGCGCGATCCTGGAGTCCCGGGATCGAGTCCCGCGTGGGGCTCCCGGCATGGAGCCTGCTTCTCCCTCTGCCTGTGTCTCTGCCTCTTTCTCTCTCTATGTCTATTATGAATAAATAAATAAAATCTTCAAAAATAAATAAATAAATAAATAAATAAATAAATAAATAAATAAATAAATAAAGTCTTTTTGACCTGGCATATTCCAAAAGATTTGTTAAACAATTTGTTAAATTGTTAAACCATATTCCAAAAGATTTTGCATAAACCAAAAGATTTGTTAGGTTTGTTTGATATGCAAATTACATGGAAAGCACTGTCAAATACTTAATACTAAGCCTTCATTATATTTGTAAAATTGTGGCACACGTGGACAAAGTCCATTCTACTTCTGCAAAAATAGCACCTAACTGCCAGACTTTTGCCATCCTAACATCCTTATAACATGGTAACAGTGTATTCCTGAATTAAGAAAAATTAAGATGGGCAAATAATGGTTGTAAACGGAATAAACAGATGGGTGGGTGTATGGGCAGCCCAAGACAGCAGCTTGGTTCCTCCTAGCTCCCTGACAAAACCCCATTTTCTGTTTTTTTTGTGTACTTTCACTCACCACAGTACGTTCAAGATGACTCAAATTATCAGTAAGCATTAGTGTGAAGACTTATGTAAAACTATATAAATAGACTACCAGCAAGGTCTGACCTGTTTTGTCCATAATCCTGGAAAAATTGCTTTTGTTTGCTCTCAGAGGCTTCAGACTGCCTTCTGCATCCTCTGAATACCAGCAGCCAGATTTCATTCACCCACCACTTAGTATGGGTTATCAGTGTCCTTGTTATTGTGTGTTTTCTGGATGGGTAAAAGCCTTTCCCTGCTGCAACGCTAATGCCCTCACAGTAAAAAACAAAACAAAACTCTTAAAAAAAATGTGTCTCTCACTTGGGGTGTACTTTCCACTACCTCTAATGATCAAAGCACTCATATTGTTGGGACAGATCATAGGAGCTATAGCACAAAACTTATAAGCTTCTTGGAATTTTATTAGTATATAACCTTCTGCAGATTCCTATTGTCTCATGCTGGTATGACCAGCTATAGTAAATCTCCCTCTAATGTTTTATGGTCAAGCCTGTTATCAACAGATTAGAGAAGTCTTCCTGGATCCTAATTCAAAGGAATATGTCAGTTATGGTCTAGAGCCTACTGACAGGTTATCCTAGAATATCATCAGAAGAAGACAGCCTTTGAGGCCTGTGGAAAGGAACTTTACCAAGTACTCCAGACCACTAACAATGCTGCAAAATTAAAAGATGCTAGAGACCTCAAAATGTAATTTCTAAGGAGGAGAAGTAGCTGACATTTTTTCCTTTTCTCTGGTATTGGCCAGCAAAAATAATGTACCTCCTAATACAGTTGCTAAGGGGTGGTAACCTCTTTTGTTTTGGGCTAAGAAAAACATGCGTGCCCCTAACTTTTCACAAGCAAAATGACATTTCATTGGTCGACTCCTTTGAATTTACATTATTGAGTTAAAAAGGATCTACCACTGGGGAACCTGGGTGGCTGGTTTAGTTGAGCATCTGACTTGATTTCAGCTTGGGTCATGATCTTGGGGTTGTGGGACTGGGCCTTGTGTCAGGCTCCATGCTCATTGCAGGGTGTGCTTGTTTCTTTCCCTCTGCTCGTCTCCTCCCTCATTCTCTAATAAATAAAATCTTAAAAAAAAAAAAAAAAAAAAAAGGATGCCTTGTGATTCAGGATTTACCCCTTTAGGCAGATCCCTATTCCCGGTTTATGGATAAATGTAAATGAGCCTATGATCAAGAACAACTCCTTAATTCAGAAATTATTATAAAATCAGCTAAAGCAATAGAGCCCAACAAAGATCCTTAACTCTGTAGCCAAACTTGTTCTTGATAATAGAATAGCTATTGATTATCTTCTAGCTGAGTAAGGAGGTGTCTATGCTGTGGCCAACACCATCTTCAGTGCCTGGATATAACACTTCTGGGGAAGTTAAAACTCAATTACATAAGAACAAGCCACTTAGCTTAAAAAGGCGACTCATTTAAAAAAAAAAAAGGCAACTCATTCCACTGGTTCTTTCTTTGACCTACTTGATTTTTATTGGTTTGGGTCTAGGGACCATGGCTCTAAAGCATACTCCAAATATTGGAAATTATCCTTTTATAGTATACATAATAATTTCCCTGGGGTATTATATTCTCTCAAAAGCTTTAAAATGTATGTTTGCAGTTGCTAACCACCTGGCAAATGATCTGAGACTGGAAAATGTATGATACAAGCAAACAAAAAATAACCAACTTAAAGAATGTGAACTAGAAGACATGACCTGTGAATATCACAGAGGTTAAATAAAAATGTCATGAACTATGGATTCACAAAGAAGAGCAACAAAAACTGTGGGAACTTGAGAGCAGTGGCTGAGAGTGGTGCCAATGCCCTAAAATCTGATCACTTCTCTAAATTGAGTTCAGAGTCTGATCAACATGGAGGAATTGTTAAAGAAGCAAATAACAACAAAAAACACCCCCACAGGCCCCAAATGGTGTCAATTGGACTGAGTTCCCAAAATGGGACTTAATACCTAATTCAAATGCAGTTTCTACCTCTCCCAGAAATAGTGGTGAGGAATTTTTGGATCAGTGCCAATGAATGAGTCAGGCCTGTGGGCTCACTTCAACCCTTAAGAAAAGATGACGTAATCCGTGTAAGACACCTTGCTTTTCCTTTAAAAGGAAAGCAGCCTCGGCCTGAAATAATCCTTATCTTTTGCTAGTAATTTTCTTGCCCCACTCTCCTATATAAAAACCTTTCATTTTATACAGCTCTTTGGAGCTCTCCCTCTACTTGTTTGATTGGATGCTGCTCAATTCATAAACTTTAATAAAGTCAATTAGATCTTTAAAATTTACTTACTTGAATTTTTATTATTTAACTAGATCTATGCCCCTATGTTTATTGCACTATTTTACAAAAGCCAAGATGTGAAAGCAAATGAAATGTCCATCAACATTTGGGATATGTGAATGGGATAAAGATGTAGTACATATATTTATTTACATATATATATGCGTGTGTGTGTGTATACATATATATATATGAAATGATGTAAGTGGTAAGAAAAACGGTATCTTACCATTTGTGACAACATGGATGGACATAGAGGATATTGTGCTTAGTGGAATAAGTCAGAGAAACAAAACACCATATGGGGAATCTAGAAAATTTAGAAAGGAACAAAGTAAACAGAAATAGACTCATAAATATAGATGACTGGTTGTTACCAGAGGGCAGGGATGGGAGGTGATGAGGAATAGAAGAAGAAAAATGTTCATCTTTGGCCCTGAAGGCTGATCTATAACCTGCAGTTTTGATAAAGATCAACTATGTGCCGGTTGATACATCCTTAAAGGTCTCATGACTGCCTGTATAACTCACTGATAGTTAATATTAAACCAAATGAATGATAAACACTAGAGAAGTCATACAAAGGTAGTTTTAAGAGTAGAAATTCAAAGACATTTATGATCTAATACTCTCTGTCCCCTCTCCCTTAAGTACTAAGCATATAACCACCAGCTTTGTACAGTAAAAAGTGCAGCCCTTTGTGCCCACAGGTCCTGCTCCTTTGTTACTTAAATAAGTTTACTAAGTTGCACCATACAACATCTCAGGAATTTTCTGTTGGTCCTTGTGCTCAACAACCCTGGAAGGGGGAAGGGGTGGGATGGGCAAAATGGATGAAGGGGAATGTGTATTAATTAGCATTGTGTGGTGACAGATGGTAGGTACTAGCTACACTTGTGGGGAGCATAGCATACTGTATAGAGAAGCTGAATCACTATCATGTACACCTAATGTAACACTATATTTCAACTATACTCAAATAAAAAAATCCCATCATAATATAAAAAAGTATTTTTACTGGTACAAGAGACATCCCTGACTCTACTGCCTTCCCTAACAACCCACATCAATGTTCTGGGGAGGTGGTTCATTTTCTTTTACGCAGTTTTGCTTGGAATACTCATGAGAACTAGTTCAGAAATCATACAGAAGTAGTTTCTAGGGGATATCAGTACAACTCCCCCAAAATGTCATTATAAAGGAGCTCTAAGACATTAACTATAACGTTATTCAAATCTTTAATAAAAATGTTATTTTATTACCAAGACTACATAGAAAGAAGTTGAATATGTAATTATAGATTTCTCATGAAATCTGAACTTGAGAATAAGGAATTGTACTGTGGCCCCAACTGCCTCTTTTTATTTCCCTTTCTTCCTTTAAATATAGTCTGTAACTCAAAAAGCCTAGCAGCCCAGGTGGCTCAGCAGTTTAGTGCCTGCCTTCAGCCCAGGGCATGATCCTGGAGACCTGGGACTGAGTCCCACATTGGGCTTCCTGCATGGAGCCTGCTTCTCCCTCTGCCTGTGTCTCTGCTTCTCTCTCTCTGTGTGTCTCTCTCATGAATAAATACAATCTAAAAAAAAAAAAAAAAAGCCTACAGAACAGCACAGGTGTCCATCTTCAAATACTATTTGAAAAATATAGGGATCCCTGGGTGGCGCAGCGGTTTGGCGCCTGCCTTTGGCCCAGGGCGCGATCCTGGAGACCCGGGATCGAGTCCCACGTCGGGCTCCCGGTGCATGGAGCCTGCTTCTCCCTCTGCCTGTGTCTCTGCCTCTCTCTCTCTCTCTCTCTCTCTGTGTGTGTGACTATCATAAATAATAAAAAATAAAATAAATTATAAGAAAAATATAACCCACTATCAACTAGTCAAATCTATTGTGTTATCTTTTTAACTATTGTGAAGAAAATGAATATAACTCAGTTTTTACATGAAATGAGAACATAACTGAGTTCTTGGATTGAGCAGACTTGACATAAAATAGTATTTCTGAAGTGATCAAGTACAAATTTTGTATGCCTGATGGCCCTAAGCCTCAAAGCCATCTTTCATGACATCTTTGTGCCTTAGTCTATGCTAGAGGTGGAGTCAGCAATTGGATTAGGCTCCATGATCTTAATTTCATATACTAGTAATAAAACACCAAAATTTAACATTTTGAGTGTAGGATTAAATAGTCTTGCCAGTATAAAAATTCTGCAAACCAGTTTTAATTCACTGATTTTAAGTAAACTTAAAAATCTGATTTAAGAATAGATTACTTTAGGGACGCCTGGGGCTCAGAGGTTGAGCGTCTGACTTCAGCTCAGGGCGTGATCCGAGTCTGGGATCGAGTCCCACATCGGGCTCCCTGCAAGGAGCTTGCTTCTCCCTCTGCCTATATCTCTGCCTCTCTCTGTGTGTCTCTCATGAATAAATAAACAAAAAATTAAACAAAAATAGATTACTTTATTAAAAATGTCAGTAGCTAAGACTTTCAGGGAAGATGTCAGAGTAGGAGGACCCTAAATTCTCCTCGTCCCACGAATATCAATGCAAATAACCCAGAAAATGACCCAAAGATTGGCAGAACAAACTCCACAAGTAAATGTAGAGAAGAGGCCCCATAGAAGAGGGGAGAAAAGGCAGAGGTTGTAGGGAACTGAATCCCATGGGTCCCCTGCCATAGGAAGGGAGCTGCGGGCAGAGAGAGAGAGAGGTAAAAAAACAGACTAGAAGGTCCACAACAAAACACACAGTAATTAAAATGACAAAAAATAGTGATAAAGAAGGAATTTTAAAAACAGCAAGAGAAGACAGTTACATACAAGGGAAACTCCATAAGGCTATCTGTGGGTTTTACAGCAGAAACTCTGTAGGCCAGAAGAGAGTGGCATGACTGATATTCAAAGTGCTGAAAGAAAAAAAATATGCATCTACGAATACTCTATCTGAGTATCATTCAGAATAGGAGAGATACAGAGTTTCTTGGACAAACAAAAACTAAAGGAGTTCATGACCACTTAACTAGCCCTACAAGAATTAATAAAGGAAACTATATGAAAAAAAAAAAAGGGGAACTATATGAGTAGACCAAAAAGACTATACGTGAGAGTATGAAAAAAGCAAGAAACACAAAAGCAGTAAAAATAAGTAAAAGTCAGTCAAAGGAATCACAAAATAAAAGGATGTAAAATATAACATCATATACCTAATATGTGTGGTGGTGGGTAGTAAAAATTGGGTCCAAACTTAAGTAACCACAAACTTCATATAGACTGGTGTATGGACAAGGTGTTATATACCAACCTAATGGTAAACACAAATCAAAAACCAGTAATAGATGTGCAGAGAATAAAGAAGAGAAAGGAATCCAAGTTTATCACTAAAGAAAGCCAGCAAACTGTGAAATAGAAGGGTGAGAGAAAAACTACAAAAACAACCATGAAACAAAATGGCAATAAAAATATCTACCAATAATCACTTAAAATGTAAATATAGTAGGGGGCATCTGGGTGGTAAGATCGGTTGAGTGCCTGAGTACTGGTTTTGGCTCAGGTTGTGATCTCAGGGTTGTAAGATTGAGCCCTGCATCAGGCTCCATGCTCAGTGTGAAGTATGCTTGAGTATTTTCTCCCTCCACCCCTCCTGCTCCTGCTCTCTTTCTAAAATAAATAAATCTTAAAATAAATACATAAAGGCAACCCGGGTGGCTCAGCGGTTTAGCACCACCTTCAGCCCAGGGCGTGATCCTGGAGACCCCGGATGGAGTCCCACGTCAGGCTCTCCGTATGGAGCCTGCTTCTCTCTGTCTCTCTTATGAATAAATAAAATCTTAAAAATAAATACATAAATAGATACATAAATACATAAAATAAATAAAATAAATGTTAATAAACTGATCGTCCCAATCAAAAGACACAAGGTGACAGAGTGGATAAAAAAAAATTATTTTTTTTAACTTATCTATATGCTGCCCATAAGAGACTCCTTTCAGACCTAAAAACACCTAGACTCAAAGTGAGGGGACAGAGAAACATTTACCATGCAAATGGATGTCAAAAGAAAGCTGCAGTAGTAACATTTATGTTAGACCAAATAGACTTTCAAAGATGGTAAGAGACAAAGAAGAACACTGTATCATAATAAAGGGGACAATCCAAGGAGAAGATATAATAATTGTAAATACTTATTCACCCAAATAGATAAAACAGTTAAAACAAACATGTAGGACCTAATCAATAGTAATTAAACAAAGTAGGGGACTTTAACACCCCACTCTTTAGATACTGACTTTACTAAAGGGTTTTGCTTTTTTTCTTTGGACCCTCTGTAGAGAATAAGATAAAGCTGTGTTTAGGAGGTTGAGTGGGTAGTTGGAGATGCAGTATAAAAAAGATCATCAGGGCAGCCCCGGTGGCGCAGCGGTTTAGCACCGCCTGCAGCCCAGGGCGTGATCCTGGAGACCCGGGATCAAGTCCCATGTCGGGCTCCCTGCATTGAGCCCGCTTCTCCCTCTGCCTGTGTCTCTGCCTGTCTCTCTCTCTGAATGAACAAATAATAAATCTTAAAAAAAAAAAAAAAATAGATCATCTGATGAAACTGTCAGAACTGGTAATAATGAAAATATTACCTGTTGAGCTCGAGTGACCATCTCCTTGTAGATACTATCCAGGCTGACATTTGATAATGTGGTTAAGGCTGATACAATTGTTTCTGCTTGTGCTTTGTCAAATCCTGTATATAGAAAATATGTATTTACACTTTTTTAAAAATGCATATCCACAGCAACATAAACAGCTAGAATAACTTTCTTCATCAAAATGGCAATGCATTGTTATTTATATTTAAAATTTCACTTTTTCAGCCAAGAAACTTTATTATTGCCTAAAATTTGCCCATTTTTCTATAAGATTACCGAATTTTTTAATTCTATGAACTCTTCGTATATTAAAGCAATAGATTGTCATGTATGTTCCCAATATTTTTAACTTTATGAATGATACCCTCTGATATACAAATTGAAGTATTTCATTAGTCACTTCTGTCAGTCTCCTCTGCTTTTGAGTTTTATGTTTTGCTTCCTCAATCTAAGTCTTAAAATAGTCTGTATTCTAGTGTTTTTAGTAGCTTTTCGCTTTTTTTTTTTTTTTTTTAAACATTTGACTTTTAATCAATCTGGAACTTATTTTTCAGTACACGTATCTTATCTATTTTTTCAAATGGCTAGTCATGTATCCTATCAATTTGTTAAGCAGCCCTTCCTTTCCCTAATCTGTAGTGCCTTCTTTATTGTTTGCTAAAAGTATCTGTATCTCTCTATCTGAATGCCATTCTATTCATCAACTTTTCTATTCCTGTACTATCACATAATTTAAATTACTGTTTTGATATCTGGTAATCTTTTGTGTTCTTTTTCTTTTTTTGCTAGTCTTAAACAGTCCTTGAACTTCCATGTGAACTTTATTATCAGCCTAGAAACTAGTTTTTCTTTTCTACATGATTGAAATCATACATGTAATTTTATATAAAGTTTTTTTTCACTTAATCTTGAATATTTCTCACATTAGTAAGTATTCTTCAAGCAACACCAAATTTATGACTGTAGAATATTCCCCTGTATGGATTGCACTTGTATTTAAAGGGACTCTTAATTGTTCATAATAATATTATCTTCACTAGGTAATTTACTATGACTGTCGTTAATATTCCTCTTTCAAGAGGTATTTGTTTCTCACCATGAGTTTCCAAATCTTGAACCAGTGCATGGGTATCAAAAGTTAATTTCCTTTGTTCTAAAGGAGTTATGTCCACTCGCCTCATATCATATCCTTCCTTGGTTGTGGTGGTGACGAAGTCTAAAAAAGGAAAACAGATTTTTTCCTTTTAGTAATCAACACAAGTATTACCCTTTACCTTCTAAAGCATTTCTTCTATTTACCATACAGTTCCAGCTCTTAGCAATTCTGTAATTTCAAGGAAGAAAACAGATTCCTCTGAGCAGCCCACCATTTTATCTGAAAAGTTCTAACATTATTCTGTACATGGCAAACATTCAGTAAATGTTCTCTTTCTTTCTTTTTCTTTTCTTTTCTTTTCTTTTCTTTTCTTTCTTTCTTTCTTTTAGTATTCAGATATGCTAAGAGTCAGTAAAAGTTGTAATATACATCAAAAGTTTTGGATATCACTGCCAGATCTCTCATTACTAGAAAAGTAGAAACCACTCAACTCTCCTAGGGGCTCAAAAGTCTTTCATAGAGCTACGGTAATTATTTATAGCTACATCCCTATATAAAGTAGCTTTTTTTTTTTTTTTTTAAGATTTTATTTATTTGAAAGAGAAAACAAGAGACAGCATGAGCAGGGGGAGGGGGAGGGTCAGAGGGAGAGGGAGAAACAGATTCTCCACTGAGCAGGGAGCCCAACATGGGGCTCTGACATGGGGCTTGATCCCAGGACCCTAGGATCATGACCTGAGCCAAAGGCATACACTTAACCAACTAAGCCACCCAGGTGCCCCTGAAGTAGCGTTTTGAATGCCCACTCTCTTACATATCCATTTTATTTCCATCATAGTTCTCAGCTCTAATCTGACATTGGTTTGTCTCTCTGAACCAGAATGTAAGCTCCATTTTTCATCACTGTGCCTTCAGTACCTAGAATGGTGCTTGACAAATAACTGGCTACGGTATTTTATTGTTGAAACAATCAATGAATGTGATTTTAAATCCTGGAATAAAGGGGCACCTGGGTGGCTCAGTGGTTGAGCATCTGCCTTTGGCTCGAGTCATGATCCTGGGGTCCTGGGATCGAGTCCCGCATCGGGCTCCCCAGAGGGAAACTGTTCCTCCCTCTGCATATATCTCTGCCTCTCTGTATCTCTTATGAATAAATAAATACAACCTTTAAAAAAAAATCCTGGAGTATTTACTACTATCAACATAAAAGCCCTAGCAAATTGGCTCATTTTTGCAACAAATGTCCCGTTTCAATAAATTTCCAATTTTTAACATAAACAATAGTATGGTCCTTTTCCATATATTGTGATGAATTTCATTAAAACATATTCTCTTTCAGAAAGAACTCTGTCTACCTAGAACTTCATTACTATTACGTATTAAATAAAATAACAGCTAATTAGTATAACTATTAAACACTAGGTACTATACTTTTTTTTTTTTTTTTTAAAGATTTTATTTGAGAAAGACAGAGAGCGCACAAACAGTTGGAGGAGGAGAGGGAGAAGCAGACTCCCTATTGAGCAGGGAGCCTGACCCGGGCTTGATCCCAGGACCCCATAATCATGACCTGAACTGAAGGCAAATGCTTAACAGACTGAGGCACCTAGGGTGCCCCATATACTAGATATTTTATATACTATGAAGGCAAGGTGGTATCATCCACCTTTTTAAGAAAAAAACAAAACTTTCTTTCTAATCTAGAAAAGGTAAAGCATTTTACCTAAAGTCACAGAGTCATTGGCAGAAGCAGAATTCAGATTCAGATTTTCTGACTCCAATGTTCATGCTCTTTCTTATCTTAAACCACTTAAGATATCTAGACACTTAAAAGACACAGCTGCAACCTCAGATATTACTTTTCTGCTACGTAGTGGAGGGAAACTGTGATTCTTTCCTGTGTATTTTTTTTCAGCCAACAAATACTGGAGTGCCAGGCACAGGGGATGATGAGCAAAACCAGATATAACTGATATCTTCACTGACTTTGTGGACTAGTAGGCAGGAAAGAGATGTTTAAAAACAGTACCTAAATATAAACTCTAAAATGATGAAAAAGTAATGACCAGTCCTTTACATCAATTCAAATACTCAGATAAATTCTATTTAGAGATAATAGGGATAAGATGTAAAGGTGAATCAATTTTGCGTGCGTGCATGCGCGCGCACACACACACACACATTAGCACAGTGGTCAGCAATCTTTTTGGCTTTGAGTGCCATCTAGAAGAGTTAAGTGATTAAGTGATGTGCCTTTGTGTGTCAATATTAGACCTGAGGAAGAGAAAAGAAAAAAATCAGAGGGAAAAAAAGGGGCAGATTTCAGTACTATTTCCAATAACAATTGCATTCAGAATGATTTGTATCCATAGTTACTCATCCTTGAATAGAAGTTTAGTATTTTATTTGGGGTTTACTGCAGGGGAGGGGAATATTATTTATATAACACGATACCGCATTCACACCTATTATTTATTCTTAAAATTCTCATGTTATAGATGAGGAAAACAGGTTCAGAAATGCGAAATAACTGCCTGAAATCTCATGGTCTCTGAGCTATGCAGATGAGTGCTCAATTCCTCTTCCTTCCACAAAGGGAAGCTTCCTACTGATAATGGGAGATAATATAAATACCCAACACTGGCTACAAATCTCTGCAGGGTGCCCCTGTGGTCTCATGTCCCACCGTGCTCATTTTTGGCCCTCCACTCTCAAGGACTCTTAATTCTTTAATTCCCTTAATAACTTGAGAAAGCTCTCTTTTTTCTTGCTTGCTCATATTTATCCTTCAAAGTTCAGTTTCAATGTTTCCTCCACCAGAAAGCCTGCCTAAAAGTGTGTGCTCTTTTAGGGCAGGTGTTTCTTGTTAGGGTTTCTCACAGTATCCTAGAACATTATTTTGCCACACCTCACAACTTACACATTTATAGGATGGTTAACTCTTCACCTTTCCTACTAGGTCAGGGATCAGATCAGCAAACCACAGTGTGGTTTGCAACGCAGCCATGTTCATTTACTTATGAATGAAAACCATGAGAATTTTAAACAGTATCTACATATAAAGTCAAGTTCAAATGATGAAAAAGTAATGGCCAGTCCTTTATACTTATGGTGCTTTCAAGCTACCATGACGAGAGTAGTTCCAAGTGACCATATGGCCCACAATGCCTAAAATACAACCTGGATTGTTACAGGAAAATTTTGCCAACCACTATATTAGATTATAAAGTCCCTGTGAGCAGGAACTACACCTGTTCTTGCTCATCATGGAATCCCCAATGCCTAATACAATTCCAGGTGCTCAGTAGGTACTTGCTGATTGATAAGAACTGTGTTAGGTGTTGTGGGTACAATGAAAAGCAAGGCTGTTGTTTTAAATCATGTGCCATCAAGGTATATCCATTAGGGAATACAGAGGAGAGACATTTGGCCCTCAATGAGAATAAAGGGGTAAAAATAGCTGTTTGGATGAAATCTTACCATTTGCAACGACGCGGATGGGACTAGAGGGTATTGCGCCAAGCAAAATAAGTCAATCAGAGAAAGACATGTGACTTCACTCATATGTGGAATTTAAGAAACAAAAGAGAGGGTCATAGGAGAAAGGAGGGAAAAAGTAAAATAAGATGAAATCAGAGAGGGAAACAAACCATAAGACTCTTAACTCTAGGAAACAAACTGAGGGTTGCCGGAGGGGAGGTGGGTGGGGGGATGGGGAACTGGGTGATGGGCATTAAGGAAGGCACCTGATGTAATGAGTACTGGGTGTTACATGCAACTGATGAATTCCTGAACTCTACCTGTGAACTAATAATACACTACATATTATTTGAATTTAAATAAAATATTTTTTAAAATGGCTATTTGGAAAAGATACCAATTATAGTAAATTTTAAAGAGGAGTTAATAAGACACGAGGAACAGGATGAGCAAAATTCACAAAGGCATGAGCTGCCTTTGCTACTTCTACCTTGGGCTCTATTTACTCTGGGGATGAGGAGGGTGGGGAGAATACAGACCGATCTGTGAACATTCATTCCTTAGGTGTATTTGTATAGTTACGTAATCTTTGGCTAAATCCTTACAATCCTAAGAGGTAGGTGTCAACACCCTCCCCTACAGTAGGACTTTCAGAGTACTATTCTTTGGAGGGAATAAGGAAATGGAATTTGATATCCACAGTAGGGCTTCATGAATAACTCATAAGCACTTTTAAGAGTAAGTCTTTGCAAGCATATTAATAGGTAGAGGAAAGGAAGTAACCAGAATCACTGTTTTTAGCTCAGGGTGGGATAACAGATCCTTAAAAGTTCCCAGAACTTCCACAACTGTACAAAACCCCAAACCCTCCTTTTCATACATACTATGTTGTGGTTTTCTTAAAGTGAGAAACAAACTCAGGGTTGAAAGGCTTAACCAGCATCACAAAGCTGTTAAATTGTATATCCTGAATTAGCACTCTAGTCTACCTTGCACCAAGCTGCCTCTTTGCCAGAAAAGGCCAGATTTTACTTTTGATTAACACATGTAAAATGCTGTCTCATTAAATCTAAGCCACAAGTTGTTTTTTTAAGCCACAAGTTTTATATTAATTTAGTGTTAACTTTAGAATTGTAACACTTCAGTGACATAGCTGGTTATTAATATAAATTTCTATATGCTGTTCTGTTGACATATGCTTTGCTAGGTACATCACAATTACCAAAATTAATAAATAACACAGAAATCCCTGGGCTCCACCCTTGAATGCTGACTCAGTAGTTCTGGAGTAGGGCTTAAAACTATGTATTTTTAAAAAGTACCCCCAGGGTTTCTATTTTGCTAAGTTTAGGAAACAGTAATGAAATAGGAATCTAACACTATTAAAACTTAGACAAATTGCTTCACCTTCCCATGCCTTCTCTTATTTATCTTTAAAAAAGAAATTGGACTAAATAACAGATCCTTCTGTGGGTACAGTTCAGGGTTTTCAAATTCCTTGATCACTGACATTATTAGGCAAGTTTAAAATACACAGCAAGCATTCAATTAACATTTGTTCAGTGATGATGGACACAAATCACATTAGGTGTAAAGAGGCACTTAAGATTTTTTCCAGGGTGCCCGGGTGGCTCAGCGGTTGAGCGTCTGTCTGCCTTCAGCTCGGGGTGGAATGCTGGAGTCCCAGGATTGAGTCCCCCACTGGGCTCCCTGCATGGAGCCTGCTTCTCCCTCTGCCTTTCTCTCTGCCTCTCTCTCTCTCTCTCTCTCTCTCTCTCTCATAAATAAATAAATAAATAAATAAATAAATAAATAAATAAATAAAATATAAAAAAAAAAAAAAGACTTCTCCAAGAAAGTGAGATTCAAGCAGGGTAACTCAGCAAATATGTAAGACATCACTGTTTACTTATGAAGTGCTTTCTAGTACTTCAAAGTTCATTCTCCAAAACTGTTTAATATACTTTGCTTACATACTCAAATGAAAACACATTATCTCTCAACATTTACAAAGATAAGTTTGAGAATGGGGTGATTTCCCAGGGTTAAAAAAAAAAATGCTACCTCCTTTTTGTAAAGTCCATCAAAAGGTGTATGCGGAGTAAACATCTAAAATATGTAACGAAGTATCTTGTGACATTCACTGGAAGCTCAACAGCACGGTCTAATAGGCGGCAGATCAGCTGCAATCTTCCTGAGTAAAATGAAGCAACTAGAATGGCACCACGTACAGTGGGCACTGGGTGGCTCACCTCACACAGCAATGAAGATTTAAGAAAGTGAACAGAGAATGCCAAGGTTAGTACGAAGTGCCTATTCTGTGGACAGCCTTAGTTTTTATAAAGGGGTGTGTGTGTGTGGGGGGGGGAATTTTGGAATTGTCCCTCAGCATAAAGTCAGACGTCCTTCAGGACACAATGCCAAGAGTTGCCAACGAGTTCGACACTTGCGGATTCCAGCAATTCACGTTCTGTTTTGAATGGCTGCTACATGATTGCAGACTACTAGAAATTACAACGAAAATAAAGCCAGCCTGACCGGAGATGTATGCTGTTGTCTACGAAAAACGTGGACTCGAGACAGCGCCCAAATACCACGACCCAAGTTCGAACAGGCCACGAAAGACACCACAACTCTCCGGACACAGATCGCCCCCGAGAGAGCTCCGAGGGGGCGGGGCCTCGTTAGGCAGGCGGGAGCAAACGAGCTGAGAAAGCGGCTTGGGGGGCGCTCGCACTGTGGAGGCCTGGTCGGTACCCCAGGCTCTCAGAGGCTCGGTATCGGAACGGGAAGGCGGTCCTCTACTCGGCCCTCCCCCTTCCCGCCCCAAAGCCACCGGGCAAGACCCAGTGGCGGGGTCGCCAGCCACGGGCGGGGCCGGGAGGGGCGTGACCCTCTCGCCTAACCGCGCGGCCGAGCAAGCAGAAACCATTGGCTGTCTCCTCAGAGAGCGCTCAGGCATTGGTGACAAGTCGCCCTCGTCTCACCTCTCCGCAAGGCCGGCGAGAAAGGCCCGCCGGGGCTCCAAACCCGGCGGTCCCCACGACCCTCAGATCGCAGGAGCCACCCAACACAGCGGCTCCACATCTCCTGCTTTCGCGCCGGCGGGAGGAGGCGAAAGGCTGGCCGAATCACGCTCAGGATTTCGGGCAAGGTAGTTCTGGCACCGCGAGGATGCTGGGAAGTGTAGTTTTCCGCCTGCCGCACAAGGCACCGCCAGCGCGGACTCCAACCGCCGTCCTGCAAAGATGGGCCTCTTCACAGACGGACCCACAGTCCAGGAGCATGGTTCACAGCGGCTCCGCTCCTCCCACCGCCCCTTCCCGACCGGCGCACGACGTTACCGCCCTAAGAAAGCGGGACCGCGTCTGAGAACCTTCTAGCAACCGTTTCCTAGCAATGAGGTACAGCTCAACAGCAAGAGTTCCCTGAGAAAGCCAGCGGCCATCACGCGCGCCTGGCTGAGAGACGGAGTCACATCCTACCGCTCGGAAACCTGGGACCTAAATCCTCGTCCGCGGAGCGTTCCGGGAGGTCGCGCAGAAACCTGGGAAATGTAGTCCAGAGAGGGCCTCATTCATGCTGTTTCACGACCTACTGCTTCGCCCTCTTGTGTACAGGAGGACGAACGTCAGTCCCTGTCTCGGCGGAAACCGTTTGTTGCCACAGTGGACCTGATTTTCACCACTTATCCCTGTGAGGCCTTTTACTACAGACTTTGTTCCACCCAGTAAATACGCTGAAAACAACAACACACAGTAGTTGTGGGGTCCAGATATGCTAATATGTTCTTCGTAAATTCTAAAGTGGTCACAATCGTCAGGTTTTAGTGGCTTAATTATTCTCACAAGGATGTAAACAGTTGGCCCTGGATTGTTGTACCTGTTTGTTTTCAAAGCTTTGTGGGCAAGCTGCGTAACAAGCACCCTTCTAAGCACGGAGGCACATTAAAGGAACAACGCTTGGTTCCTGCCAGCAAGGGCTTTAACAGGCAATTTATGGAAAGGAAATATAAATGGCTATTAAAGATTGAAGGAAAAAAAAAAGAACAATTTAATCGCACCAGTTAAATGAAAGCAAACATAAAGAGCTACCAGCTTTACTTATTAAACTTAAAAAAAAAAAAAAAGAATTACTGATCCCAGCAAATATGTAATTAGATAGGGTCATTCACACTGCTGGCAAGAGTATACGCGCAATACGTTTGAAAATTAATAATATATATGAAATTTAAAAAGGCGAATAGCCAGAGGTTCCCTTCTAAAAATTTTATCCTAAGGAAAAAAAAAATCATATCTGTAGCTAAGATTTTTAAAAACTACAACCCATATGTTATTTATAACAGTAAAACATTAGAAATAATCTAAATATTCAATGTGATTTAACAACTTGCACTAATGTCCCAAATTGGAATACTATGCAATCATGTGGTTGCAATTATTATACAAATGAGAATATTATACAATCATGGAATACTATATAATCATTAATATGACATAATCATTTTAAAAATCTTTATATAGACACACGTATATTAAAGTAATGATATATACATAGTGTATGTATACCCAATATGATTGTAATTCTGTCAATTAAGGGATGATCACTGCTCTGGAGAAGTTCACAGACTACTTGGAAGATAGAGACCAGTAAGTGGGACCACGATATTTTTAATTACCTTAAGTAATGATTATGGAAAAAGTATACTTTTGAATATATAAAGTATTCACACTTCCTGGTTATTATTTACATTACTGTAAACCTCCAGGACAGAAATAGTTGATTAGTCACGTGACCAAAGAAGGGCCAATCCTATTTTCTTTCATGGATCACCTGCAGCAAGCAGCCCATGTCCCTGCCGGTGCACTTGTTCTTTTTTGTATCCTCCGTGATGGCAGACTCTTATCCGTCACCGTTTTCTCCAACACCTGGTGTAACTCCTGGCCCAGAATGAGCCTTCGGTAAATATGTGTTGAATGAATCAGTAAATGTTCAAAGTATAGTCACAGTTTGGTGAGGAGACCTAATAGACCGGCACATTGAAGTCATTTGGAAGATGGAGCAATGTTGGGGGAGACAACACTGAAAACAAGAATAAAAAAGACTGAGGAATTGGGTTTATACAATAGACTCTCAGAAGATTTTGAATGTTTTTAAGCCCAACTGGTAATAGCTAGACTGAGTACCGTTCCAGGAAATACTACTTGCCAGTCACTAGTACAGGCTTATGAATCAATGCTCCTCCCAATGCCTGATGAAGTGGCCTGGCCATGAGAAGTGCTCTCTCCCTGAAAGCAGCCTGATTTATTCACACCTCACAGGCCAATAGCTTAGCGGGGAAGTGGGTCCTAGCTTTTTCATTGTGAAGGGCCACTTTTATTCCTATGAGCCCCAAGTTTAAACATATCTTACACTCTTTATCAATCACATATATGAATCATTGCTTGTTTTCCTATTTTTATTTTAAGACATGGATAATTACCATTTGGTGAGTAGAAGATAGACAATACTGATCCATCACCACACTGATAACATTCAGCTGAAGGTAAAAGTACTTGCCAGTTTCTTTGGTGGTTTTCAGTTTCATCTCCAGTGATCGTACAATTTCTTCAGGCATGTGAAATTCCAGGTCCCTCATGAGGACTTCAATACTTTTTCTTCTGAAGTGCAGAGGTCTGGGAACCCAGGTTGGACATAACTGCAAGAGATGGTCAGTGGCCTTCTAGCTCTGAGGATGTAGCTCTGGTGACTTCAAGGAGAGAAGATACAGCCCGGACTGCTCCTCACATTGGTCCTTTTTGGTCAGAATAGGTAATATGAAGAAATCCTAATGTATTTTTCAAATCAGGTGAATGAGGCCTTGAGAGACAGATGGGACCCAGTGGGCTCCTTTTCCTTCCTTTTTTAAAAAAGCTTCTATTTATTTATTCATGAGAGACAGAGAGAGAGAGAGAGAGGCAGAGACACAGGCAGAGGGAGAAACAAGCCCCACAAAGGGAGCCCGACATGGGACTCGATCCAGTGTCCCCAAGATCACACCCCGGGCTGCAGTCGATGCTAAACCGCTGAGCCACTGAGGCTGCCCTCCTTTTCCTTCCTTAGTTTACTTTGAGTTTTTGACACTAGGGGGAGTATGTGGACAGAACAGAAGACAATCATTTGTCCTTAATTCTGCAACTAATTTTATAGTTTTTGTATAATCCTTGAATCAGAGGAGCCCATTGTCACAAAAGTTTTGGCTTGTTTTTTTTTTTTTTTAAATATTTATTTATTTGAGAGAGAGAGTGAGCACAGGGAGGGGTAGAAGGAGAGAGAAACTTCAGCAGACTCCTTGCTGAGCTTGGAGCTTGATGTGGGGTTTGATCATTAGGCTTAGCCAACTGTGCCACCCAGGGGCCCTTGTACTATTTTATGTTAATATCACATTTTTCGTATCTTGAAAGGGACCACAAACCCTCATCCCTCACAGGTCTGGGGCCTTTTTGTCCTGATTGTACTAGGAAGCTGGCAATGACAACCAATTACAAGTTTGCTGATTATAGTGAATCAGGAAAAAGATTAAAAGGAAAGAAAAAGAAAACAAAAGAATTGTTAAAACATCATTATATTTTGCAACGTTACATCATGCCTGATAGTGTCTCTCACTGATGATTCATTTAATTTATTCCTTCAATTCATCCTTATTGAGTACTATTTATGATATCAGGCACTTTGCTAAGCTGTGAGGATCCAGACATAAGACATAATCTGTTGCCCCCATATTGCTATCAATACTATAATACTGTTACTAGTTGTAAACAATACTATGGTGAAGGATCAGGGTGCCAAGTGAATGTGTAAGAGAGGCTTGTACTACCCAAAGCAGGGAGCTCTGGGAAGTCTTTTATTTGCAAGGATGAGTAATTTGGTTAAGTGGATTTGGTGGATGGTGGTATGGGCGTGCAAAAATCAACACTGCTTGCAAAAAGCCAGGAATTTTGTGTGAGAGAGTTTGGTTCGTTTGAAAGAATGGCTGGAGCAATGGGTTGAGGATAGAGGGATTCTGAAGGGGAGGGTGGGAAAGGTGGGGCGGGCCTTCAAGTTCTCTTTGACTCCATCTGTACATAAAGACGAATTGCTGAAGGGTGTTAGGCTGGGGACTGGATTAAAAAGAAAGGGTCTCTGCCTGTTATTGGCTTAGTCCTCTTGTCTAGACTTGATGAGTCAGGGCCATATACTTCACAGAGGTCTCCTGTCCCAGATACTGACCTGGAGGATCTTCAAGAACCATTCTTTCCTGGCAAGAAATAATCCCTTACCTGCAGAGCCTGATCAAAGAAACCTTCCTCATGGGACAGTAGGCTGCCTTGGATCTCAAAGAGACCTGCTGGGAAATAGGATTTCAGGGCCTCCTCATCTTCAGGGCCCAGTTTCTACACTGGGGTAGAGGAGAGCTGGCAAATCTCACCAAAGCCTCATGTGGTCCAAGTGTTCCCCTCCCTAACCATAGAGTTAGACATTCTTCTCAAAGAACTCCTGATACATGGGAGTTGCTTTATCTCTTCATGTGAGCTCATTCCTATACATAAGTACATTCGAGCTCCTTAGCAACTCCATAAGTTGGGTATTACTGCTCCTATTTTACAGATGGGGAAACTGAGGTTCAGAAGGGTGAGGTGACCTATGTCCCCGGCCACAGAGCAAGTAAGAGTTGGCGATCAGAACTGAACATTCTGCACTTGGGACAGAGAAGTCACACTGTCACCCCTCCACCATTTGTGTCCATTGGGCATGGGGCATGGGTTGTGAGATCATGGCTACTATGAGGGACACATGACCTCTCATCCTCCAAGAAGCTATTCCACATCTTTTTTTCATTTGTTCAAGAAAACAGAGTTTCTCAGAGGAGTGGTAAATAGGTTTCATCTTCATGACAAGTCTCTCCGACCGATTGCTTGGAACAAAGCATTGAGTTGTATGAGGCCACATGGGAAAGAATACCCATTGTTGACTGGCAATGTCTGCTATGGATGCAGAAGAGGGAAGGGGCAGCACATATGCCATTTCTCATGCATCAAGATCCTGTGCCAGTCATGACATTTCCAATGACACCCACCTCCACCCCCAACACCCATTTTGCTCACTTTCTCTTACTCCTTCCCTACCCTGCAGGGAACTGTTCTGAATGCCCATTTAATAAGAGCTTTGATTTCCTGAGCAGGTAATGGGTCCAAGAGCTGAGGGAGGCGGAGACCCAGAGGTGGAGAGGAGCCAGTGCAGGGTGGCAGAGCTCTGGCTCCAGACTCCCGATTCAGGCCTTCACCTGCTGCCCTGCCTGGCTCTTGACAGGAGCCCTGGACTTCGTGCAGAGCTGAGCTGCACCACCGTGGGGAGTTTTGGCGGGCTCTTCGTTATTTTTATACCGTCGTTCTTACCCTCTTTTCAGCTCCTACTGTCAAGATGGTCTTTCTTTTACTGGTAGCTCTTTCTTCTGTAACTTAGCCTCTTTCCTTAAAAAAAAAATTTTTTTTGAGGTAAGATTCATATAACACAAAACTAAACATTTTGAAGTGAACAATTCGGTAGCATTGAATACATTCACGATGTTTTACAACCACCACCTCTATCTAGTCCCAAAATGTTTCCATCGCTAAAATGGAAAACCCTTTACCCAATAAACAGGCTCTCCCCACTCCCTGCTCCCCCCAGCCCTTAGCTCCCTCCAACCTGCAGTCTGTCTCCGTGGGTTTATCTATTTTGGGTATTTTATATAAAAGCAATTTGATGTACAATCTTTTGTGTTTGCTTCTTTCATTTAGCATAATGTTTCAGAGGTTTGTCCACACTGTAGAAGATTAGTACTTCATTTGTTCTATGGCTGGATAATATTTTTTTGGATATATAATATAATTATCTATTGATCCACTGATAGACATTTGGGCTGTTTCTACCTACATTTGACTATTATGAACAGTGCTGCTATGAACATGTGTGTACATGTACTTGAGTATCTATTTTCAGTCTTTCGATATATATCTAGGAGTGGAATTGCAGGGTCATATGGTAATTCTGTTCAATTTTTTGAGGGAAGATCTGTTTCTTTTTGAAGTGGATGGGGAATTCCTTGTGAAAGGGGTAGACATTTGCTTTTGGAAGACCCAGAGATGAAAAAGAGTATCCTCTACAGATGAACAGAACAGGTGTGGCTAGATATACGAGAATTTGAAGTGGAGAAACTTTAATACTCCAAAGTGCTATTGGCAGGAGTGAAAAGTGGCCTGGGGTAGAAAGCCTCTGGGTGGTAGGAGTCTCCTGAAGATGGCACTTGACCTGGAGGTGGTGCTCCTTCCTCTAATGCCCAAGGGACACTTGTGACACTGCTCAGCTCCAAGAAGCTGCAGAAAGCTCAGCAGGATTGTGAACCTCCTTAAATTTGAGCTTTTTGTGAGTATTTGTCATATTAGGAATTATGGCCATAAATGAACCATAGAAATACTGTTATAGTGATTCTATCAGCACTTAAGGGATGAGCTTGGAAATACTCCAGAAAGAGAGACTGAGAATTCTTAAAACCTCAACACTAACAGGTGGCCATTAAAGGCAGGTATGTGTGGAACATGGGCTGTGTGGGCCTAGGAAAGGATCATAATGCAGAATCAGGATGACAAATGAAGACCTTCTAGACAGGAAGAGGGCAGAAATATTTCTTTAGATATACCTGGCTAAGGATCAAATGGTTTCACCATTCTTGAAGATACGTTCCCATCCCAGTGTGGTGGTTATAATTGGTTTTATGTATACTTATGCTTTAAAAATTTACATAATAATTTTTTTAATTTTATTTATTTTTCATGATAGTCACAGAGAGAGAGAGAGAGAGAGAGAGGCAGAGACATAGGCAGAGGGAGAAGCAGGCTCCATATAGGGAGCCTGACGTGGGATTCGATCCCGGGTCTCCAGGATTGCGCCCTGGGCCAAAGGCAGGCACTAAACCACTGCACCACCCAGGGATCCCCC
Source organism: Vulpes vulpes (assembly GCF_048418805.1). Taxonomy (NCBI): domain Eukaryota; kingdom Metazoa; phylum Chordata; class Mammalia; order Carnivora; family Canidae; genus Vulpes; species Vulpes vulpes. The sequence continues at coordinate 34,136,903 of NC_132790.1, forward strand.
ATAATAATTTTTATATGTTTTATTTGTTAGGTCAGGTTTGTTTATTCTCAGCTTTTTTGTGGCCATGATTAAGGTTCTAAACCTTGAATCATGCAGATAAAATTCTGATGTCCAGAATGGGCAGACCAGTTATGCAGCTTATAGATACAATATATGATCTGAATACTGGTTTTTTTCTACATTTAAAGCCTTGATCAAACCACTATGTTGCCACCTTGGTCAAGTGGATACCAAGATGTCAGTATAATTTCTGACAAGATGGCCAGCTCTTAAGTTGATGGGCACATGCAAAGGCCTAGCTCTTCTGGTTTAAATTACCCGGACAATTGCCTTGGCTCACTCCTCAATACAGCAGCACAGTACAAAAGATAAATATCAGAAGTTATGTCCTTTTAGAGAGCAGGCACCTTCACATCTGGATCTGAAATCTGAAGCCTGTGGCTCTGGAACATAAGCAGTTTCTTTACAGAAAGTTCCAACAAGGAGGAAAAAAATCTTGGAACCAATCTCGCCTTTGCCTACAAAATGATCAAACTGTAATTATCACATTTAAGGGGTAATTGTTCCAATTGTACCAGAATGGGATGCTCCAGCCCTCTTTTTTCAGCTGACACAAATAGAATTGCTATGAAGATGGAATGGTACTTCCAGAACAGCCTGCTTTGAGCTTGTTCTTTTTATAGTGACTCTAGGGTCAGGGAAAGGTGCTGTGTGGGCTGGCCCAATCGAGTCTGCTGGGGTGTCAGCCTCTGAAGCTCTGAAGCTCTTCCCTCTTCACAGCTATGTTCTCTGATACCCACCTGCAGCCACACAGACCCAGACCCCAGACTAGCACCCACATTGACCTAAAAACATTAGGATTTGAACCATTCTTGTCAGATACTAGCACTTGTACAGGAGGCCTGATAGTTCTCAGATATGCCACAGGGAAGATGAAGTAGGGGTCTGTTGTGAGTTGCCTTCATAAGGGCAGGATGAGGACAATAGCATTTCAATAATAGGAACCCCAGGAGATGAAGAGAGGGGAAAAAGGAAAAGATAGTATCACATGCTGAGCAACTACTATGTTTTAGGCACCATCCAGGGCACTTTCTCATATGTCATTTTAATTAGCAAATCTCTGGTAGTTGAAGCACAGAAATGTTGGCGGTACAGTGTTTGGAAGTCAGCCAGGTGAGCAGTCCTTTTTTGGGAGTGCTAACGTCTTGAACTTCTGCCTTTGGCATTCAGTCTCCAGAGAAGATGGTAGCAGGACTGAAGCAGACACCAATCATGGCACACTACTTGTGAGCAATTGGGGTGAGCTTAGATAAAATGGTGGTGGGGTTGGAAGAGCACACAAGAGCACAGAAATTCATTTTTCTCTTTCTAGTCATAGATCACATGGGAAAGGGGCAGGGAAATGGTGAGAAATGAAGCAGGAGCAAGACCCTGAAGGACCCTGTATGCTACATAGAGAAGTTTTGACTTTCTCCTAGGGCACTGGAAGGATACTGGTAGGTTTTAATAATATGATTTTATTTGGACTTGGAATCGCACGTGGGTTGTCCAGTTGAGTATCTTACTGAGTTGTCTAGGAAGATTTAGAGCAAGAGGGTGGTGGACACTATGCTACATGTTGGGGAGACACTATGTTTGTCAGGAATTTTCTGGTTGCTAGTGGCAGAAACTCACCCTGAGAGCCAACCATGAGTTGGTTGCACATGTCCTCCTCTACCCACACAGGGCAGAATGGTTCCATATGCAGCCTGGAACAGCTGGAATAGGGTCTTGAAAATGACCAGGTCTCTTGTCATCTCTTATTTTTATTCCCTGATGCCTGCCAGCTCTACAAGGCAGAATTGTGGTTATGATGATGGGCTCTGGAGCCAGTTGACCTTAGGCTTTGTTACTTGCTAGCTATGTGATATTGAGCAAGTTACTTAATTTTGCTTTGCCTCAGTTTCCTCATTCACAAAGATAATCATATTATTTACCTCTGGGGGTGTCATGCACATAAAGGGCTTGGCATGGTGCCCAGTACATAGAAGGTGTTTTAAAAGTGTTAGTATTTATTACTATTCTTCAACTACAGTCTGGCTTCTCCCATATGGCAGAAAAACAGCTCCTGACAGCTCTGAAGTTTACATCTGACTTTGGCTGCCAGAGAGAGAGTGACTGAGTTTTCTCTGGTCTCATGTCCAAATATGTAGAGGGAAAAGTTTCATAGGCCAGCTTTAATTTGAGTTTGCTCCCGGACCAATCAATGTGGTCAACTGGACAAGTGCCATGACTGCCCCACTTTGATCTGTGGTTCCATAGAGAGCAGGAAAGACCATCAAAACAAAGTCACTGGCCTGTCTATTGGAGAAGGTAGGATCCCCAGCTCCCCCAAGTAATGGGCACCATGATGGAGGCACTCACCAAGTCCAGCAGACCTTCACATTTCATAGGGTACTTACCAAAGTCTTTGAGATGTCTGTACTTGAGGAATCCTCTATAGCTTCATACTATCCCACAGAATTCAGAAAACACATAACAGAAATATTGTGATCCTATCAGGCTCTATTCATAGATGTGACAAAGGACTATGGAAATACAATTGAAGTTAGACTCTTGGGTTCCTGGTCAGCTCTCTGGCCCTAAGGATTTGAGCTTCTCCCTGACAACTGTGCCTGACCCCTGATTTCCAATCAGCAATGCTTTGGTCCTGCTCCCGTGGTCCTTTGGTCCTTGGCCATCTGCCCCACACAGCCTTCCTTTTTTCCCTTCTTTGAGAGACTAACTTGCATCTCCCTAGACCCTTTTACTGGGACGCAGGGACTAGATTCCAGTCTCTTGTCAATTCTCTTACAAATTCTTTTCTAACAGAATAGTATGACGGTGATGGTGGAGATAGGAAGAGCCACCATTCTCTATCCTCTTTTGTTCTCCAGGGTCTTGTCTATACAAAATCATCTCACCATCCTTTTGGCTCAGTAACACTTTCCTGTATACCAGCTCCAAACCGACAGTGATTTAAACTCTTTCCTTAACAAAATTTCAAATTAGCCCAGGTCTTCAACCTTTAGGGTGATTTGAAAATGCTCAAAATGGGGCAGCCTGTTCAGCAGTTTAGCACTGCCTTCAGCCCAGGGTGCGATCCTGGAGACGTAGGATCAAGTTCCATGTTGGACTCCCTGCGTGGAGCCTGCTTCTCCCTCTGCCTGTCTCTGCCTCTCTCTGTGTCTCTCTTGAATAAGTAAATAAATAAAATCTTTAATTAAAAAAGAAAATGCTCAAAATGGAGAATGTTAACATCTGCATATGTCAAGGATCTCCGTACTCAGTTGAGCCAGGTATAATTTTGACAAGGCAGGAGAGCCCTATGAAGGGTTAAAGAGGGGGAAAGACACAGGAAATAGGGCAGGTCATGTTTCCAGGATGGTGAAAGCTGGATGTTCCCAAGCCTCAAGGTAATTATTAGGAAAGATTACATAGGAAAGATTCATAGGAAATAGGATTGAAATGGTACAATGTGGCCATCAGAATCTCCAAGACAAGGAGCATTCTTTTTTCAAGCAGCCACGTGTGGGTAAGATCTTGATCTCTTACTGTTGTTAGCAATGAACGGAAGCCTATATTATGAAGAAACAGGGTAGAGTTGGTGGGGCATGTGTGTGTTTTGTTGTCCTTCTGGAAGTCAGCCTCATTATAGTGAGCAAATGTTTTCTCATAGTAGATTTAAAAATTCCTCACCTCATAAAACATTTACTCATCTTTATTTCACTTTCCAGAAGATGCTCAGAGTAGTTGCAGTGAACACTTGTGGATTGGTGAAAGGCTGCCTTCCAAGTGAGCTTTCCGGAATATAAGTATCTCTCATATAAAACCTTCTGGGAGTCCCTCTCTTTGATGGATACATATGTGGTTACATAATTAGTTGCCTCACTAGACTATAAACCCCTGGAGGACAGTGACTAGGCCAATCCATGCCCATGACTCCAGCATCTAGCCCAGGATCCTGAGCTGAGCAAGTTCTTAGTATGTCTTGGGTAAACTGATCCATGATGAAGAGTGTGAGTCTGAGTCTGAGGAATAATTTTGGAAGGTGAAAGGCCAGGAGCAGTCTGAAAGGGTATGAGGGGTCATAGTTAGAAATAACAAAATCTGTTCACCTGTTTGGCACAAAGGGGCTTGGAGAAAAGCACTTATGGCTCTCAGAATTGCTGGGAGGACCAAAGAAAAAATATCATTCAAGCTTCCAGGAATGACTCCCTCAAATCACACTGTAGAGTTGCCGCCTTTGCCCAAATCAGGAAGCTGCTGCCATAGTTGTTGCCTCTGAATCCAAGGCAGGTCTGACTCTGTTCTACCCTGAGAACTCATGCTGTGTGTCTCTCCCCAAGCAACTCTGTTCTGAATTTAAGTTTCAGACCAGGGCATCTGATGAGAGAAACTAAATCACATTTGGAACTTCAGGGAAAAGGAGTTTGGACAGTTCTGTTTTTAGTTTTGCAGCCTCTGTCCAGAGCACTCTACAGAGCCCCACATAAACCAGTTCACCACCATGTCTGCCACAGTGGGGCTGCTGGGAAGGCTGCTGGGATGGGGATGAGACAGAGGGAACTACACTGCCTCATTCATTCAGCAAACAATAAATGAGAACAAGCTCTGAGAACCTGTTGTGTTTAGGGCCTGAGCTGGGAGAGGTGCAGAGGCATGGGTCCTGCCCCTGGGGTCAGTGCAGGTACTAAAGAATAGCACAGAGATGCTGAGGTTGAAACTCTCAGGCCTGCCTCTGGAACGGGACTAGCTCTAGGTGCCAAGTGAGCATGGTGTTGCAGGCAGGAGTAAAGCAGCAGCCCCAGCACCCAACCACTGGCAGACAAGAGAGTATAGATCCTGGCAATGAATCAGGCTAGGCCTACCATCACAGGATTATCCTTCTAGGCAAAAGCCACTCTCACAAAAATTCTCAGAGCTGAAGGCCTTGGAAATTAGCTGGTCTGATGGTGGTGATTGCACAGGCTTCTTCTTCTCTCACATCCCTGAAGAGTGATTAAAATCATTCTTAGCTTTATCTAGACTCTTGGTTTTATCTTTTAGTTTTTAGGTTCTCATTTTGTGGGTCAATATGTGGCAGGTTGCCTCCTAGATCTAATATGTGAGTCAGTGTAAGAACAGAAAATTAAGTAACAGCAAGTGTAAAACTGTTAATAAAATCAGGACAGGAAGGAATAATAAGAACTTGGTTTTTGGGGATCCCTGGGTGGCGCAGCGGTTTGGCGCCTGCCTTTGGCCCAGGGCATGATCCTGGAGACCCGGGATCGAATCCCACGTTGGGCTCCCGGTGCATGGAGCCTGCTTCTCCCTCTGCCTGTGTCTCTGCCTCTCTCTCTCTCTGTGACTGTCATAAATAAATAAAAATTTTAAAAAAAATTAAAAAAAAAAAGAACTTGGTTTTCACTGTACCTTAGTTACTGTGGCAGATACTTGAGGCTGGAAATGCATATGTGAGGCTGCACTGTAGGTCCTTTCTGAAGGGTAGAGGATGGGAAAATCATCATCACAGAAAGAGCTGGAGAGGATACTACTGAAATCAGAAGGACATATATGTGAATGAGCTTCCAGGGCCTAAATTGCTCAGATTTCATTTATTTTGTCTCCTCAATAACAGTGTGGGGTCTGCTGGCCCAAATCTGAGTCTATGTCTGAGCAGTGATTTGTCCTACCCTCCTTCTGAAGGACCAAGCACTAAGCAAATAGTGACCATAGCAAAGTGTCATGCCAGCTCCATGGCTGTCAGGAGTGTGTGAAGGCCTGCTCTCCAGCCTCTTGGGCATTGAAGTTGGTGTGAGAACAAAAAAATGGAACATTTCCTTTTTTTTTTTTTTAATAGATTTATTTACTTTAGAAAGAGAGAGAGAGGGAGCACATGAGAGGGAGGGGCAGAGGGAAAGGAAGAGAATTTCAAGCCGACTCCAAACTGAGCACACAGCCCAATGCAGGGCTCAATCCCACAACCCTGAGATCATGACCTGAGCCAAGACTGAGAGTCTGTCACTTAACTGAATGTGCCACCCCGGTGCCCCAAGAATGGGGCATTTATTGAAGAGATATGTAGTAGTAAGGAAAATGGATGTGTGAATCCACCCTTGGAGAGATGAAAGACAGGCCTTACCTTGGGGGAAGGGAGATATCCTGAACACAGGCATAAAAGAGCCCAAGAGGTGCAGGGGATGCATTATGAGCAGGAGGTGCATTAAGGAACCAGAGCCTCAGAAGCAGGGTTGTGCATATATATTGAGCATATATACTCCTGTAGTCTAAGTATTCATCCTTTCCTCTTGTCTTCCTCACAGTTTCTCACATAGTGTTGGATGCATGATACTTTTAGGGTCATTTCCATCCAAAAAAAAAAATCAATGGTATAATTTATGCACTGCTAGGCCTGGCAGTTCAAAGACAACTACAGCACAGTCCCCATCCTTGAGGAGCTCAGGGTGCCGAGGGAGGCAGATCACAGACAAGTACAGTGTGCTGAGTGTCATGATAGAGCTGAGCTGTGGGAACTGTGCCTAGCCTAGGGATTCAGAGAAGTCGGGTTGGGGTAGGCAATGCTGGGTTGGATCTTGAGGGATGAGTAGGAGCTGGCTGGTATACGAGGTCAGGCGGGTCATTGTAGGCAAAGGGAAAACATGAACATAGGTTTGGAATAATAGTGCTGATGGTAATAAAAGCTAAATATCTGGAGTGTTTCTCATATACCATGCTCTAAGAAAAACACGTGCATTATGCCATTTAATCCTTCCAAAATCCCTGTGAGATAGGGACTCTATTATTCTTGGCTTACAAATTAGAAAGCATAAACATAGAGTAATTAATGAACCCAGTGAAGGTCATAGAGCTAGCGAGTGGCAGAGCATGACAGGATGGCCTTGAATTCCATGCCAGGAAACTTTTTTTGTGTGTGCGTATATTTTTTTTTTATTGAAGTTCAGTTTCCCAACATATAGTATAACACCCAGTGCTCATCCCATCAAGTGCCCCCCTCAGTGCCCATCACCCAATCACCCCAACCCCCACCCACCTCCCCTTCCACTACCCCTTGTTTGTTTCCCAGAGTTAGGAGTCTCTCATGTCCTGTCATCCTCACTGATATTTCCCACTCATTTTCTCTCCTTTCCCCTTTATTCCCTTTTACTATTTTTTATATTCCCCAAATGAATGAGACCATATAATGTTTGTCCTCCAACTGACTTACTTCACTCAGCATAATACCCTCCAGTTCTATCCACGTAGGCAAAAGGTGGGTATTCGTTATTTCTAATGGCTGAGTAATATTCCATTGTATAGAGAGACCACAGCTTCTTTATCCATTCATCTTTCGATGGGCACCAAGGCTCCTTCCACAGTTTCATGCCAGGAAACTTGAACTTTATTCTGTACTCAGTAAGAACCAAAGCACTTTCAGTAGAGCTGTGGCGTGATCAGATGAACAATTTGGAGATCTCTGTGGCTGCAGTGTAGACAGTGAATATGAGGGGAACAAGACTCGAGGGAGAGATCAGCTATAGGCCTGTTATCCTTTCTAGAGCTGGTTCCAGAGTGAGAGCTGGGGGGAACTTGCTTCAGATTCCCTCATTACTCCCAATTAGCTGAAACCCAGACCCCGCCCTGGATAGATAAGCTCCACTCTCCCCTTCATATCAATAATGCCAAGAGCCCAGAAGGGGAAGGGAAGCAGAATTTGTGTGACTGACTCTTTATCAGTTCTTCGTGTTACTTGGGTTGTGTGTGGGGGTGGTATTCTCGTCAGACCCTGCTGCTGCCTTATCCTGTCCTTATGCAGGAAGAGCATCACTACACATCGCTCATGTTTGCATGTGTTTTGAGGGAGGGGAGCATCCACTGGGCTGAACCATTTAAAAATTTTATTTTTAAGGGGTGACTTGTGGCTTATTCGGTTAGGTTTCTGCCTTCAGCTCAGGTCATGATCTCAGGGTCTTGGGATTGAGCCCTGAATTGGGCTCCCTGCTCACTGGAGGGCCTGCTTCTCTCTCTTCCTCTGCCCCTCTTCCCCATACTGTTCTATCTCAAATAAATAAATAAAATCTTTTCAAAAAAAAGATTTTATTTTTAAGTAATCTCTACACCCAACATGGGGCTCAAACTTAACAACCCTGAGATCAAGAGTTGCATGCTCTGGACTGAGCCAGCCAGGCAAGCACCCCTGTGTTGAACCATGTAAAGATCTTACATAGAGCTGCTTTCTTAGGATCTTCTTCTCCAGTGTTTCCTGCTAAGGGAACACAGCAGCCCTCTGCCTCTTACTCTCTCATGTTCCTGGAACACCGTGTTCCGTGCTGGGTAAAGGTGAGACAGGCCAGCAGCTGTTTTTCCTACCATAGCCTGTGAAGCCCAGAGCCCTACTACCTAGGCAGGCCTGCAAGATGCCCTCTTGCTCTGGCTCCTGTGTGCTCAGGCTCTTTTGTTGTCCAGGGCCCTTTCTGCACTGGTCCTAGCTCTCCATGTGAAATATAAGAGCTGGGATTCTCCAGTGGGCCAACAGGGAAGGAGCAAGGGAAACCACTCAGCTCTGAACCGGCCATCCAGGCTGTGTAGACAAAGGAGCCCTCCATGTAGCTTAATCTGCATTGGCTCTCATGGCCTCCTGGTAGTAAGGGGTGTTCTTTTGCTGGACTTTGTTTCTCACTTACATATCCCTCAAGAACCCTGTGGGTTGTTAGGAGGATGGGATACTGTACTGGGTCCAACCATCTGCTTTGCAAGGTTCTTGTAATCGCACCTTTTCTCACTTACTCCTTCCAATACAACACCTCTGTAACTCAGTATTTTCATTCCCACTTCACAGATGAAAGAACTAAGGCTTAGAGAAGTTAAATTAACTTCCTCAAGGTCTTATTTACTGTCAGAATTGGGTCAGAGTCCCAAGTGAGATTGGAGGGTCTCTCAGACCCTTTCCACCATAGGGAGCATGTGGAGTAAGAAAAGCAAAGAAGCTGTTTGGGAAGTTATTCCTAACGAGATATCACCCTGGCTGTCCTTTTAATATTTTTATCTTCTTCTGGTAAAAATGGCACAGATTTATAATTTCAACTGCAAGATCTGTTCCCAAATGAAAATAGCCATGACATTTTTTTTATACAAGTATATATGCATTCCTCACGAACTGATATGTTTTTACCAGCCTCCAGAAACTGGAGTAAAGTGGTTTTAGGAAAATTGTTTTTGGCAATACTCGCTTTTGAAATAAATGCATTATTGTGATTTTAAAAATGCTTTTGATAAAATTTCTTAGTCAAAGCAGAGATTCACTTAACTGAATTTTCCTGCAGAGGTGTTAGGTATTTCTGCAACTGTAGCCTCCCAGAGTACAGCACCATCACCATGTACTCTTCCAGATAGAGTGAAAAAAAAAAAAAAAAAAGAGTAAAAGTAATTCCACTATCTTAACAAAACATTATTTACATTTTGGTGTATTTATTTAGTTCTTTTTATTATGAGTTCTTTCCTTTAAAACATAGTACAAAAAATTAACAGTGTACATACAACTTTATAGCTTACTTTTTAAAAAAACTTAATAGTAACTTTATTGCCTGTTTAATAGGAGTTGTACATTATTGCCATTTTCTCATGTGCATACAGAGGCTTTTAAACCATTATATTAGACCATTTAGATTGAATTTTTAAAGCCAATCTCTTATTGTTGGAGATTTGAGTCTTTAAATTTTAAAAAAATATTTTGTTTATTTATTTGAAAGAGAGAGCAAGTGAATGGAGGGGGGAGGGGGGCAACAGGTAAGGGAAAGAGGGAATCTCAAGCAGACTTTGCTGAGTGCAGAGCCCGATGGGGGTCAATCTCAAAACCCTGAGATCGTGATTATAGCTGAAACCAAGAGTTGGATGCTTAACCAATTGAGCCACCCACATGCCCCTTGAGGCTTCTTTTATAAACAATATAAAATATTTTCCATTTTTAAGACTGACTTCAATTTTTAAAACTGACTTTATTGGATAAAAACATAAATATTATTGCTTATTTTATATATTGTCAAGTTGTTTTATAAATAAGTTGTATAAATTTATCCTGGTATTTGAATTCTCTGTGCCCTTACCATCACTGAATGTTATTGTGACAAAAACTTCCTTTTCTTTACTAATTTCTTGTAGAGAATGGCACCTCATAATCACTTTCAGTCTTTATTGTTTTTATTATTAATGAGGTTATTTCTCTAGATGTTTGCTTACTAGTTGTAAATCCTCTTGTATGAATTTTGGCCTCATATCTTCTGTCCAGTTATGAATTGGGATCATACATTTTAAAAAATTATATATTGTAGTGTATGGCATATAATTTTGTTGCATTTATATACTGGAGAAATAGTAATCCTTCCTCTAGTTTCTGCTGTGAATATTTTTTTCATAATCTTTTTTTCTATGTTGACTCTTTAGTAATACATATCATTTTAAAAGAAACATACCCAAGTAAGAAACAAAGAAAGAAACCAAGAAACAGACTCTTAACTGTAGAGACCAAACTGATAGTTACCAGAGTGGGGGGATGGGTGAAATAGATGATGGGGATTAAGGACCGCACTTGTGGTGAGCACTGGGTGGTGTATGGAAGTGTTGAATCACTATATTATACACTTGAAATAATATTACTCTGTTAACTAACTGGAATTAAAATAAAAACTAAAAAAAAAAAAAGAAAAGAAAAGAACCAGTTACAAATGGCATTTTTGACAGAATAGCTCAGCCCATGACATTGCAAAAAATCATGTCAGAAAAAATAGGATTGAAGGGACAGTGTAGTTTAATTTGGATGAGACTTGGGGAACAGGATTGCATTCACATATGTACAGGGCTGGTGCATAGAGAAATCAAACTTACTTTAAAAAAAAAAAAAAAAGGAATTCTGCTTCTCCTTTCAAGTATTCCCATTCAGTCTTCCCCCAAACATGAGAGGTTTGCCATAAAAGGGAAACTCTATTTAGTACCTGAAATAGGGGTCCTGTCCTTAGGTAGTATGAAATATTAGAATTGTCTTTGAACACAGAGAATCTGGTCCCTGAGACGGTATGGCCTTTTTGGAATTGAGTAAATTGGATGCTTCTACTAGGAAGAGTGTGGTGTAGTTTTTATGCACATGCTTAATTAAAAATGAATGAACAAGTAAGAACCACTCTAACTGTGGGAAGGGGATGGAAGTGGAAACACAATCCACACAAGTTGTTTCCAAGCCAGAGCATGGAAGAAACCAGCAGAGAACTTGCTTAAATCTGAACAAGCTTTTTAAAAATTTTTTATGGATATTGTGGGGATCATAGCATCCTTCACTGATTCTAAAAAAATTTTTCCTTTTCAATTTAATCAGTTTTGATATTGGGATGTTCAGATTCAATGGTGGAGATTTGGTACTTTTTTGGTAAAGAAATGGTACTTTTCATGACTGAAGGTATCTCATACAGGAATGGACAGAATGAATGAGTTAATATCTACTGTATGCATTCATACAGAGGGTGAGGTATGTAACAAGTGTCAAACATACCATTCTTTATCAGTATAATGAATTTTGTTCTTTTTTAATGAAATAGTTCAACAAGAGAAAGCTAATTACTTATAGAAATAAAGAGAAAATAAGGAAGTGGTGCTTCTTAGCTAGAAAACACAAGTTTTATAAAGAAAATGATAAGTAAAGGTGATATTTGGATTGAAATGATTTAAAACTTAAAAATATTTTTCAGTGTATTCCCCATTCTTTCCAAATTCTCTTAAAAAATCCAACTGATGGGCAGCCCAGGGGGCTCAGCGGTTTACTGTTGCCTTCAGCCTAGGTAGGGCCTGATCCTGGAGACCCAGGGTCGAGTCCCACGTTAGGCTCCCTGCATGGAGCTTGCTTCTCCCTTTGCCTGTGTCTCTGCCTCTCTCTCTCTCTCTCTCTCTCATGAATAAATAAATAAAATCTTAAAAAAAATCCAACTGAAATTATTCTTGGAAATGAGTTCTATTTATAGATCAGTTTAGGGAAAATCAATATTTTCATAATATCAAGCCTTTTAATTCAGAATATGGTGTATCAAAACCTACTGTCAGTAAGTTTTACTGTTTTTTTCATATTATTAAGCTTATTTGGGGGTATTTTATAGCTCTCTGTTGCTGTTGCCTTTGATTTATTCTCTAAAGATTTAATTGAACTCTCTAGCAAAACTGTCTAGACTTGCGGTCTTTTAAAAGGGGATATTTTGAGATTCTTCTAAAAAAAATCTTCCCTGTTTATTGATAGTTAATTCAGAAATTCTCCTTTTTTTCTTGAGTATTGTTGGCAATGTCTATTTTCTAATAGAGTGGTATTTTTCATCTAGACTTTAAATTTATCAGAAAAAGCAATATTTTCATATTTTTTCTCATAATTTTAATAATCTTCTCTGCATCTATAATATCTCCCTACATTTAGCTTAACACTCGTTTTCAGGGTCTGCTTTTTTCTTTGACTAAACTTGTTAGACATGTACCCTTTTCCACCATTTAAAGCAGAAACAAAGGACACATCCAAAGAGGAAGATTAGATAAAGCGATTTATCAATTCATAGAATTCACTCAGTGGTTTTCTCCTTTTCCTTTCCAAGGAGATATGTCCCTGTCTGCCTTCTGCAGGCAGTGACTTGGTAGGCCAGCTTCTGTGTCTACAGAATTCTCTGTCGTGGTTGACCCTGCCCAGGACCTAAATAGGGGGATGAGGGGGATGCCACCCTAAGTGAGGGTGGAGGATTGTTTCTGCAGTTAATAGATGTCCCTGCAGTTCATTTCTTTTCTTATTCCAGTCTGGATGATACAGCCTTGAGGGGACAAAGAAGCAGAGGCAGCTTTTGATGTCAGAATTCTCCACCTACCTGCCTCTTGCTCAGCTCCATCTGCCCCCTCTTCTTCTTCCTTACTTTCCCTCACAGCCACCAAGTTTAAGCAGAAGGGACTTGATTGGTAACCGGGAAAGATCATCAGTTACAGCTGTGCCTCCTTCATGGAGCACCTGCAGTAAAGCAGGTTCTAGCTTTTCTAGCCTGTGATAGTCCCAGGCTTTATCTTTCAGACCACCCAGTCAGAAAGCTGGAGAGGTGGTGGGGAGGCTTCTGCTAATTTTTTTTTTTAATTTAAAAAAGGTGTATTTTATTATAAATGTATTGCTTGCTTGGAAATAAAAAAGTATGGAAATCTAAAAAGTTCAGAATAAAATTGTTCTCTAATACCATTTCCTAAAGATAACCACTATTAACAGTTTGGGGTATTTCTTTTCCAGCATGCCACAACTTGCTTTTCTCACTGTCATGTCTCAGACATCTCTGAATCAGTACCTACAGGTCTATTTTATTCTTATTAGTTGCATAGTATTACATGGTATAGGTTACACATTATCCTTTTAGCTGATGTTCCTATTAATGGAACTTAAATTGTACCCACTTTTTTTTTCTGTTATGAGTAAAGCTGCACTGAATATTCTTGTAGGTATTGCTTAGTGAGCGAATGTGAGAATATCTATAGGAAGAATTTCTAGAAGCAGAATGGCCAAGTCAGAGTTTGCACATTTAAAATGTTGTTGAAATATTTTCCTATATTGTATTCTAAAAAGCTTCACTAGTTTGTATACTCTTAGGACAGTCCTTAACTGTCAGTAGTTCTTACCAGCATGAAACATGTGCATTGCCTCAATCAATAGCTCCTGAGTCCTCCAGAGATTTGGGCAATCCTCAGTAACTCTCTCAGTGCAGGTCAACACACTTTTGTGTGCCTGGTATGGATCCTAAGGTAGGCATGGGGAATTCAAGGATGTCTAGAGGTTGATTGACACTCCATCTTAGAGGGATTTACAAGCGGGGAAATAGACAGGTAAATGAAAATTAAAAGGTAATGTGCCAGATATCAGGATATAAATAAAATACTGAGAGCACATGGAGGAGAGAGTAACCATCTTGTTCTGGGAGCTCTTGGGGAAGGCTTCCCAGAAAAATTGAGCCTTGAAAGATGAGTAGGAATTCTTCTGGTAAAGAGGCAGAGAAGGGCCTTCCAGGCAGAGGGACTAGAATGAGCAAAGCCCAGAGGTGGAGATGTTCATGTGCTATCTGGGGAATGGCTCCATTGATCTGTAGGTGATCAGGCAAGGAAGGATGGGTGAGAAATCAATCGGGGGTGGGGGTGGGGTGCACATTGTGAAGGACATTGAATGCCACAGATGGGGGAAATGTTGAGACCAGGTGCAGAAAGGGCAGAGGGCAGAGAGCGGAGACTGGGACAGTGATTAAGAGACTGTGCAGAAGTTCAGGTGGAGGTGATAAAGGATGGGATCAGAGTGACTATGCTCAGGACAGAGAGGAGAGGGCTGGAGGTATGGACAATATTTAGACACATTCCTTTGGGATCTCAGACTCAGCCTAGACTCAGCCTAGAGGCTGTCATCTGGGTCAAATTTATTACACTGGATGGCTAATAAAACTGTATTGATTTCATTTTGTTTTGCAACAAGAAATCTCTCTGCTGGGAGAAGTGTCAAATCTGATGTGTCTGAGAGGAATGAACAATAGAACTGCTGGCTGGTTCAGCTGAGAACTGCTGTCTCAGGACCAGGGCTGCTTGCACTATTTGATAAGCTAAAAGTGATAAGTAAAAGTGATAAGCTTGCACTATTTGACATTGACCTGGGCTAGAGGTTGAGGACAATAGAGGGGAAAAAACAAAAGGTGAAAGCAATGACCTTATGAAAGAAAACCAGTAATTAGTATGGACACATATTAATCAATCAATTAACTCATGAAACCTGTATAAGAATTTACTTTGTGCCCAGCAGAGTGCTGGCCAGTGGAGACTTAAAAAAGTTCCTGTTCCCCAGGGACCTGGTCTAGGACCAGAGCCCAAAACACTTGCAAATGGGTTGGTTTGGCATGGTCTGATCTTGTCTTAATAAAATGATGGAGTTTGAGATATTTGTCCTAGTAACTCCTCTCTACTCCTCCTTTCTACATCTAGTCCCACCCCAGGCTTCCTTGTGATGGTAGGTTCATGTTCTATTCCTGTTCTCAGCTGATTGCCAGTTTATCTCCATTAAAGCAGCAAGTGATGATCAGAGCATTTCTAACAGTAGCTTAAGGCATGATCTATCCTGAGCTTTCTTTTCCATTGTGTGAGAGAGATAGCCTGGTTCCAGCTGGTCCCAGCCTGACTGCTCACTAGCTTTGTGACTTTGGAAAAACCATTTAGCTTTTCTTTCTTTTCTTTTCTTTCTTTCTTTCTTTCTTTTTTTTTTTTGTATATTTTTTTTTATTGGAGTCGATTTGCCAACATATAGCATAACACCCAGTGCTCATCCTGTCAAGTGTCCCCCTCAGTGCCTGTCACCCAGTCACCCCATCCCCCGCCCACCTCCCTTTCCACCACCCCTTGTTCGTTTCCCAGAGTTAGGAGTCTCTCATGTTCTGTCACCCTCACTGATATTTCCCACTCATTTTCTCTCCTTTCCCCTTTATTCCCTTTCACTATTCTTTCATATTTGCCAAATGAATGAGACCATATGATGACTGTCCTTCTCTGACTGACTTACTTCACTCAGCATAATACCCTCCAGTTCCATCCACGTTGAAATAAATGGTGGGTATTTGTTGTTTCTAATGGCTGAGTAATATTCCATTGTATACAGAAACCACATCTTCTTTATCCATTCATCTTTTGATGGACACCGAGGCTCCTTCCACAGTTTGGCTATTGTGGACATTGCTGCTAGAAACATTGGGGTGCAGGTGTCTCGATTTTTCACTGCATCTGTATCTTTGGGGTAAATCCCCAACAGTGCAGTTGCTGGGTCATAGAGCAGGTCTATTTTTAACTCTTTGAGGAACCTCCACACAGTTTTCCAGAGTGGCTGCACCAGTTCACATTCCCACCAACAGTGCAAGAGGGTTCCCCTTTCTCCACATCCTCTCCAACATTTGTGGTTTCCTGCCTTGTTAATTTTCCCCATTTTCACTGGTGTGAGGTGGTATCTCATTGTGGTTTTGTTTGTGTTTTAAATATTTTATTTTTATTTATTCATGAGAGACACACACACACACACACACACACAGAGATGCAGAGACAGGCAGAGAAGCAGGCTCCATGCAGGGAGCCTGATGTGGGACTCAATCCCAGGACTCCAGGATCATGCCCTGGGCAGAAGGCAGGCACTAAACTGCTGAGCCACCCAGGGATCCCTCATTGTGGTTTTGATTTGTGTTTCCCTGGTGGCAAGTGATGCGGAGCATTTTCTCATGTGTTTGTTGGCCATGTCTGTGTCTTCTTTGGTGAAATTTCTGTTCGTGTCTTTTGCCCATTTCATGATTGGATTGTTTGTTTCCTTGCTGTTGAGCTAAATAAGTTCTTTATAGATCTTGGATACTAGCCCTTTATCTGATAGGTCATTTGCAAATATCTTCTCCCATTCTGTAGGTTGTCTTTTAGTTTTGTTGACTGTTTCTTTTGCTGTGCAGAAGCTTTTTATCTTGATTAAGTCCCAATAATATATTTTTGCTTTTGTTTCCCTTGCCTTCATAGATGTATCTTGCAAGAAGCTGCTGTGGCCAAGTTCAAAAAGGGTATCGCTTGTGTTCTTCTCTAGGATTTTGGTGGATTCTTGTCTCACATTTAGATCTTTCATCCATTCTGAGTTTATCTCTGTGTATGGTGTAAAAGAATGGTCCAGTTTGATTCTTCTGCGCATGGCTGTCCAATTTTCCCAGCACCATTTATTGAAGAGAGTGTCCTTTTTCCAGTGGATAGTCTTTCCTGCTTTGTCACCATTTAGCTTTTCTGAGCCTCATTTTACTCACTTGAAAGGATGAGGCACCATAATTCCTGCTTTGCCCTCTTCATGGGATGGTTGGGAGGCTCAAAAGATGTGAATGTGCTTTGAAAATTGTTGGGTGTAATACAAAAGCAAGAGTCTGTAATTACTCCCTTTTGCTCAGAGATGGAAAAACCTAGATTGTTATTGTAGGGTATTCACAATTTATAGGCTCCCCTTTCTGTACCCTAACCCTCAAGGGAATGAAGAGATCACACTTTGGTCCACCTCCTCCCATTCAAAGATGGCAGGTTCTGAGCTTAGTAGGGTTGGACTAATTTTTCCCAAAAAGATATCTGTGAGAAGGGGAAGGTGAGTGAGACTTAAAAAGGAATTACTGAAGATTTGTGTGCAGGTGCCAGGATAAGAGTGATTAGGCTTGGACTACAGCAGAAGAGTTAGTTCAAACACTGGGAAGAATAACATCATTTTATGGGTGGAGAGACACTGGACTCTGTGACTTTGGAACTTTCTAAGACCTGAATGTTGCCCTTTCTGACCAATTATGCAACTTTGGGCCAGTTACCAAGGTCACTGAGTTACCATTTACTAAGCTATCGAAATCTCTGGGACTCAGTCACTTCCTAAAGGTGGTATTGAGGTAATAGTATGTGTGCCCAAATGTGAGCTGATTAAATCTCCTTTTCTGGAACTTGTTCTGATATGAAAGATGGAAGTGGCTCTTTCTATATAATTTGTGGGGCAGGAGAATAAATTAAGTAACTAGAATCCTAGTATTCTGCAAAGCCCCTATGGAGAATTCACATTGCAGATAGTATAAAAACTTTGTGAAAATTTAGTTAGTAATTCTGAACTGGATGTAGCTGTTCAGCAGCTGAAATGCTACAATTAATGCTCCATTGGAGGAGATAAAAAACATATTTAGCAGCCTGTATGTAACCATCTTGAGCTTTCCTCTATAAGACATTTTGCAAAAAAATTTATTTTATTTTATTTTTATTTTTTATTTAATTTTATTTTTTACTTAATTAGCCAGGACAAAGAGAACTAGTAAGGAGTTAAAGAAGTTTAAATATGAGAAATCTGAGTTTACTTGCCACTGATAAGTATATCTTTATGGAAGGAAAATGAAGGTTTCAATTGACTATTCATGTCAAGGAGAGGCTCCTGTCCTGTCTCTCATCAGGAGTGTCTGTGCTGAGATCTTCTCAGGTCACAGTCATTGGGTAACATAATTGAGGACATGATTGTGAATGATGGTGACAAAGATAATGATGGTGGTGTTGGCAGCTGATGTTCTTTGGAAATGTGCCATGTGCCTGGCCCTGTGCCAAGTGCTTCACATGGATTATTTTACAGAATTCTCATCACTACCTGATGCATCATTATCCTCACTTTATAGATGCAGAAACTGAAGTTAGTGAGGGTAAATTCCTTGTTCCACATTGCCTCTCTAGGGAATGAGCAAAGCCAGGCAGTCTCTCCCAAGAGCCAACAACTAAATATATTATTTCTTAATTTGAATTATTTCTAGCTCCTGCTGTAATCATTACCATAAGTTATAAGATATTTGAATTAAATTGAAACCATATATGGAGATTTCCTTTATTTTAATGCTGCCAGATGGCTGAGTTTTAAACCTCTTTGAAGAAAATCTCTGAACTTTTAAGACAAGGCATCTTATTGTTTCCAAGATACCTTACTGATAATTTTTGGAACAATCTCACAAGGTAGGTACTATTATCTCATTTAACAGATGAAGAAATTGAGGCTCAGATAATTTAAGTCAATAGTCTTCAAACTTTAATGTATACATAAATTATCTGAAGATCTCATTAAAATTGGATTCTGGTTCAGTAGGTCTGGTGTGAGGCTTGAGATTCTGCATTTCCAACAACCTCACAGGTCTTGCTGCGGCTGCTGGTCTGAGGGCACACTTTGAGGAGCAAGTAAGTCACTTACTCAGGATCTCAAAGCATGAAAGAAGAAGATCCTTAAAGTCCAGTGTCTTAACACTATCAGTGCTTCTAAGGGGTGGTATTGGTGGCATTGAAAATGCATGATTGCCCTTTTTCTGGTGGGACAAGTGGTGGCTGGATAGGAATCTAGAATTGATCTGGCTCTAAGAGCTCTACTTCTGGTCATGCCTGCCCTTTCTCTGAGCCTCAGTTTCTCTCACTATACAAAATTGGAGGTGAATTACATGGCTTCTAAGATCTCTGAATACCAGGATAAATCATAAGGAGGCCTCTATATTAGGGTCCTTCTGTTGAAATGCTTAGAGTGTTTTCTCTTTTTCTGACCAGACCCAGACAGATACACAGATGGATGGATCTGTAGACATGGTCTGATTTTCTTGTTGGCTGAGAAATGTTTTAGATCCTTTTGTACAAAACTTATCACCCTTCCTGTTATATATCCTCTTGATATATAATACATGATACAGTAAATCTTAGACTGTACAGTTTTTCAGAAAGGCCAGATGGTATGTGATCTGAGAAAAGACAGCAGTAAGTAGGGACTTTTACTCTTTTCCCTTAATGCTCACCTTTGGAATCTGGCCACTGAAATCTGAGGAGATGCACTTTTTCTATATAGCTCTATACTCTGTTGCCTATTATGAAAATCCAATGCAAATTAGAGTAAGGAAAAGAGAGATAATATATTATCCATGTACTGGAAAAACTAAGAGCCTAGCTAGCTTTAGGTACTGCTGGATTCTGAAGTTCAGACATATTAAGACATAGTCCTGTATATCTGTTAGGATTTTGTCTATTGGCTTAGTTCTCAGCCAGGGATTTCCTATGTGTTGGTAAAAATGGTTATAGACTTTGTTCTTTGAATATTATGTCATTATGATTCCAAAGAAAAGTGAGACTCAATCTCCCATCATCCGTTTTCAAATCTCATAAACATTGAGCTCATTATGCCTGGGCCACATGCCCATTTGTCAACTAATTACTGTGGCTAGAAGGAAAGCATGGGACAACTGGCTGGGTCTAGTTATATGCCCATCTACCCCTAGGTTGGAGGACCAGGAGATACAGATGGAGAAAGAGGGGAATGATGATAATAATAGCCACTCTTATTTATCTCATTTAATACACAAAATTACCCTGTGATGATCTGAATGTTTGTGTTCCCCTAAAATTCATAGTGTTGAAACCTAACAAAAGGCCAATGGAATATTTAGAGGTGGGGCCTTTGGGAGGTGCTGAAATTATAGAGGTGGAGCCCTCATGAATGGGATTAATGTCCTTATAAAAGAGACCCCAGAAAGCTCCCTAGTTCTTCTATCATGTGAAGACACAGCAAGAAAATGCCATCTATGAGCCAGGAAATGGATTTTCACCAGACACTGAATCTGCCAGTACCTTGATCTTAGATTCCCCAGTTTTCAGAACTGCAAAAAGAAATGTTAGTTGTGGGAAGCCCTGGTGGCTCAGCGGTTTAGCGCTGCCTTCAGCCTGTGCGTGATCCTGGAATCCCAGAATCGAGTCCCACATCAGGCTCCCTGCATGGAGCCTGCTTCTCCCTCTGCCTGTGTCTCTGCGCCCTCTCCGTGTTTCTCATGAATAAATAAATAAAATATTTTTTTAAAAAGAAATGTTCGTTGTTTATAAGGCACTTGGTTTATGGCATTTTGTTATAGGAGCTTTAATGGACTAAAACACTGTCTGTGGAGTAGTTATTATTAAATTTGTTTTAACCCAAAGTCCCTGCTCTTCTCATTCTGATAAACTGCTTATTCTATAAAACCACATTCAAGAGGGTCACATTGGAGAAGTCATATTTGTTTTTAGGTCCTGCAGGTTTGACCTTGGACCTAGAAACAGGAGACAAACTCAAAAGGAATAGAAAAGAAGTGAGGAGTCAAAGTGGGAATGAGATATGGGAGTCCAGAGCTTTAGCTGTGCGTGTGGCTAGGATGCCGAGAAGTCTAAACAAAAGACTCTTGATGTAAAAGGCACTTTCCAGATGATGTGTGCCCAAGAGGTACCAGCGAGTTGCTTAGTTTGGAGTGAGGTATTGCTTTTTGGTTCTAGACGAAGTCACAACTTCATGAAGCTCTGGCTTTATTTTCACCCCAAGATACCTACATGGAACTCTCTTCTTCCACAGAGGCTTTCCTCCCTCTGACTGTCTCTGCCCTCATCATTCATCTGAGCATCAGGATGAAATGTAATCCTCTTGGAGAGTATGCATGTGTGGCTTCCTGAGATGTGTACAGGTTAAACACAAGAGATATGAACTCCGTCTCTTCTGGACAGAGTGGACTTTGTTGGATAGACTCACTCAGCCTGATTTTCGACAGTTCACTATAATAGGTTCAGGGTTAAGTTTTGATACAAGGAAGCTCTGCTTCAGAGAAAAGAATACACAAGAATAGGTGTAAAACCTAATCATCATTTAATCAGAAATTATCAGTTGGGTCCCTGGCATGTATCCAATATTCTACTAGCCCTAGGATGGCTGAGGGTAAAGAGGAGAAAGAACAACAAAAAAGTAGACGGCCAAAAAGAGCCTTTCTACCTCGCTGACGACTTCAGTACAAGAAAAATTGAAGAATGCGTGAGATTGAGATGATTAAATTTAATGGCAAAAGTGCCCATTCGCTGGACCAATCTTTATTAGCTGTCTCCTACACACCAGGCACTATGCCAAGCATCAGGTAAGCCAAATACACAATTATTTTTCTCATATTTTAAAGAGCTTAAATCTAGAAGGAGATGTTTACAAACCAGTAAAAAGGTCATTACAAACATTTGTTGGGTGTTTGCTTAGTGATGGGCACTATACTGGGCTTTGTCTTTTGAACTGAGAATACAAAAATAAAGACAAAAATCTAATCTTTTAATAAGATTGCATATTAATGGTGATGACAAGCATATAAATAGACACGTTATGTGTGTATGAAATGTGATTAATAGAAGTATTAACCCAGTACCATGGGAACTTAGCAAAAGGAGAATGTAACTATGTACTGTACATGGTGTGGGTGGCAAAATGGGCATCATCAGGGAAGAAGGGAAATCTGGGATGTGATAGTGGGGGAGCAGACATTTGCCAGAGGAACAAGACATTACCAGCATAGAGAGCAGCATGTGAACTGTCACCACAATGTGAAAAATTCATGGAGTGTTTGGCACCTGCAAGTGGCTATCCATGTTTGGAGTGTGTAAGATTAAGAGGAAGGAGATGAGGGAGAAGTAGATAGGGGCCAGATCTTGAGGGGCCTGTAGGTGATGATTCAGGGAGTTTGGATTTTATCTAGAAAACAATGAAGGATCACTGAAGCATTTTAAGATGGGAAAAGAGTTCCAAAACATAAGAGGAGGAGGCAAGAAGACCTGTTAGGTGGCCATTTTAATATATCAGGTAGGAGACGTTTGTTTGGTGGTAGGCATGGGGATGAGGAGGAAGGAACTAAGTCTAGAAATATTTAGAAGTTAGTGTTGGGTATGTGGGATGAGGGAAGAGAAGGGATCTAGAATATTTCATATTTTTTACTTGGGCAGTTGTGTGCATGCCATTCACTGAGATTTGGGATATGGGAGATGTGATAGTTAATTTAATTTAATTTAATTTAATTTTATTTTATTTAATTTAATTTAATTTTATTTTTTTTTTTTGTGATAGTTAATTTTATGTATTGACTTGGCTAGTCAGTGGTACACAGTTACTTGGTCAAACACCAGTCTGGATGTTGCTGTGAGGGTATTTTTTAGATATGATTAACAGTTAAGTCAGTAGACTGAAGATTACCCTCTAAAATGTGGATGAGCCTCATTCAATCCATTTGAAGCCGTCAGAGAAGAGACAGGTCCTGTGAGGAAGGAGAAATTCTGCCTCCAGATGGCCTTCAGACTCAAGACTGCAACATTAACTCTTCCCTCAGTCTCCAGCCTGCCAGTTTGTCCTGCAGATTTGGGAGTGCCAGCCCCCACAATCGTGTGAGCCAATTCCTTAAAATAAACTTCTCTTTCTCTATATATACAGCTTATTGATTCTGTTTCTCTAGAGAACCTTGACTGTTACAGGAGAATGTCTTTTTACTCAAGCTTCTGATTCAGAAATGTTTTGAGGAAGCAATGGTTCAGAATTTTTAAAAGAGAAAGTGAAGGCTTATTTTTGTTGTTTACGCCAGGGGATATTGTGGTTCAATATCAATGTTGTTTATTTATTCCCTTGAGCTATTGGACAATGTGCTTTCTAGGCTCTGTTGTTATACAATGGAGAAAGTGGGATATATTTGTGTAACTCTCACCAGTAATAAAATCCACTACACACAATAACTTCTAGTTATTTTATTGAAGCCAGAGTTATTGTCTGGTGGTTTCTTTGGAAGTTATACAGATGATTTGTACCTATAAAGACGTGTTGGAAATGTTTCTCAAAATGTGCTTCACTTGAGATAAGGTTCTAAAAGGAAACAATTTAAAAACTATTATTTTACTCTGATTACATTTACGGGAGGAGAGGTGGGTCCTTCAGTGGGTCATGGGAGGCAATAGAGTGGATTAGATTCTCCTACACAACTACAAATAGAGAGATCCTGAATAGGGAGAATTTTGTATGACTTCTTAGAGCTTTATTATTTCTTTTTTAAGATTTTATTTATTCATTCATAAGACACACAAAGAGAAAGGCAAAGACAGGCAGAGGGAGAAGCAAGCCCCATGTAGGGAGCCCGATGTGGGACTCAATCCCAGGACTCCAGGATTATGCCCTGGGCCATAGGCAGACCCTCAACCACTGAGCCACCCAGGCATCCCGAGCTATACTATTTCTTAATTCATTTCATTTCCACTGAAGCAAAGCTTTGAAATCAAACAAAACTAGTCCTTCATTTACTATCTCTGTGATTTAGGACAGATAAATTATTGCTTTGAGCCTCAGGCACAACATCTATAAAGCACACCACTTACATTTTTTGCAAGGACTCACTGAGAGGTTATTTATAAAGTGTCCCATTTAGGGGCTGGTGCAGAGTGGGCACTCAAGCAATAGAAGTTATATTTATTATTCTTTACATTTATTTGTTCCCACATAGGCTCTCAAATTCCAGATTACCCAGGATAGTTACATATAGTGGGTCTGTTGGACCCTGTGAATTTTCTCTTGTCCAAATGGAAATTACAGACTCTTAATACCTAAAAAATTCTCAAGAATGAAGGGAACTGCCAGGGAATACAAACAATATCTTCATTGTCAAAAAAATTCAAGCAGAATAACAAACCTTATTTCATATGGAACAAAATTGTTCCTTCATGCTTCTCTCCTCCTTTCCTTCTTTCATGTGAGAAGTTGCTACTCATTGTTCAAAACTCAGGTCAATACCACCTTCTAGTGGAGCCCTTTCTGTCCTTGCCCAGCACTTCCTTGTATTTAGCAGCACTTTTGGTCCTCTTAATGCACATCTCCAAGGAACACAGTCAATTTTATTCTATCAATAAATAGCAGTCTATTCTATAGAATTGTCCAGCGGGTGGCCCTTGTGTTTATAACAGCACTAATTATATTGCTTATAATCATCTATTCTTTTGTTTATATTAAATTCTAATAGGAAGCACTTTTAAGGGCATGGACCATATTCAAATTTCCAACCTACAGTGTCTGGCACAGTGCCTAAGACATTGTCTAAGGAAAGAATGAGTGGATACATGGATGAATGAAAATCTGCAGTGAGTTACAATGAGGATAATGTGATAGATAATATTTTCCATTACCACTGTTCCCAATCACAACTTTGTTTTCCCCAAGTACTACTGAGGGCACTGCCATCTGACTGTAAAGTTTATGACATTTAAGAATTCTGCAATTCCATCCTCAGGCTCTGCTCATCACAGTCAGATCCAATGAGGCAGCTTCTGTGTGCAAAAGTAGAATGAGGTAGAGGGATTGTGAGTAGAGATTGTGATGAGTTTTTAATGAGGCTAACTATTCTGAATATCAAATTGGTTTGCATTCTCATTAGCAATTCTCATAAATTGTTTGAAATGCTCATAACATCTGGAATGCAAACTTAGAGATGAATCAATTATACCTTGGCTTCCTGTTGAGTGGAGATTATTAATTGCATCCTTTCTCATCAGAGCTCCCCATACCACTGCAGCCTTTATTTTTAGACCATCCCCTGTTGCCAGCTCCTATCTGAAGCAACTCCACTGTAGTCTAATCAGGGCATGTGAGGCTAAAACTAGGGTAAAGAGAAAGAAAAACCTAGAAAACAGAGTTACCAGTCCTGTTATACATGGGTTCAATATAACAATTTTGCAAAGAAGTCATTGTAGGGGGGCTACAGCAACCTCCCAATTAGCAGAGCCTATAACTCCATCTCTCTTCCCAACTGGCTCATTCCTATGCTCCCTCACAAGTCCCAAGTGGGGATCCTGCCTGCAGTGACTTCAGTAAGCTTTTGTGCCAGAATTCTGCTAGTGCACCAACTACTCTATCACTTTCATACTGTGGGTCCCTCCTCCTCACAGAGGAGCCACCCTTCAGAATCTGTGTGTATGACTCCTTTGCTTTTAGTTACAATTTTAGTTACTGGTAAAAAATGTGTATTAGTAAGCAATATAGTGTTAAGTTTGTTAGGATTTGAACTTTAGGAAACGTATCAAAATGGATGTTTTGTTCTGTGACTCATTTCCTTTCATTCAGCATGCTTTTGGGATTCAACCATGTTGATATGCAGCTCTTTCATTTTCATTGCTAGTAGAATCCCACTATATGAATATGCAGGTCCTCAGACTTTAGTAAAAATCCCTGGGGCCAGATATGTTTCCAAATACAGCCTGCCTGCCTGCCTCCCTTTCTCTCTCTTTCATTCCCTTCCTATCTTTCTTAAGCTCTGTGCTCAATGTGAGGCTTGAACTCAAACCCCAAGATCAAGTGTCTCATGCTCTACAGACTGAGCCAGCCAGGTGTCCCCCAAATAAAGTCTTTTTTTGCTTGTTTTTTAAAAGGTAGTAAGACATATATTCCATCAATTACATAACATTCCCAGTAAGGTCTTGATTGACATTTGGTAATCAAACACGTGAATATTTCTAGTTAAAATGTAGAAAATGTTCACTCTAAGTGGAATAATACAGATACTAAGCAGCTTCATGTTAGTTCATGTCAGGCTCTGCTGCCAAATAAGTTATGAAGTCACTTTTAGTTTCCGAAGTTTAGGGGTTATGGGCCTACTTCTTAATTATTTTTCCATTTTATCTTTAATGGAGACATTTGGTTGGTTTCCAGTTTTTTGTTAACACAATGCTACCAAACCATCTGTATATGGCTGCCTCCACCTCCCCCTACCCCCCACCCCCGGGATCTTTGAAGACAGAAGCTAGTTCTTACTCATCTTCATGGCTTAACCCAGGGCATCAATAAATGTGTGTGTGTGTGTGTGTGTGTGTTTTAAAGATTTTATTTATTTATTCATGACAGAGAGAGAGAGAGAGAGAGAGAGAGAGAGAGGCCGAGGGAGAAGCAGGCTCCATGCAGGGAGCCTGACATGGGACTCCATCCCAGGTCTCCAGGATCACACCCTGGGCTGAAGGTGGCACTAAACCGCTGGGCCACCAGCGCTGCCCAATAAATGTGTTTTGAATGAATGAGTAAGTGTTCACTTTGCTCTTCTTGAAAACTTTACAGCTACATTAAAACCACAAATATGAATCCCAAAGTAAGAGCTCAGTTCACTAATGCCATTTAACAAGGTGCTGGAATAAATAAAATCTTCAAGCAACTTTAGGAATATCTTCTTTTATTGCTGGTTAGATAGAATGCTCACACGTGGTCTCTGTATTATGATATCATTATGGGTCTTTTAAAAACATTCTATTACTTTTGAGTATAATTTTAGTACAATTTACGATGGCACCTCAAATCCACTTCTCCCCTTGAGTCCAGGGGACATACATAGGGTTTAAAGAGTCAAACACAGACCAAAGGATGAGGAAATAGGAAAGTGGCCTCTCTGCATTTATCAGACAGAACCTCGCACTCCATCAATGACTATCTCTACCTCTGGTTCATGTGGCTTAAGAGTAACAGGAATGGGAGAGGAGGTGCAGGCTGTTCCCCGGGATTAGTTTGAAAGTCCTTGCTGGATGTATTTCCATTTCCACTCAGAGGTCTTGAGGAAGGGCCATAAGAGGATATATCACATGTCTCAGCTTTAGGGATGGCCATGACACACCTTTTCTCATTCCTGGACAGAGACTTATTTTTCTCTTAACAGGATTCATTCCTAACATTTTTGCCTACAGGTCCAGATTTTCCATCAATTCCTAAATAGAATACTACTACTTTATAAAGAGTATTTGAGGGTGCCTGGGTGGCTCAGTCAGTTAAGTGTCTGTCTTTGGCTCAGGTCATTGATCTCAGGGTTCTGGGACTGAGCCCCCAGGTTGGGCTCCCTAGTCAGCAAGAAGTGTGTTTCTCCCTCTGCCCCTCCCGCTGCTCATGCTGATGCTGTCTCTCTCAAATAAATAAATAAAATCTTTAAAATAGGGTTATTTTGTAATCTAATAAGTCAAAAAGCAATGTGTGGGTCATACTACACTGGATGTTTCAAGTCTCTGAGACAACAGGAATCCTGTCTATTAATTCTTTGCTTGCATGCTGAGGACATCAAAGACAAATGTGGGGCAAAGTCCCTGTGATAGTTAATTTTATGTGTCAACCTGTTTGGGCCATGCAGATCAGATATTTGATTAAACATTATCCTGGATATTTCAGTGAGAATGTTTTTGGATGAGATTTACATTTAAAGCAATGGACTTTGAGTAAAACAGATTGCCATCCCTGATATGGGTTGGCCTCATCCAATCAGTTGAAGGCCTGAATAGAACGAAAGGCTGACCTCCTCCCCTGATCAAAGGGAATTCTCCAGCAAACTGCCATCAGACTTCATATGAAGCATTGCCTTTTTCTGGTCTATGGCAGCCTACCTTTGGACTTGACAGCAACTCTTTCCTGAGTCTCTAGCCTGTCATCTCCCACCCCACACCCCATCAGATTTGCTTGCTAAGTGTTGACAATAACATAAGCCAATTTCTTCAAATAAATTACTTTCTTTCTCCATATACACACATCCTGTTGGTTCTGCTTCTCTGGAGACCCTGATTAATGCAGTTCCTATTCACCAGCACCTCATCCTCTCTGGAAACAGACATTCTATTCTGAAAAAGCAATTCTATTCCAGTATGAAGATTACCCTAAAAGTTGGTTGCATGTATGAAATATGAAAGCACAAAGAAGCATCTGTACGCTTGTGAGAAGACTTAAGGAAGACTTTCCAGGGGTTGTTTTCTAGGAGGGCTGTGTCTTAGGCAGAGAGATCAAAGTGTAAATGTCCAAAGATGTGGGAAAACAATGTATTCTGAGGACCACTGTGTAGGGGGAAGTGGTGCAAAATTGAATTTGAGATGTAGCAATTGAATAATATGCTCAAAAGGTATGAAAAGGCAATAATATGTCTGTGCACCCCTCTGGATGGACAGATGGTCCTTGGGGGCAGAGACCAGAAAGGATCTCATTTTGTGCTATAGTCCAGTGCAGAAAACAAGGCAGACAAATACTAAGACAGCACTCATGTCAAACCCAGTGAAGCTGGCCTGCCTTATAGAATCTGAGAGCTGGAGGGAGCTCTGAGTTCATGTAGTGGCCTGCCCGTAAACACCTATGACTAGAACGGCCTTCTCTGTGTGGCACCCAAGGGCAGACTCTCACAATGAATATTTGCTAAAAAGCCCTAACATTTAATATACTTTGCTCCTGTCTCAAATGCATTGGTGCAGGGTTTAGAGAAGAAAGGGCTTGTTCTTGCAGCTATGATTACATGATATAAGTAAATAGGCTTAAAAACAAGAAAAAAGCAAGAGAAACAGGAGTCCATTAAGATACAGAGTCAGCTGAGAATTCCGCCCCATTTTCTGAAAGAAGTTGAAGAGAAAAAGCTAAAAATAGGAAATGAAAAGGAAAGGAGAAAAGTGAATCACACAATCCGTACCTCTGTGCTAGAAATTGATGAGGATCGGGAGTAGATACACTTAACCTAATTGTGATGAGGTGTCTGTAATTAGGCTAAGGGAAACTTAGAATGTAAACATTTCAAGGATACCCAGACCTTCATTAATTTCCCAAGTGGAGATGTTGAATAGAGAGGGAATACTGCTTTGAGAGTCTTAATCATCATAATGATAGGAGGGAGCCTCGAGCGGAGGCTGGGAGGGGCATTCTGACTTAGTCTGGTCCCTTCTGAGCTCTTACCCACCATCCCTGTGTCTGTTAGCTTCCCTACAGCCTTACATTCATCCCCTGTCCACAGACTGTCCCCAAGCTGAGCCCTCTGTCTTGCCTGGTCTCCATCCATGGCCTAAAGCAATGACAGCCCATCAGCTACAGCCACAACCCAACAGACTTTTCTCATTTCCAAGACCTGTACTCTGACAGAAGCAATTTTTAATGGCATTTCAAAGTAAATTGAATGGGGCTTGTAACAGCAACACTACATGATTGTACCTTGTGTAGTCATGTTTCCAGAGCCTATGGAATATGGAAGAGGGATTTGCTTGGTAAACTACATCTGTAGAAATGTCGAGGAGAAAATTCAGTATGCCTTCAGCTGTGAGCACCAACAGTATCTGTCATGCCTACAACACACAATGAAAGTTCAAGCTGCATAAAGAATCCATGCTCATCTTAGACTAACTCTGTGTGTGCATGTGTGTGTGTGTTGGTGAGGCTGAAAATGACTCTGGGTATATGGGTACCAACTTCTCATCAAGACATCATAGGGGAAGATGGAAGTGCTGGCCATTAAATATAACTTCATTTTGTCTGTATGAAGATTGAGACCTGGTGACAAAAAGTTTCGCAACTAACTGGCTGTTTGGTCTTAAGCCACTGAATGTCTTGGCATTCTGTGTCTTCATTTGTAAAATGGGGTTACAGGAATTGCCTACATAATAGGGTTCCTCTGAGAACAGAAAAGGCAACATTTGACAGAAGGTTCAGACAGAACCTTGTCTGGCTTTCAAAGTTCATCATGAGCTGGCCATTAGGACCATCTCTTGTCTTGCGTTGTTCCCCTAAACAAACCTTTGCTCCTTCCAAACTGGTGTGCACAGGAAACCTTAGACACACCATGCCGTTGCTCACTTGGTTTTCTCCTCCTGTGGTGCCAGCTTCAGGTTTTTCTATTTGTCCAAGGAATATAAATTTTTTAAAACTCAGCCTGAATCTCACTGGTTTCAGGAAGCCTTCCTGGATTACCTTAACTTTGACGACTGGTCCTTTCTTGAACTCCTTTGAATGTTAAGCACCTTATCAAGCGTGCTTAACACCCTGTGGCAGCTTACTGCTTTGTCTATGTAACAGACGTAATATTTTCAAAATAAATCCTGCTGCATTTTCACCTCTTTTCAATTGTTTATTTTCCCATAATTTTTTTCTCTCATAAGACTAGACCAAAAGGCTGGAATGAGTTTATGACATAAGGCATGTCCCTTCCTGGAGGGAAGAAGAAATCAGAAGACCCTTCAGAAGGTTCTGGGTGTAGGAAGGGAGTCAGGAAGAGAGACAAAGTGCAGATAAAAATGACCTTCCTCTCTCTCTCTGGGATCAGATATTGAGGATGGTGGTAGACCAGTGGACAGGATGATAGAAGCATAAAGATAGAAAACATATGATTTGGTGCCCTGCTTTCCTCACACTGGACCCAAAGACATTATAAGCCCCAAAGAGAAGTCCAGAATTTGGCATAGCATCCCTGGCTACAAAGCACTCAGATGGTAGAATAGGAATTGCCAAAAGGAGTAGCCAAGAGTTTGGCTTTAGGTTTCTGTGGTCCTAGGGATCCACCCACACTGGTGACCTCAAAGCACTTGCAGATGCCTTGGAGGACCAGTGGTTCCAGTGAAATCCAGGGTAGAGTCAAGCTAGTGAGCAAGACCTCAGTCTCTAACTTTGGTGAGAAAGAGGAAGGCCCACAGGATGCTAGTCATGGAACAATGAACAGCAGAGGCAGCAGGAACTAGAAGGAAACAGAGAGAAGCAGCACATCTTCCCCTAGGTTTTAAGTTTTCCAACTTCCCCTCACATCCTCCCCCATCACATGAGTGGGATGAGTGCTTGAGAGCAAGGTGAAAGAAATGATAGGAAATGAGAGCTACAGGATCCTTTTCTCTCTCTCCTTCCTTCCTCCTCATTTTCCTTTGCACATCTGATAAGTAGCGAGCAAATTCTGGCCTACTTCTGTGTATCTAATCTCCTCAAATAGATTAGAAGTTGCTGAAGGAAGAGACAAAGTTCTAGAACTGTGCTTGACATTGTGTTCTGAATACAGTGGGTGTTTGTCAATGTCTGTTTTGCAGTTTGAACAAGTACCTTACATCTTTATCTGCAGAAGTGGTGGTGGTGGTAATTATAATTGCTCCTCTGTGTTGTAAGGGAGACATATAGAATGGTAGATAAAAAGAAGGCTCTGGATCCGGACTGTCTGGGTTTGAATCCTAGGCCTGCAACGGACTAGCTATGGGACCCTGGGGGGGAAATCACTCAACTTCTTTGTACTTAGTTTCTTTAGCTGTAAAATGATGACAGTTCCTAGGATTGATTTTCCTGAGGATCAAACACATTCATACATATAAATTTAGATGGTGCTTGGATCACATGAAACCATCGGAAACATTTTAATCTCATGTGCCAGGTAATTTCAGTGCTGCTTGGTCTCTGTTTTAGAGATGAGGTGCAGAAATATTAAGGGAGGGACACCTGGGTGGCTCAGTTGGTTAAGCATCTGCTTTCGGCAGGACCCTGGGATCATGACCCACATCGGGCTCCCTGCTCAGTGGGGAGCCTGCTTCTTCCTCTCCTCCCCACTTGTGCTCTCTTTTTATCTTTGTCTCGCTCTCAAATAAATAAGTAAAATATTAAAAAAAAAAACAGAAATATTAAGTGACTTGCACAAGAACATGCAGCTAGGAAGAGCCCAGATTCCAAGGCAGGCAGTCTGAGTTCACAGGCCGCACACATGCATTACCCTCTCTGGTAGAGAAGAGGTAAGATGGAAACCACTCACTTTCCTAGTAGTCCTCAAGGGCTCCACTTTGTGCACACTTACTCCCCTACCAGGGACATTCTGTTAGTGATTCCTTCTCTTCCATGCCACTTAGATAGTGACAACCTACAGCCTTTAAGAACTATCCATCGTACTTGGTGTATTATGAGAAAAAGAGAAATATGAGGTTTCTTTTACTGTGCTTATTCTCCTTTATTTAAAGATTCTTAAAATTAAAAATTTAAGTTCCTATTATTCTCCCAGGACATTCATAGTTTTATTAGAGTGAAAAATTTTACTTGGGGCCATTTAGGAAATTTAGATATAATAGGTTAAGCTGAGAATATCAAAAGGTTAGATGCCATTTATTAAGCATATACTGGTGACAAACACTATATTGTGTCTAGTCTTCACAATGACCCTGAAAGTTTAGGATTACTATTTAAAGGTGAGGAAGCCAAGAGTCTTTAAAATAGGGGGACACCTGAGTAGTTCATTCAGTTAAGCATCTCACTCTTCATTTTAGCTCAGGTCATGATGCCAAGGTGGTGAGATCTGGCCCTGTGTCCGGCTCTGCACTCAGTGTGGAATCTCCCTCTCCCTCTGCTTCTGCCTCTTGCCCTGCTCATGCTCACTCTGTCTCTGTCTCTATAACTAAATAAATAAAATCTTAAAAAATGTTCATGATTGTGAATATATGATGACACACTACTAATTTCATCTTCTGGAGGCCACATCAATATGCTACCTAATTCAACTTTGAAATCGGCATGGAGCTAACCTGGTTATTTCCTGGAAGGACCCTTGCAGAACATGCTGTAAGGCAAGACAATAAAATTAGGAAGAAAAATTAAATTAGAGACCTTGAGCTTAGAAGGTCAGGGTTCACAAACACACTGAAGAAAAGGGTAGATATCTTAGGTAAGGGTTTGCTGGGGAAGCTCTATTTTAATTTTTTTCCCTAAAGTTTCAGATGTGGGTTTCAGTGTCAGACTTAAGCATCATTTTCACACTATTCTGCTAGAAATAGAAGCAGTTGACTTCAAGGATGCTGGGTCTTACTCAGCTGGGCTAGAAAAGGGGCATAGTCTTGGGAAGACAATGATTTAAGACAGTATTTCTCAAACTCTGCCTTGTATCAGCAAAACCCGGAGGGCTTGTAAAAACAGACTGCCAGGCCTACACCCAGGGTTTCTGATATATGTCCATTGTGGGGCCTAAGAATTTCCATTTCTAGTAATTTCCCAAGTAATGCTGATGCTAATAATTCAGAGACCAATCTTTGAGATACAATGATTTTGGAGAAGCTTGATGCCTTTATCCATTTTTGGTAAATTTCCTTTCTTCTTCTCCTTACTCTCTGCCTCTTTTCAGGGTCTCCTCCTTATCAGGAATGGAACACCGTTCACTGCCCTCTCTGAAATTACCTGGGCTCTGGTTTTAGAGACATCATCAAAGTATACTGGAGAGATTACAGATGGTGGAGAAGGGAAGGCCTGCGTATGAGTCTAAGACCTGTCATTTACTACCTGGATGACCCAGGACAAGTCACTGAACTTCTTTAAACTTTAATTTCCTTATTCATGGAATAGGGAAAATGATGAGTGCTTCTTCTCTATCTAATGAGATTGTTGTGAGAGTGAATCAAGGCACAGGTATGACAACACTTTGTAATTTTTAAAAATTTTTTATTTATTTATTTGAGAGAGGGAGAGAGAGGGAGGGAGGGACAGAAGATATGGGAGAGGCAGATTCCCTGCTGAGCAGCGAGCTCACACAGGGCTTGATTCCAGGATCCCAAGATCATGATCTGAGCCAAAGTCAGGCACTTAATGACTTTCAGGGCCATGCAGGTGCCCTGAAAACACCTTGTAAATCATAAGGCTGTTTGGTGTGGTATGGCCTTGAACAGACCTGTGTTTGAATATTGACTTAGTTCATTGCAATGTCTTGGACTAACTTATCCTCTCTGTGTAAAAAATAGTGGGATAAAATATGTATCTCATAAATTTATTGTGAGGATTAAATAATATTAATAAAGCACCTACCATATATATTTTAATAGGGCTCAGTTAGGGCTAATTGCTGCCCCCAACTCAATGAAACTGACCACTCTCCATCCAACTGCTGAAACTTCAAATGTAGGAATCAATCTTAATTACTCTCTTTCCCTCATACTCTACTTGTTTTTTTTACTGCTATATCTCTAGCAAACAGAATGTGGACATATAATCGGCACTCATTAATCTTTATTAGACAAAGGAATAAAATTCTGTTAGTTTTGACCTCCAAAATATATCCTGAATGAGTTAATTTCTCAACAATGCCCTTGGGTCCAGTCCTATCCAACCATCTCTTAACCTGGACTACGTCACTGTCTCTTAGCTGCTCTTACTCTTCACTCCTGCCAATCAATTCTCATTTTCTTAAAGGCTTGAATACTTTTACTTGATCTTTAATCTTCACAAATTTTACTGAGCTATAGTAGTATGTTTTTAAAACATCTTGCTTGGTCCTTGAACTTTTGAAGTATGAGAACAAACTGGATTTGACAAAAATTCAATCATAATTTTTTTGAAGATTTTTCTCTCTCCATTTATTTTAATTTCTCCTTTTGAACATTCTATTAGATCGTGTTGGACTTTCTTTTGGTATGTATTCTCCATGTTTTTTTAATGTTTCTTTTATATTACTCATCCCTTTGCTTCTCAGTGCCACATTTTGGTTAATTTAAAAAGTTCTGTCTTCTAATTCACAAAGTCTTTCATCTGTGCCTACACTACTATTTTTTGGCTTTGCTTTCTGTTTTTGGTCTAATTTTTTTTTTTAATTTTAAAAATTTCCATTGTATTTTTTTCAAAGACTTTTTGTTCCCAAGATATATGAGATTTGCCATTCTTTTTTCCTTTTGAAGGATACACTGCATCTTTGTTACTGGGTTGTCTAAATATAGTTATTACATTTCTATTTCCTTAGGAATGGGTTAATTATTCACCTGGATAAATCTATTGATTTTCTTTATAGTCTGCTTTAACATTTTTGTTCCAAAGTTCAACTCGCTTGGGATTTTTTTCTCCTCATGCCCCTCTGTCAGATAGTTGTGTGGCACTCCAAGATGCATAGCTTTCAACCAAGGTTACATCTGGGGTCAGAAGTTATCATTATGCACAATTTATGACAAGTTCTTATTTTCTCCAGAACAGTATAGTGGAGGAAAAGGTCATGGTCACTGGAACCAAACCAATCTGGGTTTGAATCTTGGCTCTGCCCCTTCCTGATTGTGTGGGCTTGGCCTCAAAATTCCTCATCTGAAAAAAGGGAAAAATAATAGTACTTGCTTTCTATCATTCCTTTTGGAATCAAGTGGGAGGAAACATTGAATGTACTTAGGTATGCAGTAATAGACAAATATTCTTGATGGAGTTGGTAACAGTGGTCAACATAAAACAAATCTCCAATGGTTAGAATTTCACCTACCATATTTGCCCTATCCTCCAAGTTCTGTATTTCTGATAGACTCTCAGTTTATTCTGATGGTGGATTCAGCTATGTGAAGATGAAATGTTAGGCTTATGTCTTCAAGGGCTATGCGTTTAAGCTTCCTGCGTTGCATTTCCACCAAGTAAAATAGTTCCCTGCTTTGCATTTACTCTTTCTTTATGTCCTTGCTGGGCTCCCTTCTGATCCTTCTTGCTTCCCTCCTGATACAATGCAATTGTCTTAAGCAGCCCA
Source organism: Vulpes vulpes (assembly GCF_048418805.1). Taxonomy (NCBI): domain Eukaryota; kingdom Metazoa; phylum Chordata; class Mammalia; order Carnivora; family Canidae; genus Vulpes; species Vulpes vulpes. Next base: position 34,172,506 of record NC_132790.1, read on the forward strand.
TGCGTTAGAGCTTTTGGTCACCGGACAACAACCCTAGGGCTTGTCAATCTCACACCCTTACTGAGGACTGTTTCATGGCTGGAGTTTCTTAATTAACAGATTATCAGACTGGTCCAGGGACTTAAATTTATGGGCCTACTTTGTGTTTTACTAATATAGATGTAGTTGTCTGATCTAGGAATGAGTTCTGGCCATTTTTGACATTTTCCCAAGGCCAAAGTAAAAATTCTAATTTAGAATGACCAGCTTCAAGACACTGTAGACACAAACAGTGGCTCATGGCATTATTTACATTTCAATACAACCATTGATGTAACATGTTCAGCACAATTAGGCCTCTGGGGACACATCTAGCCAGTGCATCCTTTAATTCAAGTAAATTGAATCAATATACAGTGAGTTCCTGTATTAACATGCAGCTTAGGAGGCATTTATGCTCAGCTAAAAAATCTAATTAGTGGTTTCCTGTTTGGGGTATGTGACTGTTTATTTCATTTCCAGTTCACCTGGGCCTATAATACGTTCTCATGCTTGATTTCCATTCAGATGGTGACACTTCGCCCTTCATTCCCAGCCTTTTCACAAAAGACCCAGGAACCTGATGTACCAGAAACAAATGGCAGAGAGGATTAAAAACAAGGACTTTTGATTGAACTGGTTAGGTCCCCACATCATTAATACAAAGGAACTAATAAAATTCATTGTATCAGTCAGAAGAGGACAATTGCAATGGACTTTTCTAGGATTTTTTCTCTTGAAATGCCTGATTTTATTTCTCGTCAAGGCCTGGCTACTTTCTTTCTATGGCTCTAAGCATCCTCTAAGACTATGAGTAATAAACTGCTATTGTTAAATTATGCTTGGGTTCACAGAAAATGCCATAATTCCGCCATTGGCTCAACTAAGTCCTGCTAATGTCTGTGGGTGTTAAAATTTCTTTCTCAATATATTTATCTCTATGAGATTATTTAAAGCTGGGTTTATATGCCTAGGGGCAGGATTGATGGGTATAGGAAGTTGTTGTACAAATGGCTGTAAACACCATGTGGTCACCCAGTGGGTAGGCATGGGTTGTTACCTGTGAAGCATATTAAAAAAAAAAAAAAAACACATTGAGATTTCTGATGCACCCAAATAACCGGGCTTCCAGAATACAAGATATTATATTTGAATTGTATAGCTACGTGCTATAGGAAAATTATTCAATCTCAGGGACTTGCCTTTTAAAAAACAGTGTTGATAACTCAGTACAAAGCAAGCTTAATGGCCTATCCACATGGTAAGTGCTTAAAATCATATTCTCCTATTTAAGACCTAAAACTTCATGGTCCTTGTTTGTGATGAAAGTTTCAATGGTGACAACGGGGTTATGTATTTCTATAAAAGCATGTTTGACCATGCATACTTCTCTGTGACATTAGCAGTCACCGATGATCATTGACAACTATTACATCAACTGAGATTACAAAATAGTGATTTCTCATAGTATTATTGCTTCTTCATCTATTAGTTGGAATTCTTCTATAAAGAAACACTTCTTATCAACTCTAGTTACTTTTACACAGTGTACACTTCCAAAGGTGACTAATAAAATTTTTAATGTGTCATAACTCGACTTTAAATATATATGACACATCCCAATCAATTATAGATATTATTATTTTAAAAGATTTTATTTATGTATTTGACAGAGAGAGAGAGAGCACACACATGTGCACAAGCAGGTGGAGCAGCCAAGGGAGGGGGAGAAGCAGGCTTTGTGCTAAGCAGGCAGCCTGCTGTGGAGCATGACCTGAGTTGAAGGCAGACACTTGACTGACTGAGCCATCCAGGCACCCCTAGATATTATTTTTTATTTATGCTAAAGTGGTTCCATATGTGTCCAGTGGGAGCTGCTTCAAGTTGGCTCCTGATGCCTTTTGCCACAATCTCATTTCAGAGGAACACTCCCTCACCCTGAGCTCTACAGGATTCTAATAGCAAAGCCTGGTTGGAGATGAGCTTAAGATCACAAACTTTAAAATCCATAATAAAGCAATGAACAAAAATCCCAAAATGAACAAAAATGAGAGCATTCCAAGAATTTTATAACAGAATGGTATGAGAGACTGTAAGTATTTTTAAAAGATAGCTGAAGAAGTACAAAAATGAAATTGAAATTCCAAGAAAAGAAAGGCACTGTGCAAAAAAGAGCAGGTGGATTTTAAAAGTACCAGAGGATTTATAAAACTAAAGCAAAAAAAAAAAAAATGATTTGTGCCTCTAATAAAGGAGAGCTGTGATAATTTTTTAAGTCAGTAAATGGGTAAAACATTCTTTAAACTGCTTTTATTTAATTTTTTAAAAGATTGTATTTATTTATTTGAGACAGAGATAACAACAGGGATAGTGAGAGAGCCTCAGCATGGAGGAGAGGGAGAAGCAGGTTCCCCACTGAGCAAGGAACCTGATGTGGGACTCAATCCCAGGCCCCTGGGATTATGACCTGAGCCGAAGGCAAATGCTTACCTGACTGAGCCACCCAGGCGCCCCTTTAAACTGTTTTTTAGAACCACTGAATCTAATTTATGAGCAAAGAGAAAATGAGCACTGAGAGATAAATATATTGAAAATATAGTGAAATATTAATAAATGGGGAGGATAGAAGTTTAATAGGAGTTCAAGGGACACCTGGGTGGCTCACTTGATTAGGTACCTGACCCTTGAGCTCAGCTGAGGTCTTAATCTCAGGGTGTTGATCTCAGGGTCATGAGTTTAAGCCCTACATTGGGCTCCCATTGGGCATGGAGCCTACTTAAAAAAAAATAGGAGCTTAAAAATAAAAAAGAGAAGAGATAGGGGTACTTGGAGGTCTCGGTCAGTTAAGTATCTGGCTCTGGGTTCTGGCTCAGGCTGTGTTCTCAGGGTTGTGGGATTGAGCCCCATCCGAGTCCTACATGAAATCCTGTGTGGAGCCCTGTATTGGGCTCCTCACTTAGTGGGGAGTTTGCTTCTCTCCCTCTCCCTCAATCCCTCTCCCTTCCTCTAAAATAAATCAATAGATCTAAAAAAAAAAAAAAAAAAAAAAAAAAAAAAAAGAGAGAGAGAGAGAGAGAGACAGAGAATAGGTAACATTAAAAAATAATGGCTGAGGATTTTTTGGAAGTTATGCAAGACATCTTCAGATTTAAGAACCCCAAGAGTCCCAAGCAATATTAAAAATAATAACAATAATTTAAAATATATACTATAGCTACTTTATAGTAAAAATGCAAAATACCAAAGATAAATTTTTTAAATAAGAAATCTTAAATATGGTCAGAAGGAAAAACAGAGAATCCACAGACTTCTCCATGTCAACAATAAAGGCCAGGAGATGGTGGAATAAGTATCTTCTCAATCCTGAGAGAAAAAGTAACTGCCAACTTCAAATTCTATACATAGTTAACTTTTCATTGGACAGGGAGGGAAAAATGAAAACAATTTCACATAAAGGATGAGAAAATGTATCACTCATAGACCCTTTCTGAAAGAACCTCTAAAGGGAGTACTGAAATTGAAATTAGGGGGAAGGAGTGGGGTGCAAGGAGTCATAACTAAAAAAGAAACTGGTAAGGAATTATAAAAAAACACATTATTAAATAATTTATGGATTAAGTGAGAAAGCATAATGGAGATGAATATTTATAACAAAATGACTATAACTTTTTTTTGAGGTTCAGGTAAATCAGTAATTAGAGAGACATTTATAGTATTAACTTTTATAATAAAGGAGAACTTAATGAACTAAATGCCCGATTTTAGACTAAAAAAAAAAAAAGGCACATACACAAAAAGGAAATAATTGATGTGAAAGTACTTTGTAAAGGGCATGAAAGAGCACATACTAGTAACTGCCAGAACTTAAAATACTGTCAATAAAGTGATGTTCTGGGGTGCCTGGGTGGCTCAGTGGTTAAGTATCTGCCTTTGGCTCAGGTCATGATCCCAGGGTCCTGAGATCAAGTTCCACACTGGATCCCTGCAGGGAGCCTGCTTCTTTTTCTGCCTATGTCTCTGCCTCTCTCTGTGTGTGTCACTCATGAATTTTATTTACTTTTTCATGAGTGACACACAGAGAGGGGCAGAAACACAGGCAGAGGGAGAAGCAGGACCCTCTCTGGGAGCCTGACATGGGACTCAATCCCAGGACCCTGGGATCATGTCCTGAGCCGAAGGCTGACACTCAATTATTGAGCTGCCCAGGTGTCTCTAAATAATAAAATCTTAAAAAAGAAAAAAAAAAAAAAAGAAAGAAAAAGAAAGTGATGTTCTGTCTCTGTGAGTAGGAGATAATGGAAATTCAGGGATATGGAATAAATGATGTTTCAAGACCCCTACAATCCTTACAGAGAGGCTGAGTCTTGTTTTCTTGACCAGTGTCCTTGTCAATATACATGTTTGAGAGCAGAGAACTGGGCAATCTGAAGATTTCTCCAAACTTATCAGGACTTGAGGTGAGCAGAGCATTGATATAGAAGACCTACTGCAGGGATCCCTGGGTGGCGCAGCGGTTTGGCGCCTGCCTTTGGCCCAGGGCGTGATCCTGGAGACCCGGGATCGAATCCCACGTCAGGCTCCCGGTGCATGGAGCCTGCTTCTCCCTCTGCCTATGTCTCTGCCTCTCTCTCTCTCTCTCTCTCTCTGTATGACTACATAAATAAATAATTAAAAAAAAAAAAAAAAGAAGACCTACTGCAGCTACTTTCGTTGCGCAGTCACAGCTCGTGGGTCTTGAAGAAAACTTCCACTCAAAAGCCATTCTGTGAATAGGAAAAGGACTCCCAGAAAGCCAAGGAGCTGAGAAATGACAGAGTGGTTCTTATATATTTAGCTTCTGCTACACTCATCCAAGAAGTGTGAGTGAAGCAAATGTGTGGCCTAGGTGTTAGCAGAAGTGACATGCAAAAGAGCTACTCTAGCCATCAGGAGTCACCTGGAGGTCCAGCTTTCAGAATTCTGTTCACAGGTCATTGCTGGAGCTAAATAACTTGTGGCACTAGCTGGTAGCTGTTAAACTGTCTTTGTCATTCCTGTCTCCTGAAGTAACCCACAGAATCTTGCATCTGGCGGATGATAAGGAGATGGGAAAACAAGAAGAGTTGGGTTGATGGTGGGAGGGATGTAAGGATATACCACATTCTGTTTATCCCTTCATCAGTTGATGGGCTGTTTCCACTTGTAAGCTAATTATGAATAATGTTATCGTGAACATTCATGTATAATTTTTTACATGAACATGTGTTTTCATTTCTCTTGAGTATATAACTAGGAACAAAGGTATATACTGGGTTGTATGGTAATGCTATATTCAAGTTTTTGAGGAAATGCCAGACTGTTTTCCAAAACAGTCACACCATTTTATATTCTTGCCAGCAGTGTATGAAAATTCCAGTTTCTCCACACTCTCCCTAGCACTTGTCATTTATTTATTTTTGTAGTAAAGCCATCGTAGTATATGTGAAGTGGTACCTCCTGATTTTGGTTTGCATTTCCCTAATGACTAATGATGTTGAGTATCTTTTCATGTGCTTATTGGCCATTTGTATATCTTTTTCTGGAGAAGAGTTTATTCATGTTCTTTGCCCACTTTTTTTCTCTAAAGTTTTTATTCTTTGCAAACACTTTATAGCAACAAACATATGGGAGAAAGTCACCCACAGCCTACCCCAATGTAGCAAATGTTTTTGTGTTTCCAAGTTTCTTGTCTATACACATACTTTTCTTAACCATATTTTAAAAATTGTGACCAAAATATACATAACATAAAACATACTATTTTAACCATTTTTAAGTGTACAGGTCAGTGTCTTTAAGTACATTCACATTATCGTACAACCATCACCACCATCCATCTATAGTTCTTCCCAAACTGAAACTTTATATCCATTAAAGATTAACTCTCCTTTGTTTATTTGTCTCTAGCAACAAAGTCAGAAGGTTGAGAAGTTAGGCCCTAAGGGCCAAATCTAACCTGCAGCCTATTTTTATAAAGTTTAATTTGAACACAGTCATGTTCTTTCATTTCATTTCAATGGCTACTTTTATGCTACAAAGTCGAATAGTTGAGAGGGACCCATATGTGATCCACAAAGCTTAAAATATATACTATTATTGGTCCCCTACAGAAAAAATGTGCCACTTCTGCATTAGATAAAGCTTTTAATCATCCAGTTACCTCTTCCAGGAAGTTCATAATGGTTGCACATTTTGGCTCTTCTTTAAATTAGAGATGGGGTACAGAGAGGTGAGGAGAGGTGAATAGAAACAAATAATCATAGGCCATTGCAAACTGAGAATCAGAGAAATTTTTGAGGTTTAATAGAAAATTAGTTGTATAGAGGATTTTATGATTGCAAGCACAAATATGGTAATGTTATCTCTTTGTCTTTGAGCCATAGAATTGGAAGGATCCTTAGACACTGTGGATCAGACTCTTTCCTTGAAGCTGGACTCTCAGTTCCTATCTCAACCTACCCTTTTCTCTGGAATGCAGTGTGGGAAAGAATACAATCTAAGCTCTAGAAGACACCATGAGATAGTTGGAGAGAACTCACAGGCTTCCTTCAAAGCTAAACAGATTCAAGTTTGTATTCTGGCTCTACTGCTGACCAGCTGTGAGACCTTAAGCAAGTTAATTTTAAATTAATTTAATTTCTCCACATTTTAGCTTTCACGTCCATAACATGGAGGAATGATAATATTGTTGTGATGGGGCTATTATAAGACTTAGAGATGAGAAATGCAGAACACCTGGCATGTAATGGGAACCATCATTATGATTACAGCGTCCTGCAAAATAGTCATCTGGCTCTGTTGGACCTTCAGAGATGAGAAACCACTTAAAAATGCCTCCTATAGCTCCCAGCATCAGGAAGTTATATGTGTTCTGCTAAAAGATGCCTGGGTAATTATTTAGATAAGTTGCCACCTGGGTAATTATTTAAATTGTCTCATCTGGAGGTGTGGAAGCTGGAGCATTTTTCTGGGCTCTCGTCTCTCATTGGTGGAAGACTGTCCTTGGATGATACTTCTGGGCTACCTTGTAGGCTGAACAAATTTTACGTCCTAGAGAAAGCCCACAGATGGATGCAGGGTCAAAGCTGTAGTGTCTTGGAAACTCTGTATTGTTGATGGACTTAGATTTGGACAAAGGGTGTGTGGGTGGGGTCTCAGTGGTGCCAATCCTAGGGCATGACCTATATGAGAGCTGCTTTGCTGGGCTGTCTCGCTTTCACCTCTTTTAAACTTTGCAAGTTACTCTGGCTACAGCACTAATCATGGGCATGGTTTTCCTGTTATTGGGACAAATATCTGCTAATGTGATATGTGGGAGAAGGTAGGAGGATAAACTGAATTCTCATTTTTAAGTGAAGGAAAAGCTGCTGAGACTCCAGAGAAGAAAACTCAACAGAAGAATCCGGTTCTTTGGATTCAGTTTGTTTCTCAGCTGCCAGGACCAAAACAGTGTCTGGCACAGCTGGGCTGGTGACCGCCCCGCTCTTGGCATGGTTGACAGCAACATAGGCACCATGTTGTCTGTTCTGGCCTTTTATCATCGTTTTCCTGCCTGTCACTCTGTCAGTACCAGCATCCAGATCAACTGGACCAATACTCAGATAGGCAGAGGGAGGCTCTGTGTGCTGAAAATGACAGTGTGTTGGGCTAGGAGTTGGGGGATCTGGGTTCAAGCCTCCATTCTGCCACTAGCTCTCAAGGCCTTACTGTCCTTGTCCACAAAGCCAGAGAGTCACACCAGAGATCTCTGTCTCCTCTTCCCCATCAGAAGGGTATACTTTTTCATTTGATTCTTCCCAGGGAAGGAGATCTGAGATTGAAGTTCTGCTCTGAGAAAAGGCTTTGTCACTGACTCCAGATCCTACTTGGGCCTCACTGAGGTTGCTTTCTGATCTATAAAATGGGGTGTCTAAAGCCTGCTTTTCCTTTTTTTTCCTCAAGATTTTATTATTTGAAAGAGTGAGATAGAGCAAGCATGAGCAGGCGGAGGGGCAAAGGAAGAGGGAGAATCAGATTCACCGCTGAGCAGGGAGCCTGATATGGGGCTTGGTCCCAGGACCCTGGGATCACGACCTGAGCCAAAGGCAGACACTGAATCAAATAAGAGCCCCAAGCCTGTTTTCCTAACTCACAGAGTTTTAGATAGAAGATCAAGTGTGATAGTGATTATAAAAATGTTCTAGGGATGTGCGGGTGGCCCAGTCAGTTAAGCATCCAACTTTGGCTCAGGTCATGATCTCAGGGTCCTGAGATCGAGCCCTGCATCAGGATCTGTACTTAGCAGGGAGTCTGCTTGAGATTCCCTTTCTCTCTCCCTCTGCCCCTCTCACTCATGCTCTCTTGCTCTCTAAAATAAATAAACAAATCTTTAAAAAAATGTTCTATAAACTGTCATTCATTTTTTTTCATTCCTTTATTCATTTGTCAAATGATTATGAGCATTTATGTCTGTTAGTTCCTGAAAATCTAAGGATAAGATATATGGTTCCTGCCTCCTGTGGGATTTTCATTTTGATGCAGATATCAACAAATAAGCACACAATTAAGTTATTGTGACTCATCCTAACATTAGCAATTATAGGTTACCATGCTTTGCAAACAGGGAAGGCTTGGTGGCTCCCAAGGGCAGGATGACACACACACCTAACAAAAGAGGGATATATTATCTAGTCACCACACATTTATAGAATTCCAGCTCACTCCATGTGTATCTCTCTTCTGGTTGAGGCCTGAGCTTCCTTGATTTTTATGTTATTGTTTGTTCTCTCTGTCCCTAGTCACTTGACATGTCTGCTTTTGGCATGCCTTTCTTACCAGGCCACAGGGGCAGACCAGGTCTGTTGTCTTTTTGGGCAAGCATCCCATAAAGGGAGTGGGGCCAGCTTCCCAGGAAGTACAGGCTGTTCTTGCATGCACATGGCTTCAGGGACCGGGGGTCTGCCAAGCCTAACATGCTTCTTTGTGTATATATTATTTTTGAAGTCATGGCATGCCATGAACAATGAGCACAGGGATCCCAAGTCTCCCCCTTCCACCATAAAATGCAAAACTCCCTTCTATCTGCCAGGTATATACAGAGCTGTGATCTGGCAAAACTCCATGGCTACCACCACCTCCTACCAGATGGCAGGAAGCGAGCCTGCAGGAGATCAGAGGAACTGTCTCTTTAAGAACTGCTGAGTTTATGGGCAAGGCCAGATTGGTGGTGACAGGCAGGTGGACTGCCCACTGCCCACTAGTCCAAGGAGTGCCCAGAAGAGAGGAGGTCCCCAAGAAGCATTTCTGTATCTAGCCTTGGTCACCTGTGGCAGTGCTGCTGTATCTAGTCTACATCTTTCTTCCCAAAGACCCCAAATGCATCCCTGGACCCTCTTACCTAATCTTCACATTACCACCTTCCCAAGTCAGTGGGGGCTCTGGGTTTCCTCTGCAAATGTTCTCAGTGACACCTGTGGAAAGTGGGGTTCTTGCAGTTCAGAGGTTACTGTGTGTGTGGACGTTTACTCCCACTAATTGAGTTACTAGTTATCAGTTACTATTTAATGAGTTAGTTCTACATGATCCTCACCTGTTCATTCCCACTGTGGTGGTGGTTACTATATAATTCGATAACATGGGATATAAATTGATGAAATATGAAACAGACTTATTTGTAGAAAAGTTGAGTTGCATTTTTTTGAAAGCTTCAGTGGAAGTGAGAAGTTTATAAAAAGTGCTGTCAAAGGTGTAGGAGAGATGAGTGGACAATCGTGTGAGGGAAGGTGCACAGGCTACCGCTGCTCACATCTCCCTGCATCTGCCCACCCTTTGCCGTCTGCCTAGAACGCTTTCCCCATCTTGTCCCCCTACAACCTTCTACTCATCCCTCCAGGCTCAGCTCAAATGACCCTTGCTCTGGGCATGCTCTCCCAACTCTGCCCCAGGGCTAACCTACCTTTCTTGCCTTGTGGGACCCAGGAAATCTAACAAAAATCCCCTACCCCTGGACAAGCAGAGCAGGACTAACTCCATTTTACACCCGCCGTCTCACGTAAAACCCCCACACGACCTGCCTGTTGTTTAAGGCACTCCCTCACCCTAGTTTAACTATTAAGCACAACCTTATCAGAAACCAGCACACATAGGAATGCGGGACCTCTGACCTTTAACTGCCAAGGAATGAAAACCCCTCTTTTGCCCGCCAAACCTGTGTGCCAATTCTAACCAGAATAATAGGCCACTTCAAATGGTCACCTAGGGTGAATCATAATTCAATTGGCCACCTGCGTGTGGACCAACATGACTGTGCAACTTTCTGCGTATGTTACAATCTCATTGGCCACAGACCCCTATAACACTACTATGCTTCTTAGTCTCGGGGTCCATGTCCCTGCTCTGCTGTATGGAGTATACTTGGACCCAAGCTCGAGCTTGTAAATAAACCCTCATGTACTTGCATCAGTATCGGCTCCTTGGTGGTTTCTCGGATTCGCAATCTTGGGCACAACAGCCTTTGGGTTTCCAAGCACTTTATAGATTCCTCTAGAATACCACTGATTGCTATGATTGTTACAAAACCATAATTCAAAACATTCACCACATCTATGGACACATTCCTGGGACAGTGGTTGCTGGGCTTTGGATTATGACTTTGCAACTGTGGTCATCATAACTGAGAACTGTTCATGAGGGAGGCCAAACACTTCTGGGGTGACTTAGGAAAAGGGAGCCATGAGGGAAAGGTCCTTTCTGTTGAGGAATTTGAATGCAGGGTGTGGTTGTTGAAGAGACTCAAGGACAGGCACAAAGTCAGTGACAGAAGGCAGGTGGCTGAGGGAGGAGAAAGTGGGGAGTGAGAAGTTGCCAGAAGGAATAGAGATGGATTCAGAGGTGTGGGGTGCTGTTGGATCATAGGACAGTTGTGCAATGAGTGTGCCTCAGATGGTTCCCTCTGCTTCCTTAGCTCCCACATGGCAGTTTAGATAATGTATGAGCTCACTGCAATTTATTTAACAGACACTGTTCTAAGCATGTTATAACCCTTATGATATAGGCACTGCCGTTATCTCCACCCTACAGGACAGGAGGAGAGAAGATAAAATGACTCTGTCAAGTACACACCAGTAAATGGCAGAGCCGGCACTTAATGCAGCCTGGATCAGCGTCAAAGGACTAAACCCTTAATGCCATCATGCTTCTTAGAGGCAATAAGCAGTTTTTGAGCTTGTACCATATGTCACCCCCCCCCACCAGGTACTCTAGTATTAATTTCAGCTAATCCTATACACATTCTCTCATATAATTCTTGCAAACAACTCTATGAAGTACATATCAAGATACCTATTTTACAGATAAGAAAAAAGAAGGCTCAAAAATGTTATAGGCATTGTCCAAGGTCAAACACTGGCTGGAGGTAGAGCCAACCATGCCTACCTGGAATGGCAAAGAAATAGCTTTCAGCAATTCCCCTCTGAATGATGGAGTCAGTTAAGCCCCCAGCCTTTGGATCTGCCATTCACAGTGACAACCTGTACACTATCTGTCATTTCAGGAACTGTGAAATGTGAGATGGAGCCTCAATATGTTAAGAACTCACAGGCATTTCTAGAGGGTGCAGCTAAAGTGGGGTTTGAGGGAAGGGAAGAGACCACGCAAAGAATACAGCTTGCTTTAAGTTTAAAATGAGCTATTTTTTCCTCTCCCTTCTTTTGTGCTTTCTGCTTAATTGCTTTATGGAGATAAATAAAGCTGGGGAAAATTACTTTTGGCAGCCTTCAATAGGGCTTGAATCCATGGCTCTTTTCTTTTGCTAATGGTAGATTTAACTGAGTTCTATACTTGTATTCTTTTTTTGGATTTTTTTTTTAAGAAAATGATATGCAAGTGATACCATAGGCCTAGGCAAACAAACAGATGCATAAAAACATTTGCATAAAAATATGCAAATAGAAAATAAACCCCTGGGCGAACTTAGCCTGCTTGTCGAACACCATTTACTTAACCTGTCTGGGTTTTTGTTGTATCATTCATAAATTGAGAGATAAGAAATCTAGCCAAAAACAATGCAGTTGCTGGAAAGATCCAGTAAGATAATAATACTTCTTTGATTTTCTTTAGGCTGTTGTGTTTTCAGGTTTATATTTTAAGTTCTCTCACTGGGTCCGGGAGGTTGGACAGTTTTATCCCCATTTTACACATAAAGAAATAAGGTTCGAGATATTAGGTAGCTGAGCTGTCCCCACCAGCTAGTACATGGCAACATCAGGACTACAAGCAAGTCCCTGTCCAGGGACGAGAGGTTGTTAAATTTTTTCCAAAAACAATACTACACTTAGAGGAGGTCACATTATTTATCTTTTTCTCTCAGCTGGTTTTTCTGGTATAAAATTTATATGAATTCATTGCTTTGTATTCAAACATGATAGAAACACATATCTAAGAAAGTATCTTTTAATCTCATGTTTTACACATAAATACTGCTAACAGTTTGCTGTATATTTTTCCAGATTTTTTCCATAGACCACCACTATTAACAGTAATATAGTAAGTCATATTCTGATGGCACAGTATAGTTGCAAAATGCTTTTACATAAATGATCTCAAGGCACGCATCTCTATCATAATTTCCTTTTCCAGTGATTAGCAGGGATGTTGAGCCAGTGCCTTTGAGGACACTAAAAAGCCAGTGAGTGAGATTTGTATCTGCCTGAGGTCATAAGAGTAAGCATTTTAACTAAACTGACTGTTCCCTTCAGACTGGGGAATTGGCTGCCCTCTCTTCAATCAGCACTGATGAGCTGTTTGACAGAGCTCAATGGTTATTTTGACATCTCATAGACATAGCCTCAGCTGCTCTAGACAGAAAGAAATCAGCCATCTGCCAAATTCTCAACAGCTGGGATCCACAGGTTTATAATAAATTAATTTGCAAATATTTGACTTTAACTGACCCAAGATAATGAATATTCTAAGAAAGTATGCAAAGTGAAGTCATAGACTGTTGACACTAGCAGGGACCTCAGAAATTACCAGGTCTAGTATATCTATATCTTTTATTTTATAGTGAAGTAAACTGAAGTCTAATACTGAGAAGAGCTTTAACTTGTATATATATATAGTTTCATCTGGTTGGAAAAATGCTTTCTGAGTGACAATTATGTGTTAGATTCTCCAAGGTGCTTGGGTTAGGTCTGTTTCCAGCCTTCAAAAAACTTCAAAGAATCATGACAATCCATGATTCACTGTCCAAATTACATAAAAACATGAAGAGAAGTATTCTAAACATTTCCATGAAAAGAGGTGAATCCAATCTCTTCCTGTAGTTTTGAAGTATAACCAGAATGAAAGAACCAATTCAATAACTGCCTTCCAGATCCTATCTTCTGTAACCTCCACCCCTTGAAAGTCCTCTCTCACTGGTGATCTCCCCAAGCCTTTCACTGAGACCTTGTCTGTAACTTATGAATTCTCCATCTCACATCATAGTACCTTCCCTCATCAGACTGTGGCTAATTCCAGAGCAAAGGCTGTGTCATGCTGATATTTTTATTCCTAGTGCCTATCCTGCCTGTTGAATAAATGCTTGCTAATTAATAAATAAATTTCTGCCCCTTTAAGATTGTACTTTTCATGGTGTTACACCTGTCTTCCTATATATAATTATAGGAAGAATATATGTATCTGGAGTGTTAGGTTGGATAAGTATAGAAACTTGGGAATAGATATTTCATACTTTCTCAGGCTAAGAAAGACTCCTCTCACCTAAATATCGAATTGGAATGTAGTTGATGGTCTTCCAAACTCAAAGTCAGAAATTGGAGTTTTCACTTCATGATAATATCTGAGAACTAGGATCAAAAAAAGAGAAAAAGTTGAATGGAAAATTTGTAGGAGAAAAAAAAGAAATCCAAGTTCAGATCTGTGTAGTTTACAACCCAAATAGATTATATCTGAAATATGGCTCAGAGTGACTTCCTCTATCCAGAGAACCCATGGAGAAGCCAAGAAGTAAACTGTCTTCATCAGCAGCTTCTTCTTCTTTTTTTTTTTTTTTAAAGATTTTATTTATTTATTCATGATAGACATAGAAAGAGAGAGAGGCAGAGACACAGGCAGAGGGAGAAGCAGGCTCCATACTGGGAGCCTGACACGGGACTTGATCCAAGGGCTCCAGGATAGCGCCCTGGGCCAAAGGCAGGCGCTAAACTGCTAAGCCACCCAGGGATCCCCACCAGCAGCTTCTTGATTGCCTATCTGATAGCTTCCATGCCACCAATAAGCTGATTGGGGTTTTAAACATGCACTTAGGGTACAAGCTGGCCTCTGTTGAGATGAAAAGAGATGGGACCATCAAAGAAAGCTCTGACATCATCATCCAAGCCATGATGAAAATCCAAAAGGAATTGCAAAAGGTTGATGACGCCCTAAAAGATAAACTAGAGCCAACACTTTACAGAAAACTTCGAGATATTAAAGGAAGGGAAACAGAGAAAATTGCAATAATACAAAAGGTCATTTCAGTCATCCTGGGAGAAGCTACTTCTGCAGCCAGTGCGGTCGCTGTTAAACTTGTAGGCTCAACTGTCACAACTGGCATAATTAACAAGTTGATCACTGTGTTAGCTCAAATTGGTGCTTCTCTCCTTGGTAGTATAGGAGTTGCTGTTCTTCGTCTTGGCATAGATATGATATTCTGTGCCATCCTGGGAGCAGTGGAGAAAACACAGCTTCAAGCAGCCATTAAAAGTTATGAGATACATCTGGTGGAATTCAAGTCGGCTTCAGAAAAATATCATCATGCCATTACTGAGGTCACCAACACAGTGAAACAGCAAATGAAATGAACAACCACTGTGCCCCTGGAATATTTTTCTACATCTCAATATAGTGTTTTGCTCCTTTGGTTAGGTTCATATTCTGTGCGTTTCCAACATGGATAGAAATACAGTTAACAATTTGGAAAGATGGTTTAAGAGATGCTAAAATTAGATGACTCCAGAGTTTTGTATCAACAACAAATGCCTACATTGGTTGGTGCTAGAGGTAAAAGATTATATCCCAGGATCCCTTCTTACTCTGCCCTACCAGATCAACTTTAGGTTAAATGCTGTGGGCGTGGGGGTTACCTTTTCCTTTTCTAACTCCCCAAATCATTAAAATTTATTTGAATGAGGAGACTTTTATTTCTGCCACTAGCTTCAGACATCATTTAGTTCTAAGGGGATGTACTTAGTAACTTCTGCCTAGACACTAACTGTGGACTTTGAGTGAAATAGAAATACTACCATAATTTTGACCCTCAGTTTTTAAGGCTAATTTTTTTTTAAAGATTTTATTTATTTATTTATGAGAGACAGAGAGAGAGAGAGAGAGGCAGAGACACAGGCTGAGGGAGAAGAAGGCTCCATGCAAGGAACCTGACGTGGGACTTGATCCCGGGTCTCCAGGATCATGCCCTGGGCCGAAGGCGGCACTAAACCACTGAGCCACCCTGGCTGCCCGCTAATTTTCAATAAACTGGAAGACACTGAAAAAAAAACAACAACTTGGGAATATAAATACAATATACAGGCATACTGACCCTACATCACATTCTGCCTTCAGAGTGCAGCCCATACATTCATGCTCTGATTTTTGGCAATGTGCTTAGTGTCACCTACCAAGATCACATCTGGCACTCTACTTTTTAGAGTGACTATAAAAGCAATGTGTGGTCTATGGTCTGTTGACCACTGCTAAAGTGTGTAGGTTAAGTCCCTGTAGTGCATATTTATAACATTCATGCTGCCTCACATCTAAACACCTTGAAGGAAGTCCATGTGAAGAGATAGGGAAAAACAACCACCTATAAGCCAAGGAGAGAGACTTCAGGAGAAACCAACTCTGCCAACATCTTGATCTCAGACTTCTTCCATTCTTGTGCTATTCTGAGACAATACACTTCTGTTGCTTAAGTCACCTGGTCTGTGGTACCTTGCTATGGCAGCCCCAGCAAATGAACCTAGGGATAACAAGATTCATCTCGTGGGGATCTTGTGAAAATTCAGAGATAATGACATAAAGCATTTGTCAAATAATAGGTGCTCCCTAAGATGTTAGCTATCTTCCTTTTCTTTTCCTTGATTTTCCATATTTTTTTCTTGTTAACTTCTGTTTCATCCAACCCTATCATATACCTATACTTAAAGAGATTTCAAGTTAAACAAATCTAAGAAATGTTTTTACTTTCAGAAATCTGGGTCTTTTTCCTGAGGAAAAGATAAGGAATATATGATGAAAACCTGATCCATTTAAAAACATTAAAAAAAAAATGATATCTGGGATCCCTGGGTGGCGCAGCGGTTTGGCGCCTGCCTTTGGCCCAGAGCGCGATCCTGGAGACCCGGGATCGAATCCCACATCGGGCTCCCGATGCATGGAGCCTGCTTCTCCCTCTGCCTGTGTCTCTGCCTCTCTCTCTCTCTCTCTCTCTGTGACTATCATAAAAAAAAAAAAAATAAATAAAGATTAAAAAAAAATGATATCTTAGAGGAATATCACTAGTCTTCTGAATTTTTTGCTTTGTATCTAATGGCCTACTAGTGACTTTCCTCTGTGTCTGTTGTCTATTTCTGAATGTGGAATGTCTTCCCCTGATACTGAGTTTCACTGCAATGAGTATCACCCACTGAAACTATTTGATATCTCACACTTACTCTAAGAGGGAGTTTACTCACAGTAAAATGGGTTAAAATCATGCTCTTGACATTTTGTTGTTGTTGTTAAAAGTATCACTGTGCCATGGACTATGTGTTGACTCAGACAAGAAAATCACAGGATCATCAGAAAAATCTAAAGGTAAAATCCCTTGAAATATGTATTGACTAATAGTCCTCAGAAAAAAAACATTGAAAATAAAAGCATCTGGTCAGAAGCCAACCAAAGCTCTTTGAGTTATTTCTAGAAACATTTTTTTGTGATTTTCATTTATGGGATGGGCAAAAATTTAAGTTTGTTAACACCCAGTGTTGGTGAGGGTGGATAACACACACACACACACACACACACACACAAAACCCCCTAGGCACTTTTATATACTGAAAATGGAATTGTAAATTGTTGCATTAATTTTTTAAAAAATTTTATTATATTTATTTATTTATTTATTTATGATAGTCACACAGAGAGAGATGAGAGAGAGGCAGAGACACAGGCAGAGGGAGAGGCAGACTCCATGCAGGGAGCCTGACGCGGCACTTGATCCCTTATCTCCAGGATCACGCCCTGGGCCAAAGGCAGGCGCTAAACCGCTGCGCCACCCAGGGATCCTGTTGCATTAATTTAAAGAGGAATTTATTAATATTCATAAAAACTTAAAATATACATAATTTAAACCACAATTTCACTGCTAAGAATCTTTCTATAGACTTAACTGTCTTGTGTAAGTCATTAAAGCACTATGTTTAATAGTTTTAAAAAAGAAGGAAAACAATTTAAAGGTCCAAAAGCAAGGAACTAGTTAAATTATGATACAATCACACCACTGACTACAAAATAACCATGAAGGTAGGTATACATGGGCTAGTAAAGGAAGATCTCCAGGGTGAATTAGGGGGAAAAAATTAATAGTACGAGACTGAAGTGCTTCCTACTGTGCTAACAAGGCATCTAATAGTATGAATAATTTATTTCCATTTGTATACATGGAAAAGGACCTATGTGGTATATGTGTAAGAAACTGACTCCCTAGAAAGATTAAAAATGTGTTAGGGGTGCCTGGCTGGCTCAGTTGGGTGAGTGGCCCACTTGATTTTGGCCCAGGTTATGTTCTTGGGGTCCTGGATTTGAGCCTTATGTTGGGCTCCATGTTCAGTGGGGAGTCTGCTTGAATATTCTCTCTCCCTCTACCCTTCTCCCTGCTTGCAGCTCTCATTCTCTTTCTCTCTCTAAAATGAATAAATAAATATTTATAAAAATTTATTAATAGTCATTATTTCTGAGGCACCTGGGTGACTCAGTGGTTGAATGTCTGAATATTGGTTTCAGCTCAGGTCATAATCCCCTGGATCGTGAGATTGAGCCCCCAGTTAGGCTCTGTCCTCAGTAGGGAGTCTGCTTGAGATTCTTTCCTTCTGTCCCTCCTCATGCTCTCTCCTTCTCCCTCAAATAAATAAATAAATCTTTAAAAAATAGTCATAGTTTCTAGAAAGTAATACTGGGATTAGGAAAAATATCTTTTGTCTTTAATTCTGTATACTCTATTTTTTAAAAGATTTTATTTATTTATTCATGAGAGACACAGAGAGAGACAGAGAGAGGCAGAGACACAGGCAGAGGGAGAGGCAGACTCCATGCAGGGAGCCTGACGCGGCACTTGATCCCTTATCTCCAGGATCACGCCCTGGGCCAAGGTGGCGCTAAACCACTGAGCCACCCAGGCTGCCCTACTCTCTATATTTTTAAACACAAGTGTTACTTTTATTTAAAAAAATATATGCCCTATTTATATGAAAGCTTCTTAAACTCAAGAGCTCTTTCACATGAGAATCCATCAACATCTCTTTGAGTCATACAGATCTCTATTTGGAGGATGAAAAAAGGTAAAAAAGTTGAAATCAACATTTCAGATATCTGTTCTAAAAAATTCAAAATTAGGATGAAACATTTGTTTGGCTTTTTTATGTCCAAAATGTGAATAAAATATGATTAAGGAAGAGAGGTTTATTGATTATCTGTGGCTGCAAAACAAATTGCCCCAAAACAAATCGCCTCAAAACAACACTTATTATTACTTCACAACTTCTGTGGGTCCCTGACTCCAGTGGGTGGAGTATTCCTAACCACTTTCATTTTGGTGCTGCCAAATAGAACTGATTTTTGCTCAAATAAACTATTAAAAATTTCAATATGTGATTTGGTTTAGGATAGGCAGCCCCCAAATATGCCACTTTGGCATACTGATTATTTTGAGTTAAAGCTACTTAAGAAATAGCCAGTGCAAGAAAATTTTCTGTCCTCTGAGAGCAGGAAATAAATTTCCTATGTGAAAGGTAACCTCCCTACACCTGAGTGTAGAGGTAACCTATTGCCGGAGAGAGAACTCAGGGATGAGAAGACTGTATAAATAAATCTTCTTACTTCTTCATTAATTTGCTGCAGCAAGCCCAAACTTCTTTGTCTTGTTAACTCTTCACAAATTTATTGTTTCTTTGTCTAAAAGGGTTAAAAGCTGCCTGCTTTGGTGACTTGAGTCTCATTTTTATGAGATCACTTACACATGAAATTAAGTTTGTTTTCCTCCTATTTATCTGTCTTGTGTCATTTTACTTGTTAGGGTCAGCCAAAGAACCTAGAAGGACAAAAGGGAAAAGCTTTCCTCCCAACATATGCCTCAGCTTATCTTTGAACAGTGTTAATGGGGAGATGGGAAGTATACTAATGCTTACTTTGTGCACGAAGTACTACCTTCATTACTGAGTCTCCTAATAACCTTGTGAGGCCCAATGGATGAAGACACACAGGCTCACGTGGGGTAATTAAAATAACTCCTCAAAACTCAAGGCTGCTAAGTGGTGGAGGCTGGATTTCCCCCCACATCAGCTCCAAGGCTCTTCCTTATGGAGGCCTATATCATCCAAATTTGGCCTCCCAGCACCCCACAATCCTTTTCCTGCTTTATTTTTCTCAACAGCACTTATCACCATCTTATATATTTGCTTTTTTTTTGTTTTCTGTTCATCTCCCCCTCTAGCGTGTGAGCTCCGCAAGAGTGAGAGTTTTGTCTATTCTGTTCATTGTCATATTCTCAATACGTACAATGGTGTCAGGTGCTCACAGGGAACTCAATAAACATGTGTTAAATGAAAACTTCTTTTTAAGCCTTTAAAACATTTTGCAGTTGTTAAGCAAACAGAGACACATTTCCAAACTGTGCTCACCTATTGTGGTAACTCAGTAAGTCTACTTACATTTCCTCTAGAGAAGATGTAGCTGCATTGGTTGCAAAAGGTTTTTAAATAAACCTAGGATAATTTGCCTTTTCATTGAAGTTTCTCAGGCTCAGGTTTTCAGGCCACTGTGTTTTAGCAGAGCTGAACCTCAAGTCAGAGAGACCTGGGATGAAGCACCAATTCTGCCTCTTGCAAAATCTAGATCTTGTGAGTAAGTCATAAACCTTCACTGAGCAAAGTTCCTCATCTGCAAAATGCTGATTGTAATACATACCAGAGTTCCTGCAAGGACTAAAAACTATAGTCCTTAAAAACTGCAAAGTGACTTGTAGACTGTAAGGTGGTTTTAAACTGTAAGGTATACAAAGCCCTGTGGAGGCTTTGCAAAGCGCCCAGACTGTTAATTCTGCATCTGAATGATATGCCTTTTTCTCCTTTTTATGTTATCCACTGAGAATAGAAATCACCTAATAAAGGCTGCCTGAGTGACTGACATTGAGAAATCACAGGAGTTGATAAAGGAACAATTGAGTATTCTCTGAGAAGATGGCGTCTCATTTGAAATTCTAAGTGAGGCTGAGCTGGGAACACATAATCCTTCAAGGGTTTATGAAGTTTAATTGGTTTGTCTGAGGTGACTAAAGCTATAAAGAGAAAAATCAAAGGAAAACTGAGAAAGGTTAGGTGTCGTCATATGATTCAAACGATTCAGATGAAACATATAATTGAATGATTTAACAGTTTCCTGCCTATTTTCCCTCTTCAACTCCCACCCAACATTTTAAGAATTTGACCTTCAGGGACAGATAAGAGAGTTACAGAGAAGACTCTAGCGCATCTCCCTTTAAAGGGTAAATGTGTTCCTGGATTGCCACAAATAGATTGAATTTTTATAGATTGAACACCCTAAATTAAGTCATATTTAAATGAACTTGGAGCACTGACTCTGGAATAATATAGATATCATTTATCAAGTTAACTTTTGAACATGAGCCCTTTATATACATTATCTTAGTCTCACAATAACCCCTCAAGATAGGAAAATTGTCGTTAAACAGATGACGGAATTGAGGCAGGCAGTTTAAGAAATCTGTCCATTACTATCCATTACTACACAGATAATAAGTGAGAAAGACAACATTTAAACTCATTTCAAGTCCTGCCTGCTAAAACAGCTGCCTGGAAATAAGAAGTTTTTGAGAAGTGATTAATTTCCCTCTAAATTTTAAAGAAAAATAACCAAGAGTTTTGCCCATTCAGGTGACTAGGAAATTTCCGTGAGTTTGCATCTGGTTAGCCTTCATTCTCTTTCCCTCCCACGAAGGTCCAGGATCTAGCAGGATCTCTCCAAGAGCAAGTGGATGGATTACTTCCTCATTTCCTCATGCTGGATTCTCACTGCCTATAGCATTCTGTCCTTTCTGATTTCATTCAAAGCCTTTAGGATCTCCTCCTCCTGACCACCTATCTCTCTGGTCCTGCCCCTTCTACTCCTCCATAAATCCCTAACTATCTGTGGTTTCTTATGTGCTCTAGGCTCCATCTCACCTCTGCCTGGAGAGATTTCTTCCCCTCATCAGTCTGGTCAACTCTTCATAAGCCTTACCTTGAAGATTAAGCTCTAACATCACCTTCCCTGGGAAGCATATGTGACCTTCCCACACAGAAGCACCTTCCCTTCAGTGACACCTCTGTTTGAATCCTCATATCTCTCCCGGGTCACTGCTGTGTTCCCTCCAGACCATCTGCAACTTCAAGAGGATAAGAGGGCTAGTCCAACTGACTAGTACCCAGGGTAGTGCTAGAGTGAACCAGTGACTCAGAAACCCTCCCAGAGCCTATCACCAGCTCTGTGAACTCCATCACTTCCATGAGGTACAGAGAAAAGAAATCTTTGCCTTTAGGGCTTCATCCTAACCCCCAAATTTCATTTTTTTCTTCCCCACTAGAGGCCTGGCAAGTCTTTTTGTTAATAGTAAATACTCGATATTCCTTGGATACAAGGATGAATGATTGGGCTGCCTAGATGTTCCAGAATTCCTGAGCTGGCCAGTGTAGACTGACATTTTCCTCAGTCCCTCTCCACTTACTATATGTATACATTCCTTATCTTTCAAACAAATGAGAAAATCAAAGTACATTTTTTCCAAGTGTCTCAAATGTGATCAGTCTTCACCTCCCTCTTGTTTGAGGTTGCCCTGGGTAGCTCTTAACCTTATAAGAGTCTCCTATTCTCTAGCCTTCTTCTGCCTCCCAAGATAAAGGAGAAAACCAGCTATTAGGCTGCTAGGTGCTTCATACAAAAAAACCCCTCATTTTATTGTTACCATCTTTTCCTTTTTGTAGATAAGGAAACTGGAAGGTTCAGAAAAGTTAAGAAACTTTCCTAAGGGGGATCCCTGGGTGGCTCAGCGCTTTAGCGCCTGCTTTCCACCCAGGGCATGATCGTGGAGTCCCGGGACCGAGTCCCACATCGGGCTCCCTGCATAGAGCCTGCTTCTCCCTCTGCCTCTCTCTCTCTCTCTCTCTCTCAATCTGTCTCTCATGAATGAATAATAAAATAAAATATTAAAAAAAAAAAAGAAACTTTCCTAAGATCTCTGGACTTCTAAAGGGTTGAACTAGAATTTGTCCTCAGGCTCCTTGATTTCAAAATTCATGCCTTTCCTCACTGCTTCAATAATATTGTTCTGATCTCAGGGGCTAATGGTGAAAACCAGGGGGATAATGAGAGTGGAATTGCTGTGGAGAGTGTAAAATGCTACAGAGATGTAAAAAATATTCATCCACATATCGACAACATGCCATACTCTATACAGAGTGTTAAATCCTAAGTAAAATCACCCCCTTAAAGATGAAAAAAGTCAATGAAAAATGATGTCTTATAAAAAACAAATTCAGCAGACAAAACAAACCAGCAAGTGACCTATGACATTTAATGTGCCTTACTTAATCCTCTGTAAGCATCCAAAATGAATTCCAGGTTTATAAAATATAGTTTCAGCTGGAAGAGACTCAAATGGTCAGAGAGCCCAAATCCCTTATTTTATTGAACTGCAAAGAGAGAAGGTTGCTTGCCCAGAAAGACACCTATCATACAGCAAGTTCTGAAACTAAAGCCCAGGAATTTTGACAGGGAATCTGTGCCTATTCACGTGAAGTTCTCCACTTAGAGATCTGTGAAGTGAATCTGGTCACCTCCCCAGCCAAGCATGGCTCAGCATGAACTGTAGGAGTGCCCTCCCACTTTGGTTTTCAATTATAGCTGACTGAGCCCATGTCTTAAGTTTCAGAAATGTGAATATGAGTGTACTGCATCCTTCCCTTCCCAAGGGCAATTGTCTCCAAATTGAGTTATTGCTTATGAAAGTATCTTGATTCATAGTGAGAAAGATACTCAGTTGGTTTTGTACCTGGAGCAAATGAAGTATGGCAGCTTGGAATGCTAAATTTCATCTCCAAGAGAGAGTGGCTTGATGTTTTACTTAGTTGCATCTGCTTTTCCCCATTATTCCTCTGCTAGTCAAAAAGGCTGCCTTGAGCTAATTTCTTTCTAAATAAAATCTTTCTAATCAGATTTTCCACCCTATATGGATTTAATATGAAAATGATCTGTATCCTGAAAATTAAAAATATTTTTCCCTGTATTTCAATGTGCTATGGAGCTAACAGCCTAGAAGGCCTTCAAGCAAAAGACAGAATGACAGCTGATTTATTTGGATTTGTCACAGCAAACAATACCAGAAAGTCTGTTGTGTATTAGACATGCTGGGGGGAGCGGGGGGTGGGGGGGAAGAGGCAGGAAACAAGGGTCTTGAACTAAGAGCTCATGATTTGAGATCAGGTTTGAGGCCATGTTTCAGAAGTACTACCACCAGCACTGTTACCTTAGGCAAGTTCTTTAACTTCTCTGAGTCTCAGTTTCCTCTTTTTAAAAGATTGAGGATGATCAATCTCATAGGGCCATTGTGAGGAATGCAGGGGAATAAAAGTGGCTAACATTTAATAAGCACTTACTATGTACCTGGCATAGTATTAAGTCCTTTACATGCATTGTCTTTTAAGCCACCACAATTTTCTTAGGTAGGTCCAATTATGTTCTTAGTTTTACAGATTAGGAAATTGAAGCTTAATTAATGTGCAAATTTGTACTGAAATTATGAGTAAAGATAGGATTTGAACTTGGATCTGTTTTTTCCCAAAAAACAGTGTGCCACCCATTTGCAAGTTTGTACTTATATCTTTATTTACATTTACTAGATCTATTCATATCCATACCTATGTCCATTTTCATGACCCAGATATATCTGTCCCACTATCATCCCTCTACCTTTCATATCTGGAATAGCAAGTGCATAAGTAATGTAGAAGCTAATATGGTGCTTGCTAAAAACCATATTGGTAAGCGTGATAAGTGTTCAGAGAAGGGTGAGATCACATTGGGCTTTGGTAGTCAGAAGGGCTTCAAGGAGGAGATGAAAATAATGTTGAGTCTTGCAGGCTGGTGTGACCAGCACTGTTAGTCCATGTTTCCCTTTCTCTTCAGGAACAGAATGCCCTACGGAATGACAGAGTTGCCAGCCTCCCTGGCAGCTAGTCGTGGCACCTTGGCATGACTAAGTTTGGTCAGGGATGTATAAAAGGGTATGTAATCTAGTAATTCTAGAAAGTTTCTTTTTTTTTTTAAAGATTTTATTTATTTATTCATGAGAGATACAGAGAGAGGCTGAGACACATGCATAGAGCCTGATGTGGGACTCGATCCCAGACCTCCAGGACCACGCCCTGGGCGGAAGGCAGGTGCCAAACGCTGAGCCACCCAGGCTTCCCCTAGAAAGTTTCTTAATGAAGGGGAATACACTATTCTCCATCGTTTTGTTTAGAACTCGGGCATAGTGGCTGGAATTCCAGGAACTGCTTCAGCTCTGCGGAAAAGGGACACACCATAAGAATGTCAGAGGAGAGAGTTGGTTGGGGCATGGGTTGCTGATCACTCTGAAATTGCCATGCTAGCCCTGGGCTGCTGCATCTCTGGGACCTTCTCTCTCTCTCTCTCTCTCTCTCTCTCTCTCTCCTCTCTCTCTCT
This sequence comes from Vulpes vulpes, assembly GCF_048418805.1. Classification (NCBI taxonomy): domain Eukaryota; kingdom Metazoa; phylum Chordata; class Mammalia; order Carnivora; family Canidae; genus Vulpes; species Vulpes vulpes. Next base: position 34,197,535 of record NC_132790.1, read on the forward strand.
CTCTTTTAAAAAAATATTTTGTTTATTTGAGAGACAGAGAGAGCAAGGGCAGGTGGCAGGGTGGAGGGGAGAGGCAGAAAGAGAGGGAGAGGGAGAAGCAGGCTCCCCTCTGAGCAGAGAGCCCAATAGGGGCTCAATTCCCTGAGATCAGGACCTGAGCCAAAGGCAGATGCTTAACCAACTCTGCTATGCAGGCACCCCTCTGGGATTTTCTTATGTGAAAAAAAACTAAGGTCCAGTCATTAAGCTATTAGTATTTTAGGTCACAAGCAAACAAAATGCTAATATAGATGGGAGGGCTTGCTAAACTGAGGAATCAGTGTGAACAAGGTGGAGACAAAGTACATTTTGCTCAGTTCTTTATAGACCTGGGTTTCGTGTAGAGGAGATTATAACTGGATATACCTGAGTTGAAATTCAGCTGCTACTTGTTACTTTCTATGTGATCTCAGATAAGTCCTTTCATAAAAGATTCTGAGCACCCATTTGTGTTTCTCACACCAACAAGCAATTCTCCAACACGCTGAATTTTCTATAATTCCACTCAATTCTGATCCTATCTTCCTAGAGATAGCATCAGATTCCACAGGCTAGGGGCCCAGTCCTATAAACCATCCTCCAGATGCCAGTCACAAATCCAGGTTTTTACCTGTACTTCTGACCAACTGGCTATAAATCACAAGTTTCACAACCCCCTCTTTGGGTTAGATTAATTTGCTAGAGTAGCTCATGGAACTCAGGGAACCTGTTTACTCACTGATGATTTTATTACAAAAGATATTAAAGGATACAAATCAACAGCTAAATGGAAGAGATGCATAGGGCAATGTATGGGGGAAGGGTGCAGAACTTTGATGCCCTCCTCAGGTGCATCACGCTCTTGCAAATCACCACATGTTCACTAACTTGGAAGCTCTCTGGACCCTGTCATTTTGGGGGTTTTTTGGAGTTTTTATTATATAAGCATGATTGGTTAAACCAGTTGCCATTGGTGACCGAACTCAATCTCAAACCCCTCTTCCCTCCCCAGAGGTCCCAGCGGTAAAAGTTCAAAAGTTCGGACTCCCTAATCACGTGGTTAGCCCTCCTGGCAACCAGCCCCTTCCTTAAGTCCCAACCCACCTCATCAGATTGTCACCTGCCCCAGCCCCCACTGTCAGTAAGTAACCCTGAATAAAACTGTGTGTGTGGAATGGAGTCACTTCATTTTTCAGTCTCAAACTGCCTTCTCAGTTTGGAGGATACTTTACTGCCCCTCCTCCACCTTGTAACAGAATGAGTAAAATTTTAGTACTTGGGACATTGAAATTGTAATCAGAAGATCTAGAATAATCTCTTTCAACTATTTCCTTGCTACTTAACTTCGGACAAGTCACCTCTTTGAGTTCAGTGTCTATCTGCAAAATGGGCACGGTAACCTGCCTCTCATAGGTCTTTGCAAGAATTAAATGAAGTAAAGGTGAGAAGTAGGAAGGGCTTTGAGAGGCAGTGGTTGTCCTTACAATCCTGGCACCTTGCATTCTGCTAGGGCCTGGCATATCCTGAGGTTCTGCTGTATGCAATCAGTTGGATGTCGACACCAGCTCCAGACAGCCCTAAATTCTCTTTTAGAGTTGAGAGTTGAGAGCTTGGACTGCCCATGAGGCCCTGATACCTGGCTGGTTCCAGGAATCCCATTTTCTGTAGGCATATAGTGCTAAGTAATATCTCACTGGTCTTATTTGACTGTGGACTTAACCACTAGTGGTTAAGAGCACAGACTTTCAAATCAGACATGGCTTTAAATCAGTCTTGTCTTTCTAACTTCATGACCTCAGGAAATCCTAATTCTCTGAGCTGAGATTCGGTTTCCTCATCTGTGAAATAGGGATGGCAGCAATTGCTTTCCCTGGTTGACGTGAGAATCAGCTGAGCTGGTCTAAGTGGAAAGCGCCCTACAAATGCTGTATGTTACACTGAATATTATTTCCTGGTGTCCCCCTTTGAGTCAGCTTTTATTAGGACTCTCTCTCAAATTTACCAGGAGTTCACCTGCCTATTCTAGACCCGTGGGCACAGAGAGGGAAAAGCCTTCTAGCCCTCTGCTGTTTCTATGGTAACTATCTGTTAAATCTCCAGAGACCTCAGAAACAGACCCAGGATGGAAGAGTCTGCTAATAGAGGAAGACAGATCATATCATCTGCCTCTGGGAGAAGGGAGGGCCTTGGGAATCTCCTAAAGCCTCATGCATTCAGGGTGAAATTCTGCAGATTTGGACTAACAGAATCTGTGGTTGCCATAGGAACTGCTTGGCATTTGGTGTCTGTAGAAGCCACTCCTTTCTACACTGTGGAATAATGGTGTTTGAAGTCTGGAAGGAACATTAAAGATCAAGGAGCACAAATGGGGAAGCTAAGGCCAAAAGAGGGGATATATTGCCAATGACATTCAGTTGCTCAAGTTCTATGACGCCTAGTTTACTGCTTCTTCATCAATTTATTCTTAGAGCAAATATTCATTGAGCACTTACTATGTGGAAAGCCCCATCTGGATATGGAAGATGCAGAGATCAATGACATACAGTCATTATTATCTAACTTGGGTCTAATGGAGAAAGACATAGGCCATGTGAAGGGAAAAAACTCCCCTACACCTTTTACTCACTAATTAATGGAAAACTCCTTTTTTTTCCTTCAAAAGTTTTCTTTCAAAACTTTCAAAACTTTTGACATCAGATGTTTGGATTTTCCAGATCAATCTATTTTCCCATTCTCAGTGTACACTGATTGAGTATCCTACAATTTAACTCAATTCTGGTGCGATCCATCTGCAGTTAGAGTCATATCCCATAGGTTAAGGGCTCAGTCTCACAAGGCTACCCCACTCCCCTTCAATACCAGTTACAAATTCCAATTTGTCACCTGTACTTCTGACTGACTGGTTATATTATTGGAGGTTCCCACAGCCCCTCCTTAGGTTTGATAATTTGCTAGAACAGCTCAGAGAACTCATGAAACAGTTTACTTATTAGATTGCCAGGTGTTTTTTTTTTTTTTTTTTTTTTAATAAAAGTATACACTTTAGGAATAGCCAGATGAAAAAAATGCATAAGGTAAGGCAAATGGGCAGGCCTGAGAAACTTCCCAGCCTCCTCCAAGCACAGCACCCTTCTAGTATCTCCACCCATTTACCAATCCCAGATGCATTCTGAACACTCTCAGTTGGGGTTTTGTATGGAGGCTTCATTATGTAAACATGATTAAATCACTGACCTTTAGTGACTGATTCAACCTCTAGCCTCTTTCCCCACCACAGAGGTCAGGGATGGAACCGAAATCTCCGACCCTCTAAACACCTGGTTTCCTCACCTGGCAACAAGGTCCTATCCAGAAGCTTTCTGGGAGCCCCCAGCCATCTCATTAGCAGACAGATAATTAACCCTTTGGAGACTCCAAGGATTTTAGGAGCTGCATGCCAGGAAAAGGGGGGGGGGATGGGTGAGTGCAGAGACTAAATTTTTTTATTATGGCACACTGTGTTTTAAGAGCTCTGATAGAAGTACCAGGGGAACCATGGTGGAAGCTCCAAGGCAGCCTGAAGGTGTCAGCAATACCTGAAAGAAGCAGAAGATATTTAAGTTCAGAAGCAAAGTACACACAAGCGAAATGAAAGTGGATGGAGATAAAATGTACCAAGTAAAATGAACAGCGTGTACAAAGACCCAGAGGAAGGAGAGAGAAACCTGAATGTTGGTTCTAGAATTTAAAGCAGTTCAGCATGGCTAGAGAACAGTATATAAGTGGAGGGGCAGCAATAGATAAATCCAAAAAGGAAAGTTAGTAAGATACAGGTAGGCAATAGAATGACTTTTTTTTTTTTAAGATTTTTATTTGAGAGATTTAAGATTTTCTTTTATTTGAGAGAGAGAGAGAGTGTGCGAGAGCATGATGGGGTGGGTAGAGAGGGAGAGAGTCCTCGCTGTGATTAGAGCCGAGACGGCTCTGTCCAATAACCCCAATATCAGGCCCGAGACCACAACCTGAGCCGAAATCAAGAGTCCAACTGACAGAGGTGCCCAAGTGCCTCCAGAATGATTTTTTAATAGCTTTGCTTTAGCTGTTTTTTCTCTAAAGACTGTCTTTTTATTTAATATGATAGCTATCTTAAAACATCTAGAATCTTTATAGATATAAAGCAAATATGGCTAGAAATCAACAACCCAACATTTTTCTACTTAGCTTGTATATATAAAAAATGTTCATTATATTACTATTTGTGTAACTTTTCTTTATGTATGAATTTTTTATAATAAAAAAGTTTAGGGAAAAATGGTTGCTCCACTATGCCATTGATTGACTTGGGCCAGTTAGCTAGTCAATGCACAAGTAATTTGTGCCTAATATCTTCTGCAAACAATGTGACCAGTTATTTTTAACTTGAGTTGTGTCTGACCTTGGAACCCATGACTTTTAAATCCAGTAATTTCTCTGTTCCATGCAATAATTATTTCTTAAGCACCATCTCTATTCTAGGCATAAAAACTAAAACAAAAAAATAAAGTATTGCTGCTGCTGGTCTCCTGCTATTTCAGTCTAGGAGGAGAGGTAATCAAATAAACAGATCATTAGAATTCAGTGGAGTAAAACATAGAAAAATGTTCTAGCTGCTGCCAGAACATATGGAAAGAGGACCAGATGTGGAAAATTGACATGACTGGAGCCACTTGAAAATGGAGTCTGAGTGGCCATAGTAGAGAAAGCACCCTACTCACCTTTGTTTGAAGTGGCCCTAAGCTTTTGCACTGTGTAAAATAGTGACTATTTTAAGCAGAGGTTTGAGAAGTCAGCAGAGGGACATCCTGATCCTGCCCACAAGACTGATAGTGTGGGGAGCCTGATGGCTCAGTGTTTTAGCACCACCTTCAGCCCAGGGCCTGATCCTGGAGACCCAGGATTGAGTCCCACATAGGGCTCCCTGCATGGAGCCTGCTTCTCCCTCTGTGTCTCTGCCTCTCTCTCTCTCTCTCTCTCTCTCTCTCTCTGTGTCTGTCATGAATAAATAAATAAAATATTTAAAAAACCAAGATAGTGACTTGACTTTCTGAAGATAATATCAGCAGTTTGCTACCGAGGGTAGCTTAGCTCATTTATACCCACTGAAATCGTACTAATACCCATAGAAAAGCTTTTTCTTCCCTTCAACTCAGGTATTTGCCCCCTTTCTTTTCCTCCCAAAAACTCATTTTCACCCAGTAAGTAGGAACACTATTTGGGCATTTACCTGAATCTGTGCTCCCTGAATAGCAATTCTTTGATCCCAAACTTTCTTTTGTCTCTCATGGTGGCTCATTATTTGCAGGTTGAAATTCCCAAGACTACACTGATTAAAATTTTTTTAAAAAGTAAAAAAATAAAAAACCGTTTACTCCTTCCATGATCTTTGATGCAGAGACTCTGGGTGATGGAATGGGGAGGGACATACATCGAGTGCTGTCAGTGACTAAAATCGAAGCGGGTAAATAGCTCTGAAATTTGTGAAATTTGTGAGCATGGAGGTCATGAAATGAGATGGTCTGCATTGAATTGATAACCCACTCCTCCCACCCAGAAAAAAAATCCCCCCGAATAGTAAACTAGCTACTTCCGCTGTCATTCATCTAATGATTTCTAATTTTACGGGATGTAAGTTGTTATGGCGATGTAAGCTGGGTCTGAATTGATTTTATTTTTTTACTTTTTATTCATTTATTAATGAGAGAGAGAGAGAGAGGCACAGGCAGAGGGAGAAGCAGGCTCCATGGAGGGAGCCCGACGTGGGACTCGATCCCGGGTCTCCAGAATCTGGCTCTGAGCCAAAGGGACTAAACCGCTGAGCCACCGGGCTGCCCCGGGGCTGGGCTCTCCTGTCCCCGAGGCTCTCGCGCCCGTCCTTAGCCCGGCTCCTCGCAGGGCCCTCCCCTACTTGATTCTTTTTTATTTTCATTTTTTCCGCCTTCCTACCTGGTTAGAAGCGAAAGCCCTTCTCTTCGTAGCATTCCAACTCTTCTCTCGTTAAATCTCAGGTCAAATTCATAGGTTTTCAGGATGATTTGAAAGTGATCTAGGTGAGTTGGTGGGGACAGGTGAGTTGGGGACCCTACTCCTCCTCCATCTTGCCCCGCCACCCTCCTCCCAATTCTGTAGAAATCCTTTGTTGAAAGAGGCCCAGAAGTCACAGAGGAGGGAGAGGCTGTGTGTGCCGCTAGAGGGTGAAGCAAGTGAGTTATGCAGGGATAATACATTAAATAATCAGGACAGACCTTTGCAAGAGAGCCGTCTAAATCAACAGCAATTATTTCTGTGTTAAAGTTCTGAAAAGAAGGCACAAAGACTGGGAAGATGGGTTTCACAAAGCGAGAAAGGGTATCTAATGGAGAATGTCACACATATGGCTTTGACTTAGCTTCTTAATGTGTTTATTGCTGCCGAATCCTCTAGCTGGGTCAGAAACCTTTGCTTGAAAGATTTGTGTTGAAAGGACAGATCCTCTTCTCAGGAGAGAAAACTGCCTTCATAGCTATCCCTGTGGATCTTTCTCTCTCTTTTTTTTTTTCTTTTCTTTTTCTAATTTGTTTTTATTGAAGTTCAATTTGCCAACATATAACACGCAGTGCTCATCCCATCAAGTGCCCCGTGGATCTTTCATCATTCTTCATCAACTAGCCCAAGGTCAATAAATATATGGTTCATTGGGGCAAATTGTTCAGTGAGTGTACCAGGCCATCTGATGGTTGTTTCTCTATCCTCCAGGAGGCTGCCTCTAACTCAGCCAGATGCCCACTCAGAAGTTTTGGCTGTTCTGACAAGAGTCCTAGAATGTGGAATGGTTCCAGATAGACCATGAGTGTCCACTGAAGGGTGTCCACATGGAATGGGGGTATCAGGCCTCAGACTGGGCATCAGTTTCCAGCTGGATGGCTATAGGAATGGTCTTCTTTTAACACCTCCTTTCTGTTGGTTCTGTCCACCCTATCCCTAGCTAGAGAGGAATGACATCATCTCTGTAAGAAGGTAGAACACATGACAGCATGTCATGCTTGAGGCCTGAACAATCCCAGCCTGGGCTCCATACATTAGAAACATTACCAAATAGAAGCAGGAATGGTCTAGAATTGATTCTTTGGTTCAAGCTGGTATCTATCCAGGTGGTTGGGGGTGAGCCATGGGGACCTAGATACCCACCAAGTAGTTCCCTCTGATGGGTGGGGAGGACCACGCCTAGGGATCAGATCAGTTATATGAAGTATTTGAACCACATACCTTCTTGCTCAAAATCCATGCTTATCACATATTCTCATTATGATTCAGGTCACATCTGGGAGCCTGGGGGGTGAGCTAGTCTGATGATCTTGTCCTTGAAGCAGCTATCGTTTTTTAAAAAGATTTTATTTATTAATTTATTTGAGAGAGACAGAGAGTGAGAGAGAGCACAAGCAGGGAAGAGGGGCAGAGGGAGAAGGAGAGGAGACTCTCCTCTGAGCAGAGTCTGACATGGGGCTTAACCTCAGGACCCTGGGATCATGACCTGAGCTGAAGACAGATGCTTAACCAACTGAGCCACCCAGGTGCCCAATGCAGCCTTCATTTTCATCACCACTATTCAATTCCACATTTCTACCAACCCACACTGCAAGCCTCCACCTGTTACAAGTCACTTCCAGTTTCTCCCTCCTCGCAGCCCCTGACACCACAGATCTACTTTCTATCTCTATGAATCTGGCCATTCTGGACATTTCACATAAATGGAATCATACAATATGTGACCTTTTACGTCTGGCTTCTTTCACTTAGCATAAATTTTTTGAGGTTCATCCATGTTGTAGTATAGATCAGCACTTCATTCCTTTTTATCATCTAATAATATGCCATTGTATGGACAGATCACATTTATTTATTTATTTATTTTTAATAAGAAGTTTTTTTAAATATTTTTTTTAATTTTTTTTTTTTTTTTTATTTATGATAGTCACACAGAGAGAGAGAGGCAGAGACATAGGCAGAGGGAGAAGCAGGCTCCATGCACCGGGAGCCTGACGTGGGATTCGATCCCGGGTCTCCAGGATCACGCCCTGGGCCAAAGGCAGGCGCCAAACCGCTGCGCCACCCAGGGATCCCGACAGATCACATTTATTAATCCATTCATCGGTTGATTTTTTTTCCCCTTTGACTATCATGAATAATGCTGCTATAAACATTCATGTACATGTTTTAGTGAGAACACATGTTTTCAATTCTCTTGGGTATATGCCTAGAAGTGGAACTGATGGGTCATATGGTCATAACTCTGTATTTAATATTATTTTAATTTTCAATTAATGAACTGGCTTTCTCATCACCTGTCAGTCTCTTATGAGCTTATTTGTTTGAATACATATGAGAGAGAGGGCTTTCTGGTAAGCTGACAAAATCAGGCCCTAAACCTCCAAGCTAGAGTCCCTAAGTTCTCCTGGCTGCCAGCCTTGTTTTCTGGAAACTTTTATAGGCATATTGAAGATTATCACGTTGCCCACAAATTGCCCTTCATTAGAAAGAGACTTTAAGATTCTATTTGTTTCCATGGAGATGCAGCAGCCAGATTTAGTTTTGCGCAGAGATGCCCTTGAGTGGATGTCTGAGGAGGCTTCTCCAGATGCTGTGCTCTACCTTCTTACAGAGGCAGATGTGACCTAGAACATCTTGCTGTCATTTGTTACCTAAAATGAGTACAGTCACTTGCTTTTCTTTCATACCCTTGCCTTGCCCTCAGCATAGCTGCTACTTATTGCAACCACCCCCAATGTCTCTATCTTCCCTGGAAGTACAGGGTGTTGGCAGAGTTAGGCCGGTGGGAACAAGTGCTGGTCAGAACAGAGGATAGGGATGGGTTGAGCTGGTGAAGCTCCATGGTGAAGCTTCAGGAACCTGGGGAGCAGTTGAGGGCATTGGTGAGTCTGAATGGTGAGGTCCTTGAGCATCTGGGAGCCATCAGAGACCTGCTCATTATCTGGGTCATGTGGCACTTATTTTTCTTAATTTTTAAACCTTTTACTTAAAATAATATGTAAAGAAATGCAAAGAGAAACAAATAAAAATAAATCATCTAGCTCCAGAGATAAACAGGTCTCATTTTTTTTTCCAGGTGCATGCTTTTTCTCTCTCAAAAAGCAGGAGTATGTTGTGACATTCTACACAATTTGTATCCTGCTTATTTTGTTGTGAACATTTCCCCACATTGCTCAGTGCTGCTCAAAAACACCATTTTTAGTGGCTGCATTTGAAGGGCCACTATTCAAAAGATTTATTCTCCCTTCCCTGAGACCTGGTAGTCCTCCCCCATTCTGGTTTCAGACATAAAATTCCAATCTCTTTGTCCTCAGTGGGGGCAAAGGAGACTTACTGAGTTTAACATAACAGACACACACAGTAGAGGGTAAATTACCACCAAAGTAGTAATCCTGCTTGGCTCTGCTGGTAGCCTGGCCTGACTTCAGCCTCCCTGATTCAGCACCACCCTCCCATCTCCTAGCCCTGGGTCCACCCTCCCAGATTGCAGCCAGAGGAGGAAAGTAGAGACTGAGTCTCTCTTCATGTGCAACATGAATCCCCTAGTCTTTCAACTAGACAACTCCAAGAGAAACATAAGCATTCCTATTTAATGACATCTGCTAAGGACTGCTGTTCAAAATACTTGCCTTCACCTTTTGGCCAAATTGGCTAAGAGCTCTGGACTCCACGGTACTTACTGTGATGAGATGCATCTATGAAAGCAAGAGAGCTCCCAACTGGTCACCTCCCCCTTGAGCAGGTTCCACTTGCCTTTTTAAATGGAGAATCTGGAGGAAAAGGGAAGAGAGATTCCTAAGAAGTACATGGCAAGGAGGCAGATTGGAATTAGAGGGAAGTGTCATAAAATATAGAAGGATTAGCTCCTAGATGGGAGGCAGTGGCTAGGCCAGAATGAAAGGGGATTTAAAAAAGGCTCTGACTTTGTGTTCCTTTCATGGTGTTTGAGATTTACAAGTAAAAAACTTGAATTATTTTGAAATTACTTTTAGTAGCATGGACTGTGTTTCTTCACAACATTTTGCTAAAAGTGAACCATGGAATTTTATAAATATCACAGAAGCAAATAAGGAGTGGTAAAGAAGTCCATTACCAGTCAGATAAGAAGAATCCAAAAGCAGGTGAGGTTTGGGGCTGACTACTTTGATATTGTCAGGGTCCCAGAAGAAAGATAATAAAATCATCAGTATAACATAAATATGCAAGTTTGGCCTATTTGTATACTTAAAAAGTTGGGGCCAAATTCCTATCTCCTCTCATTTTATTATCTTGATAATTGTTTTGTTCCATTGTTTAAACATCCATGAGTGAAAATTTCCCCTTGATAACTGTTATACCATGTATCAGCATGCGTTAAAAACTGTTTATAATCTCTTTCTTCTACTCTCTTGTAGATTTTGCAGTGAAAGGAATGATGGCTTAAGAGTCAGAAGACCCAGGTTCTATTTGGCTCATTTCTGGTATAATCTTAGAAAGATTTAATTTCTCTTTCTGACTCTAAGTGCATAGTGGCTATGGGCTGTGGAGTCAGATAACCAGGGTTCAAATCTTGGTTCTGCCACTTAACAGCTGTATGAATTTGAGAATACTTTAACTGTTCTCAATCTCAATTTCCACATTTGCACAGTAGAGATCTCCTGTATTTCACCGGAGCGGGGGACACTGGTGGTGGCGGTATAAGGATTAAAGGTGATAATACATGAAATGTTTAGCACTATGCAAGTTATACAATAAGCACTCATATAAACCTGTTATTGTTATTTAACATGAGAAAGTAAGGTTAGATAATCTGAAATAATCATCACTTTCAGCTCTAACATTCCAGGATCCAGAGGCAAAGTAATTAATGTAGAAGCAAAGAACCATGACTTCAGGTTTTGAGTTTTGGCCCTACCACTTTTGGTTTCTGATTTGGGCTCTTATTTGAGCTTTCATTTGCTCATTTATAAAATGGGGAAAGTTATATCTTTTATAATCCTTGAATCAAGCAAACATGACATGTGGCATATAATCAGATATAACTTAATTTTGTTTTCCATAGTTCCTTTAACATTTATTCAGTAGATGATATGCTTAGCTTTTCTGCTGGATGAAATCTGGTCAGGTTTTGTAAATGTTATGCTCACTTTTAGACAATAGAAAGTCCAAAGGTCACTTTAAGCCAAAAAAACATGATTTCTACTTGGTATATATATATAAAAATGACCAGTCCTAGATAGTAATCCAGTCCATAAATTTAAGTTAAATCTTCTCTCCTACTTGCAACTCAGTCTGAAGTTGAGGTAGCTGTTTGGCATGTTTCTTTCCTTCTTTCTTTCTTTTTTTAAGATTTTATTTATTTGAGAGAGAGCATGAGCATATGAGCAGGAAGCGGGGAGGACAGAGGGGGAAGCAGGTTCCCCCCCCCCCCTGCCCAGGAAGGAGCCTGATATGATGCTGGGGCTTGATCCCAGGACCTTGAGATCATGACCTGAGCTGAAGGCAGATGCTTAACTTTGCCACCTGGGTGCCCCAATGGTCTTTCAGTTTCTGGTTCACCATTTCCCTTTTCCTCTGGCATCTATTTCAGTCCCCTCCTGGGTCAGATGCAGCAGGAGAGGGAATAGAAGGAAAAGGGAACACGGCCGGTACAGTTGTTTCTTTGGCATCTCTGAATTGCCGGGGTGCGATTACTGATTCTCTCTCTCTCTCTTTTTTTCCCCCCGATTCTTTCTCTCGTGGGCCATTTCTGTGGAGGCTCTCCTGTTGACCTCTTTCATATGCAACCTTGTTTCTCAGACTTTGCACTCCAACAGACTAGTTGGTGGACACTTCATACTCTCTAGGATGTTCTCTGTGAGAACCTCCACATGTGAATGCCTCCCAATGGCATCTTCTGCATGGTTGCCATCTGGTACATAGGAACTCCCCACTCATCAAAAATCTCAGGGAATTTGATCTGACCTCAGAAGCTCTAGTTTTACCATCTCTGCTAACAAAGGAGTGTATCAGCCCCTCTCTCTTGGCTGCTCGATTCCCTGGGTGGGACTCAAATGCTAAGTCCCTGTGGCCTCCAAACTCCAGAGGACAAAGCTCAGGACCTGTATATTGTTATACTTAAGCACTTCTTATTAATCTTGAGTTGAGAGAGCAAGAACATTCCCTCTCTGTCTCCATGGAGGGGGCTCTCAGTGCTCCATTACTTCAAAATCTTCCTCACAAAATCAGTATTCAAAATCTTGTCTCTCCTTCAACAACCTGGTATTTGATGTATGCAAGTTGTCTAACAATTACTTGGCCGCCAATTTTGAAAATTTCTCCTTGTGGTGGGTCTAGCACTATTTTGTATCTGATATTTATCATCTTGGCTCCTTTGTCAAAACTTCGATTCTAACATACTGCTTTACATTCTTTTATTTTGCTGATGAAATAATCTATGGAAAGTACAGAGAGGCACTGGGAAATTATTAGCTCCCTTCCTACCTTCTTCCTTTTAAAAATTCTATAATAAACAGTACTGGGCACTTAAGAGAAATGAGGATACATCTCTTTAACAGATATTTATTGGTTGTTGATCACAGTTCTGCTCTGTGGGGTTTGTCATCTAGTGGAAGAGACAGACTGTCTTCCTCCATTAATGATAGTACATTGCACACTAATGTGCAATTTATTTACATGGCTCTTCACTGAACGCTGGACTCCTTGTGAGAAGGATATTCAGCAGAACACTTAAAGTTTTGTCAAGTTGAATTAACAATAATTGAGAATATTGACTGAGCCCCTGTTATGTACCAGATACAGCATTGTTTTACCAGATAGGATATTTCCCATTTGTTGTTCTTTTTGATCTAGTCTCTCCTCTATCCTACTCTGTGTTCCAGGATACTAATCTGTCTGGGCTCCTTTGCCATCTGAGATCTGAGTGGCCCTCATTGGAAGGAGGTGGGAGACTGAAGCAGGGGAAGGGAGGAAGAGAGTGAGGTCAGGGATTGACAACACTGGCCCTCCTCTTCCAACATCACTTTGGGTTGGTGGTAGTCCCTGACCAAAGAAAGAGGTTGTAGTACCTTTGAAATGTACTTCATAACTTTCTCTTTCCAGAATCTGGATAACTGCTTTTTCTCATTGTCTTTTTGGACCTAAAGTGGTGATAACAGCCATTGGCTACTCTAAGATTCCTCTTGAGTTCCCTATACATGCTCCTGCTGGAAATTATTTTAACAACCAGGTTTCTGGGGCAGAGGAAGTAGGGGGAGAAAGCCCTGATTTATAGCATTTGCCAATTTCCATGGTGTAAATATTCCCACCATGGCTGATTTCAGAGTACTAATGGGATGTCATTGTGCATGAAGCTGGGAAAAGATTCACTGTAGCTAACATTATATATGTTTAATATATATTATATATATTGGGATCACTGGGTGCTCGCGCCTGCCTTAGGCCCGGGGCATGATCCTGGAGTCCTGGGATGGAGTCCCACATCGAGCTCCCTGTGTGGAGCCTGCTTCTCCCTCTGCCTGTGTCTCTGCCTCTCCTCTCTGTGTCTCTCATGAATAAATAAAATCTTTAAAAAATATATATAATATATATTATATAATTATATTATATAAGGAATATTATATAATATTCCTACCACAAAGATATAATAGATGTTAAATATCTGCAAGAGCATTTATGATAGAATGTAATAAGATAATTAGGAAGTATAGATTTTCAGTATTTATTACCTTTGTTCTAAATATAATTTATTTAAATTTATGTGATTTTGTTAATGGCCATGTAACAACTGGCTGGCAAAAAGTTCCTGAAAATGTAACTTTTACAGCTTATGAGCTGGCAGCAACATACTACTTCCTGCTCTGCCCTCCTTTCCCAGAATTATTATTTTTTTTAGGTTTATTTATTTATTTTAGAGAGAAAGAGAGGGAAGGAGAGAGCAAGAGCAGGGGGGAGGGACATAGGAGGAGGGGGAAGAGTCCTAAGCAGACTGCAGGCTGAACATAGAGCCTAACTCCAGTCATGAGAACATGACCCTGAGCTGAGACCTAGAGTCAGATGCTCAACCTACTGTGCTATTCAGGCGCCCCTCCCAGAATTATCTTAATATGCTTGTATGGTGTGGTTGCTGTTGGGACCCTAATTCACTTCTGATCACTTTCTTGTTTATACAACATGGTTGTGAGGAAGCTGAGATTTATTTATTTATTTTTAAAGATTTCATTTATTTATGAGAGACACAGAGAGAGGCAGAGACACAGGCAGAGGAGGAAGCAGGCTCCCTCCAGGGAGCCTGATGTGTGACTTGATCCTAGACCCCGGGACCATGCCCTGAGCTGAAGGCAGACGTTCAACCATTGAGCCACTCAAGTGCCCCAAGGAAGCTGAGTTTTAGAGAGATAAAGTAACTTGCCTATGTTTACACATGTAAAAAATTCTGGAACTGAGGGCACCTGGGTGGCTTAGTTGGTTGAGCATATGACTCTTGGTCTTGATCTCACTGACCTGAGTTTGAGTCCCATGTCAGGCTCCATGCTGGGCATGGGATCTACTTAAAAAACAATTCTGGGCCTGAAATAGAAACCCAGGCTAATCCAAAGTTGGTGGTTTTCACCAGGATAGCAATACAAAGCAGAATGCTTTAAAGTGGTTTAAGAGTATTCAGAGTTGATGTGGGGATAAAAAAAGGATATGTGGTACTTGTACAAACAGAGATTGTGGAGGGGTAGAAAAGAACCCAAATGCTGGAGGGTGCAGTAGGGGCAAAAGCAAGGAGGTGGGAGTTTTCATAGAAATTGAAGCATAGTGGTTGAAACTATTTATGGAGCTTAGAGTGATAGTAATAGATAGTTAATAATCAAGCTTATGGAAGTGAGCAGGTTATTTTGAAACTGCAGAAAAAAAGACTATCAAGTTTAGTCAGAAAAACATCTCTCAAACAAGGAAGGCAGAAGACCCTGAAAACAAATTCCAAACCAGAAATGTTAGAGAGTACGGCACTCTGGCATTTGAGTCCCAGAGGAAGAAAAATAAAAATCTTATTACTTCCTGAAAAAATGTAGGTATTGGGATATTGATGGGGCAATTTTCATTATAAAGGTTATTTTAAAAGATTGTGGCTGTTAATGGATTTTCTCGAACCTGCTCTCTGATTGGACACTTCACAATCAAGAGATTTTTACTTACCCCCATACCCTTGAGATACTGTCCTCCAAACCCCCTTTACTTGGAAAGTACTTCCTTATCCTTAAAGATCACTTCTGGTACAAAGAGCATTGGATCCAAATGGCAGACTGGTTACATGCATTTATTCCTGGAAACTAAGCCACTGACCTGCAGGCTGCCCTTCCACGGTCCACGAACACTGGGGTTACCTCACTGGGGAGAGTCCTGTGCAGCCCACAGAGGGATGAGAGGCTCTGGGAAGTTGTGGCCCGTTGGGAGGGAATTTTGGGGAGAAGGAGCAGGTCTGTAAAATTTTAGAACATCAAAGCTGGAAAGGATATTCTCAGGGTCAAAGACTCCTTAGGGGTTAGATAATGATAGACCAAGTCCTTTCTAGTATCTCCCTAAACTCAGCAAGCATTAACAGTTTGCCTGCTGATGTCCATTCAGGAGAACTAAGACATCAATCTTCTTGTCTTTTAGCAAAAATGGTTTTAGTGCACAATGGTAACACTGATTACCTTATAATGATCAGAAGTCCTGATCGGTAGTTTGGTTAACAAAAAATGAAAAAAATCATTAGTGGCAAAATAATAGTAGAGGAACAAGATAAAAAGTACTAATAATTAAATAATAGGCAGGCATTTCTATATTCTTATTTTACCAATGAAGAAGCTGAGGCTCAGAGACCTGAATGAAGTTTTATAAGCCGGTAAGTTGTCTAAACCAAAAAGTGGGGTCGAGACTTGAATTCTGAGTGATTAATATAGAAGGTGAGTTCTTTACTATTATTTAAATGTTATCATGAGGAGGAGGTGGCTTCTACATAAACCATAAGAATAAGGGGAGACTTCTTAGTGGGAAAAGTTAGAAAATAATAAAATAAATAAATAAATAAAACTGCAATTATGAGTCCAGATGATCTAGATTCAAGTTTCTAAGAGTCTCTAATGACTTAAAATCCCAAGTCTCTAATGACTTAAAATCCCAATCGTGAGATCAACAATAAGTTCTTCAACAGGCAGATCAATAGTAGCATGTGTGGACAGAGCACTGCACAGGAATCAGGAGAGTTGGATCTGGCTTAAGTAGGTAGGTCATGCTGGGAAAGTCATTTCCCAAATGGACCCCTAGCAGAACTTCTCTCTCCAGTCGTGCAGTTGGACTTCTTTCAGGGTAACTAGTTTCCACGGAGCAGAATCTGTCAGGCTTCTTACCGGCTAGCCCCAGAATTGAAACAGCATCACTCTGGTCACATTCCATTCAACAAAGTAAATCACAAGGCCAGCTTACATTCAGGGGGATGGGAGATAGACTATCTGTTGGGGGTGGGTGGGGAGAGGGGGGCGGCATGTGCATATAGGAATGGAGGAACTGTTGGCAGACAACTTTGGAGACCAGCTACCACACACACTGAGCAAAGAGTGCCATGGTCAAGTAAGTTTGGAAAATCTGGATTAAACAAACTTTAGGAAGGTTTCTTCCTGTTAAGACTTCTTAGAGTTAACATGTTAATTGAAGTGGCGAGGAGGATGTAAAATTGGTAGCAAGTGTGAGAGGAAGTAAAGGAAGGCATATATTGTTTTCTAGCCTTACTTTGCCCTTCTTGAACTTCTTACACAGATCAATATGAAAGAAGTGGACAAAAATGTAACTGTGTAACAGGAGATATTTATGGTTAAACTGGCTACCACCGATCGCTATCTTGGAGCAATGTAGAATGCCTCTAGGAAGTTGTTGAAAGACCCTGACCAGCTTCAGTATTTTCTCTCTCCTTCATTGGAAACAGCCACTTTTCTTGCTAATTAGAACCTCCTTCAGCACAAATTGAGATTCTAGGCTTGTTGGTGAGGAAAAGTCTGTCTCATTGCTAATTAAAATGATTTCTTCCTGCCTTCAGAATCAGGTTTTTTAATGAGTTCCAATTAGCTGTGGGAAGATAATGAATTCTGGGATGACTTTTCCATTCTTTGCCTCATATTAAGCAAAAGTTGTTTTCTTGACTGTCTGGTCAACTATAAAGCACAAAAATGACCCACTGGAGTAACTGATGCCTTGGAGAGGTGTGGAAGCTGAAAACAGACTGTGGAAACTGCCCGATATGGCTGTGAATTCTTGCTTCTCTCCTTACACAGTTGCCTAAATTCTCTGATCCTGAGTTCGTTCGTCTCTAAAATGAAGATAAAAGTACCTAAATCACAAGGTTTTGGGAGAAATTAAATGTGATGTTGTATATTTACCTTTTTGTTCCAACCATTAACTCCACAAACATTTAGTTTCTGTGTACCTAACGAGTGGCAGGCAGTGGACTATGTACATAAATGCTCTTGCAAAAGGACTGACCCTCTCTCCCCTGTCTTCTCTTAGATGACAGGGGAGATGAAGGGAAATACAGTGGCCATATCAAAACCATGATAAATACCTGAGGACAGAAGACCCTGTTAAAGAAGTGGAATAGAAAGACTGGACAGTAGACTATGGCATCATGAACATTTTTAGAATTGTTGAATCACTATATTATACAATTCTATAGTTATTGAATGGAATTACTATATTGTACATTAGAAACTAGTATAGCACTGTATGTTGACTAAACCGGAATAAAAATAAAAATTTTAATTGAAAAAAAGAGAATATTTTCAGAGATGAGGGATACCAGTGTGTCTGCATATTGGTGTGAGCCAGCAAGAGGAGGACAGACTGGTGAGGAAGAGCCAGGGTGTAGTGACAGTACTACAGCCCATGAAAATATAGATGAGCTGCCCTTTGACACACTTGCCAACGGCCTTTTCTGAGGAAAGGTCCTCCAACAGCTCTGACATTCCATCGCCCTTTTTGTCCTTTGTCTTTTTCTCCAAGGACTAGTGGCTTCCATCTCTTCCTTCCCAAACTCATCCCCCACACTGCTGCCAGAGTGAATATCCAAAAATACAAATCTGATCTTAAATAGACAAAGTAGCTCCCCCATCACCCTCAGCATGAAAGCTACACTCACCTTGCCCATCAGACGTTCTCTTTCTGGCCTTTTTTCCAACTTCAACATTTCATCAAGCATTCTGTGTAGCAGCAAAGCATTTCCCTAAAATGCTTTAGGGAAATGTAGGCATTTCCCTAAAAGTGTACTCTTTCCCACCTCTAATGCTTCTCTTTATGCTTACCCCTCTTCTGGTATCCTCCTACCGTTCCCATCCACTAGTATACTTCCAGGGCACAGCTTTCTTGATGTCTCCAATGAGAATTCATTGTTCCTTCCTCATTCCCACAGCAGCTGCTGTTCTGCTCCCAGGATGAAGCTCTGCTCTCCAGGCAGGTGCCTCAGCTTTGCCCACTGGCCTTTCCCACTGAATCGTAAGCTTTTGAGGTCAGGGATCATGACCGATTCAATTTTGCAGTCCTATTCCTCTCCACTCAGCTCAGTAAATATTTGTTGAATGAATGAATCAATGATTGGTTTCTGGACTAGGCCTCCCATTTCCTTAGAGGAAAGCTGTGAACACCTGCTGTGTTGCGTTTAGCTTTCCTTCCTTCTGGGTCTAGGAGCAGTATTCCCTCATTCATTCCTTGAGGGTCTGCCCCTCTTCAATTCCCACCAGCAGGAGTTGGCTCCCCACTCCCGTCCTGGGCTCCTGCTGCTTCACTTCTGTGAGCTGCCCAGCTGACTTCAGAACACTTAAGTTGGTTGGAGTTTATGGGTCAGAGGTGAATGGGAGAGGGTCGTGGCTGTGTCCTCTTAGCTGGAGGAAGGAAAGGGTTCTTTGTGTTTATGTGATATCTTCTGACCTCTCTGGTTTCCATGATAGTGTCTATTGTTTCTATGACAATGTTCCTTATCTACTACAAGGATGCCTGCCCCACTGGAACTTGTGTCTGAAGTCAAAGCTGATGCAATCTGGTCTCTCTAGGCTTGGCAGAGGCTGCAGTACTTCTTGGCTGCCAGTCTTACCTCTAAAACCTCCACTGAGCCTCTGCATATCCTCTGTTGGCTTCTGGGTGGGGTGGGGTGGGGTGTGGGGTAGGCCTATCCTTCTTTTGCTAAGTCACCCCTCACCGTAGACCTTAGGATTGGAAAGCTGGCTCTCAGACTCAGTTACCTCTTCTTTCTCTTCTCAGGACCCACTGGGAGCTCCTGGCTTCTAATAGATCTCATTGAAAGAGGGCAGCCTAGGATTATTGAATTTTAGTTGACCCTTTCTGACTATGCTGTACTTTGAGCTTTACTTTGATGTGGCCAATCCAAGTTCTTATGGATATATTGGGGTTTCTGGTACACCAAATGACTTCCCTCCAGGATTCCAAATAGGGAATGGGCCAGGATCCCTCTGTCTTAATTGTTCTCTTCACATTGTCAGGGTTTCAGCCCAGGGAGAAGAACAGGGTTCAGTCTGACTGTCCACCCCTTCACTTCTGTTTCTTTTCTCTGTTTCCAGCCCTGGATTATAAGGGGTGGGCTTCTCTTTTACTTCTATTTTATATACTTTCCTTTCTGCCTCTAGTTTTTAAAAATACATTATTCCTCTGTGAAACAGATTAGACTTTTTATTGAGAGAGAGAGAGAAAGAAAGATTGGGAGAGAACAAGTCAGGGGCGGGGCACAGAAAGAGGGGGAGAGAATCTTCAGCAGGCTCCATGGTCAGTGCAGAGCCTGATGCAGGGCTTGATCTCACAACCCTGAGGTCACGACCTGAGCCAAAGGGTCGGAGGCTTAACTGAGCCACTGAGGTGCCCCTCTGCCCCTGGTTTTAAGGCCGTCTTATTTACCCATGGGAAAGATTCTATATCAGGCTGGTATGTAAAATGAGAACAAAAGAAATGTTGACTTTCAAACCCATTTTGCCTTGTTTTAAAATGTCAGTAACTAATTACTATTCTTTCTTTATATCTTTCTCTAAGAATCCAATTTCCTTTCTGTCAACACTACTCCCCACCTTCTGCCGAGAAAGCTGAATAGTTTGGCTAAGGAGAAGATCAGGTTTTGTGGTCGTAAATCTACATTAATATTTTCCAAATATTTCCTCTCATACCTTTGACTAAAAAACCTCAACTTATATAAGCAGCATGATACACAATTCACAATTTGCTTGTAGATAATTTCATTTTTCCTTTTTTGCTAAGGCCTTTCTAAGAATTCTCCAAAAGGGAGTTGAGCCAGAGTATAAAGAGAGACAGATGGGACCATCACCTTGGCAGAGTGAGAGCAGGAGGATCAGATCAGATTTGGTGAGCAGAAGCTAACCCCTCCTCATGATGCCATCAAGTGAATGCAAACACCCTGGTACCCAGGTGCCATCTGCCAAGACTGTGGGAAGTAGGGGCAAGAGATGTGACAATTCTAGATCATTGGTTAAATCACTGTATTTGACGAAGCTCACCTAAACATGATTAGGATACCAGGCAGGTTGAAGGTTCAGAATGAAATGATTAAAAAGTAATAAAGAATTTGAACCCTCAGATTTCTGCCTGAAAATGATCTCTCTCATATGAAGTAGGATTTGTTGCCCTTCAAATTAGTTACACTCTATTTTTCCATGCTTTGGATGTGAGAAATCCTATCATGCAGTTTGGAAAGAAGTAGCAGGAGCCTGAGATAATCAAGGGACAAACAAAACAACAATAAACAACCAACCAAAAAACCCTCACAATGTGAGAGATTAGAAGGTTCTTCAGGACTTTCCTGAGTATAGGGTCCCCCCCTGGATCAGCTAGTCAGAATGAATAAAGAGATGAAAAATGCCTAGCATTAGGCTTCTCACTGTTGGAGTGGGAGTTTATAGACAAGCAAGGGGAGATGGTTGGAACAATCCATGTGGTAATGGGTAAGAATGGAGACATCAGTATGAACTCATGCTTAGCTTAATATAGATACAGATGGTTACATTTAGAAATATTGTAGGTATGTGTATATGTACAATATACACACAATATACACACACTTATTCCCTTGCTCTGCCAGCCTGAGAAATGACACCCTAGTATCTGTGAGCACATTTAGCTCCAAGATCTCAGTTTCTAATATTATTCTCCAATAAAAGGAACCAGGGTGCCTTGGAAAAACGGCTCATTTTAGGATTCAGGCAACAAATATACAAAATGAGCCTGAGCCTCTTATAGAGCCAGAAAGTAAGGAAGAGTTCAAAATTAAAAATAAAACCCAAAGTAATGGGGATATGTCAAAGGATCACAGGAGCCAAATGAAAGAGCGAACTCTCAATGGCCAAAGCTGAAACAATTGGAGTAACAAAATAATTATTGAACTATACCCCAAATTATAAAATATTCATAAATCCCTGTTGATACAAACAAATTATTGAATAAATAAATGGAAAAGAAGAGACAAATCTCCCATGCTACTTTGTCCTCAAGGACTTGAAGCATAATACCCTACTATTTAAGGATGGACTGTGCAGTGACTTCCTTCCAGAGAATATAGAATGAACAGGGGGATAAAGGTAACTTTATTGAGAAAAGCTTGAAAAACAGTACCTGAGCTGGGTTAATATAACCATGATTAAGTCATGTACCCTTGATATGATGTGATGAGAATGGCACCTGAGCTCTGTGGTTTTCCTTTCCCAAACACATAACCCCAGTCTAATCATGAGAAAACATCTTCCAAGTGAGAGAAAACAGATCCCAAGTGAGGGACATTTTATAAAATCCCTGACCAGTACTCCTCTACACTGTCCAGGTCATCAAAAACAAGGGGAGTCTAAGAAACTGTCACAACCTAGAGGACTAAAGGGACATGATGACTAAATGTAATACAGCATCCTGATTGGAATTCAGGAGGAGAAATGTAAAAACTAAGGAAATCTGAATAAAGTATGGATTTAGTTAATAATATATTACAAACATTGCTTCAATTAATCAGGACTAGTTAGCAACTAGAAGAAACTGGTTGGTGGATATATGGGAACCCTCTGCACTATTTTTGTACTTTTCCTATAAATTAAAACTCTTCTTTTTTTGTTTTAAAGATTTGAGAGAGAGAGAGAGAGAGAGAGAGAGAGAGAGAGGTGAGGGCAGAGGGAGAGAATCTCAAGCAGATTCCCCACAGAATATGGAGCCTGAAGCACGGCTCCATCCCATGACCCTGAGGTCATGACCTGAGCTGAAATCAAGAGTCAGATGCCCAACTGACTGAGCCACAAGGTGCCCCTAAAACTCTTCTAAAGTAGAGAGTTTATTTAAAAGTGACTGGCATTGCAACATGTGGCCTGGTGGGAAAAACAGGGATCAGGTTTTTCTCTCAGGTCACAACTGAGTATGTTGCTTTAATTCTTCAAGCCTGTTTATTTACTGTATGGGGGTGATAATGCCTTTGTCACAAAGTTGTGGCAACGATGAAAAGAAGTAATATATCTGAGGTTCTGTGCCTAGCATGGGGGGGGGGGTCTTGACAGCTTCTTTCTCTTCCCTTCCTCTCTTCCCTCTACTCCCCACTCCTACTCGTCCTCATCGTATAGGGTCAGATACAATGCAGCTTCACATTAAGAATAGTTCATTAAAAAAAAGTAGTTCATCCACTGCTTTTTAAAAGGATTTATTTACTTACTTGAACAAGAGAGAGAGAGAGACAACATAAGCATGAGGAGGGTAGAGGGAAAAGCAGGCTCCCAGCTGAGCAGAGAGCCCCATGTGGGGCTTGATCCCAGAATCCTGGGATCATGACCTGAGCCGAAGGTAGACACTTAACTGACTGAGCCACCCAGGCACCCCTAATTCATCCACTCTTAGAAGCCTTCCTTTTCTTACTTTTTGTCCCTCAGTCCTGGTCAAATCCTTTGATAAGCTAATTCCCCCATTCATCCTTTCTGAGAGGTCCTTTTCTGATAACATCTTTTCCTTTTGACAAAATGACTCATTCCTGACATGGAGAAGGTTTACCCAGTTAGGAGGCAGATGGCAGATGCTTGTCCATTGGGCTGGCCTTCTGGCCCTTTCCTGGTAATCACTGCTCCAAATCAGATCCTTAATTAACAGTCACAGAACCTGTCTGGAGTAGCCATGATGGACACCGAACTAGGGAACCTGAAGCCTGAACTTGAGACCCAGCACTGCTGCCAGCATGCGTATCTGGGGGACACTCCCCCCTTCCCTAAGTCCTAATTATTTACCTCTAAAATGGCAAGTGGCCTGGTCTCTTTCACAATGCTTGAGGATCAGTGAATTAACACAATAATGAGCCATGCCAGGTGATTTCCAGGCACTTAATTTTCTCCTCACAGCAGATGCTATTATCATCAGGTTTCAGTGAAAGCATTTGAAGGCCCTTGTCAAAGGTCACACAGCCAGTAAAGAATGAAGTCAGAATTTGAACCTGGGTCTGTTGCTCTCAAGTCAGTGTTTTTACCTGCCATGTTGGATTGTCACTTTGCTCTCCTGAGAGGCTCATGCCAAGGATTGCCTCTTCAGTTGGTTCAGTGGAGATAATCAGTTCTGCATTTAAACATGGATCAAGTATTTTGTATGTATGACTTTTGCAATCCCCTCGCCCCCCTCCACACTGGAGTAGTAAGAGACTAGCTGGTTTCCTATGGTTAAGGAGGATGCCACCAAGATATTTGCTTATTCCAAGAGATAGTTCAATTCTCCTTTTCTGCTATTTGAGTTTTTGTTTTTACCATTGTAGTTAGTAACTCACTTCCTTGATTATAATGAATTTTTTTTCTCCCAATGTTCTTTTCTTCACAGTTGATTCAGTTTTGTAGACTAGTACCTCTTACACTTTAACCTGCATGGAACCACTGGGGAATCTCGTCAAAATGCAGATTCTCATTCAATAGGTCTAGGATAGCACCTAAACTTCTGTATTTCCAACAAGCTCCTCACCTGGCAAAGAGAACCTCCACGGACATTGCCTTTTCTAAACCAATGTCAGGATGGTCCTTGTGGTTCTTATTATGATTGCAAGATACCTTCAACAATAACCATCAGGAAACTTTGAAAGGACAAGATTTTTTTTAAAAGATTTAATTAATTAATTAATTAATTTATGATAGTCACACAGAGAGAAAGAGAGAGGCAGAGACACAGGCAGAGGGAGAGGGAGAAGCAGGCTCCATGCACTGGGAGCCCGACATGGGATTCGATCCCGGGTCTCCAGGATTGCGCCCTGGGCCCAAGGCAGGCGCCAAACCTCTGCGCCACCCAGGGATCCCAAGATTTATTTATTTATTCATGAGAGGCACAGAGAGAGGCAGAGACACAGTCAGAGGGAGAAGCAGTCTCCATGCAGGGAGCCCAATGTGGGACCCAGAGCCCCAGGATCAGGCCCTGATCAGGGCTGAAGGCAGAGCTAAACCCCTGAGCCACCCAGGGATCCCGAAAGGGACAAGATTTAATACTCATCTAACCTGGAGGGTGCAACACGCAAGTGGAGGGGGATGGTGCACAGGAAGATTGTGAGAAGGGAGGTAGTAGGGGTGGGGTGCCTAGAGTTCTGCAAGCTCACTCTTTACTGATATATTTAAAACATAAGAGCAGAAATTAAAGCTCCAGAAGGGAAACACAGTTCATGGAAAGGTCAGCTATCTAAGACAAGGGGCGAGCTCTCAAACAAAGGAAATTGAGGGGTCGGGCCTGGCTCTTTATCTAGTCTTGTAGCTCGTCATGTGTTTATTGGAGACAGCTGTCTGTGAAGTGGCTGCCCTGGCAATCTAAAAACCGTAAAGTCAGGCACTTGCATTGCAATTAAAGAAACATGTGTGGGGCTTACACTGCAGGTTGAGATATGGGGGTTAACAGATTCAGCAATGTCAGAAGAGACTCAATTTTGCTATACAGATTCTTCCCAGGGTGTGAGAAATTGGGCAAATCCTGAGCAGGTGTATGTCTGACTTCTAGATGTCAAGGTCACTCTTGATGCACTCACTGGTGTGTTTTAAAGCTTCTCTGTTCCAATTAGCTTTTTTTTTTTTTTTTTTAAATGTCTCAGCTTCTTGGTTTATATTCCTTTGGAAGACAGGCTATGCCCTACACATTTGTGTTTTTATTCCAGCATCTAAATAGAATCTGGTTCCAACCAGGTACTTATTGTTTGTTGGCCAAAAGTATCAGGAATGACAACTAGATAAATACAAAATGCCAGCTCCTTTGCAAATATTTTCCCTGTAGGGCCTTTAAAAGTAAATAACTGCTAGCCTTTCTTTGCATGAAATGTTGGCTTAAATACTCCAAATTTTAATGTTTATTGACCCAAATTTAAAACAGGACATACATTCCTATAACTTTATACTCTGAAGAACTTTAAATAGTCAACATTAAACCACCACTTGTTAAGGAAAAGGACTATGGGTTTGAAGCCAGACTTATTTAAATATTATTTTGCTGTTCTCAGCAGTGGCACGCTGTCTTCAGGAGAGAAAGTTCCTGAGAATTGGCTGAATACAGGTCAGGGCACTGTTTCTCAAACTGTGACTCTGAGCTACAGTGAGAAATACATTTTTACACCTGCCACAAACAACATGAAGCCATACATATTTTTTTAAATTTAATTTATTTCTTCATGAGAGACACACAGAGAGAGAAAGGTACAGACACAGGCAGAGGGAGAAGCAGGCTCCATGCAGGGAGCCCGACGTGGGACTCGATTCCGGGTCTCTAGGACCACGACCTGGGCCGAAGATGGTGCTAAACCGCTGAGCCACCGACTGCCCCATATTTTTTTTTTTGCAGTATTCAACACATATTTATTAATAATTTACGATGCATAATGCAAGGGTCAGGATTCTGTCTACTATTCTGCTCTGTGCAACTCCCATCAATAGGAGAATGAATGAAGTGAAAGTGGAAATATCTTTAAAACTGAAGTGACTCAGAGTTGAAGGTACTTTTTAAAATATTCTTTTATTGGAGTTCAATTTGCCAACATATAGCATAACACCCAGTGCTCATCCTGTCAAGTGCCCCCCTCAGTGCCCGACACCCAGTCACCCCAATCCCCCGCCCACCTCCCTTTCTACTACCCTTTGTTTGTTTCCCAGTTAGGAATCTCTCTCGTTCTGTCCCGGTCACTGATATTTCCCACTCATTTTCTCTCCTTTCCCCTTTATCCCCTTTCACTAATTTTTATATTCCCCAAATGAATGAGACTATATAATATTTGTCCTTCTCCGATTGACTTATTTCACTCAGTATTATACCCTCTAGTTCCCTCCATGTCGAAGCAAATGGTGGGTATTTGTCGTTTCTAATGGCTGAGGAATA
The DNA here is from genome assembly GCF_048418805.1 of Vulpes vulpes. Taxonomy (NCBI): domain Eukaryota; kingdom Metazoa; phylum Chordata; class Mammalia; order Carnivora; family Canidae; genus Vulpes; species Vulpes vulpes. The sequence continues at coordinate 34,223,941 of NC_132790.1, forward strand.
TTCCATTGTATACATAAACCACATCTTCTTTATCCATTCATCTTTCGATGGACACCGAGGCTCCTTCCACAGTTTGGCTATTGTGGACATTGCTGCTATCAACATGGGGTGCAGCTGTCCCCGCGTTTCACTGCATCTGTATCTTTGGGGTAAATCCCCAGCAGTGCAATTGCTGGGTCGTAGGGCAGGTCTATTTTTAACTCTTTGAGGAACCTCCACAGTTTTCCAGAGTGGCTGCACCAGTGCACATTCCCACCAACAGTGCAGGAGGGTTCCCCTTTCTCCACATCCTCTCCAACATTTGTGGTTTCCTGCCTTGTTAATTTTCCCCATTCTCACTGGTGTGAGGTGGTATCTCATTGTGGTTTTGATTTGTATTTCCCTGATGGCAAGTGATGCGGAGCATTTTCTCATGTGCTTGTTGGCCATGTCTATGTCTTCCTCTGTGAGATTTCTGTTCATGTCTTTTGCCCATTTCATTATTGGTTTGTTTGTTTCCTTGCTGTTGAGCTTAATAAGTTCTGTATAGATCGTGGATACTAGCCCTTTATCTGATAGGTCATTTGCAAATATCTTCTCCCATTCTGCAGGTTGTCTTTTAGTTTTGTAGACTGTTTCTTTTGCTGTGCAGAAGCTTTTTATCTTGATGAAGTCCCAATAATTTATTTTTGCTTTTGTTTCCCTTGCCTTCATAGATGTATCTTGCAAGGAGCTGCTGTGGCCAAGTTCAAAAAGGGTGTTGCCTGTGTTGTCCTCTAGGATTTTGATGGATTCTTGTCTCACATTTAGATATTTCATCCATTTTGAGTTTACCTTTGTGTATGGTGTAAGAGAATGGTCTAGTTTCATTCTTCTGCATGTGGATGTCCAATTCTGTTCCATTGATCTATGTGTCTATTTCTGTGCCAGTACCACACTGTCTTGATGACCACAGCTTTGTAGTACAGCCTGAAATCTGGCATTGTGATGCCCCCAGCTCTGGTTTTCTTTTTTAATATTCCCCTGGGTATTCAGGGTCTTTTATGATTCCACACAAATCTTAAGATGTTTTGTTCCAACTCTGAAGAAAGTGCATGGTATTTTGATAGGGATTGCATTAAATGTGTAAATTGCCCTGCGTAGCATTGACATTTTCACAATATTAATTCTTCCAATCCATGAGCATGGAATAGTTTTCCATCTCTTTGTGTCTTCCTCAATTTCTTTCAGAAGTGTTCTGGAGTTTTGAGGGTATAGATCCTTTACCTCTTTGGTTAGGTTTATTCCTAGGTATCTTATGGTTTTGGGTGCAAATGTAAATGGGATTGACTCCTTAATTTCTCTTTCTTCAGTCTCATTGTTAGTGTATAGAAATGCCACTGATTTCTGGGCATTGATTTTGTATCCTGCCACACTGCCGAATTGCTGTATGAGTTCTAGCAATCTTGGGGTGGAGGCTTTTGGATTTTCTATGTACAGTATCATGTCATCTGTGAAGAAGGAGAGTTTACTCCTTCTTTGCCAATTTGAATGCCTTTAATTTCTTTTTGTTGCCTGATTGCTGAGGCTAGGACTTGTAATACTATGTTGAATAGCAGTGGTGAGAGTGGACATCCTTGTGTCGTGTTCCTGATCTTAGGGGAAAGGCTCCCAGTGCTTCCCCATTGAGAATGATATTTGCTGTGGGCTTTTCGTACATGGCTTTTAAGATGCTGAGAAATGTTCCCTCTATCCCTACACTCTTCAGAGTTTTGATCAGGAATGGATGCTGTATTTTGTCAAATGCTTTCTCAGCATCTATTGAGAGGATCCTGTGGCTCTTGTTTTTTCTCTTGTTGATATGATCAATCACATTGATTACTTTACAAGTGTTGAACCAGCCTTGCATCCCAGGGATAAATCCCACTTGGGCATGGTGAATAATTTTCTTAATGTACTGTTGGATCCTATTGGCTAGAACCTCCTGAGAATTTTTGCTTCTGTGTTCATAAGGGATATTGGTCTATAATTCTCCTTTTTGGTGGAGTCTTTGTCTGCTTTTGGAATTAAGGTAATGCTGGCCTCTAGAACGAGTTTGGAAGTACTCCATCTCTTTCTGTCTTTCTGAACAGCTTTAGTAGAATAGGTATGGTTTCTTCTTTAAACGTTTGATAGAATTCCCCTGGGAAGCTTTCTGACCCTGGACTTTTGTGTCTTGGGAGGTTTTGATGACTGCTTCAATTTCCTCCCTGGCTATCAGCCTGTTCAAGTTTTCTATTTCTTCCTGTTCCAGTTTTGGTAGTCTGTGGTTTTCCAGAAATGCGTTCATTTCTTCTAGAATGCCTAATTTACTGGCGTACAGCTGCTCATAATAAGTTTTTAAAATCGTTTAGGGGATCCCTGGGTGGCTCAGCCGTTTAGCACCTGCCTTGGGCCCAGGGTGTGATCCTGGAGTCGCAGGATCGAGTCCCACGTCCGGCTCCCTGCATGGAGCCTGCTTCTCCCTCTGCCTGTGTCTCTGCTTCTCTCTCTCTCTCTGTGTCTCTCATGAATAAATAAATGAAATTAAAAAAAAAATAGGATAAAATAGTTTGTATTTCCTTGGTATTGGTGGTGATCTCTCCTTTTTCCTTCGTGATTTTATTAATTTGAGTCTTTTCTCTTTTGTTTTTAATAAGGCTGGCTAATGGATTATCTATCTTATTAATTCTTTCTGGAGGTAATTTTGAGGTCCTAGTCTGGCTGTTGAATATTTATATTTGCAGGAGGCACATTGCCTCCATTTGTTCAGCCAGCTCTAAGGCTTAGATATCAGGATGTGCTGTTATTTACATCCTCAGAACCTCCACTCTTCCAAGTTTGAAAACCCTTGTGGGTATTTGCAGAGAGCTGTTACGTGCCTCCACCAGAATCTTTTTCCTCTTCTTCTTTTTCTTGATATTAATATGCTATTTTAATTTTTAAAAATTGAAACATAATTGACATATAATATTATCTTAGTTTCAGGTGTACAATTAGTGATGTGACAATTATATACGTTATGAAATGCTCACCATGGTAAGTGTAGTTGCTATTGGTCACCATACAAAGTTATTACAATATTATTGACTATCTTCCCTATGCTATACTTTTCATCCCTGTGGCTTCTTTGTTTTCTAGCTGGAAGTTTGTGCTTCTTGATCCTCCTCATCTCTTTTGCATCTCCTCTCATCTCCCTCCCCTCTGGCAACCACTAGTTTGTTCTCTGTATTTTTGAGTCTGCTATTATGGAACAGTATGTATCCTTACGACCTGTGAGACACTCTAATTTCTATTTAACTTAAAAAAAGTGCTGGCTTATGACATACTGGTGGTGATAAGTAGCAGTTTGAAAAACACTTATAGCTTGGCCACTCCAGCATTAGTGTCACCTGGGAGCTTGTTAGAAATGTAGGCTCTTGGCTCCTTCTCACACCTACTACATCAGAATCTGCATCTAAGGTGATTTTACATTTAAAGAGTAATCAAAGAGTTCTAGTTTTGCTCCAGCTGTGCTGAGGGGAACTGGGGAGAAAGTATGGACTTGACACAGGCCATAACATTAGAAAGGGGTGGGGATCAGTGTCCTGATAGCAGTCATGCCTTTTGAGATGTCCAAGAGGGAACGGTGAGTCACAGAGAGCAGCTAGTGGGGTTATGAGACCTGGCAGTCCTGACCCATAGATGACATCGTGGCCTGACAACTTCAGGGACACTGGGTCTGGTGGTGCTGGGAAAGCTGGTGTCCCCTCTATGGATGTTCCTTAGCTTTGTTCCCCATTCAGGCTTTTACAGTCTGTCACTAGATGTTTTAGTCTCAGAAGATCTACAAAGACTGTAGGCTTGCTTGTAGCAAGACCCTCTGAGGTTCAGAGGTGTGCAATCCACTTCTAGTTTTTGAGACTTCTGGACTCCATGTTTTTGAAGTAGTTAGTTACATAGAAGGTAAATAGGGAAACAAGAAGCCAAAACCTCCTCTAGCTTCCTCCACCCTGAATAAACATACCCATTATTGGAATGAATCTGGCTTTTGTGTAGTGCTATCATTAATACTAAGACTGGGAGACTGTGTAAATGTTAAAAATGGAATGTTGTTGAAAGTTGACACCTGCATTGGACTTGCAGCCTCAGTTAATGCCTTCTTCTGGTTTTTTTTTTTTGAATCTATTACTTTTATTTTTTTTTTTTAAATTTATTTATCTGAAACAGTGTGAGAGAGCACAAGCAAAGGGAGCAGGAGAGGCAGAGGGAGAAGCAGATTCCCTGCTGAGCAGGGAGCCCAACACGGGCCTCAATCCTAGGATCCTGGGATCATGACCCGAACCCAAGGCAGATGCTTAACCAACTGAGTCACCCCAGTGCCCCCAGTCAATGTCTTCTACTGTTGTCTCTGCTCACTGCTGCCAAGCCCCAGGGACAGGGACAGGACACCTGAGGAAACTCCTGTGGGCCCCATGATGGTATGGATGGTGTGATCAAGTCTGGTTTCCCAAAAGACTGACCCAATTATGTGATAGTTTATTGTGGATCAAAACATACTCCCAAGTAATTGCTTTAGGGGCCAAATTCCACTCCTTCCACAGGAGGAATTTTTGTCCTCTAGCTGTCAGACCTGTGCTGTCTGAATGTCAATATGACAGGACATATGCTTAACCTAGCAAGAAGAATTGAGAATATTATCTGGCAGATTCAGGTTCTTAAACCTGACATTTTTGGCATGTTCAGATCTCTGGAGCTTGTATATTTTGTGGCCCAGGGTACATGAATAATGACATCTTCTCTCCAATTTGTGCCTTTCTTTGCATTGTAAATATTAAATAAGAAAAACAATTTTTTTCTATTCTTAGTATCTTCTGGAATCTCACAGTTTTGAAATTGGGGAATGGATTTTTTTTCCACATAGAAGTGAGAGTCTTTAAAAAACCTGTCTTGTAACACATTGTTCACTCTTGGCCAGATCCTGATGAAAAGCAGGCCAGATAGCAACCAAATATTTAAAAATATGTAAAAATATCACTTTTAGCTTCTCTTAGCAGTGCCCGCGTTTTTCAGAGCAAACCTCTGCTAACTATACTTTGGCTCTGAAATCAGATCACTTTGGTAAAAATAGAAATGGATGATTCTTTACTTCATGAAGCAAGACAAATTATGCTTTGGGAGAAAATAATTTGCTATAAAGTATAAAATGTTTTAATATTTATATCTCATAATAAAACCATGACATGTTTATAAACACTCTATCAAGCATTTTACAAGGGGGCCACCGCTGACAACTAGAAACGCAATAAATATGCACAGACACACTGAGTATGAAATATACATCTTGATTTTATAATTGTGTGTGCTTTATTTTTTACACAAATGGAATGGAAGTGTCGAATATTTACACTTAACAGGAGTGTAAGCTGTGCAGTGTCTCTGTAAACTCCAGCCCAGGCAAGGAGTATTTCCCCCTCCCTCCCATCCTGCACTACAGCTCGATGGAGAAACGTCCTGTCAGAGAGAAGCACAAAACTGTCATATTGAAAGGATCTAACGGGTACAGCCTGGTGCACTCAGAATTTAAGACACACTTAGGAAACACAAATTCAAAAAGGAGAGAAGAAAAGTTTGCCATCCCATTGGGAGTCAACCTTGCCATTGGGTTGTCTGTCCTCATGAGTTGCTAGGGAGATTCTGTATTCTTTTAGGTGATCTTTATCAAAATCATCCACCTGTCTTAGCTTGTCCTCAGCTGCTACAAGAAACTGCACAGCTGTACAAGAAATGATTTCCAAAGCACAGTTTTCAGTGAGGAAGGATATTTACAGACTGGAGTGTGTGTGTGGGTTTCCATCCATATTCATTCATACCCAGTATAGTATGTATATACACGATATACATACCACATAGACCATACATACACAGAAGTAAAATGCATATCCACAGAATTCTGTAGGGAGATCTCTGGCAAATCAGTTGTCAGTATGTCACTCCACATGCTTTCAGAGAAATGTCCCCTTCTCCCCCTAGGAGTGACAAATTAGCTTAGGAACTAGCCTGAGTCCTTGACTTGATACTTTTGTAGGAATTTAGGCAGGACCAAGACAGGAAAAAAAGAGATGTTATTTCACCAGCGAGTCCATTCGATCTCACCAGAGCAATCACCAGCTGAAAAGCAGAGGGGGCTTCACATGAAAATGGGAGGAAAAAAAAGCTTATGAGAGGGAAAAAAATGTCTCTCTCCAAACCAAGGCGATGGCATGGCTTCAATGAGAAGAAAGAGGTTTGCTGTCAGAATGATTTTGGGGCCAGAGTCTGCCTTTATAGAGAGGAACTGTCCTCAGAGCCACGGGGTGGTGCTGGGAGTGGGCTCCCTTTGGAGCAGCCTTCAGGCAGAGAGGCACCCAGGTGCCGCAGCGCCCAGAGCGCATGCATCCTCGCTGCCAGGGCAGCGGTGCAGGCTGGCTCGGTGAGGTGAGCTGGAGCTGGCTCCAGTCCAGGACCTCATGCTCAGCTTTGCTTTCTGGGCTGTGCAAGTGAAACGGTGACCCACAGGAATTGTGTCATCGGTCCAGTGTATGGACTTGCTGTCCGAATCAGCCATGAGCCCTTATAGGACAGAAAAATTACGGAGCGGAGTATGGGTGAGAAGATACTCAGAGGTGGGAGAAGAAGACAAAAGACAGGAAAGCAGGGGAAAGGGGAATGAGAAGGGGGAAGAGAGACTAAAGGAGGTAGAGAGATAGGAGAGTGAAGGGGAGGGAGCAACAAGAGACTGCAGAAGAAAGGCAGTTCTTGGGGAAGACAGGTCAGTAGGAGAAAAGGAGAGGTGCACACAAAGAGAGAAGGAATGAGACAAATGGAAGGAGGAGAGCAGCGGAAAGGAATGAGGGAAAACCAGAGGCGAGAGCCATAGGAGTGGAGAGCTTTTCCCTGGCTCAGAGTCTGGAAGGGCTGGCAGTAGGATCTAAGACAGCTCACAGGCACCTGAGTGCGGCTTAGGCTTCGGCTTTGGCTTTGGCTTCCATAAAAATGGGCTCACTGAGCAGGTGGAGCCAAGCCATGAACTTGGGGCAGTGGGGGTGGGGGTGGGGAAGAGGCCGGCAAAGAAATGGCCAACAGATCCCGTGGGAGGGAGAGCAAAAAACAAATGCCCCTGCAATTCGCTGACAAATGCGATTTCGATTTTGGTAAAGCTGAGACCCCCGTGGTGCTACACATTGTACCAGAGCATGAAAAATAGCACCAGTGACACGATCTGGCACTTTTCCGAAAGGGCCCAGCATGTGAAGGTGACATTGCGCCCCCAGCAAGCCTTCAGATTGGAGAGAGCTCCGGACAAAGTTTGCAGTGTTAGCACCGGTCTGGCCCCAGGCTCCAAGTGCATTTGCACCAGATGTAATCTGGGTAACTTTCCTGCCATATCCATACAATCATCAGATTTGCTGCAAAATACACCAGTTCTTTGGAGCCTTCGAGACCTCAACATTGGGAAGCGCAAGACAACACAACAAATGGAGGTGTAAATTCTATAGGAAAAGACCCTCTCACCAATTTGCTTGGTGATTCTTCAAGCAAATATATATGTATATATATATTTATATAAATCTACATAAAAAAATCAGTGCAAATGCCAATTCTAATCTGGAAGCATCTACACTAGGAAAATAAATAATTATATTACTACAAAACCAAGGGTTGGTGGTTCAATTTGATTGTACTCAGCCACAGCAATACTTAATATTAAATGGAAAGCACATCACACGACCCGCGGAAACATCTACTCATTAAGGACAGTCCTTTAAATAAATGGTTGCATGCTCAGTTGAGAAACCAAAGAAGTTATTATGGTGGCCTAAAAATAGAGCTGGGATCAGGAATGGCATTCTGGTGGCAGAAACTTCTGGCAGCAATATTGATGAAACTAGGCCTTGACCTGAAACTGGCGAATTGCAGCCACGGACATATCTTTAAACATTTTGAGCACTCTAAGGAAGTCTCCAAAAATTTAACTTTCATCAGAGGGAAAATGCATTGCTAGCCCTTCCATTGGCAAAGGCAGCCTCAAGACTATAGGTAGGTGCATAATTTTGCATTTTTGTGTTTGTTTTAGTGACTGCAGCGAGGCAGACAATGGTAGTGTAAGATGAGCAACACTTGTTTTTGGAAAGAGACCCTCATTCTGAGCTCCGATGTTCTTACTGTGAAGAAGCCCCATCACTGCTGATGGCTCTATCTCTTGTTCTCCCATCCCAGCCTGCATGCTGGTTTGCTGCACAGTGTGGCAGGATCCCTGCCAGGTCTGGATGTACCCCAGAAATAAGGCGATGGGGCTTAGTCTGGGCATGCATAGAACCCAGAGTTGAGTGGTTATTGAGATCACCAAAAAGTCTCTCTCTAAACACCGTGGGCACAAGCAACACTGATGTCATCATCAGCTCTAAAGTGGGATATAGGCTTCGGGAGGTTTTTTTTTCTTAAATCATCATTATTATAATTGCTAAAAAATAAACTTGGTCCAGGTGCAGCCCCCGAAAAAGGCAGTTCAATTGGTTGAGCTCAAAGTTGTTAATTGTCTTTCCTTGTGGTTCTCTTTGCCCTGTACACGGAAACAAAAGTCTGCACCCCTCACCCCCCAACCAGGTATTTCTCTCTTCCTCAAAGAAATAGTGCTTCTTGGAACAGATCTTTCCATGGCTTGATACCATCTCTGGCTGTTACAAAAAACCTCAGTTACTTGTGAAACAGACAAAAAAAAAAAAAGTCCTAATTACTCATGGTTGGCTAACATACTAAATGATCCTTTGAGAATTGCATGTAAGTAACTAGGAACGGTTATTCAACTCTTTGCATGGCAGGCCCAGGTTGTTTAAAAAGATAAAAGCAAAAACTTCTCTTTAGATCATTTGCATGAGTTTGTCTCTGAAAGCCATCAGCTTAGAGATGCATTAACCAAATGTCTTCCAAATATACCCATGAGGGCAACTCATTAAGGGATGTGCTCCATGAGAGTGTGTCACTAATATGGAAGGGAGATCATGGGAGGTAAGTGAGGGAGAAGTCTTGGTCAGACTTTGGGAGGAACTCAGATGCTCTTAATGTATCATTGGCAACAAAAGGGAGAGTGCAACTTTCAGTTCTTGAATTTGATCATCTGCTGATAGTGCATTCATTTAGTCTTTCAATTAGTCTTTACAAAATATTTCACAAAACTTTTTTAACCTATAGAAATTCGTTTCTATACATTTAATATATTTTTATTGTATAAATTATTCTCATCTTTAGTGCCTTCTTTCAGTTTATAAATGGCAAAATAGACAACAAACAATCATAAAGCTAACCTCAGGTGGAATCCCCTCTTTCAGTGAGGTTCAGTCCTCCATACACTTGTGAATTTTATGAAATGCTCATCTTTGTAGATGTCAAAGAAACTACACACTTATCCTTCCCTGCTATTATGCCGTCTCCAAAGGGACTCCTTTCCTTTTTCCTTCCTTCTTTCTTTTGTTCGTTAAGAAATCAAAGAGTGTGCATAGTTATAAAATTCGAAGTGTACCAATTACAGATGTGGGTAATGGGAAGGTTGGTGAAGTTCAAGTGCTGGCAACTTTTCTTTAAAGCAAAAAACACAGAGAGCTCAGCAGCTAAATCAGCTCTGGACATCTGCTGGGGTGAGGAGGCTGCCCATCTCTTGGGCAGAAAGCCCGTCAGAGGTTCATCCCTATACCTGGCACTTTGAGCAAACCAAAGCCTTCCTGCATACTGCAATGTCTTTTCTGTCCCACCCTGTGGCCCCTCCGTTTCCTTCATGGCTTCACACAGTTTGTGTTGTACATTCATAAGAATTCACATTGACTGCAAAAACATAAATGCAACAAAAACATAAAAGCCTCCAAGTAGTATATTATATATATTTTGTTCTTCTAAATGCTCTTCTGTCATTGTCGGAGGTGCAGTAGCTAATTTATAACTTTTCCTTTGAGGGAATCCAGATGAAAGGCCCAGATTGCTCTTCAATAACAAGCTTGCATTGATTATATATATCTTCTAAGGTGTCTCCTTGGACAATAGCTAGAACAAAAGCCAACATGCTAGAGTTAGGAATCATGCCTTGTTGGTGACGAACAGTCATCAATCACACAGCAGAAGCTCAAACCAGGGACAGACAAACTCATCTGGAAACTTCTATTACCTTGCATTAGTAAGACAAAGTGGGAAATTTACTTACGCAAGGTCACATCAGTGAGTAAAAGAAAAAAAGTATGCTTTCAATGCATGTCGTAGATCAGATAACAAATTAGTTACACACAGTCTTTCTACCTTCTCCATGTCTGTTTGTGGTCTGGACAATGAATCATTTATATACTGAAATTTTATGGGTGCCTACTGTTGGCCAGATACTGGACTAGGCACTGATCAATTTTCAGATGGAGATCTCCCTGCTTATCAAAGAAATCTGGCCTTTTATTCTGTATACTGTATTAACCTTGTAGATGCAGAAATTTAGACATTTTAGACACCAAGAAAATAATGAGGTTGTGGAGGCAAATTGAGTTAACCCCTCCAACTCCGAAACCCTTAATGGGAAACCACACTCATTCTCCAAGCAATCTTATAAATTGATATTTTTGCCATAACAGGGCTGCTCATGTTGAGAATGCCTTATGAGGGCTACGTATAATAAAACATAAATAAGAGGAAATATAAACAAACTGTTAACCTGTGAATTACCTAAAACCCAAGTCACCTGAAGCAGATTTAAGTATATTTCATAATCTCCTTTGAACTAAGTTAGCTTACAGATAGATCTCCAAAACATGTCAATACTATCTATAGGACATCAGAGACAATCAATGAATTGCTACTGAGACATAGTTTAGATTTTCAAAAACAACCCTGAGAATATATTGATTACTCTATTTTACTTCCGAGTATGAACCACTGGTCAAAATGTGCATAACTGTGATTTGATGTTTATACCTGGATTTTCTTTTGGGATAAAACATAACCCATACTTTTATTATTGATTGAAATTTTACTCAAGATTACTGGGTTCAACATATTTGCACACCGCTAAGCCATTGGCATTTTCATATTCTGTATAAGGCAAACAGTAAAGCATCTAACTTCTCAGAAGCTAATCCAGGAAGAAATTTCTTCTTTCTAAACCATTTGTTGTAAGGTAATTTCCACACAGTTCGATTACTCTTTGGATTTGACCAGTGTTTCATGAAAGCATGATAGAGTAGAGAACCCAGGATACCAGGGCAAGAAAACCTTTCCCTATTCCCCAAACTTCATGTTTCCAAGGAAATATTTAAAAAGAAAAGCAGTGTTTTGCACTGGGCCTTGACATGGAATTAATGGAAACACAAGGAAGCATCTTGTTCAATTGCTGCTAACGGGAGCCAGACCTGCAGGTCATTGAAGCAGAGAATGGAGCCATGAGACTGCTTCTCACGAGGCACTGCTTTGGATGTTCCCTAATTGGGTCCTAAAAGTTTCCTCTTCAAGTATTCTGATGATATCAGGGAGATAGTTTAATGTCTAAAATCTCCTTTTTCTTTTCCTTTTTTTAGATTTTTAGAGAGGGAAAGAGGGAGCAGTGACAAAGAGATTTCCAAGCAGGCTCCATGCCCAGCACAGAGCCCAATCTCAGGACCCTGAGATTTGACCTGAGTCAAAATCAAGAGTGGACACTTAACTGACTGAGTCACCAAGGCACCCCACCTAAAATCTTAATAGTGGGAGACAACTCAGTGCCATCTGTGATTCATGCTTTTGCAGAGGGCCAGTAGGAATCTAGAGCTGGCTGCAGCTAAATGCAGAGAAAACAGAACCCAGAGTTCTGGATCAGATAGGTAAAGCAGAGGGAAATTAGGATTTCTCAAGAGGAAGGTTTTAGGGCCCAGATATACCAGGCCCAGAGCCCCCTCTAATGCCAAATGCTAGACAGTTGATCCTTCCTCACAGTACGAGGGTAAATGAACTTACCTGTAAAATATTCTCCAAATTCTTGTTCTAGCTTAATTGCACGATCATAGGTTTTCTTGGCTTGTTCCTCTGTTAGACGCTTATTCATCTCCCTGGGAAAATGAGGGTTTGGTATTAGCACACACACGGAATGTACCAAATCCTGAAAAATTAAAATGTGTGGCAAAAATGAATCCTGCAGGAAGCACAGTGTAGTCTTACTAGCGGCTTCCTAGTCCTTATTTGAGACTTCTCTTTGTTGGAATAATTTCAGCGACAAGGACCCCCTCCCAGAGGGCTCACCCTCTCAGAGGTCAGTCTCTCAGTTCCACACTAGATTGATGTAGAATCTGTCTCTTTATGACTTTCAGTCACTGCTCCCTGTTCCGTCCTCTACAGTCACTCTACAGTCACACAGAGTACGACTAAACTTTCCTCCTTGATAGGCACTAGGATCTTTAAATCAAGTGCTCATTCGTCCCTTGAGGCTACCACTCCTTCAGAATAAATTGCCCTACTTCCTTCGTCTACTCTCATTGGATGTGATTTCCAAATCCTAACCTTCCTGGTTACTCTTCCTTGGACTTTGTCCTAGACTATCTTGGCCTCTCTTAAATGTAGGACATAGATTCGAATGAAATCGTCAAGGGGTGGTCAGAGGCAGGGAGAAGAGATGGAGAGAAGGGAGGGGACATCAGAGCCTCTTGTACCTCATCACATCTGAGAGAACCAGACTTGACCATTGGCAGGTCCTGCCCTCACAGAAACCTTTGAGTTCTCCACTCCCCATTCTCCCCATGGGCTGCTGTTCATCTTCAGTGTGTAGTGGGAAATATGTGGAATGGAGAAACAGAATGTGCTTTCTGAGAATTATAGAAAATGTGACAGGCCCTTTAGTCATGTGCATCTTTCAGGCCAAAGGGGCATTCTGTGGCTCTCCCTGCTCAGATTCTACAAAGGGTGAAGCAAATATCTTTTTTTTTTTTCCTAAGATTTATTTATTTACTTCAGAGAGACAGAAAGAGAGCGAGAGAGAAAGCGATAGAGAGAGAGAGAGAGAGAGAGAGAGCTAGCACAAGAAGGGGAAGGGCCAGAGGGAGAGAGAGAGAGGGGAAGCAGACTCCCTGCTGAGCATGGAGCGATCCGGTGACCCTGAGATCATGACCTGATCAGAAACCAAGAGTTTCACTCTTAACCACCTAAGCCACCCAGGTGCCTCTAACTTCATCGAATGCCTCAAATCAAATGGCATTTGAAGGATTGGCTGAGGGAAGTGTGAATAAATAGAGAGAATGTAACAATCAAACATGCTGGGATCAAAATATTTTCCAATAGATTATAATAAACAAGTAACCTACATGGTGAACAAGGATAGAGGATCTCAGGAAGAGGCTCCATGTTGATTTGGTTTTTTTGTTGTTCTGATAGGAAAATGGGCTATAAAGGAACTATGCCTGGGACTCTGACTCTGTCCCTTTCTTTCTGTTAGTCTGTCAACTATCGGTGTATATAAGTGCCGCTTAGTCATTGTAAGATTATTTAAATAGAGCCTCAAGAACAAATTGAGTAGGAAGGAAATGGAAAATAACCCAATCTACTGATTCCCAATCAGTGACAGCTTTATCTTCCCATGTGCTCTAGGTGGGAAAATATTTTGCCTACCAAACAAATCATACTTACTAAGTAAAAATTATTTTATCTTCACATTTTTTCTTAATCAAAGACATTTTATTAATCAGAGTGAGAATTCTTGCCTCTTATCATCATATGAATACCAGTGTGGCTGCACTGGGCTGATAAAAGTCTAGCCAAGGGCAAAGGTACTTTGGTTGGCCCACTAGGATGCATCACAGGGGCACACAGAATATTGAAAGCATTGCTGCCTTTACATGCCACTGAGGAAACCAGAGACTGGGGTATGGGAAATGTGGTTTTAGGGCATCTCACTGTGGCCTGAAGTGATAAAGGGACTTGACAGGGTAAAGAATAAATCTGATGTCAGAACTCAAAGTTTTGGGGTTCTTTTATTTTTTTATTTTTTATTATTTTAAAAATATTTTATTCATTTACTCATGAGAGATACACACACACACACACAGAGGTAGAGACATAGGCAGAGGGAAAAGCAGGCCCCATATAAGAGCCTGATGCGGAACTCGATCCTATGACTCCAGGATCACTCCCTGGACCGAAGGCAGGCACTAAACTGCTGAGCCACCCAGGGATTCCTTATGGTTCTTTTAAAATCAGTTTTTAGTCAAACTGGGATCCCTGGGTGGCGCAGCAGTTTGGCGCCTGCCTTTGTCCCGGGGTGCGATCCTGGAGACCTGGGATCGAGTCCCACATCGGGCTCCCTGCATGGAGCCTGTGTCTCTGCCTCTCTCTCTCTCTCTCTCTCTCTGTGTCTATCATAAATAAATAAATAAAATCTTTTTTTTTTTTTTAACAGGCTTTCCATTATACCAAGACTTTCTCAAGGGGTTTATTTGGAAAAAAATTAAAAAACTGATGTCCAATATTAAAAAAAAAAACTGATGTCCAATATTAACATGATTTTCAACATGATCTGATGGCTGCAATAGAAAAAGTAGGAATTTCCTGAACTCTTGATGCTGAGATAAACTCCTCCTGCCCTGAGGGATGGTATCTAGGATTCTCTTCCCAAATAGCACAGTCCTAGAAGCTGTGAGTGGATGTCACCCTTGGATACAGAAGATGTTAGGCTAAATCCAGGGATACATTTCATAGAAAGATGGAGTTTTGCTCCAGGTGTCAAGAAATCATGTGATGCTGGATCTTCTTGGACTTCCTTGCTCATGCTCTAGCTTGTGTTCTTTGAATTCCCTTGGCAATTACTGTAGCCATGACTGAATTCCAATTTTATCCTCTGATGTATCATCTGTTATACACTTTGTCTCCTTGTCTAATCTGTGAGTTCACTGAACGCAGAGAGCAGGGTTATGTTCATCAGCCTGTGTCACGGAGTCTGGTTCAAGACTTATTTGTTGAATGAGTAAATGAATGAATGAATGGAAAACTATATAAATAAACATAATTATGGTACAGTTGAATACAAAAGAAAACATGGGCCACCACGGGAGCAAGAAGGTAAAATCAGATTGGGGCTGGCAAGAGAGAGACACACAGGAAAGCTTCACACTGCCAAGAGGTGGGGGTGAGCAACAGAGGTCATGCAGTGGCATGCTATAAAAAGAACATCTCTTTTATATACACCCTTGATTTTATGCTCCTCTGAAGAGCCAGCTATGTGTGTGCTAATAAGCTCTGTGGTTTGCTGTGGGTGATGCACTTGAGAAATAATGTGTGTGATGATGTATCAGTGCCTAAATGTGACAGCTGCCATGCTTTTGTTCCAGTTGACCTAGCATTCACTCCTCCCTGGGGAATGGGCAATTCATGCCAGCTTTGCTCCCAAAGTAAAAACCCTTGGAGAAGAGGGAAATGGAAAGTAAACATTCAGCATGTAATAATAAGATCACATTAGTCTGAATGTCACCATTACTGCACTCAAGACTCATGAATATGGCTGCAGCAAATTATGTCAGATTCACGGTCCTCATTGTGGAATCCAGCCTTCGGTATGTTTAATTTTCCTTGGTGATAAGTGGCTGTGACAGCGCCCCAAGGCAAAACTAAATAAGTCATCTCATAGTTGTGGAAGGAAGTAGACCCTTCTCCTACCGAGCACCAGATGGAATGTCTCCCAATATCACACTGAAGCAAATGTGAAACTGCTGTTTCTCCCTCAGGCCTCACTTCCCTGGGAAGCCATTTATCCCACCGAGTATTTATGATGTGAAACCTTATTCTTCTATTTCTGAAACAGGCCTTTAAGATGCTGTTCCCAGGAGGTGCTGTTCCCATTTTTCTATTCTTCTTCATGTTAGCATTGCTAATAACATTTATGAGGCTCTTTACAGATTATAAATCACTTTTGCATAATGAAATTTATGGTTGCTTAATTTACTTTGTGCACTACCCAACACCATATCCTATATGAGGAGAGATTTAAAGCATGCTATCAGGGATAATAATATCAGGAACCAGTATTTTATCATCAATTCATATTTCTCCATGGGCTAACCATGGGCAAAACTCTTGATGTTATAATTTAACATCTAAAAACCTAAAATCTTGGGGTGGGAAGTACTGTCAGTGACCTCTCGATTTTATTTTTTCATCCTAGTAAGAACCTTTGTCCATCTTTTATTTATGGGAATGGATTCTGCTTTTAAGACACCTCTCTGGCAATTTCCCCAGAGACTGTGTCACTTAATTCTTTTAGGTTGCAACTCTTTAGCTACTGCAGCTTGCTCTATTTCTCCACTCATACAGAAGATGTGGAACAGTTGGCTGATACCTCTGCAAGTAATTGTTTCACCTCTGGGTTTAAGCAATTTCCTTTTCTTTGGTTTTCCCATGCACACTATTTTCCAGTACTCTGGAGTTCACTTCTGCACCCTGTCAAATGCTCTAAATCTCAAGGCCCAAATGGAGGCACATTTTAGCAAAGCTCTTACAATAGACACACTGGCATTATCTCTTGTGACCTCTTGGAAAAGGTAGTTTTTGTGTTTTGTAATGATAAAATAGTTTTACTCCTTTAACAATGAAGTAACCTGAAATTTTTTACAGTTATAGTAGCTACTACTTATTGAGTGTTTATATACGCTAAAGACCATATGGGGAGCTTTGTATTCGTGATCATGTTTAAACTTTATACCAGCTGGGAGGTATGTATTATTAATGTGCCTAGTTTCAAGGAGAGGAACTAAATCTTAGGGCCGTCAAATAACTTGCCTGAGGTGACATACTGATCAGAGGCAAAGAGAAAAACCAAATCTAGCCCAACTGGTTTTCAAGTGCCTGCTATCGCCTCTTTGGTCTGCTACCCTTTTGGCTACTGTACCTCATGTTTGTGTGGGAGTTGTCTAGAAAGCAATGTCAACAATTTCTATCAAACTGCCACTGAAAATGTTTTACTTTATAGACTGGTTGTAAATATTTGCCCAATTTGTTTAATGAATTTGAAGGAAGATATTTTCCCAGCCCTCTGAAAAAAAAAAAAAAAAAAAGAACAACAAAAAATCCAAGTTTTTGCCTTATTCATAAATGTGCACTGGTATGGAGCTATTGGTGTAAGTTACAGATGTGCTACTGCCATGTCACTAAGAAAACTCCCTATTAAGAATAGTGTTCTACATACATGAGGTTCTAATTAAGGAACAGAAGAATTCTATGCTAGAACTAAATGAAATGTCAATACAAAGAGTCTTGAATATTGTCTGTTCCCTCTACAAAAACCCACACATTTTAAAAGATTTACTAATGGAACTGCTTTCACAAGAAAGAGGTAAGCAAAGATGATTGCTTCCTATCATTGAAAACCAAACCAAAACAACCTACCTTCAAAACAATAAAACAAAACAAAACAAAACAGAACAAATCACACACATACACACTAACTTGTGAAATGAACATAAAAATCAAGAAACATTAGTGAAGACATGTTAGGGAATTACTGACATTATGTCTCTAGTGGTTCAAAAGACTTTCATATATTTTTTCAAAAAGGAAATGCTTAAAAAAAAAAAAACAATGGCACTTCTGACTTATAAGCACTAATGACAAAGAGCTGTCAGCAATTTGCTGTGTCACATGGAACAGGCAGCTGCAAGACAGCCTCCTGTGCCCTCCACTTACATCAGAGGTTCCAGAGATTTGGGCTTAATGAAGATGGCAATGGGATAGAGCTGGGCAACTTGTAACCGCTTGATAGCATTTCCTGACACGTCAAGTATACAGTGTTTGCCCTGGTAGAAAGAGAAGAAAAATATGGAGTTAATCCAGAAAGAATGATTATAACGCAACCAAAACAAACAAACAAACAAACAAAAGCAAAACAAAAAAAGTAAGCATGTTTTAGAGGAAGGTAAGGGATACTGAATTTCTAAAGGTTGGAAAAGTATCAATGCAAAGCATAAATAAAGGTTGATATTCAGGGTCATCCCTGAATGCTTTTGATAACTCATATTTCTTACTCCCTTACTAAGGGCCTGCCACTGGGATAGAGATTTTACATTAGCTTAATTTTCTTAAGTAAATACCTGACGTTTTGCACAAAGATACATAGCCTTATATGATATGATTGGGTCCACATTCATGAAGCTCTCCAAAAAAAAATCTCTGAAGACAATCGTCAACAAGAAATCCCCAAATCTATGAGGTAGGTATTATAAGCCACAATGTATGGAAGATAAGACTAAGACTTAGAAATAATAAGTAACTTGCTCAAAGTCTCAGTGTTAGAAGAACTCAAACTCAAGTCTTGAGCACTGACAGTATCATTGGCTGGAATAAATAGAAACCTCATTGTCTCACCCTGACCAATGTTAAATCTGGAGGAATGACGTGAATCACGTGAATTTGGACCAATTTCATAAACATTTGCTGAGTGCTTATATGTATCCTGCCCTGGATATGCTGTCTAGTATAGCTCAGGACAGACACAAAAAGAGTTACCTTCAGTATTACATCTTAAGTGCTGAGTGTATGCACAGTGAATGTAAATTTCTTGTTTGTTAAATGAAAACTCTATTACATATAGCACACCTCATTTAACTTGGCTTCTACTGCAATGAGTGCTCAGAGCAAGGAGTTGCTTTGTGAAGTATTTTAGGAAAAGTAGATACATTTGGCAAACATCATATTCTAACTCCCGGAGAGAGATGGCCTCATTATCTTGAGGCCAGAAGAACTTTAGAAGAGAAAAGGCATATTGTACAGATAGTAACAGTCCTAAATCAATAATAGAGGATTAAAAACTTCCTTTAATACCCATGTGAAAACAAAGAGACTCCAGCGAATACTTGAACCAACTAAGATGGTTCAAGCCCTGTATCACTTAAGTAATAAATTCCAAGCTTGCTCTCTGTGAAATGTAACAGCTAATCAAAATGTCTAAATGCTGTTTGATTATTCACTGGCCAGAACGTTTCAAGTTAACAAAGGTTGTATTTACATGCTCAAAGGAGAGAATAGATGCAATCATCCAGGAAACTGATTAGAAACCATATGATATAGCTCATAGATATATATAGCTAATTTTTGAGGGAGAGCGAGAGATGCAGCTTATTGTATTAAGGTAGACATTAAAATTTCTTTAACTTTTTACCAGCACATCAAAAGGTTATGTCAAGTCACATCAAATCAACCCAATAAATATTAATTATATAACAAATATGATTGACTCTTAACTCTTTTCTTTTCTCCCATGAAGTTGGGTCCTCTGTGTTGACAGGAGATTAGGATCTCTCTATAGGCAGATCTTAGAGGCACACCCAAGAGCCTTCCTATCCTGTTCTCTCTTGAACATTCTCTTCTTTTCTGTGCCCTTGAAATGATGGATGGGAAGGGAATGGCAGTATTCACACCTCCTCTAAGTTGGAATTTCTGCCAGCTATAAGCTAGGCCCTAGCCCTCTTCATCTGGCTACCCCTCACTATAAGGGTCCCAAGTTTTCAGGGAAATAAAATGTAACTCCTGCTAATAAAAAGAACCGAGGATGCTGATTTAAACAACCAAGAGTAATAAAGCTTCCTTAATAAATTCAATGTTGTTTACTGGGGCCAAAGATAAGTGAGTCAAGGACAAAGTGAATCTATAAACTTCAAGCTGTTAATTGCCTTTAGGTTTATAACCCCCTTCTCCCCACAAGTCAGTCAGCATGATTTATTGAGATTAGAACAAAGATTAATGACCTTGCTCTAAAGTCATTCTCTGCTTGGAAGTCTTAAAAGGAATAATCAAAATTTACAACTGCAATCAAGAGAGAGTGGGGACCAAAAATGCAGCTTGCCACCTGGGAACCTTCTTTAGAGGAGGTATAAGATGATTGGTGGACGTACCCTTTCTGCTACAAATCTCACAGACTGCACACTGGTTCCATATAAGTTGTCATTGTACTGGCCAGCTTCTATAAACTTGTGCTCTTGGATATCTTTCTCCATTTGTTCTCTGGAAATGACAAAGTGATAGTCTCTGCCATCCACCTCATAGTCACGCTTTGGCCTCGTAGTATCTTTATAAGACAAAAATAATACAATTAAGGTAATTTATATTCATAAATGTCCTTTACACCCATATTCTTCACCATACCCTCAACATAGATATACAAAAATATGTAATATGGAGGACCATGACATAGTGACAGGTACCAGTCAGCTTCCCACGGTAAGCAACTATAAAACTAGACAAAGTGTAGGGAACAGCTGCTGTCACACATCAGACGACCAGCAGCACAGGGCTGTGATTTTGAGAATGGAGAAACACATGATGGGAACTCTATATTCACTCTACTTCCATTTACAACTGGAGGGTGTAAAGGTTTTTTAGTGCTAGGAGATACTAGAGTTCAGTTAGAACTGTGCATTTGGTTGAGTACCTGGAAAGGCTACAATTTAACATTTTATTTTATTTTGTCTTATTTTGTTTTATTTAGAGAGTGAGTGGTAGGAAGGGGCAAGTTCCACATCCAGCATGGAGCCCGATGTGGGGCTGGGTTTCATGACCCGAGATCATGACCTGAGCCAAAATTCAAGACGCTTAACCAACTGAGTGGAAAGGCTATAATTTAGAAGGTTACTCTAGATTTATTCTAGACCCACCTTCACAAAGTGTAAAACCAAGTCATAATCGAAGAAGCTGATTTGCCAGTAAGTTATTATCAGCCAGAACAAAAACATAATATCCCATAAATAAAGATAACTAAATCCAGACTCTCAATAACATAGTGTCACAATGTCCAGGACACAATAAAAGATTACAGGAGAAGCAAAAAAGCAAGAAAATGTGTCATATAAATAGGAGGAAAAAAAATGGACAAACAGTAAAAATTTATTTTGGGATGTGAAAGATGTAAAATGAGATCACCACAGTTAAGGTGGACTAAAAGTCATCAACTCTAACCATAGTTAGAGGTGACTAAATTTCTTAGTAAGAACAAGGGAAAACAATCCTCTCAGTATAAATAAAAGATGTTAAAATATTTCCAATCTTTGACTCAGATATTCTCTTCCTAATCTATCTCAAAAAATTATCAAAGCTTCAGATAAAGTTTTACCCTTAAAGATGTTCATTATATTTATTTATAAATTATAAATAATTATAACATAATTATAATTATACCTTAATTATATTTCATAATAGTGAAAAGGAGAGACAACCCAAAATACCCATAAATGAGGAATGACTATGATGTAATAATTATTTAAAATATTACCATAAAATTTTAAATAATGTTAAGCCAAAAATATGTATATATCCAACATGCACCCAAACAAAGGAGAAAATATGTGTATAGAAAGAAGGAATAGGTGAAAATCTATGAAAATATTAACAATAATGTTATCTCTCGATACTCTGTGAAAATCTGTATGCTTTAAATTTTCTCATTTAACTTTCTTTTTAGCATTTTCCAGGTTTTGTACAATGAATATATATTGAGTATCATTAAATTGTGTTATTACACTATTTGTTTAAAACTAAAGAAAGAGTGTAAGGTGGAGGGAAATTGGAAATGATAATTAAGGACTGTCTCGGTTTTTTTCTTTCCAAAATGGAGGAACACACTGGAGGCTAAATGGAGTAGGATTTGACTGAACATTTCTGTCTGGAGTCTTTTTCAAGATAGGCTGTATGGCAGGATCTGAGTCCTTGCTGGGAACAGTTTCATGAGATATAATTCCCTTCTGTCTCCATACTTGCACACACATGACTCCTACTATTCTTAGGTATTCTGGGTAACATCTGCAGTGCTGAAATGTAAGAGACACTTTAAAGCACAAAGCTTAAAAAGCGTATAATAAGAAAAATATTTTTTGGGATCAGATTTAAGAGCTCAGTTATCTAATAAACTCAAATTCCCTGTGGAAGGGGGGCGGTCTGTTTAAACACACTCACACATACTGCCACACATACACAGAAGCAGAAGTCCAATACACATTTTTATGTAATGCAATGAGTAGGGGGTGAATGGGAAAGTGTGGTGTGCATGGGAGATAGAGCAGATAGACTCTTATGGGGCTACACTCCGAGGGACCAAGAGATCCAATGACTGTCCATGAGGACAAGAAAGCAGATTAAAGTCTGTGATGGCCTAGAAGGTAGATTAAAGCTTTATATGCTTTCTTGTCTTCATCTGCTCAAATCCTAGCACTTGGAAATTACCCATGGAAAAGACTGTTTTGTTTTGTGATTGACACAGGGCCCTAAGTCATCCTGAGATGATTTTAATACGTGGCTTTGTTTCTGGTCTCTCTTATTCTATGGGAAAAGATGCTTCAGTGGCATTTCAATCCATTTATAAAGAAATATTAATGCCTATCAACAATTCTATGCTATTTAAAGGCTATGGGAGTTACAGAGAAAGGATTCATTCTGCTTTCTGGGGGACCACAGTCAGTTTGGAGAACTTATACTCTACTAAATAAGGAACAATACATGGCAGCACTGATGAAAAGTGTTAAGCAGAGAAAATGAAATAAAACGCTCAGATTAAAAAAAAAGACGTTTAGATAATAGATAACTGATAGTATCTGAATCACTGGAGAGATCATTGGAGGAACAGAATTACATTTTATCATCTTGAAAGGAGGGGAGCCTTTCTTTTAGCAAAAAGAGACACAATACTTACGAGGCACACAGGAGCCAAATTTGTCAGGGAATTCAGATATCAAGTCGTCATTGATCCGATCCTTCATGGGGCCCAGGATAATTACTGGCCGGGTATAGTTTACTGCAGAGAGGGAACGGAAGAGGCAAATGAGGAGAAAGACTTGGTCAAGACTGCACAACTGCCCTACATGGGTGAATCTGAAGGCAATACTGCCAAACAGAACTGCTGAGGGTGTTCCTTCATTGGATAAGTTGCCCATACAGCCTTGTAGGAAAACACTCGATATGTTGGCTGTGTTTATTTTCTGGAATTTACCAATAGGGAAAAGCAACTGCAGTGTCTATCGATGAAAAGAAACATTTGGAGGGGGTTTTGCTTACTCTTATGTTATGCCTACACAATGTCAAAACAACTACTGAATTTAGTCAATTGAGTGGGAGAAAAAAGATTCCAAAGCAGCTGTTTGGCCATTGTTTAGATAATGACTTTAAGACGTAATTGTTAGTATAATGACACCTTATGTTTTTATATCTTTCCCTCAGCTCAAAATGCTGTCTATTCTCTGCTGGGGTTTTTGCGATTCCTTTGTAACATGAGTTTAGAAGGAACTCTAAAGTCCGTTTGGTACAACTCCTCCTCTGATGCTTGAATTTTCTCTGCAATGTCCTTGTCAATAGCCATTAGTGTCTATATAAATGCCTCCCAGAAAAAGATGCAGGCTTCTGGAGCAGCTCAGAGGGTGGCTTGTATTTTAGGACAGGTGTGCTACAGAGCCTTTCTCAATATTGAGCTGACAAGAATCTCCCAGGAGATCTTATGCATTTGTCCTGGAGGTGGGGCTTTTTAGTGATTCCTTCCACTTAGGACCACTCATCTGGAGGGCTGCTTCATCTCCTGGGAGCTGTCACTGCCCATACCTAGCAGGGAAGTTGTTCGTGCCAAAGAGTCTGGTCTGGGGACAAGTGAGTATTAAGCAGATTTATAGTCTTTAGTCCTTCACTCTTTGGCTCCTATAATGGTGTCACCTGATATGGCCTGGAAATCAGGAACCAGAGCATGCTGGGAAACTTACTTTCCTGCCTTGTGACAGGCTCATAAGAAAGAATGAAGTCTTCTTGCCCTCCTAAGAAGAGAAGAAAGGAGAATGACAGTGAACTAACAACCAGTCATATACCACGTATCACAGCTACAAGCCCTGCTCTGAAGCACAGGAAACAGACACAGTTCAGGGTTCATTTTCCTTGCCCTCTCTCCTTGAGCCATTCCAAAAATCTCTTCATCCTCATAAAACTCTTTAGCACTGTTATGGTATCAGGTTCTCAATGGTCATAACTGTCAGTAATGCCTGGAGACTAGTTACCTGCAGTTCAGCAGGACAGTGACCTATGAGAATGCCTTCTGTCTGACACTGAGAAGTGGAGCCCCTATATATATATATATATATATATATATATATATATATATATATTTTTTTTTTTTTTTTTAACTATCAGTATAGTTAAAATGAAACCATTCAGTACAAGCAGAGGGTCCTTCCAGTAGTTTGCTGCCACATTATCAGAATTTCTGGGTCTTTTATTTCACTTTCTCTTTTATTTTCCAAAGAAGCACATTGTTCAAAAACAAGTGTCTGGTTGGTTCATTTATGTCACAAAACCTTCATCAGCATATACCACAGGACACTGAAGATTTTATTCTAATGTTAATTCATCAGGAAACCGCTAGGTCGGTTCAAGAAGATAAAAAAAAAAAATGAGGAGGACCCTAAATCTCTGATTAGAATTGCTACTAAATCTAGCCTTAAAACTTTGGGAAGGGAACTAAAGAAGACAATGTAGTAAAAGTCCGCTTTTCCAAAGACATTTACTACAAGTCTTCTGATTGACAGTGGGCCTCTGGTCAACAAAAAACCATAGAAAGTTAATTGGTTTTAGGCAATTATTTTTTTCAAACATCTGTTTTACCCAGTTGATGGACTGGGTACAAGATTAGCCTGATTCAGCTGTGAACCCAGAGGATATACTCTTTTTGCATTCGGCCCAGGACTGATTGTGTTTTGGTAGGGAAGTAGTTTAGGGATATCGGAAAGGACTCCCTGTATGCTGTTATATAGAGGAGTGTCATAGGTGGTAGTATTTCCTGAAACCAAAGGGCAATGCAACTCATTGCTTTATCTACTCAATCCCTTGAAACACATTCCACCTGTCAATGTGCTCCTCCTTTAACAGACACAGCACCAGAAAAGGTGAGTTAATTTCATAAAAGGAGTTAATACAATGAACAGTTCTGATGATGACGACTAATTTGGGGGAAATTAGGAAATATATGGAAAACTTGTGAAGTACAGATGACTTCCTTGGAGACCAGGTAGCTGGGATGGGGTAGGGTGAGATTGTCTTACTTTTTCAAGTGTGAGAAATGGTGCCGGGCCCAAGTCACATCTTTCTTCATCCTTAAGCAGGTTTACTCTGAGAAAGGCCCTGCTAGGCTAAGCTATTGCCTCACAGCATGGAGAATGCGCCTTGAAGGTCTTTCTCAGTGACATCTACTCATGGCTGCTCCAAGAAAGTTTAGGGGTTTTTCCACATCTGGGCAGGGGTTTGATATGTGAGGAGTCAGATTCACTTTTTTTTTTAAATTCAGGAAAATATGATTCCCTTTTAATAAACTAAATAGCTGAAATTTACAGAGTCTAGGTCAAAAAATAATGAAGGTGATTGATTGCTAAGATCCACAGTACCTAAAGCCTGAGATATGTAGAGGTCATAGGAACTCAGAAGGTAAGTGTAAAAATGCTTGGGGGACAAAGTACAGCTTTAGGGCTTGAAATATGGCAGACTAGTACTGCAGTGTTTGACTGTAACATCACAGGGAAATCTTTATGGACTGACCAATAATATGTGAGAGGAGAATCCTGAGGATAGGATAACGAAGGTTTTAAACATCAGGGGATACTTATGCCTCTCTACTAGACTGGGAACTCCATAAAGGCAAAGATTGGGTTTCACTTACCATGGCATACCCAGTGCTTAACATAGAGAAAAATGTCAATGAATTTGCATTCTGATTTTAGTGGTAGGAAATGGGATGAGTAATGAGGCCAAAGATAGGTTTTTCTTTGTGTTTCAGTCTGTATGCTTTCGCTTTGGGAAGTGTGGTTTTCTCTAAATAAATATAACACATCATGTTCCCATAGGAATCTTCTCCCAATGTCCTTACAAATTATTCTGATGGGATATTCTAAAGGCAGACCTTAAATAAAATATTTGGTGACAGTATGTTTCATTTGTGATTCAGAAAACTAGGACAAAGCAACATAGCTTTGACTAACTTTGTTAGAGAGTTCTGTAGTTCTTTTGTTTATGCATTGCTTTTGGGTTTACTTTCTGACTTACAAAAGGCACTGGTTCTTGATCAGAGCAGGAAGACTGCAGATCTCAGTGGAAGCATCCTTCTGTCCAGGCCCATCCCACTTCTAAAGACCCTGTGACAGTCAGCTACTATGTTAGGAAGCCTGCAGGGGAGTTGTGGTAGATGAGATTATGTCATAGCTGTGATCTCAGCACCTTAAACCAATTTTTACTTTCATGTTCAGAAATGAAAAGTCCTTCATGGGTAATGTGAAGGAGACTAAGAGGAGGAGGAAAAAAAGTTACAGCAATGAAGGAAAGATAATTCATGCCTTTATGGCCATAAAGTGCTTTCACATCCATTGCTTTCTATTTTTCAGTCATTTCTGTTGAGGTAGGCGCTCTGATGATCCCCACTTTACAGATGAAGAGGTTGAGGCTCAGAGATGTCAATGGAGCTTGTTTACTCAGTTAGGAAGTAGTGGAGTCAAGATTTAAAACGATATCTTTTTTGACTCCTCATTGAGTAAATGGCAAGAGATAGAGACTTTTCTCATGGGGCTGGGATATAGGGGCAGACCTTACAAATGAACAAAGCATGGGTGGCAGAGATAGGAGCTGAACCCAGGGCAGAGTCACTGGGAGGCCAGAAGGTGTTCCATCTGTAAACAACAACTGTTTTGTTTTTTTTTTTTTAATTTTTAATGCTGCTGTGTCATCTCCATACAATAGTCATCCTTAGTAGTTTTTCTATTTTTTGATCAGGAGGTGTTGGCACTTAGAAATAACAGCTGACAAAAAGGTACAAACTATTACTTGGTCTTGTTTTGGCAAATGCATGGCTGGAAGTGGGAGAGCGGCACAGTGCTGGGTGCAGACAGCTGCAGCTGTGGGAGAGTGAGCAGAGGCCTCTGTTAACAGTCTCTATGAGACTCTAAACTGGAAGCAAGTCACAGTAAAAGGGACTCAGAGGGAGACCCTCATATGTCCTCACGGTAGAGAACAGCAACTTGGTGTTCTTTAGGAATTTTTGGAAACTAGAAAAGAGAGGGGAGGGATGGGAAGCCCACTGGTAGTATATTTAATGTTCTAAGTTTAGTGTTCAGTGCCTGCATTTGATGATTATTAAGAATAAATTAGGTTTTTAGAAGCACAGAATGTTAGCTCTAAGAAAGGGCTTAGAGCTCATGGGGTTCATAGATGGCAAATATGTAGCATATAGGGTCACTCCCCCATTCCATGCCCTTGGAAGGCACTACAGATTGATCATTGCCCACATTACTGCTGGGCCTTAGCCTGGCCTTAATGCTTCTCAATACAATTCTTCTGGGAGCTATTACCCGTTGGTCAGAGTTGGGATCTTGGTTAAAATCTGCTTGCTGTCTGTGTTCTAACTCAAGCTACTCAATTTACATAGGAGAGGACTAAGGTTCCAAGATGGTGAATGATTTCTTCAAGGTCACATAGTGAACTTGTGTTTCAGTGTCTCGATGGATGTTCAGAAGATTCAGTTTAATGTTCATAGAACTCTTAAAACTGGGCTTAGTGCACAGTTAATGCTATATAGATGTTTCTGCTTGTATTAATTTGACAGGTGGTATGGAATAGTTGAAATGTACTGGATAAAACACAAGGAAGCTGAAATTTCGCACTGTATGGAAGGCTGACAATGTATGGAATTCAGAAGCAAAATATCTCAATTGGTCTTACAGAGTGCCACCATATTATGCAGTCTCTTGGAGCTTTAGCATCCTCATCTGTAAAATGGAGTAATATGAGACATATCTCACAGTCTTGTTGCAGAAATCAAATAAGAAAAAAGATAATGAAAAATTGCTTTATAAAAGCTAAAGAACTAGAGGAAATACAAGTGCAATACTTGAAGACAGTGGAGAAAGGAGAAGAATATGGGCATTATTTTGATAAATTCCAGTGGAAAAATTTTGGGTCTCCTCATATCAGCACTCCATTCCACTCAAATCGTTTCTTCAATGTCCATGTTTTGAAACTCTCACTTAACTGATGAACCCCAATAGGTTAGAAAGATAATCATCAGTTCTCCTGTACCCATCATGATATAAAGAACTTTGTGAGCTTTGAGGAAGGCAGGACTCAGCTGTAGAGATTTGCTATTTCCACCATGACTACCTGTTTTTTACTGTGTCCTAATGCAAGGACGTCTGAAAGCTAAGATACAAAAACAACCACAAATACAAGCCTATACTGTACTACTTTGTTGACAGAGAGAAATCTGGAATTAGTCCCTAATGAAGATCGTTTTTGAGGGGGTATTTTGCATAATTATACAATGTGCACTGTAATTAACTGCATTTTTAGCTAGTGCTCAATGTAGTTGGACTTTGAAAAATTCTATTTTATAATGCTAGAGATGGTGCGGGAAAGGTCTGGGCTGTTTATTAGAAACAGGTCTGTGAAAGTATGTGTGGTGTGTGTGTGTGTGTGTGTGTGTGTGTGTGTATCTCAGGAAATGTATGAGGTTTTCAGTTAAGGTTGTCACAACATGTAATTCTAGGATGTAGTGTGAATTGTGTCTCTGGAGCTTTCAGACATGGGGGTCTGGGACTTAGTTTCTAACCAATGACCATTTATTTGAGCATGTGTCCCAGAGTGGACATGGAATCGTTCTAAGAGTAAAAAATAACACTTAGACGTTAGTAGAAAAAGGGTCTTTTTAGCACTTATTTATACACAAAATGTAAAAGTCATAATTACAGCAAAACCCAGGAATTCAATAGAAAAATGCAGCCTGTGTTGATTTCAAAATGGCAATTTTCTGGAAAGCAGGTGTGTTTCAAGTCTCTGTCTTTTTTTCATGCCACTGCTGTGCTTGGAAAGTTTCTTCCTTAACTTATCTAGCTGGCATGCACCTTATCTTTCCAAAGCTCAGCTCAAAGGCCACCTCCTCTTTGACATCATCTCCGAAGCCTCTACTACTTGAATCAGGCTTTTACCTTAGAAACTGCTGCACGTTTTGCATTTTTGCTGTTGTTGTTTACTGCTCTCTCTCCCCACTATGTGTGTGCTGAGTTCTAGAGTTGGTTGAGATTCCTACTGGGTCTCATGGTGCCTTTGAAGGGAGCATGATATATGGTACATGTTGAATGAATAAATAAACATTCTTCTATAATTCCTTGTATTTCCATCCTGGAGAAAGAAATATTATTCTTTCAACTAAGCTATGAGAAAGGCTGTTTTTACTTTCATTCATTTGTAAAGAAAGCAATCTGAGTGGCTGATCAGTAACCTCAGATGAGACCCAAACCAATAGAGGTTAGTAAACTCCACACACATTTGCTCTCATAATATCTTAGAGGCCAGTTCCAGTTCTTCTCTCTTCTCATAGATAATTCAAGCTGCTTGCAAGTGTTTCTTTTATTCACTCTGAGTATTTATGTGCACCTACTATTTGATCATGAAGAGTTACTGATGTCATCTTAGAGCTTCACTACCAAAAACCCTTTTAGGCAGCTGAAAGCCTTAGCCTAGGTTTTCTAACTTAATGATTCTGGGAAGAACATTCCTACCCCTGAAAGAGAAAAGAGGGGCTCTAAAAATGAGTTCTTCTATATACTTTCCATAGAAAGAATTGAAAGAACAAGGTATGATGTTTCCCCTTTCTATTCCTGTGTCTGCAGGATGGAAGCACAACAAGTAAGCCTGAATATCAAAAAAACCAGGCCCATTGGTCCTATGAAACCCAAAAAAGTTCTGCTTTTCCTTATACTAAGTTGAGGGTACCTCATGTGTTAGGAAGGCAATCTTTGGTTACTTCTTCTTGGCCAGGTTTCTTTTTGTTTTAAAATTAAATGGAGGGAAGGGGGAGGCAAGTGTTTCGCTAAGTTGGGATAATCATAAAATTTTAAGAGTGGGAAGAATGCAAAAATGTGAAGGATTACATTGAGAACAAGAACTCTTTGATCCTTTCACCAGTAAGATTTGTCATTCTGTTGAGGAAGAAAATTTAGGTAGTTCTCATATTATTTGATTGATCAAGGGTATCTCATCACATTTGTTTTTTCATTTTATTCTGCATTATGTTTCATCTTCCTCCTCTGGCCCCTACCTCTTTCCGTCACCTTTCTTCTTTTTCATTTTTTTTCTATTTGCTACCAATCTGATTCTATGAAGCCTATCTCAAAGTCCACATTGAATTTGTCATATTCCAAGACTACTAGTTGGCACTCCACCACAAAAAAGGCATGGTTTCATATAGCACCATGCTGTAATAGAAGAACAAAACAAACTCTTTTTAGTTTTTAATGAATACGCTATTCAAGGGGGGAAAACCCAACCAATTTCTGTCATAGTGGCTGTGGGTCATTTGTATTGGGCCTGCACTTTTCTAATCACCTCAGTAATTGCTTTTTGAGTAACCCATTTCACTAAGGAGGACAAATAATTATTACGGAAGTTGTAAGGATCCCCGTAGTAATAAGTACCTAGGGTAGTCACCAAAGACCAGTAAGTAGGTGGTCTACACAAGAATGTATTAAAGGGATGTACTTGGTGTTTGGTGAATATTTTTATACACTAAGCAAATGGCTTGAGGTGACCAAACAAAGATAAGGACCAGAAATAATTTTTAGTTACCTACCTTTTCAGAAAGTTAAGCTTTCTGATCCAAGATTTGTTCACTTTAAAACAAAAGTGAGTTCCTTCAACATTAGAGGATGAAACTTTATCATCACTTCCCAACCATCAGAAATATAAAGTCAGATGTATCATAGTATCTACCTTAGAATACTAATCAAGGAGAGAAGAGATATAAAAGTTCACACTCCATTTAAAAGGAACACTGTAATTTCACAAGATTTGTTTTGGAAAAGGGAAGCCAGCCACAGAAAGAAAAAGGCAAAATGAGAAGGAAAATAAAACCATGATGACTTTTCAACCCTCTGGAAGGGAGTTAATTATTTCAGGGAGCAGGATGTCAAAGTCCATGAGGTGGAACTTTTCCCCCACCTTCTCTGGGAGAACTGCATCCTCAGACCTTGGCCAATTGAGGCTGAGATGGCTTATTAGCAAGCCTGCCACTGCTTGCACACGTCACAAAAGGGTCCACAGAGGGCCCAAGTGTCTTTTGTATCTTTCCACATCAACCAACGGTTTCATTTCAAGCCATTTGCTTTGGATGAGGATGATCAAGGGCAGCAATTGAAACAGAACAAGAGCGAAAATCTGAAATGACCACCACAGGCAATGGAGCAATTGCAAAGGAAAGAATCACAAACCCAAGCAGTAACTTACGGTAGCTACTTTCGCTATCGCTGGCATTAGAAGAAACATGTTCTGCAAGAACAGCACAGCAAATTAAAGAAATACCAAGCATTGGAGAGCAGCCAGAAGGCGAAGGAATACACTCATGCAAGCCTACTAGGAGTGGAAGCGAGAGGCACGGGGAAGGCTGCGGAAGAGGTGGCGTTAAGAAGACTCAGAGAAGATACAAAAGATGAAAACTTTATCTCCATTTGACAAGAAGCCACTACATGACTGCCAGGTCTTCTGTTTAGCAAACAGGAAAGTAGCTTTCATCACAAAAAATAGAGAAGGTCAACTTGAGCACTTTTCTTTTTATGTCTGCTTTGCCCTATCCACACGGGCCCTGATTTTCCAGATTCATGTGACAGAGGTCAACGTATCTCAGCTGGATGTTTCCTGACTCTAAGATCAGAAGCTCCTGGTGTGGAGGCACTGTTTGCTTACAATTTTTTTTTGTTTCTTGATTTTAGCCTCTTTCTAGGTATTTTGCGGGAATACTTTATTTCAGATTGCCAGTTGGTCCCTGGGACCCCTTGAAATTAATTTCTATGTAAATGCTTCTCAAACTAATTCTCAGGGTGAAAAGGGACTATTGAAGATTTTTCCTACTTCAGGGAGTGAGGAGAAAAATCTTGGAGGAAGAAATGAGTCACTGAAAAATGGTTTAGGAATCAGTTCAATGTTTTCTTGATTTTATTTTAAGATCCTTGCTTGGAGAGCTATTAGTTCTGGAGGGATGAAACAGGGAGGGGATAGATGGTCTGATACCAAGCACAGGTCCTGGCATGAAGTATGTTTTTAATTCATGTTGAGTAACTTGCTTTTACAGTGATATTTCAAATTTTTTTTCATAAAACACAGTTTAGCCAACATAACAGGGCTATATATACCAGAATTAGAGTTTTTACTTCCAGAAATCATTTCTCTTATACTCTGTACTAAGTTATAGAAGATAAATTCATCAACTTATCAAGTTATTTGTATATCAGGTTAATTAAATGAAGAATAAATGACTGTTTTGAAGCTTGTTATTGAAACTCATTAGCAACAACTTCAGGCTTTTAAAAAGTGGCAACTGTTGTACATTTTTAGAAAAAGGATAAGAATATAGAACATTATTCTCTCCCTAATAGTAAAAAAGTGCTTTAAAATGTATTTGATATTATAGATTCTCACCAGTTGGATGGATTAATCTTTCTATTTAGCTTCATTGAGGTGTAATCAACAAATTATAATACTTTTAAAGTGAACAATATGATGAGGGATACATGTAGATATTGTGGAAGGATTCTCACAATTGACCTGATGCATCCTGGAAGGATTAGTTTTAGAGAATAAAATGGAGGAAAAGCAAAACATGGGTTAAAATCACATGAATTATTGCTCTTTGTGTTGGTGTATGACCAGGACTACGTTGCTAATTTAGGCACAAATTTTACAAATGCAAAGGGGCACGAGGGAAAGAAGTGTGAATGGCTGGGTGCAAGTTTGTTTTCTGTTATTGAAAAAAGGTCAAGGTACACACCCAACAATGGTGTATCTTCATATACACAATTATCTTAAGTACCTTGAGTCAGGGATGACAGGGTTTTTGTTCTGTTTTGATTTACTTTTAAAATAACTGAGAATGAAGCTGAGCTATCTATGCAGTGTTTTATCGAGTATGAAGCATCAAGAGTTTGTATAACAGAATTTTTCCATTTTGTAGGTAAAGAGAAATTGAAAATATGTTCTAGCTAAAGTCCAAATTATGGTTAACAGTAGCATTAATTGGCAAATAACTTTACCTAGTGAAATCTGTTCAATTTTTAAAAAGTAAACAAACATTTGCACATCCTGGATTTAAAAGGTCATCATGCATATTTTTGACATTCTAATAGCAACTACTTTTCAGTGATGTTCATTTATTAACAATATATTAAAATGCTTCTCCTCCGCACCCTGCCCCCTTTGAAAATCTAGAAAATGGTGGTACTTGATACTATCCAGATAATGTTGAAATCCATATTTGAACTTCAGCCACTAATTCAAGAAAAATTTCATGACATATTCCATATAGAGACTCAAAGATAAAGTTTTCATCTTTAAAAAGACCAGTAGTTACTCTTGATCAGATTTTGTTCTCTATATCTGTATATAAAAAAAGGTCCAAATTAACAATCTGAAGGATGAAGCATATCATTACAGTGTTAAGAAACAGCTCTTGAAAACAAAGTCCAGCTCAATGCTATTTTGTTTTATACAAATGAAATGAATAGC
This sequence comes from Vulpes vulpes, assembly GCF_048418805.1. NCBI lineage: Eukaryota > Metazoa > Chordata > Mammalia > Carnivora > Canidae > Vulpes > Vulpes vulpes. The sequence goes on from NC_132790.1 coordinate 34,257,457, forward strand.
TTCTAAAAATACTGCCCGTAGCTGTTAAATAAAAACAAAACAAAATAAACAAAAAAAAAATGAGCATGTGATACAGTTGCAAAAGACACAAAACTGTTCTTATTTCATTGGTGCCTACACAATGGAGTTAGTAATAAGGAAAGAAAAATCATACCATATTAACACAGTATTATTAATTTTTATAGCTCAGTGCAATGAGACACAGACTAAAGACATTAATAAGTAGAAAATTTAAAGGTTTAATAAACTTTATTTTGCAGTCTATACTATAAAATGAAGACCTGATTATGTAATGCAGCTAATAAGTGACTGATAGAAAGACATATTAATACATATCTAAAACTCTATCATACAAACGTTTCAAGCAGGATCACTGCAAGTCAGAAAGAAAAATCAATCATAGTTAATAACAAAGAATTATCCATGGAAGATCAAATAGCTTAATGTTTATTTTTTGAGAAAGCATGTTCCCTTTGACAATAAAATAGCTCCTTTACTAATAGCAAAGTACAACCCCATTATGGAAGTTGGCAAGGTCATTAAATATTTCTGGCTAAAAAGGCAGAAGAAAGCTACATAAAGTACATTTCTGCTTTCTTGTTCTAGAACATTTAGCTCACCCTTTCTTTGAACATGGCTTCTTGCTCTCTGGTGTTAGGCGGCAGAGCAAGGGATGCCCATGGTTGGCATCATGACCATGTTGGCCACATAACATGGTCAGAAAGGGAAGGTGTGAACTGCAACAGTAGTTACAGTGCCTGACACATTTTGCTTTTAAATGCTGACATGCAGAACAAAACGGTTGAAATTACTCTGTAGGAGCATTCACAGCTAGGTAACATAAAACTCGTATCTTGTGCATGCTAGGAGTGAAAGGCCCTCAAGAAAAGGAACAAAAGCCAAACTCAAAAGGAAAGGAAAAGAAAAGAAAAGTTACAGTGACCATTCCTGGGAACTTACTCAGAGTCTTTGTTCCATAACCGTCGTCACCTAATCCGGGGATGTCCTGCATAGAAGTCCCCAGAGAGAGCAATGAGAGAGGAAGAACAGCCACGGAAGAGGAAGGAAGAAGTCAGTGGAGTTGAAATGGATACTACCATGACAGACCGTGTTGCCTAAGCAATCTGGATCCCACTCTTTCTTTTTTTGAAACAACTTTCACCCCAAACTCCCTGGGCTGAGACTCAAAGATTTGTAAAGCAACTCAAAAGATTAGAAGTTAAAAAAATTCAGAAGACTGTTACAAAAAAGAAGAAGATTCACCAAATGCCATTTTTGCTCGCTGTTAACGTTGCCACAGAAATGTACCACTTAGAGTGATACTCCACTCCCAAGTTTCAAGACAAACTCTTAGATTTAGTATCCACCAATACAAGCTCACTGCTCAGTAAGTATTTAACATTTGCTGGGAGAAGAAGTGTAAACTCAGGGCTAGTAATCAATATAGAGTATGAATTATTCGCTCCCAGTGAGCTAGAACTCAAAACACACAGGTGGCAATGGATCCAATATTTCTGTTCGGAAAATAATCTGTCTCAAGCCCTCTAGAGCTGTGTGATAGGAAAGACAAACTGAACCCAGCCCTGGTCACAGAAAAATGCTGGTTGGAAGCAAAGTCCCAGCTTCCCGAAGTCCCTCTGCAATGCATTCTGTCAAGAACCACACCAAGGGAAGGATCCAGACTGCAGCCAAACACTGGTCACAGTAGTAAGCCCTGACCTGCCTGCCTACCGTGTTTGTTTGCCTAGGCGTGTGGCGTGGGAGAGCCTACATCATGGGTGTTGCCCGTGAAGAATTTTTTTCTCTTGTGTTGCATGTGACATTCTCTTCGAGAATCTACTTACGTTCAGGATCACTGGTTTCCTGCTCACTCTGCTCCTTGTTCTTGTAGAATGGGAATTTTCGTGAAAAGATGAAGCTCTTTTTACGCTTGTCATTGAATGACTGTGAAGGAGAAAAGGCATGGGGCAAAAACAGGGGACGTCTAATTGTTGTCACACTCATGCTGACAAAACAACTAGTTTGTAAAAGCAGAGAGAGCTGTAGTGACGCAAGTAGATAGTCTAAAGAGGTGCCAGAGGGTTCCTAAAGGCAGATTTTATCTACAAGGAATGTAAATTCTTAATGATGACACTTTGGGAAAAAATGTCTCCTAGTGAAAAGACTAGTTGCAGGCAAATGATGATGAAGGAAAAGTCTTAAATTGTAAGAGGACGACCCAGAGCTCTGTCCTGGCTCTACAGCCTGTTAGTCCATCACCTTAGGTAACTAAATCTCTCTGAACCTCAGTATCTTCTTCATCTGCATAATGGAGGATAATAATAGCGCTTAGGATGTGAAACTCAAGTAAGGCAGGATAAACATAAAGTGCTATACAAACATCATCTTTTTTATCTTGACATTATCATCAGGTAGAAAAAACTTTCTTAGAGATACTAGGCACATTAGTACCTGGATGTCATTTTTAGTTAGTTGAATGTGAGCTACTTCAGCCTGGATTTAATTTAAAACACACAAAGGAGTGTGTAGATGTATGGTATAGGATATTTATAGTATCACACATAGATCCACGATCATTATTCATTCAAAAGAGATTTTAAAGACACATGAGTTTCACACCCTCATCTTGGAAACAGGGGGCCAAAGGCACAGAGAGGTTGAGTCCCTTGCTAACATCACAGAGCTAGTTGGTGACAGCTAGGATACTGTCAACCAAAATCTGATCTTGAAAGATTCTAACTTGATATTCACTCGAGCAAAGGAGAAATAATGGTTACTCATCTATATTCTGACATGATAAAAAATACTGTAAGAAGGAGTGTCCTTAAAAATGTAAACCACTTCATTAGGTTAAACGAGGCTGAATTAAAAGTAATACAGGTATACATAATCTAATACATATATTAGAACTTATTCATTTGCTTGCTGAGAAGACTCCTTAAGAAAATTTCATTTATTCCCACTGTTGCTATTACGTAAATGCTTTGTGGGGTTTCTTCTTCGGGAAATGTGTTCACAGTCATTTTAGAAGCTATGCAAGTCTTAGTAAATTCATATTCACATATCATTTAAAAAATATGTTTCACCAGCTTGATTACCATACTTATTTGACTGGGTCTGAGAGTTACTCTCCAAAGAGCAAGATTTGTTACCACGTAGGTATTAAAATGAATGTGCCAAAGACTCTGATGGAAATTTGACAGGGGTATCCTAAAATAGTTTTAGCAATGGCACCTGGTAAGAATAAATATAGGGCCAGCAGGGTGACTACTTGGAAGGAAAAGGACTTGTTTGGATGTATATATTTTAGCCATTGGTGGGAATCAGCTGCATGCCCTTATGGGTGTGAAGCTTGACTAAACAGTGTAAATAACTTATTTTCTTTGTATAATCATGTGCTCCTATATCAAATATCCATTTTGGTCATCATGTTTATTTAGGAAAAATTAAATTGCTAAAATGTTGGTGCTGTCATTCAGTAATTTATTACTTTGTTTGGTCCTAGGAACCTCACCAAAATCAGTGGAGCTTAATTTTATGTTCCATTAAGAAGATTCTGGGAAAAAACAGTAAGTCAAATCTTGAATAATTTTTGAAATTAAGGAATATATTTTATGCTTAACATACCATGTATTAGATATACATTCTCAGGGTAAAAAGAAATATTACTTCAGAATTTATTACTCCACTGATAGCACTTATTTATGTTCAATATAGTTCTGTCAGACTTGTCATTAAAGATTTGTGTCCAGGGACAAGGCTGGGAACTCCCCCCAAATTTTCCCAGCTAAAAAATGGTAAGTCCTTAAAGGAACATTAAATACTCTTGCATCACTCCAGTTTCATGCCACTTTTACATTTCAAGCATTTTAAACTTCAGTAACTGAAAATAAAAGAAAAAAATTATGTAAGAATTAATGACATGTGATATTGCAAGATATGTTAGACATTTAACTTCAACATCATGGATGACTTGTCATGCAAAAAAAAAATTACAAATTTTCATGCAAATATGAAACAATGCCCAAAGGAGTAAAGCCTGGGGTTGAAATGTAGACAACAGATGGACAGCATGGAGGTGTTTTAGGGTCAAAATGGGGCCACATGCAAACCACATCATTTAACTTGTCTCATGGGATCAAAGGAAAATGAAAATGTGTTGTCTGTGATTAATTCTTTTTTCTTTTCAAAGCAAGGACTGTATAATGTGTTAACATTTCCCAATTATGAAAATGTTGTGTATCATGAGTCATCTGATTGGGATCTAATAATATTTAGCACCACATCTTTAAGAGAACAGAAAATACATAATTGTTCAAAAAAAATTATCTAATGTATTAGTCTTATTACCCAAAGTCATTTTGTATTGGAATTAAAGAGTAGGAAATAGAATTATCAGTTGTTAAATAGCCTTACATTTATGGACACAAAACCAAATCACAACTTCTGTTCACACAGACTTAAAAGTCACATGTTTAGGATCTTAGCTAAACATTTCAAATGTAAGAGGTTATACGTGGCTTATAATGTTCTAACACTAGTCTTTATTTTTTATTAGACATGTATAATACCATTATATAAGATTTTTGTCACTGGTAATTTTCTTTTAAATTTAAGAAAGGAAAATCTGTTACATGAGTGTTAGGTGAGAATAATAAATTAGCACTTTTACTATTTATAGAGCACATAGCTCCAAAGCAACTGAAGGCTGGTTTACAGCTCTGTTAAACATACTTGATCAATGCTATTTTTTCTCTACACTGCTATATCTTAGATCTCGATCTAATCCTTTCATGGCAGGAAACTTCCTTGAATCGAGACTTTGAAAATACCAATCACATGTGGTAAGTGGCAAGTTGGCATAAGTAAGAATTCCATTTTAGAATTTGGCCTGAATCATTGAGTTCTTATGAACAAAAGTGATACAACAACTACCATTTATTGAGTACTTATTATGTGCAAGGCTTGGTTATAAAAGCTCTACATTTGCTGATCTCCACACTAACTTCAAGAGGTTGGTATCATCATTTTCCCCATGTTACAGATGAGGAAACTGAAGTTTACAGATATTCTGTACTTGTCCAAAGTCACATAGTTGATGAGAGGTAAAGTCAGGATTTGAATTTGCAAATATTACTTGTTGCAGATATTGCTGCTTTTAGGAGCAAGAAAAGCTTCTGCAATCCAAGCCTGTTTCAAATATTTATTTAAAATTATTAGCAGTTGACTTTCATGATACCATAATCTGTCATCATTCCCACAGCTTCACAGTTTGGCAGTTATTTATTGAAGCTATCAGAAGTTATTGGATTCAACCATACTTTTGTAGGTTAACCTTTGATACTCATTCATATTTTTGAGGGCTCTATTCTATTGTTCTTATTCTTATGATAATGTAAAAAATAAAATAAAAAGAATTTCAGTGGGGCAAGCTATGAATGGCAATTAAAAGGTGATTGTTCACACAACAGGCAAATATATAGAGACAAAGTAGATTAGTGGTTGGTTAGGGTTGGGGATAGGGTATACAGAGAGTAGGAAGTGATAGCTGATGAGTATGATGTTAGTTTTAGGGGAGATGAAATGTTCTAAAATTAGATTGTGGTGATGGTTGCATAACCCTATGAATATACTAAAAAACACTGAATTGTACACTTTAAGTGGGTGAATTGTAAACTATGTGAATTATATCTCAATAAAGCCATTAAAAAAAGAAACCTCTCCCCGACCCGTAAACCATAGGATGGGAGGAAACAAACACAGCATGTTTTAAATTTTATTTAGAGTGATTTTTTTTTAAATATTGAATAGAATGAATTGAAAACACGTCTCCAACCCTTGTAATCAATCAGATATACACACCTTGTTTATCTGATTCTGTTGTTTCTCTGTTAAATGAATACCCTTCATGTTGTGACAGACATTAGAACATCCATACCAGGAGTCAGCATATTATCACTGTCACTCAAAAATCTCTAGGTTGTTAGGTCAAGGGCATGAAACTGCCCAGCATGACCCTAAGTTGTAATGTCATTGCTGAACTGGCTTAAGATAACGCGTCCTTCATGAAGAAAGAAAGGAAACAAAACAAAAACTCAAATTGCTGCTGCTTCCACTTGAATCCCATGTTCTTAAAGACACATGAATGAATCAATGTATTTTCATCTTTTCCATGCAGAAAATTTTAAAACCAGGGATATGTGTCAGTTTCTCTTTTCATATTTTTGTTCATATTTTTCAAATCTCAAATGTTTCTTAGCTCTAAAATGTTGCTTTCATGATATGAATGCTCCCTGGGAGAATTTAGATTGAAATTTGTACTTAGCCCAGATAACACAATTTCTGTGACCTCTTTATCTTTTAGAAATGCTTCTTTCCTCCTAATTTATTCTTGTCTCCCCTCCTCTAAGATAACTGTATTCCCTTTGGAAGGTTGTTACTATAAATTTGGGCCATCACTTTGTTCTATACATATCTCGTTTTTGTATAGAAAAGATAATTTTAAAACAAAGAGATTCAAGAACAAGTAAGAACGAAACAAAGAGATTATTAAAGGAAAGACAAGAGTTGGCTTGAGATACATTTGTTTCCAGAAATGTGTCTATATGGATGTGTGTACACATGTATGTGTCTAGAGCATTGTCAATTCAGAAAGGGTTCCATTGAGCTCCAATAACTAGTAACACCACACACAAAAAAGATAATCAGATGATATATGCTTCCTGATGAGAGAACAAAATATTACTATAGAATAGTTTTGTAAATTTCTATTCTCAAAAGTAAAGAAAACAAAATCCCTCTCTCCCCAATGAATCTGAATATAATTAAGCCTTTCAACCAACTACTAGTTTATAGAAATAAAGAGACAGAGAAACATGATAAATTATACTATAAAGAAAATCTGGAGTAAACTCTATAAGACAAAGGACCTGGTTTCTTAAGTATAAAAAAAATGAAAGGAAACCAAAAAAAATGGAGGGAAAACATATAAAGCAGTAGAGACTTAGGATGGCTCAATCAATTACAGTAGATTTCACTTCTGGTGTAAACAAATTGTAAAACAAAACAAAATGATAAAATCATTTATGGTATTTATGAGTCAATTTGAGACCTGAAAAAAAACAGGATATTTATTAATTCAGTAATTGTTAATTTTTATGTGTGTATAATGGCATTGTGGTCATGCTATATTGAAATATTTACAGTTGAAATGATTTGACACACTGGATTTGCTTCAGAAAGTAGGAAAGGAACATAATAGTATGACTACCCTCAGAATATATTCTAATGACAGAAGTATAAAGAAATCTTGATCTTCACTTAGCAGGTTTATTGTTTGTTGAATTCTGAAACCATTTGGTATGTGAGTAATGAGCAAGTGAATAAACACATGTATGTTGCTGGGAAGTGAGGTCACTGTGAAAGAAGAGTGAGCTACAAATGTGAAATGTGGAAAAGACAGAAAGAATTTTATGATGGTGAATAGTAATTAAAGGCACCCAACATAAATTTAAGATTTTTCTAAAAAACTTTATTTCCTCTCTTTGTCCACTAAAGGAGTCTAGATGTAGTGATGCCCTAGGAACAAAAAGCAAACCTGGTGCTCAGATTTTGTTTTCTAAATACCATTTTCCACAAAAAAGGAACTAGTGTTTTTTTTTAAGAAACAGCTCATTCCATAAGCGGGGAAAGTATAAATTGAATCTGAAATATTTTGTTGGATTGGAAAGTTAAGAAGTACTAGACCTAAACATAAAAACAATATAAAGCTTAAAAAACCTAAAACTAATGGTGGCATGTCAAACAGACACCAAAGCCAGTTTAAAAGGGATTATACCCGCCAAACTTAGATAATTTGAATGTTAAAATGATTAATGACAGTAATTGAATGTAACATAGTGAATTAAAAAAGAAATTCATGAGTCCAGAGAGATTACCAAAACTACTTTAATTAAGTAATCAAAAATGAGAAGGAAGAGAAAGTTTTTTTTATAGTGGAATGACAACTATAGAAGGAATGGTAAAGTCAGAAAACCACCATTTTTCAGCTACCATAATAATAATCAATTCAGGCAAGAATCATCAGTAGTTGCTAAGACTATTTATTGAAAATTTATTGAGGAACATGATATTTAGCTCCTTGCATATCATTTAATTATTAAAAAGGTGAGTAAAAGAGCCTTTCTTGTAGAGTTATCTGGCAGATATCACCTTAACCAAGGGATCAAACATAGCATCACTGAAAAGTGGGATAACCTGACACCATGTGCCTCCTGATAGAAAGCATTGAGAAGTATACAATATCACTGATGTAGTATTCTTGCCAAAAATACATTGGGTAAAACTAACCATGAAGAAATATTCAGAAAAATTAAAATTAAGAGCTATCCTCTTAAAATGTCAATGTTTTGAAAAACATAAAAAGCTAGATTAAAGGAGATTAAGGAAGTGTGGTCCTGGATTAAATTCTGGATCAAACAAAAAAAATATTGTAATTTTATAAAAATACTTTATATATCTCCTACACACACACACACACACACACACACACACACACACGTCATACATATAAGAATGTGCAAAACAAGACTGACTGTGATTTGATTGTTGTTGAAGCTGAGTAATGAATCCAAAGGCTCATAATTATATTCTTTCCAGATATTTTATAAATTTGAAATTTTTCTTAATAACTTGTGCCCGACACAAAAATTTTCTAGAGATGAATTGCAGAGCCAATTCAAAAGCTTAAACTACAAAATTTCTAGGAGAAAATAGAGAATATATTTGTAATCAGAGCTAGATGGAGATTTCTTCAATGGAACATAATAGCACAAATGATAAATAAAAAATTGGTAAATTGGATTTCATCTTCGATGAAAACTTTAGCTCCTCAGAAGAAATCATTAAGAAAGTGAAAAGGCAATCCACAAACTGGGAAACAATTTTACAATACATATACCTGATAAAGGATTTTTATTTAGAATATTTAAAAATTCTTACAATTGAACAAAAAAAGAAAAGCCATCCAATAAAAAATGGGCAAAAGACTTGATTGGATACCTAACATAAGATATACAAATGGTCAAAAAACATATGAAAAACATCATTAGTCATGAGGGCAAAGCAAATTGAAGTCAAAGCAAGATACCATCTCAATACCCACCAGAGTGGATAAAATAAAAAAGACTAACCATATTAGATGTTGGTAAGGATATGAAGCAATTAGAACTCTCACAAAAATTATTGGTGGGAATGTAAAAGGATATAGCCACTTTGAAAAATAGTTTTGCAGTCTCCTATAAAGTTAATCATATAGCAAAGTTCAGAAAGTCACCTTTAGATATTTATACAAGAGAAAAACATATGCCACAAAAAGGCATGTACTAGAATATTTATAATGACTTCAAACAAGAAACAACCCTAATGTCCTTCAATAGGTGAAGTCATACACTATGGTATACTGATATACACAGTATATTGTTATTGTTACTCAGCAATAAAGAGAATTGAACTACCTCACCAATAAAAGGCAACAACATGGATGCATCTCAAAAGCATTATATTGAGTGATGGAAGGCAGACACAAAAAAATACTAATGAATGACTTCAATTATAACAAGTTCTAGAACAGGAAAAACGAAGCCATGGCGGTAGAAATCAAATCAGCAGTTGAGGAAGTAATAAACTATGTCTTATCCATCTTTAGCGTGGTTAGAACATGACCCTCCCCCAAAATATACTTTTAACTTAGGCCACTCTCTTAAATATATATAGATCATCTACATTTATGTAGATGTAGACTCAGGTGGTGGTTATAAGAATGCTTTCCTCTTTGCCCATCACATGAATCACTGGATACATTTTCAAGGTTATGCTCAGATGTCCTACAAAGGCTGTCACAGTGAATGCCACTCATTTTTAGACATTTCTTTCCTACTACATTATGATCTCAGAGCTGGAACTATATCATTTTCATTTCTGTATCCCCAGGATCTAGAGCAAGATAGGTACTCAATAAATATTCATCAGGTGAATGCGTGAACCAAAGTTTTGAGTGATGATTCTGGTTGGTAATATGGGGAGAAACTTCTGGCAAAAAAAAGGAGTAGGAGCAAGAGAATAACAAACATCTGGAGAAAAGAGGGAGAAGTAGCAGAGGAGTAAGATCATAGCCAAATGAGTGATATTTGAATTTATTGCTTTTCTCTGCAGTTATTATCTCTTAGAATTTGTTTTTATCATGAATATTTTTAAATATTTTATTTATTTATTTATGAGAGACACACAGAGAGAGGCAGAGACACAGGCAGAAGAAGAAGCAGGCTCCTCGTGGGGAGCCAGATGCGGGACTAGATCCCGGAACCCCGGGATCATGCCCTGAGTTGAAGGCAGATGCTCAACCACTGAGTCACCCAGGCGTCCCTTGCTCATGAATTTTCTCATAATTCTATGCTCTATAACCTGATTTACTTTTAGTTGCTATTTATTACTAGTAATAAAAATGTGGTGGCTCAGCTATTTACTTGTATGCATTTTTGCATAGTATCACATTTTCAGCTCTATGGTCCACAATTGAATAAATAGAAAGTTTAAAGGATTTTAGTAGTATTAATACTTTCAATAAAATTATCATTTAATTTTCCTTTTCTAACTTTTCCCCCCAATCAAATTTTATTCATTTTCCTAACTAATAGGCTAGTTTGTTAAAAATACTTTTCCTATTAACAAATCATTTCTCTTTCAGGGAGACATATTATATGGTCTACAGAATTTTAAAATGATTTTTTTTTTTTTTTACTATTGTAACATATAGTAAAGTCTTATGGGAAAATATTTTGAAATTTATTTTTTTCTTTTTTTTTTAGAATATTTTGAAATTTAGATGTATGATCTTAGAAATGATATTTAATCTCAGGCTCAGTTGTGAGTATTTAAATGTGATAATGTGATAAGCTCTTATTATAGTGCCTGATACTTAGTAAAGCTCACTAAATTGGGCCAATTATTTTAATGAGAATAGAAGCACCTTCCCATATCATTAGGGAGTCTTTGGAAGCATCAGCTTTAAGAGTGCAAAACAATGGGAAGAAATCAGAAATTAATAACAAAAAGAAATTTAGGAAATTCCCAAACATGTGAAAATAAACAAAACAAAACAAAACAAACAAAAAATGAACAACACTCTCCTAACTAGCCAACGGGTCAAAAAAAATTACAAGAGAACTAGAAACTACTGTTAAATGAATGAAAATAAAGACATTAGATAAAGCAGTGCTTAGAGGGAAATTTATAGCTATAAAATGCTATACATTTTACATCAATAAAGATCTGAAATCAAATATCTCATCTTTCACCTTTGGACACTGGAAAAAAAAATGACCAAACTAAACCTAAAACAATAAGAAAAAGGCAATAATAAAATTAGAGCAGAACTTAGTAAACCAGGGAATAGAAAAATAAACAAAAATCAACCAAACCAAAAGTTAGTTCTTTGAAAGTGTTACAAAATTGATAAATCATTAGATTGGCTAAGAAAAAAAAATAGAATCATTATAGATATCAGGAATGAAAGGGACACTATCACTGACCTTACAGAAATAAAAATATTTTTAAGGCATACTATGAACAGTTGTATACCAATAAATTAGATAACTTAGATGAAATGGACAAATTTCCAGAAAGACACAAACTACCAAAACTGACTCAAGAAGAAAAAGAACTCTGAATACATTTATAACAAATAGATTGAATCAATAATTTAAAAATTATCTATAAAGAAAAGCCCATGGCGATGGCTTCTCTGCTGAATTTTAGTAAACATTTAAAAAAGAATAAATGCCAATTCTTCACAAACTCTTCCAAAAGATGAAATTTATTCTGTGAGGCCACTTTTACTTTGATACCAAAATTAGAAAAGACATCAAAAGAAATGGAGACTACAAATGCTGTGCTTGGCTAGCTCAGTCGGTAGAGCATGTGACCCTTGATCTCAAGGTCTTGAGTTCAAGCCCCACATCATGTGTGGAGACTACTTAGAAGAAAACAAAACAAAAAAACCCCCAGAAGAAATGAAGACTAAACCAATATATCTTATAGACACAATGACAATTTAATATTTTATCAAGTAGATTATTATAGTTGGCTTATACATTCCTACCTTGTCAGGCATTTCTATCATTTTTCATTTTTAAGTACCTTATGTTGCAATGACTTTAACATATTTTGTTCCAAATTATTTCCTTGGGATAGATTTCTAGAAGTCGAATTATTGAGTTAAAAATTGTGGATAGTTAAAAATTTTGACATATTGCCAAATTGTTTTCAACATGATCTGTACTGATTGAGTGACATTTTCACCAGCAACAATTTATTCTTAATTTATAATCTGTCCCAATGATGTCTCCTATCTGCTTTTCCCCCGCAACGCCCCCTACACTCTCCATTACCCCATTACAATATAAGCCTTCTATGAAAAAGCTACATTATAAATCCATTAGCTAGAAACACAATTTATTTAATCGAATTAAAAGAGAACACAGATACATCCTACAACTGAGAAATTAAGTTTTGGTTTTTCTCTGTCAAATTCTCTGCTTGAAGACTAGCTTTTCCAAGACAAGTTATTTGTCATAAAAGTATATGCTTCTATTTCTTTTGCATTAAAATCTAGAGCTATGAGACAACAATAAATTTTTTTTTAAAGATCTGATAAGAGGAGACAACAATAAATTATGAAAATACTATATTTACACTTCGGAGCATCATAACCAGAGACATTGTAAAATATTGGCCAAAGTATTCTTCCTGAGTAACTCATGAGTATTTCAGCAGCACTGCTCTGATCCATTTAAAAAAGAGACTGTGATTTCAGCTATAATCTGTTACTATTGACAGGTATTCTCTAAATGGCCTGGAGACCATCAAACTGGCTCCAGAATAGTGTGTGTGTGTGTGTGTGTGTGTGTGTGTGTGTGTGTTTGTGAATGCCATTGGGGCAGGGAGGTTATCTTTCTGGGTATAGGGCTTTGGAGGTAGGTGTAGTATGATCTATTTGCTACTAAGATTCAAAGTATTCCAGGATTATGTGGACACGACCTCAAACTGGGAGAATGAAAGTATCAGAGAATCAAACACCGAAGATGGTGCTGTTGCACTCTGTTGTCCACTACAGCTGAGTTTATCCCACAGTCCATCCTGCCTTGCAAACCTGAAACTGTCTGGTCACTGGGTCATAGCTATAGTTGATGGAAAGGATCGAAATGGTTTTCTTCAAGTTCACTGTAGCTGATGGAACCTTTTTGCTACTGTCAGCTAGTGGGCCAATCATTCATTTTTTTTTCACTTTATTAATAAATTTATTATTTTTCATTATTTACTTTCTCCATTATTTATTTATTGAATGACTACTACATCCTTCTATGTGGCAAGCCCTCTGATGGTCCCTCAGCAATTTGGTCTGCATTGAAATAGATCTTAATATTTTTGACTAGTGCTAGAGATAATAAAATTCAGCAAAGCATTCTGACAACGTGTCATTCTTTTTTTTTTTTTTTTTTCAATTTGTGCACCATTTTGTGTGGTAGATTCCATAGGAAATTGCAGGCTATATGATTCCAATTAATTGCTTCATAATTCTTGAATCGTCCAGCATTTCATCTTTTTTCAAAAAAAGATTTTATTTATTTGAGAGAGAGAGAGAGAGCAGGGGAAGGAGCAAAGAGAGAGGGAAAAGCAGACTCCTCACTGGAGAGGGAGCCCGATGGAATGCAGAGCTCAGTGTGGGGCTCAAAGGGGGACTCGATCCCAGGACTCTGAGATCATAAGCTGAGCTGAAGGCAGACACTTAACCAACTGAGTCACCCAGGCACCCCCAGCATTTCATCTTTAAGCCACAAAATACAATGGCTTATACAATAACCCATAGGCTCTGAAAACAGCACTAGGCAAAAAACTAAAAATCTTTATTCCCAACTTCACTCATTTTCACCAGATTCTCATCAATGGGGCACATTGGAATTATTTTTATTATTTATTTATTTACTTTTAATTTTTTGGAATTATTTTTAAATTCTCATGAATTTAATTAGGCATCCACCAGGTTACGCTTATTCTTGGACTGTTTCAGTCCTTACCCAGAATCACCTAGTTTGGGACTCAAGAGTTCTTTAATTGCCTTATTTATGTTAGCCTAACTCTGCAAGGAATATGATCTTGTCTTAAAGTTTTCTTTTGCACTTCCCACAGTGCCCCAGAATGATTCATGGAACAAAATTGATAACAGAGACTTGCTAATCATAATAGCATTGTAAAAAATTCTATTTTTTAAAGTAACCTCTATACTGAACCAGTATGAGGCTTGAATTCATAACCCCGAGAACAAAGAGTCACATATGCTACCAACTGAGCCAGCGAGGCACTCCATAATAGCATTTTAAAAAATTATCGTTTGTTAAATGCTAACCTACAAGGCAGGTGCTTTTAGAAGTGATTTACATGGATTCCCATTCTCAGTGCTTTCCACATATCATCAGCACACATCAAACTGTGTCCACACTTTAAACATAAGGAAATTGAAGTATAGAGAGGTTGATCACTTGCTCCAGGATTTATACAGCTGTGATTCATGGGCCAAGTTCATTCCCAAGCAGTTAGCTTCAGAGTTGAGCCCTTAATCACAATGCAGTACTGCCTTTCTTGTGACTGCAAAGATTCCAAGTATTCATTCCACTCTGCTTTCAGCATACAGCCACGGTAATCATTGCCAAGAACTTCTGCAGGCAAATTACTTTCTGTGGAATTTTATACTTTCTTTCTGAAACATAATCTCTGTTGCTTTATTCTTCTCCAATGGTTCAAGCAATGGGATTTCCATGACGACTCCAGTAGGGGCTCTGATAACAGTGAATGCTGTGCAGTAGTATGAAGGAGTATGTTCACTTGCAGGGAGCGTATCACTCCTCAGTTTCATTTTTTCATTCTCAGGAATACCAGTTCTGCAACTTCCTCAAGCGCTCCTCTTCACTTTACTGGCTGGGCCTACCCACTTACACTGAAGGTAGTATGATCCCATGAGGCCAGCAGGGAAGCTGTATGCTGATTTACCCTACTTGGCTGAGGAGAAAATCCTTACTTAAATCCATCCATTGATTTATACCAATAGAAAGTAACAAAAGGTTGGAGCACCAGCTGGACATCCCACTCTTGATTTTGGCTCAGGTCATGATGGCAGGGTTGTGGGATCGAGCCCCTCACTCAGCAGGGAATCTGCTTGAGATTTTTGCTCTCTCCCTCTCCCCTCACCCCTGCTCATGCTCTTTCTCCCTCAAATAAATAAAAAAAAATAAAATCTTAAAAAAATAAAGTAACAAATTTTTGTCTTTCCCTTTGTTTCCCTTTTTTTTTTTAAAAAAAAGATTTTATTTATGTATTCATGAGAGATACAGAGACAGAGGCAGGGACATAGGCAGAGGGAGAAGCAGGTTCCCAGTAGGGAGCCTGATGCGGGACTTGACCCAAGGACCCCCAGGACCATGACCTGAGCCAAAGGCAGACAGACGCGCAACCACCAAGCCACCTGGGTACCCTTTCCTTTGTTTCCATTACTATCTGTCTATGTCTAAGCACTTCTGATGTTACTCATTCCTCATGGACCTTCTTCCCTCAGGCTCTCCGGACTACTCCAAACCCCTCTATTCTATGGAGTTACTTCCATTTATTCATCCACCAAATATATGTTGAGCACATGTATATGCCAGGCACTGTGCTAGGAGCTGGAGCTGTCATAAACTGCAAAGGATCTCACAATTCAGTGACAGAGAGAGATTCTTAAGTTATTAGTATATTTTGACAGTGTGCGCAAGATACTAGAGAGACATCAGGAAGGCAGAATAACTTCTGCTGCAGAGGAGAGCAAGAAGTGAAATGTGAACTAGATACTGAAGGTTAGGTCATTGCTCACTAAGTGGAATAGGGAGGAGGAGAGAGAGGTTCTTCCACCAGCCGACGAAGTTCAGCAGAGTTCTTCTCTGTTCTCTGGTAACTCAAAGTGTTTCTGTTCTCCAATTTGATAAGCACATTGATAATAATAGCAGTGGCAAATATTTGTTGAATTCTTTCTCTGAGCCGTTGTTAGCATTATTAATCATTTTGTACAAAAAATGTCATTGGGTCCTCCTCATAATCCCATCACACACTCACACACACCCCTCTGTCTATATTATTTCAGGAATACAGATGAGAAAACTGAGACGTAGAGAGGTGACATCAGTTGCTGAGCTGTTAAGTGGCAGAACCAGATTCAAACTCCGCTGTAGTCTGAGACAGCAGAGTTCTGTTTGTACTTTTCCAGGGCTGAGTACAGAGTAGTTGCCTAAGCAGTGTTGGTAGAGGGAAGAATTAGTCAACAGCTACGTGTCTGTGGCAGGGGAGTTGTGCTATGTTGTGTTGCAGGCAGGGAGGGACCAGTGACTTCATTCATAATTTGGTTTATTCAAATGGAGGCACGTCTTGTTACAGGGTGAAGCCAGTACCTGTATACCTTCCCAGGTATTTATTAAATGAGAAGCATGCATGGGGAAGAGGTTAAGAGCCCAGTCCTGGGGTTAGATAGGCCCAGGCACACTGCTTCTCTGCTAGTCACACTTTTTTTTTTTCTTTTTCTTCTTGAGAGTCTTCCTTACTAACAAGTTTGATTCTGTTCACTGGCTATGTGTGCTTGGGCTAGGTATTTAACCTTTCTGGGATTACTGTCCTTATCTGTACCATAAATATAATAATAATATCTACTTCATACCATCATCATTATTATTGTCATCATCATCACCACTGGTGACACATGATGGTCCAAGAGGTAACTTGCTTTGCTTGTGGGGCTTACTGTCTATTGTTGGACAATAGGCAGATATCCATGCTCTCTGTGCTGTGGAAACTCAGAGGAAAGACTCCTGGTCTGGCCTGTCTTACCTACTTGAGCTTAGGAAACGTAAGGTCACTTTCCCTTCCTGAGTGTTAGCTTCCTATTCTGTCACTCAGGGAGATAAATGAATGACCACAAAGGTCCTTTATGCTGTGAAGATATTTCCTCCTCCCTTTGATCATTCTCCCCTCTCCTTCCTTGCTTTAGCTGGAAGAGGTACTCAGCCTCGCCCTCTTGGATGATGACTCAGTTTGGGGAGCTGACAGTTTACTCTTTGTCTCCCATGATCTAATGTCAACTGCAGATCCAGAGCCCAATAATAAAGAGTATTCTTTGTAAAGTTGTGCCTGATTGAATAATTTTCACCTCTTGCTTGCTTCTGGAAGGAGGGATAACTCACAAATGAAGACAAATCTATTATAGTTGAAACTTCTGGGCAATCACCCAATAGCCCCATTTTATCAGGACAAGTCACAGGGGTTAGAGCTCTGGGAGTTCAGTGGTGTGGCAGGTGAGTGGAGAGGTGTTTCTGTCTGGGACACTTTTTTCAGCCTATGCTGAGCCTTCCAGCTACACATTTCCTTTGAGATGCACTTCAAATACTATATGCTAGTGGATTCTTTTCTTTTCTTTTTTTTTTTTTTAAGATTTTATTTATTTATTCATGAGAGACACAGAGAAAGAGGCAGAGACCTACGCAGAGGGAGAGGCAGGCTCCATGCAGGGAGCCTGACGCGGGACCCGATCCTGGGACTCCAGGATCACGCCCAGGGATGAAGGCAGGTGCTAAACCACTGAGCCACCCAGGGATCCCCTAGTGGATTGTTTTCTAAGACAAGTAGAACTCAGGAGAGGAGGATATCTTAGTTCTAATGTGAGAGATATGAGTAGCCCAAAGATTTCTCAATAGTTCATTTTTTGAGGAAAGTAAAATTGAACATTGCTTGCTAAACTTCAAATAGTAGCTGATAAAAGTGCAGGTTTTCACTTGGCTGAGATTTAAATTCCTGTAAGATTATAGAGTGCAGATAAAAACCGTGAAAACACAAACACACCTCAAGGGTATAAAAACACCTTCAAAACCCCCAACACTTCCGTTTAAGAACACTCTCTCCCTTCCCCTCTCCCCTCCTCCCTTTCTCTCTTACACATACACAGCCTTCCTTCCTTTTCATGTTAGCTGACACAGCCCAGCAGATTCGTTATTATTTCTATAGGAGACATCAGGGATCTCAGGGTGAGATCACTGTCACTGTAACTGATTGTCACTTTAAAGCTAAAGAGAATGCTTCTTGTGTCTAGGGAGGTTATTTTTTTCCTTCAGCATCCACCGGGAACTTTGCAATCATCCTTGATTCCTTACTTGTGAATTTCTATCACTTTTTTCTTCATTCTTCCTGCTACTGTCTTGGTTTAAGAGGAAGAATATTTACACCTTATTTGGACATAACATGCACACAAGAATTGTGTTCCCCTTGCGAGAAAATTCATTCGCATCACATAGCGCAGTGCTAGGAAATAGCATCTAATAACATTATCACTCCTTATCCATTCTGATTTCAGGGGCTGAAGAGTGTAAATCCTAGTAGGAGTTACTACATTTGGCAGCAATATCCTTACTTGAAGACTCCAAAGGAGTGGGATACTAATACCTTCTCCATCATGGGCTATTGTAATGCTAAATGCAACCAGGCATATATGAGCTTAGCCATGGTAAGTGTTCAATAAATGATAATTATTTTTTGTTCTGTAAGCATTTATTGTTTTTGCCAAACATATTCAGGGATCCAAAGGCAAAAGTGTCTGGTGCAAAGTAGAAAAAGGCACTCCCTCTAGGAAGAGGAATCACAAAAGCTCACTTTCTCAGGCTGGCTCTTGCTAAATGTTATGTGAGATGAGTTTTGTCCTCCGGTGTGTCTCCTCTGTAGCAATATGGCTGTAATAAACACTGGGGCTCACATTTAAGCAAATCATTACCACATTGTGTTACATCTGCTATGATGGAGGCATATGTAACAGGCATTGAGGAGGGAGCGAGGGCCAAGGGCCGCTGGGGAAGCTGGAGAAGGCACAGGGACACCATTTTAAATGGGATTTGAAGAATGTGTAGGAGACTGCAGATGGAGCTAGAAGAGCAAAGCTCAGCTCACGCAGAGGAAAGGCCTGCCCAATAGGGGGCGCAAAGCCACCTCTTTTCCCCTCCACTCCTCCCCAATGCTGCGAAGTTTTCTGGATGGATGTAGGATTTAGGGGAGAGTGGGGTTCAGACAAATCGTGGGAAAGATGCTCAAGAAGCAGCTCTGGCCTGTACTGTGAACCCCTCAGTCACATATGGTACTACTGAATGTTTACTTCTGTTCAAGAATTAAGCAATAAATAATCAGTATAAATTTTTCTACAGAAATCAGATGTAGAGTTCAGAACCATTCTTTTGTCATTTAGCAACTTCAAGTATGATTTATAATATATATTATAAAGAAGGAGAATTTTGCAGCTGATAGAGAAGTTGCAAAATCTACTCATCAAAGTCCTATGTATTTTCATCACAAGGAAGATCCTACTATTAAATGGAAAAAAAAAAAAAGAAAGCTTATTCCTTGTATCTCTCAGCCCACAGTAGATTAAAAATAGCATAATTCATTTTGGATGGGGGCTAGACAGAGGTGCTGCTCCAGGCACAGATCTGCAGACAGTGCCAAGAAAGTACAGCTGAGCATTGCACAGTGAGGCAGGCAAGGAAAACAGCTGGGGTTGGATTCAGCCACAGAGGGTATCTGTAGTGTGGTAACTGAACTCCATAATCATTCACTCAGCAATTCCTTAAGGGTCCGAGCTAAGGGCAGGTGAAAGGTGAGGAGTGAGGACTAACCTTGGACCTCTGCGTGGGTTTTGCAGTGGGCATCCTGTCGATAAACAGTGGTGTGAGAATTGATTCTTTGCCTAATACCCAGTCCATACATTTCAAAAGAAATTTCCACATAGCAGCCACTACAAGGTGAAGCCTTACATAGTGGGTGAAGATTTAGTATTACTGAAGCATCACCAATCACGTTAACATTGAGATTTTGATTTTTGTTATTGTAATATGGAAGTACTAAATATATGTGGCGCTTAATTTGTAATTTTATTTAACATTATAGATGATAAGAGCTATAAGCATATGGTATTTGTACTTAATTTTATTTATATATATTTAGGAAGCATCATCATAAAAAGATTTAGTCAACGCTGGGGGAGACCAGAAGGATTATTTTCTTTTCTTTTATTTTTAAGATTTATTTATTTATTTTTAGAGAGAGAGTGCAGGGGGAGGGACAGAATCTTTTTTAAAAAATATTTTATTTATTTATTCATGAGAGACACACGGAGAGAGAGGGAGCCAGAGACACAACAGGGAGGGAGAAGCAGGCTCCATGCAGGGAGCCTGATGTGGGACTCGATCCCAGGGCTCCAGGATCACATCCCGGGCCAAAGGCTGGCACTAAACCACTGAGCCACCCAGGGATCCCCAGAGGAAGAGAATCTGAAGCAGACTCCCTGCTGAGTGTGGAATCTGACCACAGGCTCTGTCTCACAATCCTGAAGTCATAGCCCTGAGATCACAACCTGAGCTGAAATCAAGAGTCAGATGCTTAACCGACTAAGCCACTCAGGTGGCCCCGGATTATTTTCTTTAAAAGAGGTTTCTGTGTAGTCCTCACCTAATAGGGTTGTTGTAAGGAATAAATGAGAAAAGTCCTTATAATTTACTTAGCAAAATGCCTGAAGGTTATACATAACCTTCAGTAAGTGATAGTTATATTGTTTTCACATTTTAGAAATAGTAACCGAAGTCAAATCCTTTATGCACCAAACGTGTACTTTGTTCTTTACTGAGAAGGGGGTAGACATGGAAGTTCAGTTAGTTCTTGGCGATCACTTGGGGGGAAAGAAGAGCTCTTTGCCTTTAATAACACAATGGACTCAGTAGCAATCATAAATTGGTGTATTTCTTTTTTTTCTTTTTATTTTTTTATTTAAGTTAACTTTTACACCCGATGCGGAGCTTGAACTCATGACCCCGACATCAAGAGTTGCATGCTCTTCCCACGGAGCCAGCCAGGTGCCCCTAGTGCATTTCTTTTCTGACTGTAATTTGGGCTTGTGCTCCCAGGGCTCTACCTCTATGGGGGCCTGCAGGTTTAGGCTTGGAGGCGCTCACAGAACACTTCCTCCAAGAATGAGGAGTGACAGCTGTGTCTTTCACATGGAACCTGTGCTTCAAATTCGTTAAGGTGTTAATTCTTTGTGACAGGTGAGTACAAACCAATTACAGGGAGAAACAGTGGCTTCTTGAAGTCTTCTGGGAAAAACCACCATTCAGAGAAAGGATGCCCAAATACCAGTTTCAACAAGTGATAACAAATATTCATAAAGTTGTCAAAACATGAAGGCAAACAGCATATCTGCAAGTTTTTTGCTTCTTTTCAAGTGAGATGGGCTCTAAGGCACACTGACTTGTACTTGTAATACATTTGAGACAGCTGCTGGGAGAGCTTCACTTCACCCACGTTTCCCAGAACTCTGGAAACTGCATTATGTGTTATCATTGCTTAACAAATAAAGGATATTCCTTCTCCCTCGTCACCTATGGATACCAATTGCCCTTGCTGCATGGAAAGAGTTATTTTTCCCTTTTTCCCTTTCAATGGACCTTAAGTGCACAGAATGCCATACATCATAATCCTTAGTCATCACAGGCTTTCCATTGTCTCATGCCTTCATGGGAGCTGATAGATTCATGGTGCCTATTACATTATGATAGATGATCAAGAGAGAGTTAAGGAGGGAGCCACACATGGATTTTTTTTCTTGGGAAGTGTAATTTGGACTTAATGTCCTTTGTACTATGTCTCTTCAGGTTAGTTGATCTCATGTCTTAATGAAGCAAGTTCACTACAACCTCTTACTGGTCCCATTTTACAGAGGAATAATTGGCCTGCCTCAACTGACTTGACCACTTGCATAGATAGGACTGTAGGACTAGGTCTCTTGACTACCTGAGAGGAGCAGATTATGTACTGAAAATGCCAACTTCTAAGGAAATTCAAAACTTTCCCGGACCGTTCAATGTTTGCCAAGAACAAGGGCAAAGGCTCCTGCATCCTTGTTTTTCCCCTGTCCCTAGCATGTTGCTGGACATGAACAACATTTTGTAAATCTTTGCTGAATAAATGAAATGGTACTCATGTACCTCCAAAGGACAGCACTTGTCTATGTAATCGTGGACAGGCCACTCATTTCTCCTTCCCCTGCCTCCTCACCAATGAAATGGATAATGAACCAAAGTGCCTTGCCAGTGTGAGGACTTACTACTAATATTCGTGAAGAACTTCTTAATCCCCAAAGAGTGGATCCAGCACCTCCACCTTTCTGCTTTTAACTTGGAAATCGGCCTAAAATTCGTTTCATTTAAAAACAATTATTTTAGCAACAGTTTTATTGATTCTGAGTTGGTTTCAGTTCAGCGGTTATTTTAGTATCATGCATAAACTGGTACTGGTTTCTAACAACGTGTGTGTGTATGTGTGTGTGTGTGTGTGCACTAGAAGGTAAGCTCTGGGATGACAAGAGGAAGCGCCTTATTCATCTGTGTCCCCATTCAGTGGCCAGAGCAGTATCCTGTACATAGGAGAAACTCAAAATCTATTTATTGAAGTGAAAGGAAAATAATTCTCAGATCGAGAGGATCTTCTTTTAAAGGCAATAATAATAATACATCGTTCAGTTTTCCATTTATAAGCCAGCAAAACCAATGTGGGCTGTACCTTCTAACTTACATAACTTTTCTCTTAATACATCACCTTCTTTATTCTTACATTATTTAACTCAATAATTATTGACTGAATGCCATTAACTATTTTAGGCCCTAAATAAATCACCTCCCCTGCCTTTAAGGAACTTGCAATCTACTCTCCAGATTTTATTGTTATAGCTGAAAAATCAGAGTGTCAGAAAGAGAAGCTACTCGTTCCAGATCACATAGTTTAAAAAGTTAAATATAGGATCTAGGACAGTTACATTTCAGAGCCTATTTTCCTTTTTTCTAATGAAAAGGCAGAGTAACTAGTTTTTTTTTTTTTTTTTTTTAAAGATTTTACTTATTTATTCATGAGAGACACAGAGAGAGGCAGAGACACAGGCAGAGGGAGAAGCAGGCTCTGTGCAGGGAGCCCGATTTGGGACTCGATCCCGGGATGCCAGGATCACGCCCTGGGCCGAAGGAAGACGCTCAACCACTGAGCCACCCAGGCATCCCATAATTAGGTATTTTTAATGAATATTAGGAACATAGTAGAAGCTGCTTTTGAAATGTCTCAGACATTACATGATCTGTCATTAAAAAACAATTTACCCACATGTAAACCGTACACAGTTGAAAAGAGGAAATATCCCATTCCTGGAGATTCTGATTCTGAGGGACTGGGCTTAAGCCTGGGCATGTCCATTTTCAATAAGAGTCGGTTGATGCTGATGTAGGTGGTCCAGGTAACACATTATTTTTCCTTTCTGCCAAATATATACTATTTTTGCTTGCTAAGAGTCTGCTATAATTACGGTGGTGAGGAAGTCAGATGATTGGACCTGTGATTGGAAGAGACTCTTGCACCTTTATCTTTTAGTATTGATGTTTTAGATTTCAGTGAGTTAAAAACCTCTGCAAAATGAAACATGTAAGCTCTAAGGTATGACTCTGGGCTTTTTGCCTTAAAGAGTCAGGTTAAAGGATGCTCTGTAGTGAATCAGAATCGATTCAGGATTAACTTTAAAGTAGAAATGGGTTTGAGCCAAATTCTCTGCATCATACTTAACATTTTGAATTAACAGAGGGAAGAAAATTTAACAAAATCTTAGTGTTCTTATCTGATAAAACTATACTTGTTATTTATATAACCACAAATTATACATCTCCTATTTATACTACTTTAGCCCTAGTAGCATCACTAACTGAATAGATAGAATTAGCTATGCTAATAACATCCAGAATGAGTTCATACATAAATATGCCTTAAAGAATCAATTACTCTATTTTGCTCAGACAACATGCCATTACTCAGGGCCCAGCTCTGCCACTTACTAGCTCTACGAGCTTGGGTAAGTCATTGATCCTTTCTAAACTTCAGTTTTCTCATTGTAAAATGAGCATATTAAGAATACATGCCTTATAGGATTTTTGTAAAAAACAAATGAGCAATGCCTATTAAAAAAAAAAGATCGGTAGAAAATAAGGCAATCTATGGATATTCAGAGTAACTGTGTACTGAATGAAATGCAGTGGTTCTAGAATTTCCCATAGGTAGCTACGCTATAGCAGAAAATTCAGAAATACTGGTGACTTGCCGCCAAGGGCAGGGGCAGGGATAGGGGACTGAGTGAGATCAGTCCTGCTGCCAACACTACCTCCACCTTCCTGCCTGACTTCAAAATAAGCAAGCACACAGTCAGAAACACCCATTACAGAGATGGCTGTAGGGCAAAGTTGTGGCAACTCTCTCTTCCTGTCATCTGTGCAAAAGAGGATTTAGAATCTAAAGAATAGAGTACTTTGAGAAATTGCTCATTCTAATCTTATAAAGAGGGTGAGTTTGAGATGTATGTGCATGTAAGCAGTGGCTGGAGGATGGGCAGGGGGAAGAGATAGACTAGTATTTAGGTACTTTATATATATGATCACTTTTAATATAATCTCCGGATTTATTTATTTATTATTTTTTAAAAAGATTTTATTTATTCATGAGACACACACACAGAGAGAGAGAGAGAGAGAGAGAGAGGCAGAGACACAGGCAGAGGGAGAAGCAGGCTCTATGCAAGGAGCCTGACATCGGACTCGATCCCAGGTCTCCAGGATCATGCCCTGGGCGCTAAACCACTGAGCCACCAGGGCTGCCCTTATCTCCAGTTTTACATATGAGGTAATTGTATCCTAAACATGTTATGGTGACTCTGGCATAAGCTGGTCAGTCTATCTGATATCAAACATTTCCAATATGCTTATGTACCTCAAATTTCAGCAAGCCCAAAGAAATTCTTGAGGAACTTGTTCAAATGTAGCTTTCCTATCCCATCCCTGGAGATTCTGATTCTGAGGGACTGGGCTTAAGCCTGGGCATGTCCATTTTCAATTAAGAGTCTCGGTTGATGCTGATGTAGGTGGTCCAGGTAACACATTATTTTTCCTTTCTGACAAATATTTTCTGGTCTCTTCTTTCCTCTCTAGAGCTACTCTATGGCCCTAGAATCGTCTTCTTCACATCTCACCTGCATTATCAACATGGACTCCTGCTTTCCAGGCTTGCTTTCTTTTGGAAATTTATTCAACACAGCAGTAGGATGATCTGTGAAAACATTGACTTCTGCTAAAATCTTCCAAAGACTTTCTACCGCTCTCAAGCCCTGGTTCCCAACTTCCCCTTGGCCTTCTCTGTGGATACTTGCAGCTTGTACATGAGCTTTTGTATTTAAGTAACATTAACATTCCTCTGGCTTCCCTGTGCATTGGGCTGCTTCCCTCTTAGGTGCTGTCCTCTCTGCCTATAACCATCTTTCTGTCCTTCGATACCTGGCCAGATTTTGTTGATCCTTCAAGGCTCTTTTTGGCCATTATCTTCCCTAGGAATTTTCCTATGAACCCCAAGAGAGGCTTATGTATTCCAGGTCTGATTTCAAATAGTATCTTGGCCTCTCTTCTCCCTTAGTGCTTATACCAGATTGTATTTTTTATTTGCTAACATGTTTATCTCTGCGGAATACTTTATGATTCCTAAACGCTGGAACCACAGATTATTTGTGGTACTTCCATTGCCTAAATCACTACTTGACACATAGTATGGCCTCAACAAAGGTCTGTAAAAAACCTGAAAACTGAAGAAATTAGAGGAGGAGAGCACAATGAGCAAGTATTTCTCTTTACTTCATTAATGAAAATTTTAGCTTAATTAGGCAATGCAAATCACATTAGATTTCAAAGGGATTTTTAATTTTTAATTAATTGAAGATTTTATTTATTTATCTGACAGAGAGAGAGAGAGAACGCGTGCGTGCGCAAGCAAGGGAGAGGGGTACAAGGAGAGGGAGAAGCAGACTCCCTGCTGAGCAGGGAGCCCAGTGTGGGGCTGGATCCCAGGACCCCAGGATCATTATCTGAGCCAAAGGCAGATGCTTAACCAACTGAGCCACCTAGGTAATCTCAAAGGTATTTTTAAAAATTTTACTTTTTTTTCCTGCTGGGAATGAGGTTGACCAGACACATTCAGGTGTCAACATATACAAAACAAAACAAAAACTCTTAAAACCTTAATTAAGCTAGAGAAGGGAGAAGAATGTAGAAACTAAAGTATATCATAAAAATAAATATGTGTATGTGTATAGTGAACAGATTTCATCAGTTGTAAATTGTACTAAATTCAGTATATAAGTTTGCAGATTAACTTGGTTGTTTTGACAGTAGTATTTTTTAAACTATTTTATTTATTTATTTGTGACAGACACAGAGAAAGAGGCAGAGACATAGGCAGAAGGAGAAGCAGGCTTCCTACAAGGAGCCCAATTCAGGTCCATCCCAGGATCTTGGGACAATGACCTGAGCCAAAGGCAGTTGCTCAACCAGGTGCCCCTTGACAGCAGTACATTTTAGACCTAGGAGGGAGGTATCTAACAAGAAATAAGTATACATAACAATACATAAGGAACATGATTTATCCTCCATTCCATTCCACAGACTAGTGGTTTCCTCATCAGTAATGTGACTAATAAATACCTTATAGAGAATAAGTGAAATAGTGTATTTTTATTCATTCAAAAGATGTTCATTGAATTCAATTGGCTTTCCAGACTCAGATAGGGACTCTCCTGCCACGTATGTATTAGAGAAGGGAACTCAAATGTAGGCCTCTGAGAACCATCTTTAGAGAAGCCTCAAGCACTTCTTTATCAGAGAACAATCTGAGTGCGGCTCACAAGATTCTCAGAGGACACAGGAGCTCAAGGTTTGGACAGATGTGGTTATGACATTCAAAAAAAGTATGAGTTTGCAGCTTTCCCCAGGATAGGCTAGTGACACTAAAGAATTCTCTGGACATAGCCATGTTTTTGTTCTTTACGTAGAAATGCTAGTCTGGTTAAAAACCACACTGGATGCAGGATAGAGAAAGAATCAGAGGAGAATGACTAGAGCCGGAAGACCAATAAGGTATCTGTTACACATTCTAGAGTAGGGAAGTGAAACTAAGGAACCTGAGGAGGTGCCTTTCTGGGTAGATGAACTTTGAGGAGAAATGTTGCTTTCTTGATGCCCCACAGAGTGGGGCAGTATGGTGCTCCTTCCACTCCACTTCCCTAAATCTCTGGGTTACTCTTAGACACTTGAGCTTTTCATGGGGCCTCAGCCATCCAAAGACCAGCTCTATTAAGGAGCTTTCTTTTGAGGGCAGTAATGACCTTTCCCTTGAAACATAAATGTCACTTTGAAGTTGTTACGAAAGCAATCTTCGTAACTTATTCTGGTGAAGCAAATGTAATTCCTAGTTGCTAACAAAGCACTGACTGTCAAGTCACTTTTTTGATAAATGATATAATGGCAGGCTCTGCTACTCTCTGTGTGTCTCAGAAAAATGATTCTCGGTGTCCTCATCTGTGACATAGTAGGACTCAATGGTCATATGTAAACTACCAAGAATGTATGAAGTAGAACTGAGATTTCTCAATGCCAGCTCTAGTTGGCTTCAGGGGGACTAGCATGGTCTCATTACCATAGCTCCATCTCTGTCCCATGCCCTCTCTCACAGTCAGTAACCCCTCCTGAAGGGAGCTTGAGGCTTTGGAAAAGAAAACAGAATAATATTAGGAACCTCTAGGTCAGATGTCCAAGGCTGACAGGTCTCTTTGATCTCTTTAGCAATCGTTTACTATTTTCCTTTGCCATTGTTTTAAGTTCAAATTTTCAGAATCTCATGGTCAGAAGACTGGAGTAGCGTTTTCGAACATCTCCAACTCTCAGTCCTTCTCCTCTCCAGTCAATCTTTCTCAAAGTTAACCAGATTGGTCTCTTTGAAATCTACTTCTGATCATTGGCTTTCCTTTCCTCCAAGAAGGGAGGATGGGCAGACAATGTTTTTAGGAGACAATGTGTTAGGCGCAAGGGGCACAGAGATGAGTCAAGCTGGACCTCTGCCAGGGAGTGACATTTGGGCAGCAATGCAGATACATGCTGGGTGAAAGCCCAGGGGAAATTCTAGGTTGGGTTTGGTTACAACCATTAAAATTCTTCTGTCTACAGGATAAAGTCCAATTTTCCTAAAAAATTTAAGGCACCAGAATTGATTTGAGTATAACTTTGCACTTCTGAGTCCTTTATTCCCCTTCATAAATTGTTGCTTGCAATGAAAGTAAACAGTGTTTTCTTTTCCAAGTATCCTGTATCCTACTCCTACACCACTGTCTGGCCCTTTGAGAATCTTACTAATCCTTCGAGGTCTCCCCATGTCCTCCAAAATTCAAATTCTCCCAGCTTCTAAGCCAGAATCTCCTCCTCTGAACTTCAGAACAATTTTCCTGTCCGTCTTTGTTTAGTGTGAATCCTTTGCTCCCTGTGGGGATGCATTCTCTCTTCTAGTACACCTGCTTCTTCAGGGCAGTGACTAGGTCTTATTCAGCTTAGTCCACACTGCCTGGCAAGCTGCTTGTACTAGCATCTAATAAAGGTTTCGTGAATGACTGAATGAACACATTTGCCAGGACTTGTCCCTCGGGCGGGCCACAATAGAGGAAGTGTGCAGCTCCAAGCTCACTTTAGAGAAGTTCTCATCCAAAAAGATGTACATTATTGAGGAAACCAGCTTCTGCCTTTCAGGATTTAAGCTTATGTCCAAGTTAGTTTTTAACAAAGTTAAACCAAATTCAGCATACTTCATTTTTCTTAAAATGCACTAAGTGACATAGTTTTAATAGGAAGAGGGTATGCTATAGTAAACAGACTACGGGCTTTGGAATCAATCAGACATGGGTTTAGGTTTTTTTGCCTTTCCAAGCTTTAGTTTGTTTCTTTCTTTTCTTTTTAAAAAAATATTGTATTTATGTATTTATTTTAGAAAGAGAGAGAGAGCGAGCACAAACAGGGGAAGTGGCAGAGGGAGAAGTAGTCTAGACCCTAAGGTGGGGTTCAATGTGGGGCTCGATCCCAGGACCCTAGTATCATAACCTGAGCCTAAGGCAGACACTTAACTGACTGATCCACCCAGGTGTCGTATCTTCATCAGTTTATGTTGAGTTTACCCATAGGTCCCAGACTGAGGCTTTTATAACAATAACTAAGTTCTGTATTCTATGTCCTTGGCTCAAGGTGAGTGGCACTTCCTGACTTCTCAGCTCTCCCTGTAGTAGTGTCTCTCTATTTCTTCAGCACACTTCCTCTTAATGGTCTTTTACTTTTTACTCTGGGCAAGAGTCTTCATTGCTGTATCGTTCTCATGGGGATTTGGAAAACTTTGATTTATTATTTCTTGATTTATAGGCTTATGGAAGATTACTGCTGGAGGCACCTTAAAAATCAACGAACCTAGGGACCTTAAATAGAGATCAATTTCCAACATTGTTCTAGGCATGTATAGTCAATCATAACATTTTCTTCCCTGCTGAGGTCATACATGGTCTCAGAATCATAACATCACAATATTCCAGGTAGAAACTATCAATTCATCATCACGATCAATCCGTCATATAGGAAGTGGAACTTGCCTGACATCCTTGATATAGTTCAAAGTTATTATTTTGCTAATGGGACCCAAAGAGCAGTGTTGACTTAATAATGAAATGAAACTAGAACTCAAGTTACTTGACCCTCATGACTGTTGGTCCAGGATTTCCCTTTCCACAGGGTCACTGGTCCTCCTTCAATAGTCATTCAAGTCCTAGAATTTATAATCTGTTTTTTTGGAATTACCTAATAGTATTTAACAACATGATTAAAAAGTATGATGCACGTGTCTTAGCTTTATGAAAAAGACACCTAGGCTTTCATAGATGTTATAAGCTCTTGAAGAAAAGGTCCTTTGTTATACTTTGCATCTTTCACAAGTTCTAGCCCTGTGTCTGGCACGTGGTAGGTATCCAACAAAAATTCTCTGATATACATTCAACTATATAGGTGAAACAAACAGGACTCTGTGTTTAAATTCCTACTAACAAGCAGTGGAAAATCCTGCTCTCTTATTTATAAATAGTATTTATTTGAAAAGACTGCATGCATATGTACCCTCACTTTTTTTTTTAAAGAGGGACACCTTATGTTTAAATAAATTCCCATTTCACCCAAATGTTTTGAGAGTAAATTGTTATGTCAATGATTGGGTTGCTTGTGACATTTATACTTAAGAATACAAGGGGCAGTGTTGTGGTTTGGGGCTCCAAAGTCCTGAGAAATGATAGCTTTTCTTTTTTATGTTTTTCATGGTGACATCTACTGACCATAACTTGTAGTTCTGTGTGATGCTCGCAAGCCAGAATTCTTAGGACAGAAAGATAAAGGAAAAGAAAAGAAAGAGCATAAGGAAGAGAGAAGGGCAGGTAGGGGGCAGTATTTTACAATACAGCAATGAGATACTTGTTTTATCACTTAAAAATAGATCTTAAAAGCTGTACAAGCCACAGCTGACATCATATTTAAAAAGATTGAATGCTTTCCCCTTATGGTCAGGAATAAGGCAAGGATGACTGCCCTTGCCACTTCTATCCAACATTGATCCAGAGGTTCTAGCCAGGGCAATCAGGCATGACAAAAAAATAAAAGTCATCTAGGTTGAAAAGAAAGAAGTAAAACTTTCTTTTACATATGGCATAATCTACATATGTATATAGAAAGTGCTGAGGAATCTACCAAAAAAACCTATTAGAACTAATAAATAGGTTCAGCAAGGTAGAAGAATATGATTTATATACAAAATAATTACATTTCTATACATTTGAAGCGAACAAAACAAAAATGAAACTGAAAAGGTAATTCACATGAAAAAAAAAAAAGAAATTGGAATCCTACCTCATATTGTATACATAAACTAAATCAAAATGGATCAAACACCCAAATGTAAGAACTAAAACTATAAAATTCTTAGAAGAATATATGGATGTAAATGTTCATGACCTTGGATTAGGTTCTTTTATATGATAGTTTCTTCTATATGATACCAAAAACACAAGTAACAAAAGAAAAATACGTAAATTGGACTTTATCAAAATTAAAAACTTCTGTACACCAAAGGACACTAGCAAGAGAGTGAAAAGACAACCTACAGAATGAGAAATAATTGGAAAGCATACATTTGATGAGAGATTGATATCCAGAATATATAAAGAATTTCTATAACTCAACAACAACAAAACCAATTTAAAAATGAGCAAAGGATCTGAATAGACATTTCTCCAAAGAGAATATAGAAATGGCTAATTAGCACACAAAAAAATGCTCAACACCAATAGTCATTAGGGAAATGCAAATCATGACCACAATGAGATACCACTTTGGACCAAATAAGCAGAAGGACATATAACAAGTGTCGGTGAGAATGTGGAGACATTGGAACCCTCATACACTGATGGGAATATAAACAGGTACAACCATCTTGGAAAACAGTCTGGAAGTTCCTCAAAATGTTAAACCTACAGTTTTTATAAGACCCAGAAATTCCACTCCATACCCAATGGAAGTAAGAATATTTGTCCACACAAAAATGTAACACAAACGTTCACTGCAAAATAATCCAAAAAATGGAAAGAACCCAGATGTCCATTAACTGATGAATAGATACACTAAATGAGATATATCCTTACAATGAGATATTGTTTGGTAATGAAAAGAAATAAAGTACTTATACATGCTACAATATCTGTGCATGAGAACATTACTGTGAACTAAAAGGAAGGAGCAGTCACAGAAGACCACATGGTATATGATTCCATTTATATAAAATATCCAGAATAGGCAAATCTATAGATAAAATAGATTAGTAGTTGCCTAGGGCTGGGTAGGGTAGAGGTGGGGATGAGGTTGGGGGGCCATTGGGAAGTAACTACTTTAGGGATTCTTTATGAAGTAATCAAATGTGATTGTAGTGATGATTGTCTAACTAAATATATTAAAAATTTCCAGATGGTATACTTTAAATTAGTTAATTGCATGGTATGTGAATTTTCTCTCACTAAGGTTATTATTAAAATAGATACATGTGCATATAATGCTTTAATTTCAATGATTAAATTTCACTTGTTAATTCTCTTCTATGTCTGTCACAACAATCCATGTATTCACTTAGATGATCCATATATATATGAAATATATATATATTTCCATGACCACTGTCTTAGCTTTAAAATGTGCAACAGACTACACATGTTTGTGAAGAGCAGGTAGGTATCTTTTATGAAATCTATCCTTTTAAAACAATTTAAAAGAAAAAGGTAAATGAAACCACTAAACTATCTCTTTGCTCCTTCAGTCTAATTACTACATCAGTTTCATCAACATATCATTTCTGTGGACCACTGGCAGCTTTACCCCCATTATTTAATATATTTACCACAAATCTACTTCATCAGAGAATACATTATTACTTTTAGCAGTACATTTATAACAGTTTTCTACTGTCTGGTAGCTCCATAATTTCTTTGCTACTGAAAGCCTAAATGTTAATTATGCTTAAACTCATGGTAGCTGAGAGAACTTAATATTTCGATTATTTTGTACCTACCCCTTTTGAATCAATCACTCCAGGTTTCGCATTAAACTTCACTGTCTTCAACCGGGCACGTTCCTTTCTTTCCACCCTAAAGAAAATTGAAAATAAAGAGCTGATCACATGGCAAGGCATTTATGAGTAAGTTCCCTATTTGTTTTAAAGATTTTATTTATTTGACAGAGAGAGAACAAGCAGGGGGAGCAGCAGAGGCAGAGGGAGAAGCAGACTTCCCGCTGAGCAGGGAGCCTTATGCGGGGCTGGATCCCAGGTCTCTGGGATCATGACCTGACCCGAAGACAGATGCTTAACTGACTGAGCCATCTAAGCGCCTTGAGTTAGTTCCTTATTAAATGAAAAACACCTCTTATTCTACAGCTCAAATACATGTATTCTAAAGTATTTCTGTTCCTTTGTTCAATATAAAAAGTCTTGGTATACTGTCTCTAAGAGGCTAACATATCCCTTGAAATTTCTGTGTTATATGTAAGGAGAGTCACAGTGATTGGAAGAAACGAGGAAGGAGAAAAACTATTTGTTACTTAAATGCCTGAAAAAAAAAAACCAACTAAAAATCTATTATAAGAAATCACAGTGCACAGAGATGAACATCTAAAGTGAAGATTACATTAACTTTTCTATTCTCCTCTGCTCCCCTCTCACACTTCATCTCTCCTACTCTTTTCTTTCTGTTTCGTTTTTCTTCCCCTCCCCTTTAGGAACACTAGGGTATTTACCTTCACCTTAAAACCAAACATAAATTCAAGATTATAGGTAATCTTGAATTTTTTCCTTTTCCCCAGTGCTGTTTTCCTGTCATCGCTGCAATTTGTATCATCGTACCTGACACTTCATTCATTCATCAAACACTCATCGAGTGCCTACCACATATCAAACAACGAGCTGGGGGACAAAGAAAAAAATTAAAAAGCATGACTGCAATAAACACACAGCAATGTGCTCCTGGTAGAAATAGAGACATAGAGACTGATAATGTTGCACAGTTAAGATTGTTGAGAGCAATCGGTGGGGTTGGGGGTGGGGCATCTAATCTTATTGGAGGGTGAGAAGGAGGGGTAGAAAGCATTGGGGTGGGCTTCTTGGAAGAGGTGTCAATCTATGTGAAATTTGAAGAGTAAGAAAGAGCTTGTCAGTAGTAAAAGTTTAGGGAGAGTTTCCCAGACAGGAGGAACAATGCATACCATGACCTGGTGATATAAGCAAGATAATGATTGCAGGAAGATTCTGGTATTGGGTATATACAGGATGGGATGTGAAACAGCGAGGTGGGTGGCGGGGCCTCCTTTTAAAAGAGATCCATCCACACTAAGGATTTGGGCTTTTTCTTTGGGGAATCCTCATAAGTTATTAGAGGATATAAAGCAGAGAAGTGATCAAACAGATTAGTATTTTAAATAATTAATCTTGGTGGAGGAGGAAGATAGATGGCGGATAGGGTTGAAAAAGAGGTAAAGAGAAGTTAGGTATCTCCTCGATTTCTTTTTTCTTTTCCTTTCTTTTCTTTTTTTTTTTTTTTTGGCTTAAGCCTCTTCAGTTAGACATGATCACTCACTCCTTCCTTTAAGTCACAACAGTACTTATTTGTATCTTCATGTTGGTATTATCTCTTGTGTCCTTGTGTTTATTTTCTCAGTGCACATACAAAGCTGTCTGTTCCTTGAGTACAAACCCACATATCACTGCACAGTATACTGTACCAAGTCCTCAATAAACCACTGGTAACTAAAATGATCTTTGAGGCATTGTTTTAACTTGACTTTTTGCCTCAATATGGCTAACTCTAATTTCAAAAATGAGGAAAGAGAGAAGAAAAGCCCTGAATCTACAGAAATTAATGGTTTATAAAATCTAAGCTATTCATAGATCAATAATTAACAACATATTGCTTTTTAACTGAGAGCTCTTTTGTGTTCCCAGCTGGAACAGAGTGAAGATTAGGGTTTCTATAGTTACAGAACAGAGTTCAGAATATATTTCAGTGTGAGAGGAGAATATTTGAGTAGAAACAGCTGAACAAAAATTTTTATATCTAACCTCCGATATTAAAGCAATATGTTCCAGTGAGAGTTTCTACTTGTACCCGACATACAACAGTTGGGAAGAGCTCAAGGAAGCCTTCAGATAAGGTCAGCTGCCAAGTGGAAAAATGCTCACTGAGAAAATGCCTGTTCTAAGCGACTTCAGCTTTTCTCAGTTTTAATCCAAGTGCAAATGTTAATTCATATTCATCTCTCTGGATCCTTCTAAAACTGTTCTTACAGCCCTGACTTTATCCTGGCTTCTTTGCATTAACCAGGCTAATTATGGGAAACACTCGTACATTAGATGATGCCAAAATGACATGCAGAGATACATGGTTATTTGATCTGGCTATGCAAAAAATTCTGCATGAACTCACAGAACTCATAGGGCTCCAAACATATATTAGGCTGAAGTCAGGATTCTAAGAACTGTTTGGAAAGAGCATTCTAATTTTTGCTTCCAGGTTTCCACACTCACCTTTTTCAGATTTCTTAAGAAATGTCCCTATTAGGCCGTCTTTAGTGGTTCATCTCTTATTTTTTTTTAAATTTTATTTATTTATTCATGAGAGAGAGAGAGAGAGAGAGAGAGAGAGAGAGGCAGAGACACAGGCAGAGGGAGAAGCAGGCTTCATGTAGGGAGCCCGACGCAGGACACGATCCCAGGACTCCAGAATTGCGCCCTGGGCCAAAGGCAGGCGCTAAACCGCTGAGCCACCCAGGGATCCCCAGTGGTTCATCTCTTACATTTTAAAAGAATTGCAAAGAATGTTTAGATGGACATACACACACACACACACACACCCCCGCTATTATTTGCTATGGTTTATTAATCTTCAAAGAGGCAATAGAAAAAAAAAACAATTTTAAAGTGCTACTGTAGGTGGCATGGTTTGAGCTCATGAGGAAGTTGGAAATTTTTGCTTTCTATTGGGGTTGGAAGTTTCACTAACAATAATGATGATAATATAAGTGTTGGCTGAAGTTTTAACATAATTATTAGTGAAAAATTCCTTTTCATTTATATCCTTTCATTTGGTTCTCACAATAACCAAGTGATGTAGATATTATCGATCCCATTTTATAGTTGGGAAAGCCAAGACTTGAAGCTTGCCAAGTTTCAAAAGTGGTAGAAATAGGGCCTGAACAAACATCTGCTAAAAGATAACTTGAGTTTCTGTTCACATCTAGTCAGTTTGGGAAAGAGCATTCAAGGATCTTCCATGTATGCCTTCTGCAATGGGAATTCTCAACACAACTGAGATTGTGGATGAGTCATACACAGTTTTAAGGCCAACACTGATCTTCAGAAATCTGTATTAAATTTTTTCACAAATGATAACCAAACTTTTCCCTTGTATCCCAATATTCCAAATGTCCTGAATTAAATAAACCATAACCAAATGCAAGTATATAATCACTTACATAACACCATAACCATAACAGGTTGGGCTTTAAATTATTATTGTTATTTTTAAGAGTGTGAGTGCAGGGGGACAGGAAAGGGGAAGAGGGAAAGGAAGAGAGAGAGAATCCTAAATAGACTCCATGCCCAGTGTGGAGCCTGATGCAGGGCTCGGTTCATAACCCTGAGATCATGACCTGAGCTGAAATCAAGATTCAGATGCTTAACCAACTGAGTCATCTAGGCACCCCTGGGCTTTAAAATTTAGAATAAACTTTAATGCTGAAATTTAGGTTAGCTACATGATTATATGCATCATTATAAATATTGAATTACATCATAAATATTGAATTAATTTCTCTCCTTGGCAGTCTTTTTGCATTCAGTACACCCCCATCATAGTTTTGCTTTCCCATCCCAGAGGCCCACATTGATTACCTCTCAGTGGTAGGTGGCTGTAGCTTATGTTTTCTCCTACATACCTCAGTCCCTTCCTCTCTTCTAGTGCTTCTTGGGATGCAGGTGGTTAGCTTATTGTTCAAATGAAAGTCAGGGCTGGGAAATAGGGCTCTAAATAATGCTGTTTTCTTTTAAGCACTAAAATCTCAAATATGAAGAAAGGAAAGCCCGCATCATTTGAGTATGCACAAAGTATTTGATGTTGTACTAAGTAAGCACTTTGCCTATATTAACTATACCTGCACAATGATCCAGGGCTTAAGATGGAGCTGGGCACATAGTAGGTGCTTAATGAATCTTTGTTGAATAAATGAATGAATGAACAAATACATGATTAAACCCTCAAGGAGCATTCTTGACATGGATGTGAAAATTGAGACTCAAGAGTTAAGTGACTTAAAAAAAAAAAAAAAAGAGTTAAGTGACTTGCCCTCAAACAGTTTTCAGCCAAAGTTATTTACCAGTTCTTGACTTTTTCACTTGGTAAGAATCTACATAAAGTTGAGCATCACCTTCTCTAATTATATTACTAAGTAGACTCCTTTGGCAGAAATAGATAATATTAAAGCCTACAGATCTTTACACATAAGGAAATGGTAGACCACCTGTATAGAAAGACTGAATCAAAATGAGAAGTACTGCCTTACTTCTCTCACACTCAAGAGGCAAGCAATTAATTAGATTATTTAAGCAGAAATAATCCTCTCCACCCTAGCTTGGTCACTGACCAAAATACTGAAAATATAAACTGGATTGCAAAATCTGAGCAATCAATTCTGACAGCTAGCATCTCTAGGGAGAACCAAATGGTCATGCTTCAATGAGCCCAACTGTCTCCCTCTACCCTCTCACCCATTTCCCATCTGGCATTTTCAGGTTCTGGCCAAACACACAATGAGGTCAGGCTTGGAGCACTGGATGATGGGAGCATCATTTGATGCTGGGTGTTCCTGTCCCGGGGCTCTACAAGGGTGGAAATGACATCCATGTGACTGGCCACAGGCTCTCTGTTAAGGGTAGGTGAATAAACCTTAAGGCAATGCTAGCTACAAACTTGTCATCTGAGAACCCAGGTGGCCATCACTATGAAGCAATGAATAAAGACTTAGATTAAGACGCTGTGGAACAAATCATATTTTGGCCAGTCACAAAAACTACATCGTCTCAGGAAACAGTGATTCTGTACTATGAGCTCAGGTTTTGAAATCATACAAGTCTGGGTTTGAATCCTGCATCTGTCACTTACTAGCTCTGTGACTTAGGGTAGGTCATTCAGTCTCTTAGGATCTTATGATTTATGTTGGTGAACTTAGAGTAGTGACACAAAAGTCAAAAACTCAAGGTGAATGTTAAACAAGATAATATGAAAAATGGTTTAGCACATTATCTGTGCTAACCACAGCACAGGAGTATTAAGAACTCCTAACAGACAATTCTAGCATAGTCTTGCTGTAGTGGAAAGTCATGTGGTCTTGCTATTAGAGAGACTTGGGTTCAGCCAGGGTGGGTGGTTGTGAATCCTTGGGCAAATTACTTGACTTCTTGGACCTCAGTTTCCTCATGAGGCTTTTGTGAAGATGAAATGAAATTGTGTATTTGAAAGCACCTGACACAATACACGACTGGTTCTATGTCAGATGGAATTTGTGCCTATCTGCTGTCCTTTCACATTCCTTGACCCCTGCTATGGACTGAATGTATTGGTCCCAAGTTTCTGCGTTGAAGCTCTAATCCCCAATGTGATGGTATCTGGAGGTGGGGCCTTTGGGAGAGAATGAGGTGAGGAGGGTGGAGCCCTCATGAATGGGATTAGTGCCCTTATAAGAAGAGAGAAATGATCTTCCTGTTAGCCATGTGAGGGTACAGCAAGAAGGCTATCCACAAACCAGGAAGAGGGCCCTCAGTGGGAACCCAAATAGCCAGTGCTTTGAAATTTGAAATTTGAAATTGGACTCTCTAGCCTTCAGATCTGTGAGAAATGAATGTCTATTGTTTAAATCACCCAGTCTATTGCATTTTGTTAGGGCAGCCCAAGTTGATTAGGATAGCACCTCTAGTTACAAAGAGCCCTCATTAACCTAATCACAGTGTAGCTGTGTCTTAGGCGCATGTTTAGTCCCACAAAAATGTGACTCCAGTTGGGCTCCAGTGACCCAATGAAAGTGCCTGGCACACAGACACTGCTCAAAAAATGCTTGCTAAATTAAATTTTGTTAAGTCTTATTTTTGTAACTTTAGGAGGAAGGACTGCATATACATTGAGAATACCAATTTTGTTGGAGTGGCTGGTGACTCAGTTGGTTAAGCATCCAACTCTTGATTTTGGCTCAGGTCATGATCTCAGAGTCATGCAATGGAGTCTCGTGTTGGGCTCTGTGCTAGGTGTGGAGCCTGGGTAAGATTCTCTCTCTCCCTCTCTCTGTGTGCCCCTCCCTCCTTTAAAAAAAAAAAAAAAAAACCAGCATCAATTCTGCAGCCTGAATTCAAATCCCAGTTCTGCCACTTAGTAGTTGGGCAATTTCTGGCCAAGTTAATTAACCTCTCTAGCCTCAATCTCCTGAAATGAAATTATAATATCTCATAGGGTTTAATGAGGTTTAAATAAGTACATTGTAAAGGGCTTAGAACAGTATCTAGCATGTTCTAGGAATGTTTTGTTAAATAAAATTTCTTCATTATCTTAAAAAAAGGATAGAAATAATTTTCACACTCTCCATCATGGTTTTGTTGGGATGATTAAATGGAATCAATAGAGAAACATATTTGTAAAGGGTAAAGTCATGCCCTTATGTTACTCAGTTTGAGATTTTCCCAGACCAGCTCCACTCACTGAACTATACTCAGAAAAGAGGCTAGCAAGGAATTAAAGATTGAAAAAATTTAACCCCAATATAATAGTAAACCATGTTTTACCAGCTCCCACTTATTCTGAGCTGTAGTTGTAAGATGCTAAATGTAGTGTGAAATGAGGAAGCCTTGCATAAGAATTCTTTGTGGGGTAGGAATATAAATGATTTTTGTTTCTTTTTTATACTTCTAAAAAATTTCTCACTTTCTTATAATGAAATGTGTTACTTTTATAAACATATAAAACAATAATGATAGCATTTCCTGAAAGGATTAAAATCCTAAGGGAAAAAGTTGCCAGAAATTCATTTATAGCCATAAACTCTCTCTCCCTCTCTCTCTCTCACACACACACACACAGGGGAAAGCTACTATAACATTCATGAGATAGAATGCAAATAAATATCAACATTAAAGTCACTAGACAAACCTATTTTTCAGGCTAGCTGTAGTATGGTTGTTAAGATGGTTTTTATCCAAAATAGGAAAGAGACCACTTAAGAACGACCACCAGCAGGTGGAAAATTGTCTCAAGAAGAATAGCATTGAGAATGTTCCTTGGGGGGAAAAATAAAGTATCATTGAACAAATGAAGGGCTATTGACAAGACTGGTTAGAATCACAGAACCTCTGGGTTGGAAAGGGTCTGAAAAATTGTGTAGTTTAACTCTCTATCCAAAGCTTGAATCCCTTTTACTATATTTCCTGACACCAGACCTTCTATTATCAGAATCACCTGGAGGGATTTATAAACAGATACAGATTTCCAAGATCAACTCCAGATGGACTGCATTAGAATATTTGTGTGTGTATGTACATGTGTGCACGTGTGTGTACACACACATACATACATGCACACACAGAGGAGAGAGTCAGAGAAGGAGGGAGCGGGCACTTCTGTTTTTATAATGCTCCCTTGGTATGAAAACCACTATTGTGGTTCACTATCTTCCCACGTAATCCATATCATTTCTACACAGCTCTGACTAGTAAAACAATTTCTTTAAAATGAGCTGAAATCTATTCCCACATAGCTTTTTTTCCTCTATTCCATTTCTATCCTTGGGGCCATATTCAGTAGGACAGCTCTTTCTTCTATAGAGCAGCAGCTCAGAGAGCTCTGATGAATTAAATCGAAGCAAACCAAAATGCACGTTGCCTTGACTTTTTTTTTTTTAAGTAAATGGAAATGGAAAAACAGAATACAAACTAGTACTGAGAGACACTGCTTTGAATATACATCCTTTGAGAAAACCCTATAAGCCATAGCACAAACTTAGAATGTCCACTCAAAACAATTTCAGCCAACTATTCTGGAGCCCAGAGGTTTAATGAAAGTGACCCAGAGAACTGTCCGGTGGTAGGAGACTCCCAGACAGGGGTACGGGAGGCAGGGAGGTTCTCTGGAGTTTCAGTGGCTTCTTCATGGCTCTTCCCCACTAACCATGATGGAGCAGCTGTGTGACAGTCAGCCTGCTGTCGTCTTCCCACATTTTGCCCGGGGCTGTATGGCCAAAGACAGAGAAGGATGGGAGACCAGTCTTCTCTGGGGTGCCAGCACTCCACAGAGTCATTCTTGGGCATAACTGACCTCTTCCTACTATGGTGTAGGCTAGCTCACCTGCTGGGTTGCTTTGAGCAGCACTAGGGTGCTTAACTTCACTGAGGACTCTTTATAGAGGCTTTTGGGGTATTTGGATATGAGGAAGAAAGCCCTTGAGAAACCTGCAGTTTGAGAAAAGTTGATGACTGCCTTGAGGAAACATTATTCCTGGCTTTAATTTCAGAACCATATCTCTTTACTGGGTTACAGACAAATTTATTTCATGGACAATATCTTGGTGCCAAAAAGAGATTCACGGGTAGAAAAGTTCCTCCCTGGTCATGATGACTAGAAGCTGCTGGGTCCCATGAGGGAGTTGGCTGTTTCAAAGTTATTTCTGCCTTGTGAAAGCATAGCTGAAGGAATGTTTAGAAGAGAAAGAGCACAGTAGTCTTGACTCCAGAAACACATATAGAACTAAATATCTGATCGAGTGAAGGTGGGAGTTGCGGGGTGGGTAGGGAACAGGAGTAATGGAAACAGTAAAATACAATTATAAACCCCATCTTAGACCTCACCAGATTATTTGACAGCTCATATCCCAAGCATCTGAATTTGTATGAAGGTTTTTAGGTTTTTCCCCCGTCGATATTTGAACATAATACATAGAAAGGAACTTTGCTTCGTAAATTATACTTTATTTGGCTTTCACCTGACCTTTCTGTAAAGTCGTCTTGCAAATCTGAACCTCTGGAGTAACACCTGAGTGTGTAAGTCAGCATATGTGCTTAGATAATCTTGAACATGTGGATGCTGGTATACATTTTAGGAAGGCGGTGTAAGCAGATTTCCTTTCTTTCTTTATGCCTTATCACAGTCATCAGTTTTGGCAAAACCCTAATATGAGAAGAGTGAGAATATTTAACTCATGTCACCTGTCACCACTGACAATTTTCCTGCAGATTGACTATCCTACTCAAATGGTTATTTTGTGAACAGTTTGTCATATCTTCATCTCCCTCATATCCACTCCCTAGATAGCTAAAAAGCAAGCACTATGAAATAGAAAAAGCATTTTTACCTCCGTTTGCTGGGGATGACCCCCATCTCCTCACTGTCCCCCTCCAGCGTGACTCTCCTGGCTTGCCACCACTCATCATCAGAGGCGTTGATAACATGGAGAATATCTCCATACTTAAAACTAAGTCCTTGACTTGGCAGCCCACTGTCCTTGCTCTTGTCATAGTCAAACATGGCTCTGTAGAAACGACAAGAGAGAACATCGTTAGGAACCTCTGCAGCACAGATTTGAAATTCACCATTTTGATTACCCACTCTTGCCCTGAGGATCCTTCATCCGTTTAATACCAGCTCCCAGAACTGACTCCCAGGATTGCAGTCCACATTCCTACTATGGCAGTCACAAATCAGCATTGGTTCCTGCCTCTCTGTGGAGGCTGCAGGGGCAGCCTCTGGACCCCTAAAACTGGGGTACTGCTTCTTTTCTTGGAGATCACCATATATGGCAAGGTGATAATGGGAGATGTGGCAAAGGCAGTTTGGTCTGAGATTTTGTTTCCCTCCCACTACAATCAAATTTTAAAAGTTACTAAAAAGAAGGAAATAATGAAGAATAACATGGCCATCTTTCCGAATGGAGCATTTTGTGTTATGAACAAATCCTCTCAGATGTATCAGTCTGTACAACTCTTTCCTTTGTGACTGGGAAAAATGGTAATAACTTAAATGCTATCCACAGGGAACTGTCCTGTTTCCACTCACTGGACTATGGGACCATTACTGAGGTTGACACTACGTTGTATGTCTGAAACTAATAGAACACTGTATTATACTGTATTATATAATTATAAATTAATTATACTAGAACTCAATTAAAAAAACAAAATGCTAATTAAAACCACAAAAACATAAATAAAAATAAAATAAATTGAAAGGTTGCAGAGGTTAATCTAATGACACGAGTAAGTGCTCAAAATGTAATCATGAAAAAATGCGATTACACCTATGTTTATGTGTGTATTTATAGATAGATCAAAATTATATGGATAAGACGAATCTTTTCGCTTCCAGAGAATGAATGCTAAGCC
This sequence comes from Vulpes vulpes, assembly GCF_048418805.1. Taxonomy (NCBI): domain Eukaryota; kingdom Metazoa; phylum Chordata; class Mammalia; order Carnivora; family Canidae; genus Vulpes; species Vulpes vulpes. The sequence continues at coordinate 34,300,540 of NC_132790.1, forward strand.
TACTTCAGCATTGCACTCATCACTCTGAATTGTAATGCTGGCTTTACATACCATGTTTCCCTCCTTAAAGAGCACATGCTGAGCCCTTGCTAAGCCTAACACACTGTAACATGTATGAATTGGTGGAGTGAGGGAATCGCAAACAAAAGTGAAATAAATGATGCCCAAGACCTTAGTAGGTAGGTGTTGCCTTAAGCAACTGACAATTTGTCTCAAAATCTTCTATTGCCTGACTCCTCCTGTGTCGCTCACACACCACCACGTACGGCATACGATTTCTCAGGAGAAGCAGGTTTTGCCATCTCCCTGCTTATTCCCTTTTGATTCCATTCTGACAGTTTCCTTAGAATGTAGTAACTACTATGCAAGCAAAACTAGATAGATCTGGGGAAAAGATTTTTCTAAGATCACTGAAGACCAAATACGGTTCTTTTCCTTTCTTCTTTTTTATTTTTTCCTCATGAAAGAAATGTCACATCTGCTGTCATGGCAACCAAAAAGAGCTGAAGACAGCATGTAGAGTTCTCAAATATTGTAGGAAAATTTGAATTACTTGCAACACAGCTCCTTCTTCCATTAACTCTGTCCCTAAGTAATGGAATTGGGGGAGAGTTTCTTGGTCTAAGCTCCCAGAATGACTCACTTCCACCTCTACCATCTGCATCTTCCCTAAGGAAGACTTTGGCAAAGCTCCACCCAGGCAAAAAGGGGCTGAGAGGGGGCAGAGGCCCACTTCTAACGCTGTTACTGCTCTGGCTGGGTGATGTGACATAAATTAATTAGCACTCCAGAGCCATGGGTTTTTGTAATGCAAAATTAGTCCAATAACTACGTTCACACGGAGCTGCTGTGGACATTAATAAGACATGTGAGGCACCCAGCTCATGATCGGGGCCGTGTAGCAACTGGAGCATAGTGGTTAAGTATATAGACTCCTGGGTCACACTGTTAGGGTCATTTCCTGGTTCTACTACTTCTTGGCCAGTCATATAGCTGGTTATCCATGCAAGCTACTTTAACTTTCTTAGGCCTCAGATTCCTCACATAACAATAATGATAATAGTACCCCCAATATGAAATTGTTGTATGGATGAAATGTTATATATGGTAAAACATATAAAATTAAGCATGTACAACAATGCCCAGCACATAGTGACAATCAATAAGTATGAATTATCATTATTATCTTGCCTTTCCCCTGTGAGTGGATATTCTTAAAAATCTTTTCTATAAATTCTACTCTGTGCAAAAAAGAGTTAACATAGCAAGCTTGAGATTTCTATCCTTAAAAAGACCAGTCTGCAAGGGTGGCTCTTAGCTGAGATTTGGGAAATTAGATTTTGGGAAGCTTCTCACTATTTCCTATTAAGAATGGCTCACCACACATAAACTCTTTGTATAAACAACATTCAAACTGAACATTTACTATTCTTCTTTTTTTTTTTTTTTAAGATTTTATTTATTTATTCATGAGAGAGAGAGAGAGAGAGAGAGAGAGAGAGAGAGGCAGAGACACAGGCAGAGGGAGAAGCAGGCTCCATGCAGGGAGCCTGATGCGGGACTCCATCCCGGGACTCCAGGATCACGCACTGGGCTGAAGGCGGTGCTAACCTGCTGAGCCACTGGGGCTGCCCATCATTTACTTTTCTTCTTTGAGTCTGGAATTGTGGTACAGGCCAGGCAGAAGGTGACTACATGATCAGCCCCCAGTAAAAACCCTGGACCCTAATGGGGTCCAGCTGATTTTATGGAGAGGGCAATGGGGAGCCTTGGGCAGAATGAGAGCAGAGCTGGGGCAGGAATTACAGGAATGGCACCTCAGTCTTCCCCAAAAATAGGCTGGCATCACCCAACTCCCATGAGACAGATAAGGATACTCGAGGCTCGCAGGGCCCAAGGATTGCCTCAAGGTCACACGGGTGGCAGAAGTCAAGGTGGGGCAGCTTGGAGCAGGTGCAAGATCCTTCTACAAGCTGGGTGAGTTCTCAGTGGGGGAGTCAGGGTGAGGTGACTGGGTCACCCTGAACCCTTCCCTTGTAGACAACATTTTACACCTGGTGTCACAATTTGTTGCTGGAGGAATTAAGCATGTCCCATGTGACTCCACTAGGAGAAGACTCTTGGAGGCTTTTGCCCAGTTTCTTCTAGATTTTGTCCCCAGTTCCTTTCCCTTTGCTAATTTTGCTTTGTGTCCTCTTGCTATAATAAGTCATAGTCCTGAGTATGACTATGCTGAGTCCTGTGAGGTCTGCTAGTGAATCATTGACCCTGGGAACTGTCCTGAGGGTCTATAGATTGCAAATCATTTTCACTTACACTACCTCATTTGTGACTCAATGCATTCCGACAAAGAAGGTATGATGGATATAGTACTATATCCCCTTTTTATAGATGAGGGAGAGTCTAGCTTCGGCAACCTCAGGCTGGAGCTTGAGTCTTCTGATCTGGAGTCTTAGTGCAATGCTCTTCATTTTCTTCTTCACCAGGCCTCCCATTCCGACCTCAGTCTGAGAGGTGGTGACAAGGTAGCAAGGATGATGACCATGATGGCTACCACTACTTATGCTCACATTAGATAGCTTGGTATTTTGTATTCGCTGTCTTATTTGACATCATAAGAACTTGAAGGTAAAAATTAATATCCTCATTTTACAGATGAGGGAAGGAAGCTCAGGACACTAAGGCACCTGCCCTAGGTCACATGTACGCATGTGGTGGAGACTATATCTAGAATATGGTATGTCTGCCTCCTAAATCCACATTCTTGGACATTCCATTGTAAGGCTCAGTTTTTCAGCCTGTTGTCCTCTGGTGGTGCTCACAATTTGGCAGTACCAGGAACTCTTAATCCCTCTTCAAGGCTGACCACTTCCCTGACCCCCTGCTCCCAAATCCCCAAAGCTCTTTTACTGCCCAGTTCTTGTCCTAGTATTTTTTATCCTAAGAGTCTTTGAACTTCTGGTTTAGCTCCAGGCTCCTTCTGTATATAAAGTGTGGGGAGTGGAGGGAGAAAAGCCCTCAGGAGAGCTGGCATGTGGTCACCAAGAAGGCAGGCTCTAGGGTTGGACTGCCTGGGTTTGCAACTTTTTAACCATGTGATTTTAAGCAAGTTCCTTAGCTTCTCTGGGCTTCAGGTTTCCTTAATTATAAAGCTGGTATATAATCACACCAGTTACTTCAAAGAGTTGTGAGGATTCAATGAAATAGTAAACGGAAAGTACTGCAACACCAGCCTGGCACATTTTTTGAGGCTATGCTCAAAAAATGGCAGCTACTCTTACTATTACAATTGTTTTTCTGAAAAATGTGCTGGCCTTGAATCAGGGGATCTGAGTCCCAACTGTGCCACTTAGTAGCTGTCTTGTGGACTGTGTATAAAGACATCTAAAACATTTCTCTACCCTCAGGCCACAGTACAGCACGGGGCACATAGAAGATCCTCAATATGGGTCTGTGGAAATGTTTCAGATAAACTTTAAAAGTCCTGCTTCTCTCAAGCCTGTGTCCTTATGTGTAAGGGAAGGGAGTAGAGACTGTTTCTAGTGGTCCCTACCTGGCTAGACATTCAATCTATTGTGCTCCATTCTAGTCCCAAGAATCTCTGAGGGAAGGTTTCCCCCTTCTGTCTTCAGTGATAGGTGTCCCTGGAGAAGGGATTCAGTAACACGCTCTTCCCCAGTTTCATTCATCTTGGACAATCTGCCCCTCTAGGATTACTGATTTCAGACTTGTCAGGTCCCTGAGAAGAAGCAGCTGATACATTTCAGCAGCTTCTGGCTCCTTTGGCTATTAATGGATCTTCATGTCTGGGAAAAATGCTACAGTGCCCCATCACCTAATTTTAAAAAGCGATAAGCTGTTTTTAATTTGCTTTATGTGCTAATTCATCTCAGCAACTTTTATAAAATGCCATTAAGACTCACACTTCATACCCAGGGTGCTTTTAACAAGTCCATTAGACAAGTGGTATTAGAGAGGAATAATGCAATGTGTCTCCCATCCCTCCTGCCCCTCCTGCATTTATTTCACCATGTCATGGCCCTTTGCCAACTGGGGAAGTCTAGAAAGGTGAGTGAAGCAGTTGCTCATCCTCATGGTTGTGCAGCATGACTGGGAGACACCTGAGCACCTGATGAAAATTGTGCTTATTAAGTGCCCCATAACATGCAAAAGACTTTGTATTTATCATCTCACTCAATGCATTGGGGCAGGCAAGGCAGCATGTGGGTCATTTGCCAAGCTTTGGAGAGAGAAGAGGCCTGGGTTTATGTTTCAACTCTGCCATTCCTAGTTGTGAATTTAGGGCATGTTACCTAACCTCCTCGAGGATCTATTCACCATAGATGACCATTCCCTCAACTACGAAATGCCAAGAATGATGGCATTAATCAAGAGATTGTTACGAAGATACCACAATAGGGTGATGCATGTGAAATGCCCAACATCCACAGAAAAAGAATTCCACTTTGTTATGATTTCTGACAACAATCTTGCCATGTAAACATTTTTTATCTCGTAAAGGAAATGAGACCCAAAGAACTGAAGTGAAAGAAAACTAATAAGAAGCAGAAGCACGATTCAAATATAGATAGATGTGTCTGAATCAAAAGCCCATGGTCCTGGCTGAAGAATTCAGCTTACCATTCCTGACAAGGAATGTTGTGTTTAGACCTCATCTCCAGAGATTCCATGACTTGGTGATCACATTTATAATGACACCATGGATTGGATGTCAGGAGAGAGGCATGAGTAGCTTACAGGGTGCATATACAGTTCTCACAACTGCCCCACAATACCTGGATTAGCCTTATAATGCAGTTGAGGAAATCCAGACTTGCATAACTTGAACAACATGTCCAGTGGCACACCAGCTATCACGTGGTATGGCAAGACTGAATGCGAGAACTGTCTGTCTTCAAGGCCTGTGGACTTGCTTCACCAACCCCTCTGTTGTTTTTACATGCAACCGTCTCCAATCAAAACCACCCACATTTTCTATTAGGCTTAGACTTTAGTAGTATTTAATAATCATGGACCATAACAGCACACATGTTTTCTGTGTTGGTCAGAGGATGGAGTTCTGGCTATATCACTTTAGGGCTGGTATAGCAGAGAATCACAAGAGTGAAGAGAACCCCCAGGACTATGCCAGTAAGGACTGGAAAAATTACTTGATATGTCTTATGGTTACAGAACATATGGTAGGGAAAAAAAATTCCCTAACCCCTTCTCTATGAGAATGCCTACACTTTAATTTCCAGGACCTGAGAATATGTTACCTTCTATGGCAAAAGGGACTTGTAGATGTGATCAAAATAAAAGATCTTAATATGGGGAGAGTATCTTTGACTGATTGGGTCCAATTCAATTACATGAGGCCTTAAAAGTGGAAGAGAAGGCAGAAAAATAGATCAGAGAGATGTGACATGAGAAGTACATGGCGGCCATTGCTGGATTTGAAGACAGAGGAAGGTAATTTGTCATAGCAGCAATAGAAAACTAATAACAGAGGACAAGAAAGAGGATAATTTCATAGAGGGCAGGTAGAAGGCAAAGGTCACTAGTTTGATGATCCTGTCAAAGATTCTTTGGAACAAGAATAAATACTCAGAATAATAACGGCCTATTATTGGCTGGCCATGTGCAAAGTTCCTTTGTTTTACATAATTTCATCTTATTGAATCCATGTAAATAGCTTGTCATGGAAGTATGATTATTTCTACTTTGCAGTTAAAAAACTTAAGACTTTAAGTTCTTACACTTACAATTTATCCAGTTCTAACAAAAACCCTATTAGATAAATATTATTTGTCCTATGTTGAAATAGGAAACTGAGGCACAGAAGAAGCAGCCTTTTCCTTCTCTGCAATTGTAAAGCATTGTGTTTACACCTTTCCTGGGAAGCCTATAATGTCAGATCTTGAATGGGAATGTGTCTCACTTCCTCTACTGGTTAGAAGCTACTGAAGGTCAGGGACTCCCAGGTCCAGCCTCAGTACAGTCCTTGCAGAAGCTTTATAAATGAACCAATGAACCAGCAGATTACTCCCCTCTGTCCGGTGAACTTCTTTGGGCTGGGGAAGCCTTTGTTTCCATGACAACTTTAAGATCCATGCAGCAGAGTGTTTTGACTCAATTTCCTTAGTCTCTTGAAGTTGAGGCTTCTGCTTGATTAGAGGAGACCTGGTTTTCACCTCTCTATGCAGCAGGAGAGAGAAGAGCAGCAGAAGGTAAAATCTCTCTGCTCCATGCCACTATACCCGGCTTACATGGTTGTGTTCCATTGCTAAGGTGTGCAACTCAGGATAGTACAAAAAATGTAGATATTGAAGTGAAGAGTTATATTCGAGTACACCTCCTTCTAGTTGAGTGTCAAAGAGATTGGTCCACAACCAATCTGAGTCTTTATCAATGAATGGGCTTAATCATTCCTAGGTCTCAGCTCATTTGAGAGATGACATAGGAAAAGCCTTTAGCACACTAACTGCCAACCAATAGGTCCTTTACTTCACCTCTTCCCCACACTAGAAGTGAGTGAGTTATTTTTATAAGTATTGGCAAGAGATTGTAATACAGTGTTCTAAAAACATAACATAAAAATACATATACAATTAACTTTCTCAGAACATTTTCCTACCAGGGGGATGTGGGAAAGCAATCTGCACTGGGCGCAGAGAGATATGAAATTTAGGTGCTATTATTTAAAAAATTAGCCATTTCCAATAGTGTTTCCTTCTTAAAAGTATTCATTCACCCACCCCCGAGTCCAGTAAATGTTTCAAAAACAGAGATGGCACCCTGGAAGTAGAGAGAAGCTTGCATGGAGTTAGGAGAGCAGGGCTCTGGTTCTGGCTTCAACATAATTTCACTGTGTGATCTCAAGTAAGTTATTTAACTTCTTTGGGCTTCAGCTTCTATGTGATCGACAGTTCCAAAGCACCTGAATAAGGCATATTTGAGCTGTTGTGTTCCATGCCTTTGTCTTGCAAGGCCCTGTAGGGAAATCAGGTTAACTTTCCATGCTTCTGAGAGTATGTGTGTCTCCTAGGATTCACCTTGTAAAACTCACTCTGCTCTGTGCCATCTCCTCCATCAATCCTGGAACTTCTTTTCCCCCCTCTTACCTTCACTGGGAATTAAATGCCCCTTTCATAGGCTCTTATATCACATTGTATTGTGATTTTTAATCTTTGCAAATTCTAGTTTGCATATGCATGGAAGACGGGGAGGTTCATATTCATACTATCCCCAGGGTTGGCCCTGTAGCAGATATCCAGTAAAAATTATTTTCTGTTATTAAATTTGTCTCCTGTACTTCTCATAGGGCAATTCCTAGAATTCAGTTGTGTACACTCTTTCTTATGAAGGCACAGACAATTGGAAACAATAGGTAAGGAAAGCCTGAGCAGCATCCAGCACAGGCTTCCCTGCCTTTCTTAGGAGATGATGCAATGTTCCTGTCTCTCCAGTCAGAAAGCATTCACCTCAGGGTAGAAGGAAACACACAGCTCTGTACTGATTACTTTTCATGTCTCCTTGAGGAATCACATATACACCTGTGGATCAGTCATCATATACAGACTGATGGAACTCTAGTGCAGCCATTTACTTCCCCATCCATTCAGTAATGAATTGTCCTTAGTGAAAAGGGTAGCTGAATCCACCAGTGATGAGAACACATAAGCCTCTGTCAATCCTTGCTAAGAGGGCACTGACCAAGATGCTGTTTTTGAGTGAGTACTGAGGACACAGTAGGCCTTAAAATGCCCCAGGAACTGTGCTAGGTATTTATTATCTGTGATGCAAGAGATTCTGCTCTTTAAAGTGCTGGCATTGTTCCCTTTTTATTGAAGGGAAAATGCATTGTGTACCATGGACTGTGTTATCTCATGGGCTATGCCATTTAATCATTAATAACTTTATGAGGTTATTATAAGGTGCTCTGTAAGACCCTCTTCTCATCACACCAGACTGTTTTCTTCTGTGTTTGGAGGATACTGAGAACTTGTCAATTTCTACCAGACCCAAGGAGTCAGGCAGTTACTGTCATGACTCAAGTTGGAACTAATTGTGCACCAACTAGAGGTCCTCACAGCCTGGGCCTCTCTGCAGCTGTGGCATTTTGATGATAATCAGGGAAGAAGCATTACTTCCAGAGGCAACAACTCTCTCTCTCTCTCTCTCTCTCTTTCTCTCTGTCTCTCCTGAGTCACTAGTGCTTCCCATCCTCTAGGGACCAGTGAGAGCAGACTTCCTATGTCCAGAGGCCTGTGTGTTGATCATTTCAGACATGGCATCAGCAGAGTCTCCAGGGACAGGGCCCACTCCAGCTTGCTTCCTCTCTCAGGGTGTCCTAGCAATCTGTCAGGTTGGTTTACACGGTGGTGCTGACTGACAGGACTTCATCTGAGGAAAGCAGAGGCAAATCTGAACCTGTCCAAAGGCAGGGCTCAACAGACTAAGGCAAATGGTACTTCAGATTTCAGGGTTGGGAGAGGCTGTAAAAATTAATCGTCTTAAAATCATTGTCTTATCCCCCAAATGCCATCAGCTTGCTACTTAGAGATTGAAATATGGGAAAGGGAACATGGACAAGATGAATAGCCCAGGCTTTATGACACTTCTAAGAGCTTTTATGTGCTGGCTTTGTTTATCAGGCAATCAAAATACATTAATCAAGATATTTCAGAAAGGGTGACATAGCCCTGACTGCAGCCTTTTATTTCTGATCCAAGCTGAAAATGTATATCAAGCTTTGGTAGTCACATCTTAGGGTCTTACTGCTACAAATTAGTAAGCTTGCTGTGAGTGAAAAAAAAAAAAGAAATAGCTTTTTTTTTTTTTTTAAAGAGAAAGAGAGAAAGAGAGAGAATGTTGGGGAGGATGGGGAGGGAGAGAGAGAGAATCTCAAGCAGGTTCCAGACCCAGCACAGAGCCTGATGTGGGGTGTGATATCATGACCTGAGCTGAAATCAATAGTCAGGCACTTAACTGACTGAGCCACCCAGGCACCCTAACAAATATCTTGATACAGAATTTTATTATTGTGATACAATTATCATTTAAACATTTATTTTTTTTTCATTTAAACATTTAAATTTTTCTATAGAAGATGTATGTAAAGACCATGAGACATGGATGTCAGATAGTCCCGGGTTCAAATAGTGGCTCTGCCATTCAAAAACTATGTGGTTTTCCTCTCTGTCCCTGGGTCTCCAAAGATGCAAAATGAGAGGCAAGATCCCTGTCTAACAAAGTCCTTATGGGAATTACACATATTAGACATTTTAGAACCCAGTAGGTGCTCAATATTTGTTAACTTAGTCTAAAATCTAAATTTTTTTCCCTTAAATTCCATCCCTTTCTTTCTACTGTTGTGCACTAGAGCACAAACAAAGCAAGTCTACATCTGCCTTCCAATAACACTTTTATTTACTGACTGACAAGGGGATCAGCTGGTATGTTGCCTGGCTTAGAAAGATATTGGAGAACGTTCATTTCTCTCATGAGCATATGGAAAAGGGAAGAAAGACATCCAAGAAGATTTGACAATGACTACCCCCAAATCCTTAGCGTAGTTTATCAGGGTTGGTAATGAAATTCACATATCACACAACCAGACAGTTGGATTATCACTTCAGCTCTCCCAAGACTGAGCTCACTTTTTTCTGTATGAGTTTTCAGAAAACTGGATGGGAACAAACAGGTCTGGACTGAGGCAAAGGAAGATCTAGAACTTGGGAAAACTTTACCTTAAAATCTCACCTATGTCCATGAATGCTCCCATTATCACTTTTTGAATGAGGACAGATAGGATAGAAGGTGATTCCTTTCTCACCAGGTAAAAATATTCAGTTCCGGATGTAATTTAACTTTCACATGTGGATAGGAGATAAGAGCCATTAAATGTGGTGTTAATGACAGAATGCCTACTATGTGCCAATCACTGTGTTATTTGCTGAGAACTCAGCAGTGAACAAGAGGCTTGCTTCCTGTTCTCATGGAGCTCAATGTTGAGTTGAGAATACAGCTAAAGGTGTATTCATTCAGCTACTCACACATTCATTTATCCATTCAGCAAATACTTAACAAGCATGTACCAATGAGGATTCTAGGAGCTCCGGGTCTAGTGATGAATGAAGACAGACAAAAATTCCTGCCTTTATGGAACTTATATTCTAGTAAGCAGACATGAAAATAAGTACACAGCATAATAGGAATTGATACTTGCTATGGAAGAGTGAAAAATAGAGCAGAGAAAAGGGTATCAGGATTTTTAGATGGGTAGAAATGTGGTAGTGGTGTAGATGTTTACATCTTTTGAGTGGGGGTGTGGTCAAGGGAGTAGTTGCTGAGAGACAGGTGGGGCAAAGCTTGAAGGAGATGAGGGAGTATCATGAAGACATCTGAGGATAGTGCTCTAAGAAGAGGGAATAGCCAGTGCAAAGGCCCCAAGCAGAGTTAAAATTGAGCACAGTATATGCTATCACAGGAAATTAGTACAGGATCACAGAGCAGGAACCCCCTCAGGTGTTCAGAAAGGAGTTGATGAATGGCCAGTTCTCCATTGGACAGCACACCTGCCTACCTCACCCAACGGTGCAGGCATTTCCTTCAGGCATTCTCCTGTGGGAACCTCATCTCGGACAATAGTCATCTCACATCTTAAGGACTCAGTATCATCCCTCAGCTTCTCGTGCTTCCTGCCTCTTCTTGGAAGCAGGCACGTGAGCTGGGCCATGGAACATCTTCCCTTCTCTCAGACACTCTACCACAACTCACACCATGCAGAGGGATTTTTCAGCCAAGAATTATTCTTAACATTATTTAAAAAGTCAAAGCACTGACTAGATAGAAACAAGCATTCTGTAAATTTCAATCTATTCTATGAAATCCATAGGACTTTCTCTGGAACCCCTCCCTGAGCCTCTCCAGAGAGAGCTATCTATGCCCTTCTCCCAGACAGTTGCTACTTTGTACACAGTCTTGTTCTGACACTCAGCAGGCTACATTTTAGTTGATTTGCCTATGGGTTTGTTTTCCCTTCCATACTGCTCAATGCCTGAGGGTTAGGACAGTCTCATCCAGTTCTGTGTTTCTCAAACAGAGCTCTGAGTGGGAGGCACTCACAACACAAGGCTAAATAGAATTGAACTGAATTCAGAATGTAAGCTGTGTGTGGGGTGCCTGGGTGGCTCAGTCGGTTAAGTGTCTGCCTTAGGCTCAGGTCATGACCTCGGGGTCCTGGGATCCAGCAACCTGTTCAGCCGGGGGTATGCTTCTCCTTCTCCCTCTGCCCCTCTCCCCCACTCCCTGCTGTGCTCCCTGCTATATCTCATGCTCTCTCTCAAATAAATAAATAAAATCTTAGAAAAAACCCAAGCTGTGGGACCTTGGGAACATTACTTCAACTCCTTACATCTCTTTCAGTTACCTCATTTGTAAAATTGGGTTAAAATTTCTATATTTTATCAACTTTAAGATGAACCTTATTTTCATTCCCATCCCCATCTCTCTACAGTTAGGATGGATCTTTTTTTTTTTTTAAAGCATTTGAAAAAAGATTTTGTTTATTTTAGAGAGTGTGTGTGTGCAAAAGAGAGAAAGAGAGTGAGTGAGAGCGAGAGCAGGGGAGGGGCAAAGGGGGAGAGAATCTGAAGCAGACTCGGCACCTAGTGTGGAGCATGACGCTGGACTAGATCCCACAACTGCGAGATCATGACCTGCACCGAAACCAAGAGTTAAATGGTTAACCAACTGAGCCACCCTGGCGCCCCTACAGTTAGGATGTATCTTACCATCAGTGCTATCTCATAATTTAACTGACAGCATTTTTCCTTTCTTGGTGTCACATGGAGTGCATCTTACAATCAATGACAACCTAGATTCACTGAAAAGTGTAGAAACCATCTCACAGGCTGTTGTGAGGATTGATCGATTATGGATTAAAAAGCCCTCACAAGAGGGGCCCGTGGGTAGTACAGTTGGTTGAGCATCCAACTCTTGGTTTTGGCTCAGGTCGTGAACTTGGGGTCATGGGATTGAACCCCTCATTGGGCTCCACACTCAGAGTGAAGTCTGCTTGAATTTCTCTTTCCCTCTGCCCCTCCCCCACTGTGTGCAGGCGCATGCTCTCTCTCTTTCTCTCTCTCAAATAAATAAATACTTTGAAAAAAAAAAGGCTGCAGATTATAAACTGCTCTTGTTATACATTGTGGGTCAAATAGAATCACTTTATCTTTCGCTTTTCTTTCTGTACACATTTTTTTAAAACAACCCCTATAGTATTCTCTACTTGGTGGCTGTTCAAAAAGTGATGACGGGCCAAATGTTGGGCTATGGGCTGACTTGATCGGAAAGAGTTCTGTTCAGCAGTTGTGCTTGGCTGAATGAAATGTCTGTAGGAAATGTCCCAGCTTTTGCTAATAGTTTAGGAATTTAGGGAAAGAGAACAGAGCTAATGACATCCAGAATATTAGTGCTTATACTTTTAGTATTCATAGTTTCTGTGAATATTAGTAGCATTTTATTCCAATAGTATAATCATTTAAGTTTAGTGCTAATGTTTTCAAAATGGGGCATTTTCTATGTACCTAGTATAAGTTATCTCCTCATTGATTCATAATCTATCGAATGCCTACTATGTGCCAGGCAATAGGACAATGGAGTGTTGGTCAGACCTGGGAGATTTATTGTTCTGTGGCTGTAGGCAAGGTTTAAATTCTGTTTCTTATTGTGTAAATGAAAGACTAATTCCTGCCTGCCATGAACTGAATATTTGTGCCCCCGCAAGATTCCTGTGTTGAAACCTTACCATCCAATGTGGGGCCTCCTGGAGGTAATTCGGATTGAATGTGGACATGAGGGTGGATTAGTGCCTTTAAGAATCACAAGAGAGCTTGCGTTTTCTCCCTCTGCTATGGGAGGGTACAGTAAGAAGCTGGCAGTCTGCAACCTGGGAGAGGGCCCACCCTAGTACCCCAAATGAATTTCAGATATCTAGCCTCCAGAACCATGAGAAATAATTTCCGGTGTTTATAAGGCACCCAGTCCATGGCTGTAGCAACTTGAACTAAGATATGCCTAATAGACATTGTTGGGATCAAATGAGGTAACACATGTAAACTACTGCAGCCTGGTGCCTGGTGCATAGATTCATGGAATGCTGCAAGATTAATATGTCCTGGAACAGAAAACTCTTTACAACTCAACTTTTACAGGGTTCAGGAATGATGTAATTCCAATTTCCATCTATATTAATATCGATCTTTATGCTTAACATTTATCTGGCTCTTACTAAGTGGCAGACCTGGTGCTAGCAGTTCTATTGGCAGTAAATGTGAGGGGAACTTGGCATAGAGATGTTTCATATGGGCTGGAGTGAATGGGCACTGGGCCTTGCTCTTCCTACTGCTGCTGTCATTCTACTTGGTAAAGTGATCAGATAGTCCTATGGGACTGCTCTAAGACAGCCAATACACATAATTTTTAAGTGCCTGAAGCCATGCATTCATCCTTTTAGTCACAGTTAAAAATGCCCATTGTGTGCCAATTTATTACACTAGGTATTGGCATTATAGTGGTGCAATAAAAAAACACCAAGGCTACTTTTGGAATTTAGAGGAAAGACAAATATAGAAGTAGTTATTGGTATGACATATCTTAACAGGCAGATGAGAAGTTTATCCATGAGAGTATACAGTGGAGAGAAATGGAACATACTGTGGGCAGAATGGGTTGGGGAAGCTTCCAGAAGGAGGTGCTATCGTGCTATCAAATCTAAAACCTGCAAGATGGGCAGATACAGCCTGAGGAAATATACATGTAGAGGGTCTGAAGGTGGAAATAGCAGACAGTGAATCTGAAGGAAGACCAATGTCTTGGATGGCCCAAGATGAGACCAGAGAATGAGAGAGGACAGGTCTTGGAGGGTCCTACAGGTTTATAAGCACACTTTCTCCTCCTCACAGCAATGGGAGGCCATTAGAGGATTTTAAATGAAATATGAGATGATCAAATTTGCATTGGAAACATTTTTCTGGACATGAAGTGGAAAGTGGACTGGACAAGAGCTAATGACGAGATGACTTGACCAGGGTGGTGGCAGTGGGATAGACAGAAGTTCCAGATATTTACTTTAGCCAGGGTCTCTCTCACCATTATCTTAAGCAGTGATTTCAAAGTTTTATTACCATAACAAAATTTTTTTTTTAAAGGATAGCTTCTAAAAAGATAATGAATGTCTAACTGAAAACAGAGAGGGAAACTAGCAGTTTTGGCTTCTTCCACACCAACTGTGCAGTAGCCCAAAGGCCCCTAAGAAGAACTCTCAGGCTTCTTAAATCAGAGCATGAGAATCTTCAATCTAGCACCTTAGTTACTAAGCACTTTAAAATGAAGAAGCCTCTCTATTATTAATATCATGACATCCCCAAACCCATCTCCACTCTCCACAGGTGTCCATTTGCTTTCAAAATGAAAGCTTGACTGAAGTTCTTCTTAGAGCATTTCGGGAGAATTTAGCAAAGCCTCTTTAAGCTAACTAGAGCTACACCAGGGTGTTCTGAACTCTAATTACAGAACTCTATGGGATGGAATTGTGATTAATTAGTTCTCTCAAAGAGTAAATAGCACCACTCAACAAAAGTCATTTCTATAGATATTTACTGCATATGTTTTGAGGAGCAGACTCCTCTCTGTTCTCAGAGGTTGTTTATACTGACAAGTAGGAGATAGTTCCTTAGATGAAGAGAACTTTTCTGGTTAGACTGTCAACACATTCATAAAGAACAAGAGAGAGCCCCCAGGAGGAAGGCAACAGCCCATCCAGGGAAGTATGTGTGTGGAGTGAGGGCACTTTGATGGATGGAGAAACATTTCTTTTAATGAGAGGAAAATTGCTGTTTGCTACCATTTTTGCATGTTGGTCACAGCCAGGGGTTGATAAAGAAGCAAAGTGGGAAACCAACTTGAAGTTGACCAATCAGGCCTGATAGAAGTGTGTAAATTGGGCAGGAAAGCATGAGAGGAGCTCAGTCTTGATAGCTATTCCTAGACCAGTGAGTATTCAGTGGAAGGCCATTCAGTGGAAAGGATGATGCTGGGGAAGATGTCAGATGAAGAATTAGATGTAGAAGCACGCAGGCTGCCATGCCAGACTGACCCCTGGACCCCTGGTCCGTAGAGCCAGCAAGGTTCACACCTCTGATCACCAGCCCATAAGTAAAGCTATGAACTGCCCTTTCCCTTCCCACAATCCCATTTTCAGTGGTCATAACATTTTCTGGAGACCACCTTGTCCTTCATTTTTCTCCATCTGCTATCTCTTCTCATCTCCATCCTATTATTTTTAAAATGCTTCTTCAATGCCCCAGATACTGTGCTCGGTGCTGAAGATAAAAGATGAGTGAGGTAATACCTCTGCCCTCACACAAATGTATAAGTCCAGTGGGTGAGACAATATTGTAAGCAAATCATTTATATTTAGTTTATAAATGCAACAGCAGAAGCATTACAATTTGCAGATGAAACCAAGGGCTGCCCACTCAGAATGGTGTGACAGTTTCCTGCAGCTGCCCTCTTCTGTTGGACTGGCCAGATCTCATGCTCTGTAAGATCATAAGCAGCTTCTGACAGTTTTCCAGGGGTTAATCAACAGAACCACAGGAAAGGTTTTGTAATCCAAGTTCTGGGCAATGACTTTTAAAGCTGGAATTTCCTCCGACTTTAGGAACTTTCTATCACCCCTGATTTCAGCAGGGTTGGTTATTTGATACAAGCTTCAGAGAAACATTAGTCCTCTAGGCTCTGCATCATGCCATACATTTGGTGGGTGTGCTTCTGGTCTTGGATCAAAGTTTAGAAATGATAAACAAAACCTGTAAACAGGCTTATGTTGCTCATAGGTATTTCATCATTGAGTTTTAGGCATAACAGCAATTGGCAGTGGAATAATTAGGTAAGACAAATGCTTGAATCCCGTCAAATTTGCCAAAAGAAAGCAGGTATTAGATTTTGAAAAAATGCCCTGCAGACTGGTAATTTGGAGTAAAGAGAAGGATTTCCTGCTTTACAGATGGGTGAACATCCTAAGGGAAACAACTTGTTGTGAAGTTAATCAGAGTAGACTGTTTGGCAAGGAAGAGGCTCATTGCCTAGGACAGATTTAGATCAATTCTGGCAGGAAGGAATATCCACAAGGGTCCGTTTTCAATTTCATTTAATCAGGTAGAGAAGACCGAGTTACCAACACCAAGTGGGGTGGATATGGAATCTATAAAATAGGGAAAGAAATATTTATTTGAATGAAGTAATTTGTTTGATAATCCACGGAGATGTGGGCTTTTATAACTCTATGGTAAAGTCACAAAGTTTATCATTTCTCTAAATTGGCTCTATGGTAGTCTCTCCAAAGTTTCTTGCTGGGATTTATGATCTTTCTTTGCTGTCTCTTGCTCTCTCTCCTTTTGTTCTTTTCTTTTCTTTTTTTTAAAGCTTTTATTTATTCATTCATGAGAGAGAGGCAGAGACACAAGCAGAGGGAGAAGCAGGCTCCACTCAGGAAGCCCGACGTGGGACTCGATCCTGGGACTCCAGGATCATGCCCTGGGCTGAAGGCAGATGCCAAACCGCTGAGTCACTCAGGTGTCCCTCCTTTTGTTGTTTTCAAAGTGAGACATTTAAATAACTCTTTTGGTGGCTTTAAATGGTTTTCAGTAATATTATTTTGATAAAACTATTAGCAGCTTTTTTTTAAATAAAGATTTTATTCATGAGAGAAAGAGAGAGAGAGAGAGAGAGAGAGAGGCAGAGAAACAGGCAGAGGGAGAAGCAGGCTCTATGCAGGAATCCTGAGGTGGGACTCGATCCTGAGACTCCAGGATCATGCCCTGAGCTGAAGGCAGATGCTCAACTGCTGAGCCACCCAGGCATCCCTAGAAGCTTTTATTTTTGTCTTCTGTCAATCTTCTTTGACATAAAACATAAAAATACCCAATTATGTATCCCCCCCCCCCCCAAGGTAAAGATGCTTTAGTCTATTATATGATAGTATGGGTTTTAAGAGGAGGAGGACGTGAGAAAGGAAGCAAACAATCCTTGAGCACCTGCCATCGGTTAGCCACCAGAGTAGGCACTTTTCATATGTCGGCACTGAATAATAAGAATACTGTGAATTTGTTATCACCTTCTCCATTTTAGAAACTAAAAAAAAAAAAGAAAAAGTGAAGTTTACAGATACCAAACATGGTTACCTAGCAGTTAATGGCAGAATTAGGATCTGTCTGTCTCTGGGATGTCCCTCCCTGTGTTCTGTCTGTGGCTCTCCCTCCCACAGACCTTCAGATCCAAGCGCTGGCAGCCGTTTTTAAGGAGACCTTTCTGAGTTCTGCCAATAAAGGGTAATTTTGGTTTTCCTCAAAGATCATAAGCTCTATTATTTGCACTATAGCTCAGCCGTAAGGGTTTCCTGGATGCTCAGGTCTGTTTGTTAATTATTATTTTCAAGAATAATACACCATGCTGACAGTTGTTGACAAAGCAGCTTCTCATATGTTATTCAGTCCTCATGGTAGCCCCATGGAATAAACAATTTGATTCCCTTTGTTTTACACTGAGACCCAGAGAAGATGATAAAGATGATAATATAAATTGCCATCAGTTACTGGATTACTACTAATCCAGTAGACATGGCATAGGAATATAACATGATTAAAAAAAATTCACAGAAATTCTGCAAAGTTGGACTCAGTGGTTCCAACCATAGACAATCAAACTGGGACTATAAGAGTTGAAGTGACTTAAGGGTTCCATAGCTACTCACTGGTTGAGTCAATATATTCAAAGTAAGGTCTTTTGGCTCCAATCCTTGGCCCTCTCCACTCCATCAGAGTGAACAGGACACTGGGGGGCATTTATGGTACATGGAGACTCACTCCCTGCCAGCATTTTTCTTCACATAAATGTCATGCATGGCTGACCCTGTCATGTCCCGGGAAGCTGCCATTTACCCTTACCTATTTGTGAAATTGTCTGGTGGTGAAGATCCCAGTAGAGACATTCAGTTTGCTGAGACCCCTGAAAGAAGCCTGAACTAGAAACACAAGGCTGTAAGTGGCAATCACTATTAAGGCTATCACTATCATTATCATTATTATGAGAAGAATGTTTAAAGAGCGGGCAAAATATGGGATTTAATCAGCCTAATTTTACTATTGTGCCAATAGATTTATTTCACATTGTTTCTATGCAAATGAGTGCACAACTTAGTAATATCTGGCCTTTCAGTAAATTGAAAGAGTAAATGAGGAAAACAAAAGGACAACGTGGTGAGGTATAAGTAGGTTTTTCCTTTTCTCCAAAAACTTTGGTATTCTTTCATGTTTCTTTTTATTTGAATTAGAAATCAAGTTTAAACTAACATGGACCAAATCTGTTTAGTGACTCCAGTTCTTCACATTTCCTACATATCTTAATAATCTGCATTTAGGCTGTGGGATCCCGTGAGTAGGTCACTCCCTCTCCACGGTGAGTTGGCGTAACATTCCCTACCCCTGGCCCTCAATTCTTTACTACTGGCTTTAACTTTGAAACTTTTAAATTAAAAGTTCTTTGATCATCTCCTTACTAAAGCTGTGAGAGGTCTTTTAAACAAAACCAAAAGGAGGTTAGGATGCTCGTGATGTAGTTTTTTAATAAAGAAAACCACTTAGTGGTAACATAGCTGTTAAGTGAGGATTTTGAAAGTTCTTGCTTCACCTTATCTGCTCTCTATATTCTAGAATAGCAAAATAAATAGTAAAATAAAACCTTTCACAAAACCTGATGAGAGCACTGGAGAATAACAATTATACTAAGAGATACTTTTATTTAGCAACTACTATTTGATGGGCTCTCTGCTAAGTATAAGTAGTTCATAGCTATTATTTCAAGTTCTCACAAGAACCCTACAAAGAGGTGGGTTTTTATTATGCTTGTTTTATGAGAAAGGAAATTAAAGTCTTGAGAGATTGTTCACCTTGAGCCAAGATTCATCTGATCAAAAATGAAAGCTTATCTATATTATAGCGTCATCCTGAGGATTAAATGAGATTGTTTACCAAGTGCTTGGCATGGTGCAAAGCTTCTGTTTAAATTAATACTCATCTTATCTTGATCCCCCTTTCAATATTACTCTCAAGCATTTTACCACCTCCTTAGCATTTGGGTTCTTGAAATACTGAGAGAAAACTGATGGCGACATGATTCACTGTTTTGATTTAATTTATTAAACAGCAGACATTTGGTCTGTTGGCCAGAATTTGTTGATTGCTCACCATGGACCTGTTCCAGCAAATTCCTGGAAATCAGTAAGACAATCCTAATTATTTGCATGTTTAGGGGTTTTCTACGATAAAACCATTGGCGGATATGTCCATGTCAGTTACGATAAAAATGCACGACTGTTCTCTTATGACAAGGTCAGGTGTTAGATTACAATTCTTTTTAAAAAATTTCTACCCAGAGCAAATTATTTTAGCAAAATATAAAGTTCAATAGGTGAAAATTGTAAACATTTGCAAGAGTCCTGAGACACTGGTACAGGGTTAGTAGGTCTTGTCACAGTCATAACTTGCCCCCTAATCATCTGGGTGGCCCTGCTTACAAGCAACTCCTCTGCTCATTGCTTCTCAAGATTGTTGCTTATAAATTGAGGATGTTGTACTCCGGGATCTAAGTTCTCTTTTTTTAATCTGACATGATGACCCAGAAACCCCTGGGGGAAATTCTGCTATTTAGCAGGTAATATTAGGGAAAGTAAGGAAAGAAGTCTGGTCCCCATGCTTTTGAACATTTATTTACTGAGGGACCTAACTTGTCACCCACTGAAAAAAAGTATTTTTAAAAATAATGTAAGTGGGGACACCTGGGTGGCTCCACAGTTGAGCATCTGTCTTTGGCTCAGGGTGTGATCCTTGGGATCAAGTTCCACATTGGGCTCTGTGCAAGGAGTCTGCTTCTCCCTTTGTCTATGTCTCTGCCTCTCTCTGTGTGTCTCTCATGAATAAATAAATAAAATCTTGAAAAAAAAAGTGATGTAAGTGGAAGACTTTTTGCATTATTAGTGTGTTATCTACTTTTTTTTGTGAGGATTATTTTTCCACAGAAATTAAATAAAATAGCTCCATGTGTCAAAATGTCTCATAGTGTCTCCCCTTCATTACCATCATCGTTGAGCTAGCCAAGATAGAGGGAAATTAGTCAAACACAAGAACAATTAATTTTCTTCTGAATTGACTGGATCAAAGAAAGGGATTAGACTAAATATGTTTTAGTGATAGTCTACAAGGAATTTCACATCAAGTTGCCATTGCACTTCATACATTATCTAATCCAAGAAATTTACATAACTATAATTGTATAGTTGACTGTTTCCCCTACTGGTTTGTGAACTCTTTGAGGACAAGGACTCACCTTAATGTCTATGGCATCACTAGTGACAAGCATAGTTCCTGGCACAGATCCCTCATTATAGAATGATTAAATGAACCATCTCTATTATATGATCCTGAGACTATGAACCCCTAGGTCATCTTTAGTACTTGGTTACATCGGAGGTTATATTACTATGATTGTGCTGACGAATCAGTTCAGATTGTAATCTGAAGCCTTCAGAGGAGTTGATAGCTACATCCTTACCTCACCTCTCAAACTGGTTACTCAGCAAGTGAACCAAAGACATTTTACCTCCTCTTCTCCCTACCTTACTGCCTTTGGAGTTATATAAACCATTTTGGTATGCATCCAGAAATTTGAGAAGAGAAAGGCAGACAGTACATTATAATAGAGTCTTTATGAAGTCCTTGTGCAATTTTAAAACTATAATAACTTTGGTTGAGAATATGATAGATATAACCTATAAATCATATTTAAAAGCAAACTGAATTTTCTCAGAACTGCTAGAGTTCAGAGAAACTCAATGTAGAGTAGTAGTAGCACATTTCCCAGCGGGTGTTCTGTTACTAAGTAACTATGCAAGTGTGGAATTAAACATTGTTTGTTTACTACAGGGCGCTTCAGAGCCTTTAATGTAATCATTTGCATTGTGAATCTATAAGAAGGTTATATAATACCCAATTATTTCACAAACCTTTGTAACAAATGATTTTGAAGAGCACATCTTACAAAACGCTGGTTTAGTGCAACTCTGACATTTCACAGGTAGGAGTACTACAGAAATAGTTTACCAAGTAAGGAAACTTCTTCAAGGATATTCAAATATAGTACTTAATATAAAGCCAAAGAGATTTCAGGCAGTCTGGTTCCCAATCCAGAAAAATATACCTGTTTCTATTGTGCCACATCGCAAGCCTCTACTGGCCAATAAGAGAACTTTCTGTGGTAACAACACTGTCCCTTCTGCTTAAAGAAGCCCTGTTTGCCCAATATTTAATGGCATTTTTAATGCAATGGGTTGCAACCACTGAGATACTTTTTATTTATTAACTTATTTGAGATACTTTTGATTTCTAGTACAAAATACTTTTCTTAGAAAATATAATTTCCCAGAGAGTTATAGTATACAACAGAGGTAAGGCTTAAAATTTCACATTTTAGGCATTATATAATAATGGAAGGATGAATTGCTCGGTTATTGAATGGAAACATCAAGTAAAAGGTACAGAGGTACAATGACTAAGGATGATGAGGATAGAGGAATGAGGTCCATTTTCCAAACAGGCCAGCAAGCTTTCTGTCCTGTCTATGGGGGCTTGTCCTGAAGCTTAACCTCCTACTGACCTGTCTGGAATTCCTTTCTCCTTTCTGCCCATCTGATCCCAATCTCATTTTTCAAAGTATAATTCATGTTTCATTTTTTCCTACTAAGTATTTTCTGACAATTTCTGTGCCATTCCACTGTCCTCCACATTCCTTACTGATCTCAGCTGGCTGAAATGGCAAGTGCTGGAGTTGGAAGAGCTAAGCAGACTAGACTTGAATTCTGGCTCTGACTGTATTTGATCTTCTAGAAAACCTCATAGCATTCCTGCGAAGAGTCATACAGACATGCACACATGTACACACACCTACACTCATATATAATGCTTAGCACAGTGTCTAGCACAAGTGTTAAATAATTATTTTTTCTAATTTTTGCTTGTATATTAGATCAATCTACCCAACTAGACTAAAAACTAAGGGCAGAAGGTATGGCAAACATATATGTTTTTTCTTTCTCGTTCACTCTCCACAATGCCAGGAACATTCTTTCATTCAAAAACAATATGTTAAATACCTCCTAGTAAGTCATGAACATGTTACAGTAGGTGTTTGCAATTTATTTTATGGAAAGCTTTACATAAGAGTAAATGAAACGGACAAGGAAAATTTCTGAAAACAGTGCCTAAGCAACTAGTAAGTGCCATTATTATCACCACCATAAGTGCATTAAGTTTGTTTTATTGCTGTGCTAATATCCAGAAAAACTATTTACTTTATCTTGGCTCCATCTTGAAGGCTAGTGATTTTTGTCCAGAAACAGCAAATCCAATTGAAGACTATTACCTCCTAGAAATGGAAACAAGAGAGACAAAAACAGGAAGGAGTCATCTGATTCTTACATTTTGGGTGACTCAGGCCTGGAGTAAACAGGTATGACAAAGCTCAATATGTACGACCTCAGATGGGCGGCACAAGGATAAGTCATATCTAAGTGGTTTTGAAAGTAGAATATTTACTTGACCTGACCAAATCACTGGTTTTCTTTGTAGTAGCCCCATGGATTTAGAGCTAAAATTTTTACGTAAGTTCTTTTTAACCTTCTATTTGAGGGTTTTTTCAGAAGCAGCAAGACAGTGAAAAGAATGTTGGAGAAAGAGTTGGAAGACTGGGAACCTGGTTTGTTTCTATCACGTAGTAATGGGAAAATTCTGGCTTTTCTGTGTTTTGATTTTCTCAACTATAAAATGTTATTTCATCCAAAGAACATTATCTTCCAAGTGCTAAGTATTCACTGTTTTAGGTGCTGGGGTGCTGGCATAAGAGGATAAGCAAGGCAGTCTAACGTGAAGATAAAAAAGTAAACCAATGATTGGAGGACTTCAGAGGTTTAAGCAGAAAGCCTGCCTCTAGCATCTACCTTTCATGTTTCTCTTATTTATTAAAGAGAAAATCAAACCAGAATGAGTTAAATTACTTGCCATTGTCACAAAGGAATAATGTTGGTTTTCACAACATCATAGTTTCAAGTGTGATCATCAGTCATTCAAAGATATGAGATACAGGTTTTTCTTTCTATGAGAAGTAGCATTTCTGAAAGTCATTGATAATTTTTTTTAAAAAATCTATTTTTAGTTGAGTAAAACAAATTGCTATTAAAAGATTTCTACTCCCTGTTTTTTTGCTCTGAATTTGATTTGTTTAAAGAACAAGGCACATCTGAATTCTCCAGACAGTCCCTGAATGCCATTATAAATCACAGTGTTGTTTCTGCCAAAAATCTTATAGGAGGTGGTACATGGCAGTTCGTACAGAAAACAGATCTATGGATCAGCAGTCAGAATAAAAGTATAAAACTATAGTGGCCACCTTACTGGAGTGTTTGTTATACATCAGATCCTTTACATATATTAGTTCATTGCATACTCTCAACATATTTACCCCCATTTTACACCTGAGGAGACTGAGGATCAGGGTGGTGAAGTGACTTGCCCCAGTCCACAAGAGACTCTGGAGGAGCTATTGACTTGAGATGCAAACTTAGTTATACAATGATCTTTCCAGGATAGAATGCATTGTGGAGGGCAGCGAAGGTCCAGCCCAGGGTACTCCTCTTCATTCTTATGAACTGGGCAGCAGGAGAGGGGTCAATGGGTGAATAGAGGGCATGTGAGAGAGAAAAAAACATTATTTAGAGAGGGGATTGGCTTAACAAAGTGGGATGTTAGAAAGATGGCCTCTAAGGCACAGGCCACATGGAAGAACTTGGCCAAGTCCATCACAGAAATTCATTCTGTCTGAAAAATCCTTCAAGCTGCAGGAGAACAGGGCCATCTGTTTAAACAGGACAGCTCTGTGGGAATAGCTTCACGAGGCTATGTTAAATAAGATCCAGGCTTTCAAGCCATCCCCTTGTGAAAGTAGAGAATGAGCTGCGCTTATTTTCCTTTGTCTATAAAAAGGAGTTAAATCTATGTCTGGTCACTTCATGTAGTCTTTTGTTCAGTACACTTAGTACAGTGTCCGGAACATGGTAACTGCTACTACCTACTTGCTACTATTATCTGAAAACCTGAAACTGTCAAGCATACTGAACATGGGTCCCATCAGTCTAGCGCCTTAACCTGTACCCCCCCAATCCATAGGCCAATTACAAAAATCCACTGGGTAGCATGGGAAACCTAAACCCAGGGTGCAGAAGTAAAACTCTCGGATCCACTCTTTATTTACCTGCACAATCCTATTAATTTCTAGGATGCCTATAATGGATCTAACAGGATAGTAAAAGCACTCTGATATACTACAAATGGTTATCCAAATGCGAAGGAAAGTCAATACTGTTATTACTATTGCTCTTAATTGCAATTTTTAGAATATTCAAGAAAACACATATTCTCATGAAAACAATTTTCTTAATGGCTTAGGTCAATTTTTAAAATCATTTTACTCTGAGGAACTTCTCCCAAAAGGTAGATAGTAATGATGAGGACAATGGGCAAATCTATGCCTAGGTTAAATGACAGATGGGTTATTATAGACATTAAGTAGACATTTGTTGGTGTTATTTTTTAAATAAATTAAACTTGTTTTTGTTTATTCAATTATCTTACTTAATTCAAGTAATTCCGTCCATAAATAATTATTAACTGCAAGTTTCTGTGCAAGAGGCCACAGAGCAATATATTAAGAGCATTGGAATTTGGAAACAGTTACCTGGTCTGAATTTTACCTCTTTCCCTTAAGAACGTTCAAAGTCCTCTCCAGCAAGAGTTACTCAGCCCTGTTAAAAGGTGACCCTGAATAATTTTTTTATCATTCTGAATCTGTATCTATCTTATCTTTGAAATAGAAATTGTACCACACACTTTGCATACTCAAGGGAATTTGTGAAGTTTACATAAAATAATGGACCATACCAATACGAAGGTATTGTTATTTGGCAGAAGGGAAGTGTACATGTTGTGTTAGTAAAATGGAATGATGGCTTCTTATATATAGTGAGAAATACTACTGATGGATGGACTGAGGCTGTTTGCTGCATTCTCTTGCTGTAAAAAGTTCTAAGTGAGAAGTTGATTGTAGTCAGAAGGATGATAGAGATCAATCTGAGATCAGAGGTGGATTTTAATGGCTAATGTCATTGATATGATTACCTGATGTGTTGATCTTAATGTATTCATATTTCTTATTTAGCTTTTATGGTATCAAGTGCCCATTTAAGAGTTATATATCTGGGATGGATGGGTGGCTCCGCAGTTGGCTGTCTGCCTTTGGCTTAGGGTGTGATCCCAGGGTCCTGGGATCAAGTCCTGCACTGGGTTCCCTGCAGGGAGCCTGCTTCTCCCTCTGCCTGTGTCTCTGCCTCTCTCTGTGTGTCTCTCACAAGTGAATAAATAAAATCTTAAAAAAATAAAAAATAAAAGTTGTATTTCTAAAACATATATAATAGTATGGAGAAATGATCACAACATAATGGTATATATATAAAAGGAATAAGCAGAACTCTCTATATGGTCTATTTTAATTTTGTTTTACATATATGTCTAGATACAAAGTTTATACTACAAAAAAACCGCTTCCTTTTGAGTGGTAGAATTATGAATGAGTTTTATCTTTGTCTTTGTTGTTTTCTCTATTTCTCTACTTTTCTATAGTAGTTTTTAATGTTAAAAACTTATTTCAAATAAGAAGGGGATCCTAGAATCTTCACTCCAACTTACTGTAAGTTATTATTTTTGTATATTTTTGTTTAGTATTTGAGCTTGGAATCATTTATTAGAGACAAGTTCCTTGGGGGTGTGTGTGCAATAAGTAGAAACTGGGGAATAAAATGAGCTAAGATAGAGATTGAAAGGTCAGGGATGAGAGTCAGTGATAGAAGACACAGTATGACCAACCATATAACTCAAGAATTTACAAAAGATGGCTGGAAATTGACAGAAAGCCCCAAGTCTTGAAAATACTATTAATCTCTTACCAGACATAAAACCCAGAAGCTCCTAAGAAGAAAGTAGGATGATAGAGGTGGGTAGCAGACCTACCTCCTCTTCTTACTCAATGCATTTGTATACACAGCTCAGGACCCTCGAACTACACATTTAATGAAGGTAGAAGAACACCCCAAACCATTGGGTCTCTAGAGAACTCCAGGCCCATACTCGATCACTGCAAGAACGGTTTTGTTTTGTTTACCATGCATGATGGACAGCCGTGCAGCTTCTGCTAGAGCATCTGCTGAGGTGGGGAGCCAACTCAGTGAGGCGATTTAGCTTTTTGCTGGTTAGATAAAACAGTTCTTCCTTATTCTGAACCAATTTGTTAATTCTTAGAGCACTGAACAAGTCCCTTGCCTTTTCTGCATCCTAGTCATTCAAATACTTAGCAACAATGACACTAAGGACTTGAACCTGACTCTTCTGATCTCAAAAGATTACTACTCCCATCACTTTATAGCATCATTAGGGGTTTCTGGCTCATAATTCTGCCACATTAAATATTTCATGTGCCACCTAGTTCTTTAATAGCTTCCTGTGACTTGAAAATGGTATGATCTTTTACTCCTGTTTTCCAACTAATTGATTTGTTAGTCTAACCCAATTAATAGGTCGTTTTTGTGTGTTTACTTTAGGGATGCAGAATATGTCATCACATTATTAGAACCAATTTATGATCATAGATATGTAATGTGATTTATCCCAACAAAATGATTATAAAGGAGCAATTCCAAAATAGTGATTATAGCCTCCAATAGAAGTTAGATCCATGTTTTAGGCATCTCTTTGGCATATAAATACTTAAATTATTATGACTGCAAGAGATGATATGGCGACAAATATCTCATGCTGAGTTCTCGGGAGAGGGGCATAACTACTTATTTGGCATGAATATAATTCAGGAACAGCATAGAACACCTTTTTTTCCTCATCTCAAAGTTAATTTATAACTTAAACTGCTCTGATGAATGACACAATCTCATTCTTTTTTAGAACAAATGACAATACCCTGTATAACCTCACAAAAACACAAAAATCAGTATATAGAACCATAAAACTTTTAAAGACTGGGGAAAATCTAATCTAATAAAGATACTATTTTCTTTCCAAAAGAATAGGTAATTCTCAATAGTGGACATTTTGTTATTTATCTATTTTAACATCTTCTCATTTTAACATCACCTTGTGCTAAAACATAAAGACATTTTATTTGTAACGAGTAAACAGAACCCATACATTACATATCATTAGGCGCATTTGAATGGACAATGTATGGAAGTTTTTCCCTTGATATACCATAAACATATATGGCTCATCACTGACAAAGCACAACGATAGCCATGCTTGAAAATGTACAGTAAAGTGAAAAGAAAATAAAATTTTATTATTTATTTATTTACAAAATAAGATTTTAATATGGCTGGATTTGGCTTGAATTCTAGTTTTATTTGTTATTGTATTTGTGAATTTTTGAGTTTCAAGTTCCTCATATGTAAAATAATGTTAAAACCTACTCAAGTGGTTATTGTAATAACTGTATTAATATATTAAAAATATGTATCAGAGCCTGGCATACATTAGACACATTAATTTCCTTACTTAAACTCTTTAGCAAAATCTAGAGAAGGTAATTCACCACGCTCTCTTCACTATATTCTTTTATAGGCACGAAGTTATGAAATTAGAGATGGAGGAAGTAGAGAGTCCTTTGAAACCAAAAGTGAAATTCAAATAGAAATATCTGTCTTTTTCAGGTATAGCTACTATATTAGCATGTATTGACTTTAAAGATCATTTGGACATATTGCAAGCAATTTAAATTCTCTTTGCAGGTAATATCTTTGAAAAGATATTCTTGTATGTATAGGCACTGAATTTATCCAAGTATATTTGATATGTAAAACTAAAAAAAGTACAAATATTACTTATAAGACATTAAAAAAAAAGATTTATTTGAGAGGAAGAGAGAAAGCAAGAGACAGTGTATGAGAGTTGAGGGAGGGGCAGAGGGAAAGAATTTCAAACAGACTCTTTGCTGAGCATGGAGCCCAAAGTGGGGTTTGATCCCACAACTCATGAGATTATGACCTGAGCCAAAACCAAGAGTTGGGCACTCAACCAAATGAACTACTCAGGTGGCAAGACATCTTTTTAAAGGCGGGAAATGAATACTCAACAGAATCCAATATAACCATACTCTGACTTTTATTAAATTAAAAAAAAATTTTTTTTTTTGTTTGCTGTTATCTGACAGTTTCTCCATCACCTTTATAAGACTATCTTCAGATGGTCTCTATACATTGTCATGTTGCCCTGAATAGGTAAAACAATCAAAATATTATGCATTCACTTTATCCTGAACTGAAACGAACTCTTGTGATTCCAAAGCTGATAGATGAGTTGCTTCCTCTGCCATAAGAAATCATAATCAGAACTATTGTCTCCAAGAGCACACACTCTTGGCTACATTGCAGGAATCAGGAGATCATCACTGAAACTCTTAGCTCCAGGGACATGGTACGACACAGATCAACACAGGTAAAAAGTGAATGCCCTGAGCTTTGCCTCTTGACACTCATGAAGTTATTTGCAAAACCATGGAAATACTGATAACACAGTTCAGAAAGCCCAACAAGTCTGTATCACCAGTGTGCTTGCCAGAAAAAATACCATATCCAAAAGAAATAAAACTTCTGACTCATTTCTATATTTCAAGACTTGGTTGACTGCATATAACTGGCTGGACTGAAATTATATCTGATAGCTCAGCAACATGGCATTTGCAAGGGTATGTGGGATATGTACCATGTAGCTTTAACTTTTAGAATATAAGGACTTTCATTTCCATGCAAGATGGATGGGATAATAGAAATCATATTTTACCTCAAAAAAAAAAACTAAAAAAAAAAAAAGACAAACTAAAAAATACTGGACATCAAGCAATGAAAGACGCTGGTATTTAATAGATGGGAAACAAATGAAGTAAATCCTATAATTGCCCTAGTTTACTGCCTTTAGAAAGTTTCCAGGCCACCAAGCGAGGAAAGGGAACTCAGAAGGAGTATTCAGACTCTATTGGTTGAAGAGATGGAACTGAGAATAGTCTAACATGCTAGACATTTCTGGACAGGGTACTAGAGAGAAGAGAGCTATGTAGAGAGAAAATTCTAGAAACATGCAGAAAGTCAAATTTGAGTGTTCAGCAGAGTACTGCTTGGCATATGGATATGTGAGGAAACTTCAGAGGCCAGTGAGGGAACCATTTGAAAGGACTGGAGGGATCAGTACTTGGAAATTACAAAGTTCTGGGCATAGTGCTGGTTCTCTTAAGCCAAACTGGAAAACTTCACAATTCATAGGGCTTTGAGCAGCATTCTCAGAAGGGTCTTGTCTCAATAGTGGGACATAATTAGCCCTAGATTAAATGTTGCTCTGGTTCTACCCAAAAACATTAAAAGCAAGACTTAAAAGGATCAGATAGTTGAACTGCATCCAACAATGCAGTTCAATATTTATAGGAATACAAAATTATCTGGCCCCAAAAAGGTAAAATTCACAATGTCTGGCATTCAGTCAGATTACCAAGCATACAAAGAAATAGGAAAATATGACCTATGCTGAAAAGAAAAATTATCCAATCAAAACCAACCCAGAACTGATTAAATGTTAGCATTAATAGAATAAAAAATCAAAGCAGTAATTATAACATAACTGCATCCCAGATGGTAAAAAAGTTAGAGACATAAATTAGATATTTTTAAAAAGACCCAAATTGAACATCTAAAGATGAAAACAAAAATGTGTGAGATGAAAAATACACTTGATAAAATTAACAGTGGATTAAGCACTGCAGAAGAAATATTAATGGATATATATATATAGAGAGAGAGCAATAGAAACTATCTGAAAGAAACAGAGAGAGAAAAGGTTAAAAATAATGAGAAGATGGCAGCCCGGGTGGCTCAGCAGTTTAGCGCCACCTTCAGCCCAGGGCATGATCCTGGAGACCCGGGATGGAGTCCCATGTTGGGCTCCCAGCATGGAGACTGTTTCTCCCTCTGTCTGTTTCTCTGCCCCCCTCCCCCACCCGTGTCTCTCATGAATAAATAAATAAATAAATAAATAAATAAATAAATAAATAAATAACGTCTTTAAAAAAATAATGAGAAGAATATCAGTAAGTTGTGGGACAATTCTAAGTGATCTAATATATGTGTAATTGGAGTCCCTGAATAAAAGGAGAGGGAGGAAAAAAAATATTTTAAGAAATCATGACCAATAATTTTCCAAATTTTGTTGAAAACTATAAACCCACAGATTTATGAATCTCAATATACTACAAGCATGAGAAACACGAAGAGAAATACACCAAGATATATCACAAATAGTTCATACCAGTAATAAAGAGAAAATTTTAATGCCAAAAAAGACACTATGTAGAGAGAACAGAAAAAGAATGATGACAATGAACGTTTCATTGGAAATAATACAAGTAAGAGAAAAGTGGAGCAACAGCTTTAAAGTATAAGGAAGAGTCAATTTAGACTCTATAAACAGAGAAAATATCTGCCAAAAATAAAGGCAAAATAAAGATATCTTCCAGCATAAGAAAGCTGAAAGAATTCATTATCAGCTGATGTGCACTATACAAATGGTTAAAAAAAAAATCCTCCAGGCAGAAGGAAAAGAAAATGGAAGGCTGGAACTTCAAAAAAGAAGTACATTGGGAATGGTAACTTTGTGGAGAGATATTTACTTTTTTTCCTTATTATTTAAACCTCTTAAAACATAATTGACTGATTAGCCCAAAATACCAACAAAAAAGAAGTACATTGGGAATGGTAACTTTGTGGAGAGATATGTACTTTTTTTTCCTTATTATTTAAACCTCTTAAAACATAACTGATTAGCCCAAAATACCAACAATGTATCATGGAGTTTATTTATATACATTTGTATACATACAAACATAACATATACATGCATACATATAAAATGTATGACAACACTACAAAATCCAGAGGAAGGAAATGGAACTATACTTTGTAAGAATTTAATGTTATATACATGGGGTAAAATAATGCTACTTGATGGTAATACTGATTGAAATTAATTTAATACTCACTGAAATAAATAGTTAAGTTAAAGACATAGTCTATAAACCCTAAAGCAACCACTAAAGCAACAACAACAAAAAGAGTTCTAGCTGATATGTCAACAAAGAAGATAAAATAGAGTTATAACAGTTATTCAATAATTTTCAAAACAGGTGGAAAAAGAGAACAAAGAACAGTACCAAGATGATTAAACTTAAACCTTATCACATCAATAATTACACTAAAGGTAAAAGTTCTAAATACTTCCATTAAAATATAGAGATTATTGGAGTGGATACAAAACCAAAATCCAGCTATATGCTTTTTATAAGAAACATACTTTAAATCTAAAGACCCTTCAAGGTTAACACTAAAAGGATGGTAATGGTATACCATGGTAACACTAACAACAACAAAAAGGCTAGGGTGGCTATATTAATATCAGAAAAAGTAGGTTTTAGAGCAAAGAATATTACCAGCAATAAAGAAGGTAATTTTATAATGAGAAAGGTGCAAACTCATAAAGAAGGCATAACAATCCCAAGTGATAATACATGTAACAATAGAGCTTCAAAATACATAACACGAAAACTTGAACACTACTAACTTGGCTCAATCAGCATTTATATAATATTCCTCCAACAATAGCATAATACATTCTTTTAAAGTGCATATGAAACATTTGTGAAACAGGATTATAGTCTGAGTCATAAAACAAGTCTCAAGGATCCAAGTCATACAAAGAACATTCTTGGACCACATAAGCAGTTAGCAGTAGAGTTAGCATTCATCAGGTCCTGCCTACCACCTGGATCTTTTTCTTCCATTCTATAACATTCCTTCCTGTTGCCTCCTGTGTGTTTTGATTTTTCTCTGACCTACATGGCTCAGGGATTCTTTCTTTCAGTTATCTGGTATGGAAGAGGCTTCTTTTCCCCTCTTCTACAAAACTTCAAGAATAAGCACTTCTTCAGGACCAGTTAACTGAAACAATATGTCATGGCAAGCAAAATTCTTAATGTAAACATTTGAATGTTAGGACAGCACATAACTTGGAAAAAATGTCATATTTTTTCTATACATTAATTTCAGGTCTAGAAATGACTCTACTTATGGAAGTTGGTACAATTATATCATATTTCTGTTCTATTTACTCAGCTTTTCTCACTTGCTATTTGATCTTTGTAAAACTAGCATATTGGATAACATTCAAAAGTATGCCACATTCCTGTGGCTGTACCCAGATTTTGACCAAAAAGAAAAGAGACAGAAATAATACAATTACGTGCAGATTTCAGACTTTTGTTATATTATTTGTAAAAAGCATTTTTAAGAGGTATAAAGTGAAAGCAGACATTTAAAGATTGAAAAAAATGATATTTTTACCAAAAATAGTGACTAAAAAGAAAGTAAATATGGTAAGCATGTGCTACTGAAGGAGAAACAGAGCTATAACTTATACACTTTTAAAGTGACAATATGTAGAACTTCCCAGTGTTTGTTATTTCTGAGCATCATTCTTGCAAATTTCATTTGTATCATCATATGACTTTATTCGCCAATTTTAATTGTGCCATTACTGATAGAAATATTTGCAGCATCATTGTACATATGTATAATGGAATTGGACTTTTACATTTCCCCCTACTTGCTTTCTTTCTTATTAAAATATATGCCAATGGTTAAATTTTGAAAAAAAAATGGTAGTTAGTATGAAAATAATAATTCTTAATCTTTAAAACAATTATTAAATACTTTAGCTATCAGGAAAAACTGCTCACCATAGGCTGAAGCATGACCTTGGATTTATAACTAATTCAACAAACATTTATTGAGCGCTGCTCTCTGCTAAGCACTGGGGCGAATAAAGATAGATATGTACTCTGTCCCTGTAAAACTACAGCCCAGGTCAATAAAGCCCTGCCATGATGGTTACATACTACTTTTCTCCTACTCAAGGGAACCATATTGGGTTGCAAGCAAGTGAAGAGGTTATTAATAAAATAGTCATTTTAATTCCAATCTGATTTATAAAGAGAATAAATCTGTAAAACTCATTTTGGGATGCCTGGGTGTCTCAGGGGTTGAGCGTCTGCCTTCGGCTCAGGGTATGATCCTGGGGTCCGGGATTGAGTCCCACACTGGGCTCTCCCCAGGGAGACTACTTCTGTCTCTTCCTATATCTCTGCCTCTCTCTGTGTATCTCTCATGAATAAATAAATAAAATCTTAAAAAAAACCTTATTTCATTAACAGTAATATATTACATTGGATGCTATGTTTGTCTGGTCAGTATTACTACCATTCCCCAAGTTTCAACATCAAAATTCTAATAGGAATCATTGTATTCTTACCTGAACCTGCATTCTGGTTTCTGTGGGAGATCACCTAACGAAGGCCAAGGGAATCAAAGACCTTCTTTCCTCTACCCCCCCCATCTTTCATTGGGGGATCACAGTGAGGAGCAACTTTCTCTCATGGTAGAAAGTTCAAAAAGTGTAATTTGGGAACTTTGAGAGACAAGTCCCTAATTTATGGACAAATCTGTAGCTAGTTAGTGAAATCAACCCCCAAGTAGAGAGAAGCAGAGATGGGAGGCTGAGTGTTTGATGGCACTCAAATGTCTGGTTCCTATTTCTGAGTCACAGCTCTAATACCCTCTGTTTGGCCTATAAGACAAATTGCCCCCTTTTGCCTAAACTTATTGAGCTTTTTCTTTTTTAAATCACTTGCAAACAAAAGGACATAAATCAGTGTATTATAACAGTCCTGCTGGGACTACTGCCTTAAAGAGAAGAATCCTTCCCCACTGAAAAGGCTCAGATTAGAGAATATGAACAGAGGTTCACACTGTTAATCAGGAAGTTTACTGATACTTCTATAAGCAAAGTGTTCTATTTTATGATAAAGAATCACTACCAAATAAATGCCAAGAGTAAATAACACTTTAGCTTGAAAAATACATCGTATGAAGATACAAGAATTACCCTAAATTTGAATTGACACGTTCGTTTATCAAATATTGACTAGCTTTGTTATCACAAATGTCTAAGATAGGACACATCCTCTGCAATGGCTTAGATTAGGGACTGTCTCATCCTGTAATTTCATTTCCACACAGGATATTCCTCAAAAACCTCTACCTTTATAGTTTCATTTCTATTCTCTCGAGCCTCTGCTTCCATTTGCAACTGAGATTTCTCTACTTTACATAATATTCTATTGTTCACCACACAAGCCTCATTTCACTGTGTACATTACTTCAGTTTGATAGCTCCTCTTCAAATGAGTAATCCTTCAGTATATAATCTCATCTTTGATCAACTTCAGTAACTCTTTGCATCCTCAGAGTTACTACTTAGGCCTTACTTAGGCATTTAGAATTAATATTCTTCGGGCTATGTTTATTAAGTGTAAAATGATTGCTCTCTTATGCTACCAGTGCTGTTGGATGGAATTACATTATCAACCCATTTACTATGTAGCCTGTAGCATGAAACACATTTATTCTGAAAGCAGTGCAAATTCAATTCTGTCATTAGGCATCTATTCACAGGTTCATTATACAACAAATGTTTTAATTATTACAGTGTGCTTAGCACTGTCTTAGGTACCAAATTTAAAAATAAGTAAGATAGTCTTTTCCATCATAGACCCTTACCTACTCATTGTGATTCTAACTCATCTCCTAACACCTTAGACAAGTGACTCAGAATTCAGAAGTTTGTGATAAGAAAAGAGACCTAGTTCATTTCATGTTATGTGTTTCTCAGAGGAATATACTAATGGCTTGATGCTGTCCTTCACAAGTATTCCAGAAATTTAATATCAAACGCAGAAAAACAAACCTGACTTTTTTTTTATTGTAACACTTCCTAGCACTAAGACTCAATCATAGGAAAAGAAATGCAGGGATTTTTGTGTGTGTCTTTTGGAATTTTTTTAATGTTTCAAAGACATCTGATCCACCAGTCAGAATTATTATTCTTGAACTAGATTAAGAAGTAGATGTCAAAACATCTGAGACACTATGGAGACCCTTCTGTTGACTTTTGATTTGAAATATCATCCATTTTCCTTTAGTATATAAAGTGTTCAGTTATTCTTTTATTAATAAAAATTTTCAAAAAAAAATTTTCAATTGAACAGTTGTTACATGAGAGGTATTTTGCTAGGAACTGCAAGAAGATAGTCAAAGATATAGTTTTTGTTCTCAAACTCACTACTTACAAAGAGACAAGACTTGTCTTTAAAATCTTACAATATACCATATCAATTGGCTCTTTTAATGTTACTTTTAACCCAAAAAGAGAGCCATGAGATATCAAGACTGCAAGTTACCTTAGAGATAAAACATTCCAAAGGGGTTTATTTTATGGACAAAGAAGCCAACGGTCAAAAAGTTTGAAGAATTAATGTCAGGCCCTAGAGAGTAACAGGCAGAGGTGAGTCTAAAAACCCATTTCTGAGATTTGTTGTTGCTGTTCTTCCCTGGGCTATACCTCACTGCTCCTACTAAAGGAGTCAACTGAAAGTGCAGTGAAAGGCATTGCCCAAACCTGCCCCTGCCTGAAAGCAGGCTAATGCGTGTGTGTGTGTGTGTGTGTGTGTGTGTGTGTGTGAATGTGAGTATGCACAAGAAGGGCAGTGCAGGGCAAGCTAGTCCTCTCTGAGACAGATCTGCTCTGCCTGATGTGGTTAAAGGTTAAAGAGGCATTTTCTGACTTTCAAACTTTGAATATTTAGCATTCAAAGGACATCTCTTGTTGTATGCCAAAAAGAGTCTCAACAAACGGTAGTTGAACAGAATTGAGTACTTCATCCTTATTTAATTAGTGTGCCTTGCTAGAATAAAATGAAACTCCTAGATGAGAGATCATGAAAATTAGCTTCTGCACTATTTTCTGATCCAACTGCACTGGAGTAGAAAGAGCAAGAGCTTTGGAGCTATATCCTCCCTGAGTTGGTATCATGCTTGCCATCCACTAGCTGTAAGACTTAATAAGTCATTTTGTAATTTTGAACCTTAGCTTCTTCCTCTGTTAAATGCAAATAATAAGGACCTCTTTGACTAGATTGTTATAATGTTTAGCAATTTTTTAAAGATTTATTTATCTTTTGAGCCCAGGAGCAGAGGGAGAGAGAGATAGAATCTTAAATAAGCTCCACACTGAGCACAAAGCCCAATGCCAGGCCAATCTCATGACCCTGAGACAAAATCAAGATTCAGATGCTCAACCAACTGAGCTATCCAAGCACCTGAATGTGTAGCAATTATAGTAGTGCAATCTCTGAGCTAGGTGTTTTCCATACACTATTTTCCTATAGATGCATAATATAAGTAAGGCATATTGTAGAGTTCTTGGCACTGAAGAATAGTGGTACTCTAATATGGAAGAGTTTACCATATTGCTACTTAATCTTCCATACAAAATTGTCATTATTCTTACATTTCCTTTGAAACTCAGAATCTTCAGCCTAAAGCTTTACAAATCCAACAAATGCAACCATTCCATTGATTATATTGCTGGGAGTGGGCATGTAACTAAGAAGCGCCTGTGATTTCACTGATAAACCTTGGACATCCCTTCCTTTTCTGTGAGACCCTTAAGGGTAGTGACTATGTCTTAATCCATTATTGCATTCCCAGCACCAAGCACCGTGCCCAGGAGCTGGTGGGCCTTTGGAAAATATACAAAAATGTGAATTGAAAAGCTTCTTCTTTGATCACCATTGTTGGATCTGAAAATTCCAGGGTCTGCCTGGGTGATATTCTGATAACCTGGGCCTGGCAGCCTTGAAAGTAAAGCACAATTACCAAATGTGGCAATCCGTATGGTTGCATATGGGGTTTCTATATGGGGAAAGAGTCCAAAATCGGAATACTAAATTCAAGTATTTCAAAATGAGAAGTGAAAAGCAATATGGAGTACCTAATATCTAATATTCCCTAAACTCAGTTTCACTTATTCTCTTAGAGTTTTTATTTGGTGTTAGAAACCTTCGGTAAGGCCAGGCTGTGATCAATAAAAGCAGCTCATTCAAATGAACAGTATCTATTTCCTTGAAGAAACTCTGATTCTGAATCGTGGAGTCACTGTTTACAGGGAGACATATCCTAGATTCAACTTTATATAAGTTCAAAACTTCCACGTAGGACATTTTTATTTCCATCAGAATTAGGGACCAGACTTGCTGGTAAAAACAAAAAGTTTCCTTTCTAGAATCATACTTTTTTTTTTTTCATAAAAAAAAAAAAAAGGTGATGGAGAGGAGAAAGTTTGAGAAAGGAGGCAGGAGGCATGGAAGGCAGGAAATAGTATCAAAATTAGTAATTCAGGGGTGTCTGGGTGGCATAGTTGGTTAGATGTTTAACTCTTGATTTTGGCTCAGGTCTTGATCTGAGGGTTATGGGATTGAGACCCATGTGGGGTTCCATGTTCAGTTCAGAATCTGCTTGAGATTTCCTCTTCCTCTCCCTCTCCCTCTGTCCCTACCACTCATGCATGCCCCCCCCTTCAAAAAATCTTTTAAAAATTAGTAATTCAGAGAAACATCAAGTTACACTAATTTGTTCTTTCTTTTTTTTTTAAATTTTTATTTATTATTTATGATAGTCACAGAGAGAGAGAGAGAGGCAGAGACACAGTCAGAGGGAGAAGCAGGCTCCATGCACCGGGAGCCTGATGTGGGATTCGATCCCGGGTCTCCAGGATCGCGCCCTGAGCCAAAGGCAGGCGCTAAGCCGCTGTGCCACCCAGGGATCCCCTAATTTGTTCTTTCATTCAGTTGACAAGACATGCTAGGCCTAGAACCAGGAGTTATAAGAAATAAGATAAATGCAAAGAAGATGCAATTCTAACCCTTAAGTAGTTTATAGTGAAGTGGCTCCTCTACTTTTCAGGATTGACATAATAAGCACATATGTACCTGTTTCAAATTTTTCACTTGAAAAATGAAACCCTCTCTGGCTAACCCATCTAAGTGGAGTTTGGAGATAAAACGGTAATATTATTGTGAAGGTGCTTTATAATCATTTTATGTTATATTGAAATAGAGGATTATTCTTCTACTACCACTATGATGACAGCAGTAGTAGTAATAAAGAAAGCAAGATTTTAAAAGATAATACAAATGTTGAAACAAGTTTTTACAATAATATGATTAGACTGGTTTCCTAACAATATGGAGGCAGTGATCTGGGTATAACTAACAACCCATGACCAAGGCCAGGATAGATACCAATAGGTTCCAAAAGAAACCCATAATCTGTTCTGCTGCTTTTGGCCTGTTTACAGATAGCTTTCCCAGCTGAGGTCTATGACTGTACCTAGATGCCAGCCATATCCTTGTACTTTTTGTGATTTTTCTCTCTCTACATCCCAGCTGGCATATTGTTGTTGCCTTATGGTTTACTATGAAGTCACTTCTATTTATGTATTTATCAATGGTCTCCTGTGACGTGGAGCTGAGACTCAAGGCCAAAAATATACAAATTGCATTGAAATAAGAGCACATGAACAACATGTGTTCAATCTACTGATTGAAAACAATACTTGGACAGTAATTTTTCCACTGAATTTTGCAAACAAAAATGGTGATACTTCCTCTCCAAAGAGAATTTCTAAGCATCGATTACTAGCCATGTTTTAAAAATTCTGAAACTTTGAATACTGCTATGAAATCGAACTAGAAAAAAACAGAAAAGTCAGGGGCACCTGGGTGGTTCAGTCAGCATCCTATTCTTGGTTTTGGCTCAGGTCATGATCTCATGGGTCATGAGATCAAGCTGTACATGGGGCTCTGTGCTCTGAGAGGAGTCTGCCTAAAGATTCTCTCCCTCTGCCCCTCCCACCACTTCTGCATGCATGTGCTCCCTCCCTCTATCTCAAATAAATAAATAAATAAATAAATAAATAAATAAATAAATAAATCTTAAAAGAGAGAAAAAATAGGAAAATTAACATTCAGAGCTTGAAAATTCAAGACAATAAGGTATCTCATGCCCATGGTATAGTTATAGACCACAGAGAAGAGGCTTTAGAAGCCTTATCAGTGCCCGAGGAGAAAAGGGAAGAGAGAGAAGAAATGTGAAAGTACCAAGGGGTAAAAGAAAGCAACTGGTTGGGGCACAGGTTGGGTGGTTCAGTCGGTTAAGCATCGGACTCTTGATTTTGGCTCAGGTCATGATCTCAGGGTTTTGAGATTGAGCCCCCTGATGTATTCTGCTGGGTATGGAATCTACTTAAGATTCTCTCTCTCCTTCTCCTTCTGCCCCTTACCCCCACCTATGTGTTTGTGTGCGTGCACTCTCTCTCTCTCTCACAACAAAAACCATAAAACAAAACAGGTAAAGTAAGACCAACCTCCTAGTGCAACCAGAGAGGGCTCTTAAAGAAATAAGAGTTTGACAGAGGGCATGACATTGAGTCAAGTGTTCAGCATTAGGTAGAAGAGCGGATGCAAACAGGTATTTCAGGAAAGCTGGGGAGCCTGGGTGGATGTGAGACCTTTAGCTTCAGTCAAGAGTAGTGCATTGACATTGCTTGGGCCAGGGATACTGCAGGGCCAGAAAAAAAGGGCTTTGCCAGCCTCTTGGTATTTGTGTCGATTCAACTTGAGTTTAATTCTGTGCCCTTAGGTTTGTCAACTTAAGGGAGAATTTTTCAAGTTGTATTAAAAACAAAACAGTAAATATGCTTCAGTATTTTCTTCCTGCAGCAGCACAGTCAGATTGGGATGGACTCCTAGCTTTGCCACTGACCAGCTGGGTGACTGAGCTAAGTTATTTTACTTTTCTGTGCCTCAGATTTTGCTCCTGTATGCAATGAGGTCAAGCCACTTAACAGGTTTATTGTGAAGATTAAATAAAACCATTGTGCCCATACAGCACCAGCATATTAGGTTCTTTAAAAATATTATTTCCTTCCTTCCCTTCATCTATATCCTCAAGGTACCTAGTCAGAATTCAAAATTAATAGCCATTATTTATTGAATTCTACTTTACTTGTAGTAACTACTTAATCTGCACTGTAGCTCCATAAGGCAGACATGATTTGCATTTACATTTTTTAGAGAAGGAACTGTGGCACAAAGAGGCTAAAAAGCAGCTTGCCTAAGCTTTCATAGCTAAGAAATTGCAGAGCTGGGACTCAAACCCACAAACTGAGGCAAGAGAGCCCCAAAGCTCATGCTCTTGTTTTCTTGTAATGCTTCTAGATCTAACCCAAGGTCAGTATTCACATGAACTCACAGCAGGGTTGTGAATATTGACACATAATGAGGCAATGCTGATAGGGGCTATTTTCTTTGCCCTTAGTAAATTAGGCTTTAGAAGAAGACCAGTCTGATTTCAGATCCTGGCTCCTCTACTTGTACGTACATGGTTATGAACAATTATACCTATTCAGCAAAGGTCTTGTGAAGATTACATGAAATGATCTCTCTGAGGGGCTTGACACAGCAGCCATTCCAGAATGTAGTTGCTATTACTATCATGCTTTGGGTTTTTCAAAAATCTGCTGCCTGTGGGGCCTTTTTTGGAAAAAAAGTATTTCTTACTGTCTGGCTGTAAGTGGCCATTTTAAGCTCTAATAGCCTCTCATTCGTCACTTAAATTTTCTACTTTTAATAGGAGACAGTGAAATTGGAATTGGTAGTTAATCGAGAGAAAAGGTCCATTAAAAATCATGTGGAAATCCAATACTGATATGAAGTTGGAATTTGTAAAAGCACAAACATAAAACTGCCTAGATATCAGGATAAAAATAGAACATGCTTAGGTCATAATGTCCCCATTACTTAGAAAAGTAACAATAAAAGAGCTTTGTCCTCTGACAGGAAAACAGCAAGAAATAACCCCTTTTCAACATGTGGCATTGAATAAGTCCTTGTTAAGACTACTTTACTGTATGATCCAACAATCCTACTTCTGAGTTTCTACCTAAAGGAAATGAAATCACTAGAAGAGATAACTGCATCCCCATGTTCATTGCAGCATTATTTTAAAAAGTCACAGTGTAGAAACAAACTAAGAGATGAATAGATAAAGAAAATGTGGTATTATATACATACAATGGAATATTATTCAGCCATAAAAGGAAGAGAATTGTGCCATTTTTAACAATGCATGAGACCTGAGGGCATTATGCTTAGTGAAATCAATCAGAGAAAGACAAATGCTATATGATCTCACTTATTTGTGGACTCGTGTAAAATCACATGGATTTCATTCATTATATGTTGAACTCATAGAAAGAGTAAATTAATGGTTTCAGTGGCAGGGTGAGGAAAATGGGTGAAGGCAGCCAAAAGGTACAAACTTCCAGTTATAAGATGAATACATTCTGAGGATCTAATGTACAGCACAGTGACTACAGGTAATAATACTGTATTGTATACTTGAAAGTTGCTAAGGGAGTAGATCTTAAAAGTTCTTATCACACAC
Organism: Vulpes vulpes; assembly: GCF_048418805.1. Taxonomy (NCBI): domain Eukaryota; kingdom Metazoa; phylum Chordata; class Mammalia; order Carnivora; family Canidae; genus Vulpes; species Vulpes vulpes. The sequence goes on from NC_132790.1 coordinate 34,342,271, forward strand.
ATCAAAGGCAATTATGTGTTAAGTAATCTTATTGTGATAATCATTTTGCAGTATGAATATGTACCAAATCATCAGGTTGTACATCTTAGACTTAACAATGTCTTATTTCAGTCTCAATTTGTCTCATTAAAGCTGGGAATGGGGGGAAAAGGTAAGGACATTGGAAAAAATTAGATTAAAAAAAGATTACTTAAAAAATTGACTATAGAGTAAACCTAGATAAATATGTCAGTAATTAAAGGGTTAAAAAGACAACTGAACAATTTTAAGCCTCTTTGGTTCTCTTACTCTGGACAAAACACTATAAAAGATACATTTATAGCTTACCAAATATTCATGTGTTCCTCCTATTTCCTGGGCCCCTTGCAGTTAAGCAAAGCCCTGTGACAGCCTGATGTGGTCAATGGGCTCTGAGTAAATGTGTCCATGTGCAATCCCCTCTCTTCTCCTGCCATGCCTATCACAGAACTTAATCCCAGTGGTGTAGCTACAAGATTGTGGCAATTGTATCATACTGGGTACCCGAGTGGTAACATGGAGCAGAGCTGTGCCTCTGGCCCCATTTGATATGTAGTGTGGGTGTGAAACAAACTTGTTGTGTTAAGCCAATTTAAGGATTGTTTATTATGGCATCATAGTCTGTCTCAGCCTGGTTAAAACAGTCTTCAAATAAGCAATTTCATACAGCACTCTGTAATTTACAAGATGTTTCAAATGCATGATTATCTTAGGCGGACAAATGCCTAAAGAACATTCTACTGGTCCAAAGAATGTAAAGTTAGATGTAATATTGTCTTAAATGGAAGCAGTCAAGGTTTTATACTAGATACAGGGGAAACTCCCTAAGAATAGGGTTGTTAACCACATGTAAAGGATACTTAGGAGAGGGTTTATGTGTTGGATGAGGAGGAAGGGTCACACCAGAAGAGACGGCCTCAATTTGCTTCTCATTCTTGAACCGCTACCAAAGGAGTTGTTGGATTTCTATTCTTGGGAGAGTTACCATACTTGAAACCCAAAAGGGTTGTAAGAGATTTCTCAGTGAAAGCATGTAGGCTCCCCTCATGACTCTTCCTAACTAATTCCTACTGAAAAGATAGGCCAGATTTCAAGAAATAAATTAGGTGGGCTCCATACAGCTTGGCTGAATTTAAATTAACAGGTAGCTCTGCTGGGATGCCTGAGTGGCTCAGGGGTTGAGCATCTACCTTTGGCTCAGCGTATGATCTCAGAGTCCCTGGATGGAGTCCTGCATCAGGCTCCCCACGGGAAGCCTGCTTCCCCCTCTGCCTCTATCTTTCTGTTTCTCTCATGAAGAAATAAATAAAATCTTTACAAAAAAAGGCAGATCTGTTGATTCATAAACCATAGTAACTAATGAAATTCATCATGCTTTTATATAGTGATGATATTCATTTTCTCGGCTTTTCATGCCATTCACGTATCTAGGAGTATTCTTTTATCGAGGTTTATTGGCTAAGGGCTCATTCTGACTACAGACATTCTCACATAAACTGCTTAATATATTTAAATGATCTCAGAGCAATAAAATTTGAGAAGCAATAAATCTATTTATGGAAGCTATCACTTTTCTCTAAGTCCCTTGATTTGCCAAATTTAAGTGGCAAGTATGGGGTATATCCTCCCAGCTCTGGTGTTGCACTTGGTTTTCAACTATAATGAAAGTATTAAGTGATTTTGTGCTAGCCACCATATTGAGTGTTTTATGTACTTTTCTCTTAACAATTCTAAAAATCCTACTGTATAAGCACAATCATCATTCACATTTTTTGATGAGGGAACTGAGGACAATGGTTTGCAACCTACTAGATTCCAAGTCCTAAAAGAGAGGAACTTGGTGGACTTCTTCCTCATTTATTCTCACCTTTAAGAATCCATTTAAGGATCTAATTTAATAGCTAAGACATGCATTTTAATTACTGTTACTCCACAGGTGGTTCTGTGACTGTATTGAGTTGAAGTATTCAGTCTGATTCTCTGTGGCTCTTCTCTGCAACCATGTTTCTTTGCAGGAAATTAGCAAGTGCCATTACTGATGTGGTCTAAGGCTGATCTGCAGCCAACTGAATTACTCATGTATTTCCAGCCTTTATCTGGTCCCCATGCCTGTTAGAGACACTAACTGAAATGCAAGTGCCCATCAAGACGTAAAATGCTGTTGAGAACATTCTACAGAAAAATCTAAGGAACAAAAAATGGATAACAGAAGTTCCAAAAAGCAAACAAAAGTCTGTCATTATCAGTTTGCTGGCCCTTAATCTCAGCCATGCCCCTGATGAGGTAGAGCTAATGCTATAATAGGCACATTATAAGAGAATATATCAGGATATTATTCAGGCAGAAAGAAGTTTGCAGGTATTTAGAAATTTTATGAAACCCTTAGACTGCATTGATCCCTTTGTTTTGCATATTGACAGGAACATGATCTGATACAGAAGTCTAGCAGCAACTCTGTTGACTCTAAAATTAGCTTAAACTATAAAACAGAGTCAAATAATAGTAATAAGATTTAAAGGAAGTGTAGCTATGGCTCATTGGTTACCATATCAATCACAAAATTGTCTTTGAAGGTCTGATATGAGTGGAAGATGTCCCTTTTTCCTCCATCTCTCCCCTAAAGTCAACATAATAAACAATAATTTTCCTTCCATTGCACCAGTTTCTCCTGTATTTTCTTTCCTGGTTAATGGCACCACCGTCCATCCAGTTGCCCAATCCAGAAAGCTAGGCTCATTGATGTCTCCCTTTCTTTCAAATCTAACATTCTACTAGTGTTAAAACTAATTAAAAATGTTGCTTTACTCTTTCTCACTCATCCCCAATTTCCTGCCTCAATCTAGTTTTAATTTTTTTTAAATGCTTGCCTATATTACTGCAATAGTCCCCAGTTGGTTTCCCAATCTCTGATCTCAGCCACCTGTAACCCATCTTCCCTACTGCATTAGGGTTACATCTAAATCACCAATATGATTACATTACTCCTCTGCTCAAACTTCACTGTTCAGAGTCAGTCCCAAATTATTTAACACGATATTCAAGATCCTTCACATCTAAATCCTACCTTCCTTTTAAAAAATCTTCAGTTAATGGCCTCCATATTTCAATTACTCTATGTTCATTGTTCCCAAACATAACTATTTACTTGACTAATTCCACATTTTTGTTCATGTTTCTTCTGCTATCTAGAATGGTCTTTCCTCCTTCTCTGTTCTGGTTATTCTTTTGGTTCATTTCAAATGTTTCTTCTTCTGGAATACACTCTGAGAATAGACTCTATCTGAAATTAATTGCTCTCCCCTCTGAACTCCCATAGCTCTTAGTTTGTACTAATCAGATTTTTATGGAAGCTTGTTATGAATATACCTGTTTTCTTTATTGAGATAGTAAAGCAATTCTGTGATGATGGAAAGAGAGCTGAGTTTGGGAAATCAGAATATCTGAGGGTCCATTCAGTTACTTACTAGGCTCAACAGTCACATCTATAAAATGTGGATGGATAATTCCTACCTCAAAAGATAAAATAAAGAATAAATTAGATATCACAAACAAGAGCATTACAGACATGTTACATATTGACGGGGTAGCAAGATCATGAGCTCTCTGAGAGAGGAAAACATACTTCCCCTCCAACAGCACATAATATGTGCTCGCTCTGTTTGCTGAAGACAATAAAAGGAGTAAGATGAAATTTTCCACTTCCATCCAGGAGACTGATAGAATAAAAATAAGCTTTGTACTTGTACAGAATATCTGACCTTTACAAGCACTGATATTTCTTATGCTTATCTTTTTAACTTCCTGAAGAAAGCAAGTATTATCATATTTTTTTTTTTTACACGGAAAAGACAGAGGTCCAGAGTGACTAAATGGCTTGCCTAGCTTCACAAAGTTAGTCCAGGGCTTGAGAGAGGCTAGAGCCACGGTCGGATGCTCTTTATTTGAGTCTGGAGGACTAGCTTGCCTGCAATGATTCGATATTTGCTTCAGGGAGGGAATTAATTTACATCTCAAAATTATTTCAGAGGATATGTGTTTTGCATGGGCAAGATGGTACATGTTCAGTTCTGCATTTCTGAGGAAGAAAAAAATTAGACTCACTGTTATTGCAATAATTTACTCAGCTCTGTACATGTGCTGTTTTCTTGGCTGTTCTTCCAGAGAAGTTATCACCCTCTACTCTGTCCTGTGAAAAACTGCTCAGAAAATCCTAAGCACCATTTTAATTTTTTTAAGAAAGATTTTATTTATTTATTCGTGAAAGACAGAGAGAGGCAGAGACATAGGCAGAGGGAGAAGCAGGCTCCCTGCAGAGAGCACTATGTGGAACTAGATCTGGGACTCTGGGATCACACCCTGAGCTGAAGGCAGACACTCAACCACTGAGCCATCCAGGTGTCCCCTGAGCACCATTTTAAAGAGGAAGGATAGCAAACTCCAAGTACATATTCTTTGAGTTTGTATGATGTGTAATAACTTCTCATTTTAATCAGAATATTACTGCTTATTGAATAAGATGTGGTTAGTGACAGCATGGTAGAAAAGGCCTGGGTTTTGGAATCAAAATGATCCAATGCTTCCAGCTGTAAACCTCCCAAAAATTTACCTCCTCTGTCTGAGCTTTAGATTGTTTATCTGTACTAGGATTCAACAGTACTTTCCCAACAGGGTAATTCTAAAATTTAAATGGGCAATATACCTACAGAGATCCCCAAATACTGGTTACTCAAAAAATGTTAGGTACTTATGTATATTAAAACTCATTCATTAGAATCACTGAGAAATCAAACATTAACAAACTAGTAGGTAGAACTTTTTCTAAAATACATATCATACTTCCCTACTTTAGCAAACAGAATATACTAAACAGAGCTTAAACCCTTTTGATGGCTTATGATTTTCATTCAACCTGTCATTTATGGTAGTGTGATGTTTTCAAGGCTACTGAGGTGTATAGAGCTGTCTGCTTGTGCTCTAAATCTACTACACATTTTAGTTCTGTTGTGTTACTTTCCTGGGTTGGTTTGTATCTGCCCCATCTTCTCCAATCTCACTGTTCTTGCTTTAGTTTAAGGCATTGAGATTTCTAGATTGTTATTGCCACAGCCTAACTGGTTTCCTTACTTCCAGTTTCATAATTCTTTTTTTTTTCAGTTTCATAATTCTTAAGTCCTTCCTCTGCACTCAGCAAGAGTTGTTTTTCTAAAACCAAATCTGACCACCCCACTTGCTTGTTTAAACAAACAAACAAAACAAACAAACAAACAAACAAACACCCCCTGCCAGACAAAACCATAGAAGTTACTATCTGTCCTCTTGGACTACAGTCTAAGATCCATAATCAGCATAGTGTATGGGTACATTCCTCTGTGAGCTGGCCTATCATTTTCCAGCTTCACCTCCCCTCTGTTCCTCACCCCTCACAACCTAAGCTCCAGTCAGACTGAGTTGGGCCTTGTATGGTAGATTCCTGAGACCCTGGGCCTTTCCAACCTTCTTGCTTTTTCTGCTTTAATCAGGTCCCTCTGATTAGAAAACTAATACCTCTCTCCCTAGCCCTGGCTTTCTTATAAACACTTCCCAGCCTTTCAAAGGATACCTAAACATCTTAGGTTTTAGGAAAACTGTCTTGTTCCTCCTTCCTTAATTCTCTGACTAGAAGAAGTCCTCACTTATAATAGCGTCCTGGACAGATATTCATGACACCACAATAATTCATAACACCTCCCATCCCCACTATGCGTTTCTTAAGTATATGATGTTATCTCATTTAGCAAGCCCCAAACACAGAGTAGGTGCTCTGTAATCACTGGATATATTTTTGAGTCTTCCTAGTTTCTTCTCTCTCCGTTAGGTTAGTTTTTACCTGATATCTCTGCCAGTTCCTCACATGATTCTGCTTGTAATCTACAGTAAGTAAACAACAACAACGATAGCACAACCCCAAACCCCAATATTAGCAGCTTAAAAGAAGTAAGGATAAATAGGTTTTGCATGAGAGATCTTTTTGAGGCAAATCTATGACCTTGGAAAATTCATGCAGCTACTGACATTTGTTTTGGCTGTTAGCTAGTTCTTACTAATGTTCTGGATCCTTGAGATTGACAGATAAATTGCCCCTGCAGATAAGAGGACTGCAATATGATGATGACTACCATTTATTGAAAACCTTCCCTAATGTGCCAGGTTCTGGGTCAGAAACCAAGGATATAAAGGCCTGGCCAACAAGACATTTAAGAGGCTCATCTAGATTATTTATATAACTAAAACAAGCTCATGATAAATAGATTATTCACACACACACATACACACCCTATTTCCCCCCCCCCCCCCTTTTTAATTTTTTTAGTTGAATTCACACAGCTAACTCTGGGCAGGGGACAGGGTGGTGATGAGGGGGTGGGAGGTGTGCTGCTCAAGTCCATGTCTGGCTGATTCTAGCTGTGCTCTCCATTTCACTATCTCCTGTTCCTGTTGGAACTAACCTCTGGAGACAAGAATGCAATGTTTCTCTTAGGATGTTTTCTACATCTCCTTTCCTCCCATCACAACTTCACTTTTCATTCCTGAATGTGTAAAATTTAATTGCAAAATTGCATAGCCTGAAGTTAATGAGACTTTAGAAAACTAGATCTGATGTTATGACTTTCTACAATAGCTGCCTATGGATGATGAAGGCAGACAGGAGAGAATTGAGCCTGAGTACCAAAAACCATTCATGTTCTCAGTCCAGTAAGTACATGGCCTTCTAGTAGAGAGAGGAGTATGGACCAGGGTGTCTGTCCTGGGGCTCAACACTTCCCACTGGCCCATCCAACAAATAAATGCGATGTCTGGAAAATCCTGCCTTTCCTGGAGTCTGAACACAAATTCAGTCACCTCTGAGGGTGAAGGCAGGAGCCAATGGACTTGGTTTCTCCAATGTGGTTTACAGCAGAGACTGCAAACAGGCTTTGTCTCATGTGCCAAAGCAAACGGTGATAGTGGCCATTGAGAAGGTCTGAAGTTGCTTCCAGACACAGAGGAAAGAATGCTGGAAACTGTGAACAAGGTCTGTCCTGAGATAGAGAGGAGCATATCCTGTGTTTACCATCCTTGGTAGAAGTTTCAGTTGTCATGGAGCATAAGGCGGGTTGTAGTGGACTTATTTTAGGAGTCTGTCCCAGTTCCTGAACTCAGCTGAGAACATACAATAATAGAGTAGGATATATTTTGGCATATTTGTCAGGTCTGGCACATAGTAGGTACTCCCTGTTTCCTAAAGGATTGAAAGCAAAATCCTACGGCCTTATGTTGGAAGAAGGATAGAGTTTTTTTCACCTGTCAATAATCGAGGGAGGGAGACTGGGCACATTGAGGTCACTTTGATAAGGTCCCTGAATGTCATGACAGAGAGTTTAGGGCATGATACTATATGATCCAAAAGTTCCCAAACTTAACTGAATTTTTTTTTAAAGATTTTATTTATTTATTCATGAGAGACACAGAGAGAGAGAGAGGCAGAGACACAGGCAGAGGGAGAAGCAGGCCCTATGCAGGGAGCCCGACGTGGGACTCGATCCTGGGTCTCCAGGATCAGGCCCTGGGCTGAAGGCAGGGCTAAACCGCTGAGCCATCCGGGCTGCCCCCCAGACGTCTTTTAACTGAATTTTCTAAGGTGCTATGTATAGATAGAATCTCTGGCCCTGCCTTGTGATTTCTTATTTCATAAATTTAGGGTATGGGCAAGGATCCTCTGTGGGTTTCATTGTTTTGTTTTTTGTTTGTTTTAAACATTTGCTAGCTTCCCAGGTAATATGTATGATCAGCTAGATTTGGGAAATACAGCTGCAAGGTCAGATGGTGTCTTGCATTTCTTAAGTAAAAGTATAAACACTCCAATCTGAGATCTTTGTTTCTAATTCCTCAAGCTCCAAGGCCTATCTCATTGAGACCAGTCCTGTCCCTGCCTTTGCTGTGAAGACCTTGGACCTGCCAGACCTTCTTCTAGAGAATCAGATTCCAATCCTGAAGAGCTCTGCTACCATGCCCTCTCTCTCAGGAAGAAAGATGAGGATCAAGTACAGCTTTTGCAAAACAGCAGAGAGACTAATGTGCTGCAGTGGGAATAAATCACGGATGGAGGAAATGAATGAACAGCGTGTTTCTGGATTTCAAATATCACTTCTGGAAATGAACGAGTCTCTTTGCTTTCCCAGTTCAATTAGTTTTCTTATGAATTCTCCCTAGCATTTTTCATTACAGCCAATTATTTAACATGTTCCAGTATGAAAATCTGGTCATTACAAAAAACATAATTGATTTGACCCGTGCTCTGACACACTTTGCAAAATACATGCGCTTCATACTGGGCCATTATTTTTTAGTAAAGCACAGCACCATGCTGGCAGGACAGTGTATTAGCATCTGGAAAATATGAACTCCTGATTCTTGTGGAAAATTTTATCAAAGAGAGGATGGATGAAGTTCAAGAAGGACATCATTGGTCGTGAGACGTGGATAAAGACTCTACTTATCTCAAGCGCAGACTCCCTGCAGGGAAAATGCTAAACCAAGAGAGGGAGCAGGGCATTGTGGAGACAGCAGAACTTGGCCTGAGGAACTGAATCTGCATTTGAGGGAGGGAGCCACTTTCCAGCCATCAGACTGGGCAAATCTCTCAATCTCTCTGATTCACACTGCACTTCTGCATAGATGTGGGCACATTATTACCTACCCCCTGGTGCTACTGTGAAGAACAGCAAAAGTGAAGAGAGTGCCTGAAATAGATTAAGTGCTCTTTCATAGTGGTAAGGATGCAATATTGCTGACAAGGTGACGAAATTAGTTTGTCATTTTTTGTTCCAATTTTATTTACTTGTATATAATTCAGTCCCAACTGTCAAAGAAAAAAATTAAGGTAATAGGATGGCATTTTAAAGAACATTACTATTTCCTTCCTGCTTTTATTTTCTGTGACTATACAATCAATCTGGGCCAATGCTCTGCTTTTTTAAGTGGATAAAAGCCATTGAGTGTGTGTACATGTAAGAGAGATACTACATATTCAAAAAATCATATAAAACCTCTGTAGACTTTAAAGAAAAATAAAATGACATGTATATAGACACAACTGAGGCAAACAAAGAGCACTAACAGTAATTTCCTTCTGGGTGGCCCTTCTTGGTAATAGCGTGTTGTTCCTAATAACTCTCCTGCCATAAGTAACTCTCCTGAGTTAGGGCAAACCATCCTCTAATTTTCTTTATAGAAAAAATTTATCAGGTACATATGTATCCATAAATAATATAGAGAATATGAATATGGATATGGAATCTATGACCTGCTCCTTGGAGCCCACATCATGTTGTGCAGCTCATGCATGTTGATGTCTGTAGCATTTATTTATTAATCCTTACTGCTGGGCTCACTGTATGAATATAACCCAAGTACATATCCACCTTACTGCAGGACATTGGGTTAGCTGTGGACTTTATTAACAGATTTGGCACAAATATCCTTATATATATTTCCTGTGTATTTGTACCAAAGTTTTCCTAAGGTATAGACCTAACAAGTGAGTTGTTGGGTTATATTTTTAATGTAAATAAATGTTAATCAGTCTTCCAAAGCAGTTGGTCCAGTGGAGGAGAACTCCAGTCATTCTAATTTTTCTCCGACACTTGGAAAAGACTTCTTAATTTTTGTCATTTTGGTGAATGTAAAATGGTGCCTTATTGAAGTTTAATTTGCAATTCCTTGACTATTAATGATTTTAAGCATCCTTTCATATGTTAATAGGTCATTTGTGTTTTCTTTGCTTTTTAAAAAAACTTTGCCCATTTTCTATAGGGCTGTTCTAACCTTCTCTTTGCTTTGTATTCTCTATGCATGGTATTCTAGATAGTGAACTTTTATCAGAGATGTACGTGGCAAATATCTATTCCCTTCTATTTTCAATTCATATCGCATTTCACCTCACAAATGTCAGATATTGGATTCAAAGGTTTTCATTTCTCTAAAACTGCTATTATCGATAGCTACAAATATAGAGAGATTTCAAAATAAATAATTCATTACTGTGGCTTAGCAGAAATATATTCATGAATATCTTTGCTCAAGCTTGCACAAAGTGCTTGAAGAGCTTATTAAAATCAAACAAACTAAATTAAAAAAAAAGGCAGCAGCACTGTGATGATAAACGCTTTCATGCCAAGACTCTACATACACTAAAAATTTATCTTCAGCAGTTTACTATATTCACAATGACAATACCTCAGACTGCTTCCTTTACTCATAAGACATTCCATCTATTTCAAGTATATTTATCACCCAGCTAGCACAGACAAATGTTACCAAGTTTACCATTGAATTTCAAGTGTTGTCTCAGAGGAAAACTTCTAAGAGTAATTTTTTTCTTTCACACAATTTTCTTAAACTCATATTTTTGGTCATCTTGTCTTTGGGTTTTTGAGGAACTGAAGAATACATCCTATGAAAAATTCAGGATTTTTAGTAGTGAAACTACTCTGCATGGTACTATAAAGGTAGCTACGTCATTACATACTTGTCAAAACCCATAGAGTGTACAATAGCAAGAGTGAACCCTAATGTATACTATGGACTTTGAAGTGATAATGATGTGTTAATATAAGCTCATGGATTCTAACAAATGAACCACTCTTGGCAGCAGGTATGTTAGAAATCTCCTTACTTTCTGCACAATTTTTCCATGAGTCTAAAACTACTCTAAAAATAAAGCCTAATAAGAAGTAATTTAAAAGAAATCTACTGGGACACCTGGGTGGCTCAGGGGTTGAGCATTTGCCTGTCAGCTCCAGGCATAGGATCCAGTACCTACAGGGAACCTGTTTTCCCTCTGCCTATGTCTCTGCCCCTCTCTCTGAGTCTCTCATGAGTAAATAAATAAATAATATTTAAAAATAAATAAATAAAAGAAATATACTTTATTTTATTTTAAATTTATTTATTTGGGAGAGAGGGAGAGAGAGGGCACAAGCAGAGGGAGGGGTGGAGGCAGAGAATCCCAAGCAGATTCTGTGCTGAGTGCAGGGGTGGGGGGACCCTCAGGGCTTGATCGCATGACCCTGAGATCATGATCTGAGCCTAAACCACGAATCAGACACTTGAGAGACTGAGCCACCCAGGTGCTCCAAAGAAATCTTTTTTAAATTCAGGGAGAAATGAACTTTTTAACCCATTTAGAAGTGATATTGAAAAATATGGCGGGGAAGCAAGCAAGCAAGCAAGCAAGCAAACAAATATACATAAGAGTCCCAACTAGTTTCTAAAGCAATGGCATGTGGGAAGTAATAACCACAGAAACATCAACAATGGCAATAGCAACATGAAGTGCTGATCGAGTGCGAGGCAATATTCTGAAGAGTTTCATCTAATAAACTCACAGTTAATCCTCACAAGTCCTCTAGGTGAGAAGAATGGATATTATACTCCTTTTAAAGATGACAAGATGAGCCTCAGAATTTAAGAATGTGTTCAAGGTCACCTAGCCAGCTAAAGGTGGAGCAGCTCCAAGTGTGGGGGGATTTCACCGGGCTGTTCTCTGCTGTTCTTATCCTTTATACATCACTCATTTTTCAAAGTAGTGCAGAAGTCAGGTTAGTAAATGGATCACAGAGCAGTACACCCAGGGGTACTTTCACAGAGCTACACTGGGCAGGTATCGGACCCCACAGCACAAAGTTCAGGCTTTAACTACTGTCCATAATTGTGAGAACTTTGTGTTTCTGGCATTTCACAACAGTCAGCATTTTTCTGATATCAAGCCATAAAAGATAGTAAAGAAAACACTCCCATCTGTGCTTGGCATAGCATTTGACATCCTACACTGTCATTATGACCTACTTATCTGCATACCTCACTTAACTGGGAGATCCCAAGGGAAGGGGTACACATCTGTGGAGTGTCTATACTCTGCTAGATATTATGCTGCCCTCTGGAAATGTCATTCTGGAGTCATCAACATCTCTGTCATGTTTAACTCCATTTCAAGAAACGGAGTTGCTGCCCCTTAAAAACCTAAGTCAGTTACCTTCATGTACTTAGAGAATTATGCAAACTTGGGATCTAGAGAGGATTTAGTCTCTTTGTTAAGAATCAGATAATTCGTAGAGAGATTTAAAAACAATATGATGAAGGGGAAAGATATTAGCTAATCCATATCCACCTATATAAATCTATAGGTACTTTTCAATTTCACTAAGAGGGGAGAGGCCTTAAATGAGTGCAGCCAGAAGCTAAAAATATAACCTTATGAAAGTACAACCTTGACCAGAGGTGCTGAAAGCCTTTGACATCTCCACTAGCATTTCTCATCATCTCTGAAATCAAAGAAACCAATTTAGCTGCCCTTCAGAAACACCAACCCATCACAGCTCTTAGTGGCTCCAAGGAGTTGAGTTTACTTCCATTTCAAGAAAAGTGCTGCCACTGCTTAAAAACCTAGGTTTGTGTTTGTATTTCATATTCTTGACATTCAGGGAAGGAAATGTCTTGGTTAATGTACTCATGAAAAATAGCCGTGGGCTCTATGGCAGAGGCTGCTGATTGTCCTCCAACATCCATTCTTCCCCTCTTCTCTTTCAGGAATGCAAGATCTTTCCCACCCACCAGGGGGTTTTAGGAAGGCACACTCAGGTAAAAACTACATTTCCTATGATCACTGTAGAAAATTATTTAGCAATTTAAAATATCTGCCTACTCTATGGTGGCGCCTAGGTGGTTCAGTTGGTTAAGCATCTGCCTTTGGCTCAGGAGGTGATCCTGGGGTCCTGGGATGGAAATCTGCATCTCCCTCTCCCTCTGCCACTCCCCCTGCTTGAGCTCTCTCTCTCTCTCAAGTAAATAAATAAATAATAAATAAAATCTTAAAAAAAAAAAAGCATCTGCCTACCCCATGACCCTGTAGTTTTACTCCTGTATATATGCAAGAGAAGTGGGCACATCTTTTCATCAAAAGATCTGCATAAGAATGTTGATAGCAGCTTTATTCATAGTAGCCCCCAAATGAAAACAATCCAAATGTCCTTTAACAGAAGAATGGATAAACAAATGATGTTATATTCATGTAATGAAATAATATGTAAAGCAAGAAAAAGTAACAGATCATCAAAATACAAAAGAGTATGGATGACTCTTAAAAATACTATGCTGAGCCAAAGAACCAAACATGAAAGGACACAGACTGCAAGGTTACATTTGTATGAAGTTCAGGAATAGGCTAAACTCCTCTCTGGTGGCACATTTGGAGTAGTAATCACCTCTCAGGGGATCCCTGGGTGGCGCAGCGGTTTGGCGCCTGCCTTTGGCCCAGGGTGCGATCCTGGAGCCCCGGGATCGAATCCCACGTCAGGCTCCTGGTGCATGGAGCCTGCTTCTCCCTCTGCCTATGTCTCTGCCTCTCTCTCTCTCTCTGTGACTATCATAAATAATAAAATAAAAAAAATTAAAAAAAAATCACCTCTCAGGGTTGGGGGCGGGGGGTTGAGACTTAGTATACTGACTGGAATAGACATGAAGAAAGTTCTCTGTCTTGATCCAGATAGATGCTTACTTCTATTAAACTTCATTGATCTGTGCATTTTATTGCATAGAATTATACTTCAGATAAATATATCAGGAGGGATGGAGAGACAGACAGACAGATATGCCCTGGGAGTACCAATCAATAGGCACAACCTGAAACCCTCTCTGGGGTGTTTAAAACCAACTCCAAACATGTCCTACTTTTCAAGGCAACTGATTCTTAAATTCCCAAGGCTAGAAGAGGGGGGTTCATGTTTTCTTTCTCGTTATGATTTGTTTCTTATTTAAATTATTTATCTATTAAAAAATAAATTATTTATCTATTTTTGGTATATACCACTGGAAGTCAGCTAGAAAACAAAGAGGTCAATCAGGGGTTAAAATGAACAGTTAATCTGCCTAGGCATGGTCAAGTATTAATGATAAACTCGAATTTCTCTAATGATGTGGAAAGAGAATCAGTGCACTCATGTGAATGGTACAAACTTGTGAATCAGAAATGCTCATGTTTAGTTTTTTTTAGTTTTTTAAAGATTTTATTTATTTATTTAAGAGAGAGAGAGAGAGCAGGAGGAGGAGGAGAGGGGGAGAAGGACAAGCAGACTCTGTGCTAAGCATGGAGTATAATGTGGGGTCTAATTCCAGGACCCTGAGATCCTAACCTGAGCTAAAACCAAGAGTTGGACACTTAACCTACTGAGCCAACCAGGTGCCCCTCATGTTTAATTCTTGACTCTGCCCCTGTGTAAACCTGGGTTAGTGTACTGGCTGAGACTATTTCCTCATTTGAAGAATGAGGCAACACTTAAATCCTAGTGTTGCTAAGAATATTAGCTGAGTGGACACATCAAGAGGTGTTAGAATGTAAAATGCACTCAACAAGTTCTATGAGCTGTTATTCTCTCAGGCGGAAAGTGACTTAGTGTGTACGTGTTTGAGTTTCCCATTTAGTCAATTCAGTTGTGTTTTGCCTTGTTCATGAAAGGTTTACAGTACCTATAACATATTTACTACTAAGCGAAACTACTCTTCTATTCATGGCACCTCTGATACCTTTAGTTCAAAGGCAATAGAGAACAAGCAGCAGGCAAGGAGCATGGCCTACCTCTCCCAAGGAAGGTAAGTACACAGGAAACTGTCTCTTTCCTATGCATTTATATCCAAGCATCTCTTTGCATAGTTTACATAGTTCATTTTAAAAAACACTGCACATGGCTTGTCTGGCTGAGCAATAACACTGATTCAGTAGAGTCATGGGGTTACCCAGACATCATACAAACTTTCAGATACCACAGCCGATTCTAGCACAACAGCTGAAAGCAGAGTTGGTTGTGCTGCTTGTCGGAGTGGCAGGCTAATGGATGAAGTGTTTTTCTTTTCTTCATAGCTCTACTATTTTAATTTAAAAATCCAACAAGCCTTGGTGGGGTTCTGTTGAGCCGTCAAGGGTCTCCAATTAGTTCCTTCAACACAACAGACTGTTCACAGAACCACAGACAGGAATTATGCATACATTCCCATTTTGAACCTCCTGCTGTCCAAGAACCTATTTTCCTGCCAATAAAGTGACAGCATGCCATCACTGTATTCAAATAGAAGCCCCCTTTTCCAGTAAAATATTAGGTGAGACCATATGAAACACTGACAATTTCATACGATTCATCCTAATATTTACATCAAACCACAGGATGAGTTAAATCACAGATGAAAGTGACCACCTCTGATGAAAAGGATTTGGCAAAAAGAACAAGCATTTCCCTGAGGCACAGACTGTCTACGTCATAATGAACTTAGAAGACCCCCCACCCACCCACCAAGACAGGCAATCCCTTACCCCACACATGCCTTTCCACCTCAAAACAGTCTTTGCAAACTTCATGGGCTTCAGAGCTGAGATAACTATCGTCACCCTTGCACCCAACATGCCCCAGCAGGGTTCTGTATGCCTTATCCTCATAGTCCAACAGGTTTACTGCTAATGAGAAATCTGGCGCTGTGTGTCTTTCTGGCTCCAAGTGAAGCTAGGGCAGATGGAGAAGCCCTGGGAGCTAGAGGCAGCAGAATTTTGAAATTTCCCATTAAGCTGGCTCAGTTTTTATACCTATAACACGCAAAAAAAAAAAAAAAAAAAAAAATAGAAGAAGATTCAGATTTCAGAAAATTATCTAACAACGGATTTTAAACCCAAAAACGAAAAAAAAATTTTCTGTTATTGACAACAACATGGGTTGTTTATTAGAGCATGCATAGATCTTTGCAGGCACACCACTTACTATCTACTCCTTATCTTCACTCCCTATTCCCACCCTGGAGTTGAAATAAACTGAAATTTGAAATTCATAAAGTGCAGTTCCTTTCTGTCCCACAGCAAAGAAAATCCTATTGGAAAAGTTTGTCTCTAAGGTAGCCATGTTGAAGCCCTATGGTTTTCTATCCGATTTTCCTTATTAATCTGGAATTATCTCTTCATGTGTAATAGAATTAGCCTTTCTAGGGCAAAGGCTGGATAAACTAGGTAGGAAATGTAGTCAAGTTTTAAATGCTTCTTGCTTCAACTCACATGCCTGTACTCTTGGCAAAGCTAGGGATTATTTTCACACCACCGAATTCTGAGGGCAAGCCCAGGATCTTAACACTCCTCAAATACCATACTAGGTCAAAGAATTGGAATAACATTTCCAGAGTTTGCTGTTTTCATGAATGTTCACCAAGTTATCACTGCAAAGAGTGGTTTTCTAAGATATGAACCTCTGCACAATGTAGTTTCCCCAAAGCCCCTGGTTAAAACAGAATCTGAGAGTCAATGCTATCAGACAGGAAGAGAGCTCAGAGATGACCCTGTTTTACACCTAAAAATCTGAGGGCTAGAGATGGGATTAATTTGTATATGGTCATACTGCAACTCAAAAGTCTTTCAGGGGTGCCTGGGCAGTTCATTTGGTTAGGCAACTGGCTCTTGATTTTGGCTGGTGTCATGATCTCAGGGCTGTGAAGATCTGACCCTGCCTCAGGGTTGTGTTCAGCAGGGAGTTTGCTTGGGATTCTCTCTCTCCCTCTGCCCTTCCTCCCTGCTCACACTCATGCTCTCTCTCTCTAAAATAAGTAAATAAATCTTAAAAAAAGAAAAGGATCTGTATCAAGGTGGGAAAAAGCATGTTTTTACCTATGGGGTGTGACTGGAAAGAAAACAAAAGGAAAGTGGGAAGGCAATTAAACGTTTATGGAACCTGATATTTGCTTGGCACTGAAGCAAACAAAGCAAAGAGAGAAAAGAAGAGAACTTTGGGGAACAGGAGTACAGCTACCATCTATACAACTATTACAGAATAACAAACCAGTGGTAACCATAATGATAGCTAATGTTTATTAAGAACACCCTATCTGCCCAGAAGTAATTCATTATCTCCCTGAATCCTTATTACCACCTAATGAGATAATAAAAATAATAGGTGTGACCATTTATTGAGCATCTTTTCATACGGGCTGAACACTGTGCTAAGCATTTGGTAAACAGTATCTGATTTTATTTATGCAACATGATAATTAGGCTGTTCTCCAGAGTATAAAGATGAGCTAACTGAGACTTAGAGAGGATGAATAATACATCCAAGGAGGAACCAAAGTATAATCCTGGTCATCTGATCAAAGAACTTAAGCTTTTTTTTTTTTTTTAAAGATTTTATTTATTTATTTATGAGAGACACACAGAGAGAGGCAGAGACATAGGCAGAGGGAGAAGCAGGCTCCCTGAGGGGAACCCGATGTAAGACTCGATCCCAGGACCCCAGGATCACGCCCTGAGCCGAAGGCAGATGCTCAACCACTGAGCCACCCAGGCATCCCAGAACTTAAGCTTTTAAGTGCATCATTATTCTGGTCCTCAAATACAGGTGTACAGGGAATTGGATTTAATGTATGTACATGGGGACCAAGATCAGGATGAGGAGAGAAGGGGAGGGAGGGAGAGAGAGAGAGAAGAGAGGGAGAAAAAGAGAGGAGAGAGAATATGATAGAAGGAGGTACTATTTATTCACTGCTTCTAGGATTCTGTAGGAGACCATGCTGTTTAATAATTCCAGCACTACAATTTTAAAAATCAGTAGCCCTGGTAACCAAGTCTATGATTGAAGCATGCTATAAAAAAAGAAACATTGTGTGGTAGCTGGTCCTAGACAAACTGACAAGCTTTGTTCTATCCTTTTGAAATCCAAGGCATTATTTACATACACTCAGCTGCAACACAGAATCCCTTCATTAAAAGATTTTTACACTTATCTGTAAGTAAAAATAGAAATATTTGAATAAAAGCACATTTTTTTTCCTTGTGCTAAATTACCGGTTAGAAAAGAAAAATCACAGAAATTCACTGAATGGTATTGCATGAATTACACTAAAGCTTAACTATGTCTCCTTGAGTGGCACTCACTTGACTATCCTCTTCTTTGTTCTCCAAGCTGCAGGATGCCATGACACCGTCTGCAGGATGGCATTAGCACCTGTGGGACACTGAGGGGCTTGATTCCCAGAGGCAGTGGCAGCTATCAAGGTGATTTAATAGCCATTTAAAGATCCCCCCCCCCTTTTTTTTTCTGCTTTGCAATTCTCAAGAAGCCAATCTACCTTTCACTTCTTCGGGGATGAGGCAGCGGTTCAAATGGGAAGGAATATGTTTTTCTAGTAGCTCAGAGGTGTGAACAAAGGTGATAAATGCCTTTATATTCTTGATCTTAGCCACAAGCCTGGAGAAACTATCCACTTTAGACTTAAAAGCACAAGAGAGGATTTAACTTTCCATTTAGATCCCCAAAGAGAGCATAGGATTGCTTTTTCCAGGACAATTTATCATTGATGCATCCATCTGTGTCACCCATCCCCTCCCAACCCCCAAGGGCAGGCACAGGACTAGGAGCTTTAAGTACAGACACACAGGCACTAGAGCAGAATCGTAAAGATTCAGACCTGGGCTTGAATGTTGACACCACCATGTAGAAGCTGTGTGATTCAAGGCCAGTTTTTTAACACCCGAGTCTTCATTTCCTCACAGTAAAAAGGGGGTCAATGATATTGCCTTATCTCTCACTGAATTAGTGTGGGGAGTAAATAAGATAAAGTGCCTAACACATACCCAGCATCTGATAAGAAGGAGCATCATTCCTATTTTAGGCATGAGAGAACTGATGTTCAGAAGGGGTAAGTGACTTGTGCAAGATCTCAGATCTAATAAGTGATAGAGCCAGGACTCCACCCTAGGAGTGTGAGAAACATACATGCTCCAAGCAGTGGCATGCTTCTCCTCTAACACACTCACAGTCTAGGGAGGAACAGTCACCTGAGCTCAGTTTCCTACAGTCACTACAGCTGAAGTGCTAGGATAGGAAGGAGCAGAGGTCTGGGCCAAGAAAGCTCCTAGGAAGAAGAAGTATCTGAAACACCTTTGAGAACGTCTTTGAATGCAAAGAAAGAGGCCAGTGCAAAGGCAGGGAGAAATGAAAGAGTAGGGTGCTCCCTGAGGCTGCAGTCCAGGGCCAATAGGGGAAGTGGCAGAGGGGGCAGATGCAAGGCAGAGTCCGGATCAAGATAATTTTCAATACCAAGTAGGTGATCTGGAGCAATGGATAGGTTTTAAATAGATGGATGAACTCAAGAGTTAAAATGGCTGAAAGTGAATCACACTTGAATCTTTTCCATTTTCACTTGGAAACAGAATCTCTCTCCCACCAGGCAGGCTCATCTGATGTTTCCATGCCAACAGATTGCTAAGGCTTGGGAGAGGCTAAGCCCTGAAGTGGTGAGTAGTGTGGGTAAAGGAGAGGGTGCAGGGAGAGGCCAGGGTTAAACTGTGGGGATGGGCTGGAAAGAGAGCGGGGATAGTGCACTACAGAGTGGGGAGGGGCAGAGTAAGAATCAGAAATGAGATTAGGTGGAAGGAGTCATACCTGAGTTAATTGTAAGCTTGGTCATTACTGTACACGCATGCACACACGCACAGATAAATCATTCAAACCAGGATTTTTGGACCTCAACTCTATTCTCTGAACATTTTCAATGAGACCTCATGTAATTTAAGAACTTCTAATCAGCTCATTTCTTAGTCATTGGAAATCAAAATATGAATGTTAGAACTTTCTGATTCTCAAGAGACCTTTCCAATCTTTGCAGTCTGCTTTCCAAAGTTATTTAGTCTTGTACTAGGAGATTCTCTGTGTGCTGTTAGCAAATTATAGCACCAGGTTCAAGGTTAGTTTCCCAATTCTGAGTTTGAATGTGATCAAAATTGAAAGATGTACCAGGAACTGACCTTCCCATTAGCTGCAGATTTTCATTAGACTTCCATGCAAGAAATGAGACTTTTTAAGCAATTGTTCTCAGGTTGATGAGGAAATAAAGCTAAAAACAAAAGAAGAAAGATAAAAGATAAAATACTGGCTCTTAATGTTGCTGCACCCTGATATTTGTAGGGGAGCTTTAAAAAAAACTGATGCTTAGAACACATTCTCAATAGTTTCTGACTCAATATGTTCAGGCTATAGGACCTGGGCATCAGGGTTTTTAAAAGCACTTGGGCATTGGGATTTATAATAATATTTGGTCTTCATCCCGTTCCTGGCACAGAGCTCCTAAAACCCTTGAAATGTCCTAAGTGATAAGAGCTACAGAAGTGTCTTTTATTATTTATTTATCATAACAAGCCCCTTTCAACCACAGGTCAGTTTCTATTAACGAGCTGACTTTTGGAAAGTTCTTGAAGATGGGAGCTGCTTGCCAAAGGAACCATGTGATTAGACAGTTGGAGCATATGGCCTCAGTCCAGACCTCTGAAGATGCAAGAAGGACTGGAGGTTGAATTAATCATCAATGGTCAATTATTTAATCAATCGTGTCTAGCTAATGAAGCCTCCATAAAAATCGTAAATGACAGAGTTAGGACCCAGTTCAGGGGGGTTTCTGGGTTGCTAAATACAGGGAGACACTGGGAGGGTGGGCCTTCTAGAGATGCCATGGAAGCTCTGTGCCTCTTCCCCTATACCTTACCTCATGCATCTTTTCAATCTGGCTGTTCTTGAGTTTTACTTTTTATAATAAACTAGTCATCTAAGTAAATTGTTTTCCTGAGTTCTATGAGCTCATGAAGAGGGGACTGTGAAGACCTCTGATTTATAGCCAGTTGTCCAGAAGCACAGGTGACAACAACCTGAAATAGGGGGCTTAACCTTATGCTTGTGGGATCTGTGTTAAATTCTAGGACACACAGCTGGTGTTGGAGAATTGGTTGGTGTAGGGGGGAAGACCCATACATAGGGCGCCAGAAGTGAAGTATTCAGTGAGTAGCATAAAGGAAAATAAAATTTTTTTCCTTATAGCTACCCAGGTGATCCTAGCATGCAGCCAAGGCTGAGAAACTCTGAAATAAAGCAAGAAGAGGCAGTTAGTAAAACAAACCTAATTTAGAGATTCTTCTTGGCTCTTTCTGGAGAGAAAGCCAGTGTGGACCAGTTACAGTGAGAGAGAGGCTGGCAACGTGACCCATCCTGGCAGGGCTCCCCATGCTTAGACATCCCTTCTGTTTTAACGAAGACAGACCAATATAAATTCAATGCTGGATGGTGAGATGGATTTTGGATATCAGATCTGGATATTCCTCATTGGATTTGGGCTACTCTAAAGCAGATGGAATGTTTTTATTCTTGTATTCCTTGAATGTGTCTAAGTGTCTGGCACATGGGATAGCAATGATTGTTTGTAAAATGAATGGATAAAAAAGTTGGAGGCACAAGGATATGAGATGAATATTAGACCTCATTTCACCAGGCTTCTTTCTTAGCACATTCAATAAGTCATAGGGTTGGGTAATAGCAGCTTTAATGAAAAACAAAACGATAAGCAACCAGATGCCCTCCATAATTTCAATTGAACTTAACAATTATTTACAAAATTTCTTTCTGCTTAGACTGCATTAGACCCTAAGAGCCACGACTGAGCTTTCTAGCAAAAAAACAAATCTAGAAGCATCGACTGATGGTTCTACATTGATCTGTAATTAGCCTACTACTTTAAGAAGTCCTTCCTTTAACCACTTTTTCACTGGTATAATATGGCTGATTTGGGGTTGAGTGGCTTAAAAAGTGCAGTAATTGGTATTTCAGATGAGGCTGGAGCAGATCATTTAATACTTCTTGTTTTTTCAGCAGTGTTTCAAATTCCATTTCTGAAATTTGCTTTATCCCAAGTAGCACCTGGAATTCCCACTTAAATTCTGATTTCTAGAGGATATTCATTAGTAGGCCAGCACTGTCAGATGGTCTATGAGTTTCCAGATTATCTTATCCTGCAAAGTCCTGGTGGTAGCATTTTTACAGGTGAGATGATGAAGTTGGGGGAAGGAGAAGAGAAAGAGGAAACAGCAAATAGCAAACACTGTGTTTACTTCATGGCAGATACTTTTAAAGGTCACTAACACTTTTGTTGGATTTAATACTTGCAAGGACCCCTTAAGATGGATATTATTATTCCTATTCTACATTTAGGAATGTGATACCAAAGGTATTCACTCCCTTCTATCACCATAGTTTATTTTTGCATGTTTTTGAGTGTTATACAAATGGAATCATATTGTTGTAGACAGATTGGCACCATAGAATGCCCATGACTTAATCCTCAAAATGTGGGCATATGTTACTTACATGGTGAAAGGGTGACTACGGTGAAGGATCCTGAAATGGGGAGATTGTTGGATTATCTGGGTGGGCCTAACCTAATCATTACCCGAGTCTTTAAAAGCAGAGAACCTTTTGCAGTAGGCCAGAGTGGTGCAAGTGAGAAGGCATCATCACAATGTTCCTGGCTTTTAACATAGAAGAAAAGGGCCGCTATCCATGTAATGGGGCAGCCTCTAGAAGTTGAGCATGGCCCTTCAGCTGACAGAGAGCAAAAAAGCAAAGATTGTGGTCCTACAATTTTAAGGAACTGAATTCTGCCAACAACTCTCATAAGAAAGAAGTGGATCCTCATCTAGAGCCTCCAGAAAGGAACATACCCTGATCATACCTTGGTTTTAGTCTGGTAAGACCTTTAATGGACTTATAACCTACAGAACTGTAAGATAATACAGTCATGTTGTAAGAATACACTATGGTCTTCAAAGCCATTTAATGTGTGGTAATTTGGTACAGCAGCATAGAAAACTAATACACGTATAATATTTTGCATGGCTTCTTTTACTGTATTGGCAAGATTCCTTTCTGCTGTTGCACGTAGCAAGTGATCATATTCATTGCTTTACAATGTTCCCTTGCATCAATATGCCACAACTTATTTACCTATTTTATTGTTGGTAGGCAGTTGGGTTATTTCCAGGACTAGGCTATTACAAACAATGCAGCTATAAGCATTCTTATGTGAATTTTTGTTGAACTTATGTAAATATTTCTATTATGTATAAACCTAGCAATGAATCATAGGATATAGTATGTTTGACAACACTAAGTACTGACTGTATATCAATGTGGTGATACCAATTTACCTCCTATGAGCAACACATGAAAGTCTCTATATGCTTGCCGTTAATATTTTAATTTACCTTTTCTTGATGACTAATGAGATAAATACCATTTCATGTGGGAACTGACCATTTTTGTACCTCCTCTTTTGTGAAATATCTGTTCAAGTCTTTTGAGCACTTAAAAAAATGTGGTTTCTATCTTTTGCTTATTGTCCTGTGGGAGTTATTTAGATATTCTGATTATAATTCCTTTGCCAGATCTGTGTATTACAAATCTTTTTCTTTGCTCTGTCTTACACTTTCATTCTATTTATGGTGTCTTTTGATAAATAGAAGGTTAGTGCATTCTGTGCCTATATTATCCTTTCTATAATCTATCACCAGATTCGCTGTGTTAATATTTTATTTTGTATTCTTGATCTTATGTTTATGAGAGAGAGGACTACAAATTTCTTTTTTTTACAGTCTCCTATAATTGTTATTTAAGGAAAACTTAAATTCACAACCTTTCACGGTACCATACTTGCTATAAGTTAGTCAGAAGGTCTAGCAATCCTCCTGTTCTGTATAGAGTAGCCCACAGCCAGAAAACTCATGCCTCTTTACTGTGAATGCTTGGTAGATGAAGGGTGTGACCCCATGGTTCAAATCTGAGCTATCATAACTCCAAATTCATCAAGCATCTTTAAGGTACTTAGTTATTATTGAGGGAGATACATCATACATTCAATGACTATATTTCTAATATAAAACTTAAAGGACTTTCTATAACTATTATAAGTACCAATATGAATGGGGGAGCATATATGAAATCAAGCATATCTAAGAAAATGTGGATATCTAGAAACTTTGGACATTAGGTTCAGAACACAGATTTGGCAGACAAAATTGAGTTTGTTCTACTTTTTTTGTTGTGTATCTTTGGCAAGAACATAAATTATCTAACCTTGGTTTCATTAACTGTATAATGGGGGTAATAATGACACTCCCTCATAGATATTATGAGATTTTAATTCTCATCACCATCTTGTCCTCAGGATACCTGAATCCATTATATAATCAAGGACTCATAAGAAGATTGTAGTGTGCTGTGGAGGTGGGAGTAGTGTGGGACATCCATTTAAGAGGGACTGGGCAGGAACAGGGAATTTTAGAAAAAGAGAAAAATGTCATCATCTTATAAAGAGCCAACAGTTAGGTTCATTCAACATAAGCTTTTTAGAAAGTGCAGAAATCCTTCATTGACCTGGCTTCACAGCAACCAGAAACACAGAGACATCTTCCTGATGACTAACTCAGAGTGCTCCTTAATAAGGAAGAAGGAGATGAAACAGTTCAGAAGCCACTGGAACAGGTTTAAGAGCTTTGTCTGGAGAGTAAGAATTAACTACAAAGTTAATTTACATGAGAATTTGTATTTTTATAATAGGGGTCACTAGAAGCTACCAAATATCCTGTTTATTGTAAAGTTCTATTCAGTTAGCATCACATTTCTCAGTATTTTACCCATGAAATCATATTTTTTTAAAAAAGGTGTAGGATCCCACATTTGAAAGGCCAAATCTGTATTTTTAGGAAAATTAAAGTGGAGATGGCACACGAAACAAGCAATCTGGCTTGAAATGATACAGCATAAAAATGTTTTAAAAAACAATGAAAGAAACTATAATTATAATGATACTTTTTAAAAGAGTCTATTTTTAAATTGAAGAATGACAGAAATGTAAATAAATGAAAGTACAACTTAAAAAATAATGAAACATAACTTTGATGATGGGAAATTCCTTCTTACCTTTTAATAAGCATCACTAAAAAGCATCAGTTTATCACCAAGCATGGATTTGGGCTTCCTACTTATTGAGAAAATTATATAAAAGCTAAAACACATGAGGAAAAAGTAATCTATAAGATGTTATTCTTTCTTAAGAAAAAACAAAGGTAAAGAATGCATCCCAAGCATTTTAGAATCATTTAGATTGAACTAAAAGATCTAAGATTAAGAACTAAACAATATAGCCATTATGTTTGCCTTAATTTTTTTCAGCTATGGGGTAGAATTACATGGACAGTGGAAATAGATAGATTCATCTCGCCAGGTTTTAAAATATAAATTTTAAAATTTGGAGTGTTTTTCCTGGTACTCCAATTATGTTCTTATTTTTCTTTGGGCATTAAAGTGCCCTTTCTCATATAAAATAATAGCAAAAATAAAGGGCAATACATTAGAAATATATATTATAACATGTATGTGTGTTTATTATTTTTAAAATTCTTAGTGAAATCAAGTTGTCAACCCCACATCAGGTCCCTGATTTTCCTTTTTTTTTTTTAGTTCTAATGTTGCTGGTCATGGGAATTTATAAGTCTTACAGCCTTTGCATTTAGAAAATGAACCTGGAAAGGACACTAACACCCACAGTTTCCAGGGATTTCCAAGGTTCTTTGAGAAACTTCTGTGCCTATCTTAAAAATTTAGGCCTAAGGAACAAAGGAAGGGGGCAGAAACTTGCAGAACAGGAAGACTAAAATGTACCGCTGTTGCTAAATAAATGTGAAATAATGACTCTACTTAGCTTTTGGAAGATTTACTTCAGTGGAGAGAGATGACTCAAAGTGCACTGTTGAAAGCTCAAAGCAAGTGGGAACTTAAAGTCTCAGGCATTGAGAGGGCTGGCACATAGTGTTTCTACAGATCATAAAATCAGGCATTGAGATAATTTGTATAAAGTACTCTTGCAGGTAAAAGACAAAACTTGGATTCTTGAAAACGTTCTCAATGCTGACTTCACCTTTCTTCCATTTACCACATGCTATACTAACAACACACATGCTTTCAGCTTCGAGCAAAATGTCCTAAACCAGGTGTCAGCAGGACCGACTTCATAGGTTTGGGACCTGTGTGGTAGCACAGGGTCCTGTGCTTAGTATTATGCTCTGGTCTTTTACTATCTTGATATTCTTTAATTTTTGCACAAGAAGCTATACCTTTTCACTTTGCACTGGGCCCTGCGAATTGTGTAGCTGGTAGTAGACGTCAGGCTGCATGTCCTCCCACACGTGGGGCACCTCAGTTATGTTCCTTGATGTACTACACAGGCTGCAGAATTTGTCTTAGCAGAAGAGGGGCAGTACTTTGTTTATACAGTTGTAATGGCCATACCTCAGTGTGGACTCATTCAATTTATTATTTTTTATTTTTTATTTTTTATTTTTTTTAATTTTTATTTATTTATGATAGGCACACAGTGAGAGAGAGAGGCAGAGACACAGGCAGAGGGAGAAGCAGGCTCCATGCACCGGGAGCCCATGTGGGATTCGATCTTGGGTCTCTAGGATCGCGCCCTGGGCCAAAAGCAGGCGCTAAACCGCTGCGCCACCCAGGGATCCCTGGACTCATTCAATTTAATCACAAATCCACATGCTGTGGGTATCCTCAAACTAGTGTACAGGATCTAAGGTGATGAGGTTATTAACTGCCCATACGGCATTTAATAATGCATAAGTAGTTTTATTAAAATCACGTGCTATGTACCATGGCAATAAATGAAACACAAATCAAACACTTAAAAAAGGTACAAGTGAGATGCGCATTTGCACATTTTTAAAGAAAGTGGACTGAGGCGAAGTCCTGGCACTATTCTAGACTTGGAAAAGAGAGTCGAGAGCTTAATGTTCTGAGCCTCGGTTCCTTAGCTGAAAACTGTGGGAGAACAGGACCTACTTAACAGACATATTGTATCAATCAATTCCAATCTATGAGTCCTTCCAGAAAGTCACATGACACTGAAGGTAGCAGGCATTTGTTCGGCTACATGGTTAAAAAACACACAGTATAGTCAGAGATGGTTATTACTACTTAAAAGGGCTGCTTACTCATATGATGAGGAAGGCACAAAGACCTTTGTTAGGCAGGGATCCACTCACAAGCCATGAGGTAACCAAATAAAATTTTATTTTATTTTATTTTTTTTAAATTTTTTTTTAAATTTTTTATTTATTTATGATAGTCACAGAGAGAGAGAGAGGCAGAGACACAGGCGGAGGGAGAAGCAGGCTCCATGCACCGGGAGCCCGACGTGGGATTCGATCCCGGGTCTCCAGGATCGCGCCCTGGGCCAAAGGCAGGCGCCAAACCGCTGAGCCACCCAGGGATCCCATTAAAATTTTAAATAAAATTAAATGCTCTCCAATCTTGTGACATCCATAATTCATTCATTGGATTGAGTCAGCAGTTAGGATATGCCAGATTATGCTATAATCAGGCAAATCTCCATATAAGAGAGGTGCTCCCCTTCAGGCCAGTGGAGGGGACAGGGGAGTCAACAGGCAGGAAGCACAGAGAATGTGAAGAATAGAAGAGAGAAGTTAACATGTTCAGAGGAACACAGAGGGGCAGCTGCTCATTTAGCCAGCACTGAATTGTTGATGGTTTTCCTAATCCCTTGTTCCCTTAATCACCATCTTCAATTGCCACTGAAAACGTTCATTCAAAAAGTATTTACAGAATTCCTATAATGTATCAGGCATTGAGACTAAAGGATAAATAGCTTGAGTCTATTCCTTTGATCCTAACCTAACCTCGTGATTTCAGGTAAGTTTTCCTCAATTCTTCCATGCCCTCACTTGTCACCTGTCCCTCCTGTGAGCATTCTGTGTCCCACCTTTTAGTGTTCTGCTCTCTTTTCTGGCTAAAGCTGTCTGGGTTGTTGTAGGAGGTAGTAATTTTGGGCTAAAAAGACAAGCATCTCCTCTAGAGATGAGGGGGCAGGAAGCAGAATCTAGACTGGTAGCATGACCCTTGAACACCTTGCGGACGGAAAAGATGCTCTACTAATCTTTTTATCAGAGAGCACAGTGCAGCATGAGCTGGATAGTTATGGCTCAAAAAAGGGTTTCTGGATGGATAAATGAATGAGTGAGTGAGTGAATGAATTAGGGTGCACCATTAATAAAAATGATACCTGGATTCTAAATCTTGGCATAGAGATAGAGGAAAATGTAATGGTCAATGGAAGGGCCAACCATGTTCCTTTTATCCTTCTTTCTATAGAAATATAAAAATTAAAAACCTTTAAAAATCAGGGCCAGGCTGTGATTTCAAGAGAAGCAAAAAACTCCCCCAGATCCCCAGTGACTCCTCCTCCTTTCTATTTCTGGCATAAAATTAGCTGCCTGAAGACAAAGCCTTTTATTCCACAATTAAGGATGCAATTAAAAATGCAAATGCCTGAAAGAGTGAGCATAATGCTAATGAGTCTCAAAATATAAATGAAGAATCGAATTCTACTCTGCTTCAAAGGAGGCACCGGCTTAGGAGGTAGGTTCTGAGCACTTACGGGGGATAACAGGACCTCCCCTTTACCTAATGAGTCCCATTGGCAGGCTCTTTTATAGACTTAGTTTAACTTAATCCAAACAACAAGCCTGTGAACTAGGTATTATGCGCATTTTATAAATGAGAATTTTGTTTTAGCAATCGATAAACTTTGAAGTCTGGACCAGAAGCCAGGTCTATCTGGAGGAAGTCAGTATAAAGTGTAAACCAAAGAGAAAGTCAATCAATATGAATTTAACCTGTGCTCCTATAGGGTTGACTTCATCTTTACTGTATGGAAGTACAAGGAGCATGGGCTTCATTGAGACATAAATCTCGGTAAAGAATATGGCTTGGCCACATAGCACCTTGCATAAGTGGTTTTTAAGCCTCTTTGGCCTCTGTACTGTTCTTCTTCTATAGAATGGTGATAATAACCATATCTGGCACAGCACTGTTGTAAGGCTTAGGGGAAGTCAGGAGTAAAGTCTAGGCACATAAGCCCTGGCCCCGAAGCATGGCATATGCAGGCCACCCAGACGCTGCAGTATCTTCTCCAGACCTCTTCTGGTTTCTCAAGACTAGACTTTCTCTAGACTTTCTGCTTCACCCTGTTAAACTGTTTCAGATACTTGGTCACATCTCTCTCAGTAAGATTCTAAAAGAAATAAATCTGAATCCAAGCAGTTTTAATGTCCTTTTTGGCTGCAATATATCAGACTTCTGAATGAATAAATGATGATTTTACTAAATAAGAATATATGAGTGAATGACTGAGAAGTAATACAAATGCCACTGTCAGCCAGCCCAGTGCTGGTACTGGGCAGGGGGTACACGCAGATGATTGTAATATGTCCTCTGGAGACAGCGATTGAGAGCATGCTGGGTCCAAGTTTGGAGGGAAGGAAGATAAAATTTGGACTTGTAATAAGTCCACAGACTTCATGGGTTTGTTTTAAATGTCCTTGAGAAATCCATAGCCACATGAAGTTAGAAGTGGCTTCACACTGGAGCAAAGTCCCCTGACAGGCTCCATTTGACATTCTTTCTTCCCACCCCCACATTACTGACCAGCAGCACACTGGAGCAGGAAGTAGAGTAGAAGGGTATACTACCATTTAAAGTAAAAACCAGGGGTGCCTGGGTGGTTCAGTCAGTTAAATGTCTGCCTTCAGTTCAGGTCAGGATCCCAGGGTCCTGGGATAGAGCCCTGGCTTCTTCCTTCCTCTCCCCTGCATGACACTCCCCCCTGCTAGTTCTCTCTCTATCTCTGTCAATAAAATATAATAAAATCTTAAAAAAAGAAAAAAAGAAACAAAAACCAGAGTCTCTTCCCTATAGGATGATGTAGCTTCCGCCTCCCAACAAAGTTCAGTCAGGAGAGAACCTCCTTCCCCTAGAACAAAAACCCATCAGGATAAAGAATCCTGAGTGGAATTTATTTTCTCAAGATGGTCCTCGATGTAACTTCCAAAGGAAGACTAAGACTGTTGATCATGAGACACCGGATGAAGTTCACCCTGCGCCTTGCCCCTTCCCTAAATCCTCTCACTAAGAGGGTATCTATCGGCTATGTGTGCTTGGCTAAATCTATTATTGAATTAGCCCCCAGTTTAAAGAGAGTTACAGAGTTCAGCAGGCAAATGAAGTAGGCTGAAAGGCCCTCTAGTGCCAGATGTTTCCTGGATATCCTAGTACCAGTAGGTAAAACCTGTGTTCTTAGGACATGACCAGACTCTATGGACTTGGTGGCAGCCCAGCTGGTATCAAACTTGTATAGGACTCGTTGTTTAAGGATCTTGGCTTATATTCTATTTTTTCTTTCATATCTGTATAGGAAAGAGAGTCTAGGAATTAATTCATTCAACAATTATTTACTAAGCAAACTTCTTTATGCCAGGCACTATGGCATATGACACTAAGGGCATAATAAAATGAAGACATTAACTGGAATTTGCAGGTCCAGTATTGAATGGTGTTTCCATTTCAAGGGCCTTTACCATGAAAACTTAATAAAGACTAGAATGATCATTAACATATATATATATATTTTAACAGATGGGTTTTAAATACCAGTGATCTTCTAGGCAGGTATCACTGTAGGAAGCCTAACAGGAATACTGCAAAAATTCAAAAAGGATAATTGCCAGCATATAATGCATGAAGTATCAGGAAATAATGATCTATACATAGTATTTGAATTGTCCACAGATATGGACTATAAGAATTCTGAGGGAAGGAGGTGTGTGTTCTTATTCATCTCTGTATTCTCAACATCTGCCATAGATGTTACACTCTAGGAAAGTATGTAAGCCATGTTTATTGAATGTAAGAATCAATGCACTAATCAATCAATGAATGAAAGCCTTATGTTCAACAATGGGGCAGGAGGCAGACCTAAGAGCATTTGTCATATTACAGCCTTTGAAGCAAAATGTGTCTTCAGGAAGCAGCAAAAGGTGGTGAGAGGATTTGGAGGGGTAGGGATGGGTTGTGGGGTGTCAGCTTCTGCTTTGTCCTCAGCTTGCCTTCTGTCCCCTTATCAGTATGAGAGATGTCTGGTGAGTTGACAGATCTGGGCATCCTAGAGCCTACAATTCTGATCCCCCTGCTTCAGCCTCCATGGAGTCTAAATGTGAATAAATGTAAAATGGTGCCAGGATGTTTGTCCTCCTTCTCTTGCTGAAAGGAAGCAAGAGAAAACTAGCAGAAAACAGTAGTTTGTTCAGGACCATTTCTATGATCTCTCTGTCCTGTAGGGGAGAGGTTGCCTTCATAATATACAATAAATATCACCAATTAATTGTTTCCTGTGTGTCAGGTATTTAAATTCACAGTTTTATTTAGTCCTTACTACCAGTTTATGGTATCCTATCACTATTCGTATTTCACAAAGAAACCAAGGCCAGAGAGACTGACTTGTCCCAAATCACTTGAGCTAGTAAGCGGCAGAATCAGGACTTAAATTTTGTCTGTCTGGAATAATCCAGCGACTGGTTCTTCAACGCTGTTCTGTGCTGCCTCACACACAGGCCCTGGATGTCTATGCTTATATCCAGTCTAACTCTGTGATCTTGGGGAAATTTTTTAACTTCTGTGAATCTCAGTTTTTTCATCTGTAAAATGGAGAAAACATTTCCTGACTCCTCAAGATATTGGGAGAATCATATGGGAAAACATATGTACAATACCATGAGCACAATGATAGGTCCACAGAAGGTGCCTGACAAATGTTTTCTTTCACTTCCACTTCCTCATCTGTACCAAACTGGCTGAACAACCAACCCAGAGATCTGCTGAATATAATGCAGTGAAGGTATGCTCTCCTGCCTGCATGAAGTGTCATTTGCCTGGAGTGCTCCTTCTTGTTTACTCCATCTGCAAGCTTTATATCATGACCCATTAATGAGTTATTAAATCAAGTTAATGAGTTGTGATCTTCATTTTTTTAAAAAAGGGAGACAAACAGAATGGGAAATAAAAGAATACTTTACAAAAAAAGTACAATTTAACTAAAAAGTTTTTCAGCTTTATGCTGTATGTATTTACTGGGTCACAGTGAAGAACGTTTTTCTTACTTAGAAGTTTTCAAGTTAACTCCCATAAGATCTTTAAGAATTGGTTCAGCAGTCTTTGCATTACGAAGCAATGAAGGGTCCAGGCCTTTCTAGAGCTAATTTTTCACCCCATGCTGCATTGTGACTATCTTCCTCTCATCTTCATCTCATCCCCCATTGGATAAGAGATTCTTGCGGACAGGAAACATGACTTTTATGGCTGAGTCCTCAGTGTTCATTATAGGACAGAGAGGTTATTCACTTGAACTCTCAAAATTGATTCCTTTGATTAACAAATGAACATGGGCCAGGCTTCACTCTGTCCTATGACCTTTTACTCCCCATTGGTGAACTGCGCAACTTTTCTTTCCACCTCTCCCCATTCTCCAAGTCCTGGGTGCTCTTGCTCTCCTTTTTATCATAAGAAAGGCTCTTTCCTTAGCTATTTGCACTTTTATGTGATTTCAATCACCTACATCTCTGATTCTTAGTAGCATTTGGATATAAAGGTCCATTCCTATTAGCAGCAGGAAAAGCCTTGTTCTCTGTCACAGGGATGCTTTCACCAGCTGGTAGGTAAGAAAGAGCACATATTTTAGAGGCAGGGAGAGCTCAATCTGCCCACATAGAGAGCCTTGAAATATGTGCAACAAAATGCGTATTCCAGTGGCTCGGGAGCTCAAGTGCATCTACATCTGAAGAATTCATAATGTACTTATGAAGTATTTTGAAAAATATTTTATTCAAATTTTTAACATTTTATTTACTTTTAAGGTTCTACAACTATATGTTTCACAATGCAAGAAATACACAATACAAAAAGCCCCGTAAATCAAATATATCCAAATCATTCACATAGAACATGTACAGTGTTATCACAAGCAGCAATCAACTCCATTTGTACAGCACTACCAAAGTACTTCAGGCACCTTACACAAAAGATTCAAAGAAGGAAAATAATTACAAGTAGATTGGAAAATAGAGAGGGTTGGCTCAAGTTTAGAATGCTGCCTGGCTCAGATATGCTAGTTCCCCCTCCCTCCTTTCAACACTTTCAGGACAAATTGCTATCACCTGGGTGGATTATTTCTAGTAAGGGAATAAGGCCAGCTCATGCAAGATGTAGCCTCTCAGACACAGCCAGGGCAGGGTTAGATTTGAGTGTGTGTGTGTGTGTGTGTGTGTGTGTGTGTGTGTGTGTAGGGAAGAGGAAGCAACTCCTAGGGGAAGGGTGGTTTTGTGGTGCAGACAAATATCCTACAAGTCAGCTAAATTGTTCATCATAGAACAAAGAAAGGCTGTTAGCTTTCCGGTTTAGGTTTTGGCTTCATGGAAAAATACCAATGAAACTAAAGAAATCCCATATGTCCTGTAGTGCAGTTTATCCAGTATAAAAACCCCAAAGGGGTTTGTGTTTGAGTTTCTCCTCTTGGCTAATCTATTCTTTAATCTAAGAGTTCAGGGCTGAGCTGCCAGGAGCAGATTGGGAATTATAGCTAAAGTGCGTTCAACAGCTGATACCACAGAAGCTGAGCCCTTGGGAGGTGGAGTGAGAAGGGAGGTAAAAGATCTTACCCCACCACCAAAAAGCTGTGGCACATCTCTTCCCTCCTGGGGCCTCAGTTTCCTCTCCTGTAAATTAAATAGTGGACTTGGTGATAGCTAAGATTCCTTCCAGCTCTAGACTTACATAAAGCCAAGCATAAGAATATTCCAGGATGTCATTCTCAGATTAAAGAAACATGCTCATCATTTGATATTTATATAATCAGAGAAATCCTGCTACTAATTTATTTTGAGAGAGCAACTTAGTTGACTTTCTAAAATAAGTACAACCAACTGGCACTGGCCCTATTCAAGTGCTCTAGATAAAGCAAGCATCTCTATGAAAATCCTATAGCCATATTTGGTGTAACCCTGCCCCCCCCCCCAAAAAAAAGGGCTGGGGTGGGGGGTGGGGACAAAGGTACAAAGTTACTAAAGTACAAAGGTACTAAAAAAGATCCTTTTTTAGTAAGAATTCCCTTAGGCTTTGCTAGTTCATTCCATTGCATTGCCTTTTTGCTGTTGTTGTTGGGGTAGGGTTTGTCAGTTTTATCACAGCGTATGAAAACAAGGCCAGGGGGGTCTTCTAAGTTCTTTCCCTCTGATTTTACTCTATATATGGCCACTATTTCTTCCAATTTTATGCCTCTAAGAGTCATTTAATGCTAAGATCAGCCCTCTAGGTACTAAATAAGTATTAATAATTATACATTTGGAAACCAAATATCTTATTTGTATAGTAGAGAGATCATTTGGAGAATTTCCCATGAAGTGTCAGCTATTTTTGAGTGTCACTGAAAAGAAGTTCCTCATTTCAATGCAACCTCCAACTGTTAGAATGCGATTAAGATAACATTCTTTATTACCTTAAATCCTCATCTCTTTTGTATGTCATTCTTTATTTATCATTTTAGAGAATAAAGGTTTGGGTCTGATTAATACTACTCTTTCAAATTAGTCTATTCATTTTATGTTATATCACTATATTACTCCATTTAATTTTCCTAATCTTCCACAACTTAATTCAAAAGACTAAACTATTACCAGTATATTTTCAGCAAAGTTCTTCTAGTACATTAGCATTCTTCTGCATCCTATTTTTTTTAACAAGATATCAACAATATGATAATTTTTCCTTTCAGTGTTATTCTATATATCTATTTCATTTGCATTAACTGATTTTTCTCTATCCTATTAACCGAATTGGCTTTTCCCAATTTGCTACCCAAGACTAAAGCATTGCAATATTTAAAATATTTTGCATTACAAAGACCAGCAATATAAAGCCAGAAGGGAGAAAAGAAAAGCCACTTTCCATCATATCTGTGACTTTGCGACAAAACTTGTTCCAGGGTGGTTCTTAATAGCTGCTCTTGTGGATTACGCAGGAATATATCAAAACAATCTTGTAAAATTCAAATTTGGAACATTAATAGTCAAAAATAATTCTTTTTTTATCCTGTTTTTATTTTAAATCTCAGGGCTTCCTAAGTATTTGAACGCCCTAGAATAAGAAGGGACTCTATGCTTTCTCCAAGGACCAGCAAATCAAGGCCTTTGAGAATGTGCTACAATCTGAAATCCTGCTCCCTTCTTGGTCCTGCTGTGCCTATCTGATACACACAGAAGATAACATCAGAGCCAAAGTGGAATCAATGGAACATGTCAGTTCAACTACATAATTTAGTATCCATAACATACCCTTCATGCTAGGGAAAAACAGTAAAATCTCAGGTGAGGAGGATATGACCTTTGGTGGGAGTCAGACCAGATTTTGGGGCCAAGTGAAGAGAGGAGAATGCAGTGAGGATTGGGAGTGGTTCCTCCAGTGGCACATAGATTCATTTTGACAACTTATTAGGTATCATTTCCCTCCTTTGGTTGTTAATACTTATATTATTTTAAAAAGTACAGTCAGCATGGATGAAGTATATTTTGGAAGGGATATAGGAGGCATGCACTAAGAAGAGGTGCATGTTATAGTTCATTGATGATGGATCTTACTCAAGAGTTAACTACAGGGCTAAGAGACCGGAATGCATTTCAAGTTCAATCAATCTTTTTTTTTTTTTTCCCCCTGGTAGATTAATGCATTTTGTCAGGCAAAGAACAGGTGACTTTCACAGTCTGAGAAACGATTGGTCACAAGATACCACAGAAGAAAGTCTTTCCATCAAAACTTGTTGGTAAGAAGCATGTAACTCTTTCACAGAGAACTTTGACTTTCAATCAATACACCAAAGTTCATGCAATATATATCAAGCAGGTCAAGAGGTGATACAAGAATATTTTCTTCCTATACTGACGGTAAGAAAATATCCAAGGCATTGGTCCATATATTCAATTTAAGATGATCAGGAATGAAAATGTTTCTTCTCATTATTTTACTGCAACCTGTACTAAGAACTTGACCCTAGACCATAACATTCTCAAAGAGTAACTTATTAAAAGCAGGGCTTTTTAACTAATTTAACATAATAACATTTCAAAATGTCTTCAAAGTGGTTAAAAATAGTCTTACAGTCTTACAGTGGTGTATTGATGAGCATGAGTTAATAAGAACACATGTTCCATTGGCACAAGGTGTTGCCTTTATCTCCCCAAGCTGCATCGCTCACAATGTGGAGATCACAGTAAGAAATGCTCCTTTGCCTACCTGACATAGAGGGAGCGTTTTTGATTGGTTCGCAGGGACCCGGACCCGGAGCTCATGCTGTGGTTCATCATCTGCTCGCGTAGGTCATGGATTTTGGCCTCAAATCGAGCGTAATCTGGGAAAGGAAACAAAGATGGTAGATTTGGTCCTGAGACTTCAGAGAAGGAGAAATCGTGCACAGCCAAGACAGCTACTTGTCCCTGATGTTGGTTGCTTTGCCAAAACTTAGGGAAATGCACAACTCAAAAGGGTGAACATGAAGGGATCAGTTGCTTAATATTATTTATTTGCAGACATTCACAAAAGGAAAAGGACATTCACAAAAGGAAATCAGTTACTTCCCCAAATGTAAATAGAAATTATGCTGCCATCAAATCCCCACATGTGAAAAGTCCGTGGGGGAAGAGGTGTGCGATGTTATATATGGGCAGCACAGGGCATACCTGTGATGATAAAAATGTACTGTCTTGACTGTGGTAATGGATACAGGTATTTGCACATGTGAAGAAATTATATACAACTAACTATACTCATATATACTCACACAAATGAGTCCAAGTAAAACTGGGAAAATTGGAATTAGATTGATGGATTATATCAAAGTCAATATCCTGGCTGTGATACCATGCTATAGTTTTACAAAATGTTCCCATTGGAGGAAAACTATGAGTAAAAGTTACATGGATCTTCCTGTATTATTTATTGCAAATGCATATGAATCTATAATTATCTCAAAATAAAAGCTTTAATTTAAAAAAGGGGAAAAAAAACAACCCACCAAGACCATGAACAAACAAATATATAAGGAATTAGCAATGCTATTGGGAGGGGAGTTTGAGTCTACAGTTAACTTTCAGCCTGATAGACTGAGAACCAAGTGTTTGGTGATGAGTTGTGTAAAAAAAACCAAAAACTAAAAAAACCAACCTTCCTTTTAATTTGACTAAAAATTTTTTTTCTGCTACAGGATTGTTAGAAGCTGATCATTTGGGATTATACCTTAATTTTGCCTTATAACTTTAATATAAAAAATCCATACACTAAACCTCATCACTTCTAAGATGCATAATATATTTAAATCAGCTTCTAGGAGAATGGCATTGGAAATGAGGGTAAATATATTTTAGAAACATTCAAACATATGGGCCTAAAATATCAAGAAAATATAGATATATATCATACTATTTCTTCATAGGAAAAGTATTTTTTCCATATGTCAACCCAATAAAAATGAAGACAGCACAAATAGGTTTTAAGATACTTATTAACACAATCAGCATGTAAAAAGTAAAAGCTTCTGAAGTTTTTATATTCCTGATCACAATTTGTTCTTTCATCTCCGTGGCACATAGTGTTTTACTTTAGTAAAATCGAGTAGGTGAGAAGGCCAATTTACTTACAAGGTAAATGTAAAAATGCTAGTTCGAATTATAAATAGTTCTTTTGATTACAAAGAAATTCATCATAAAGAATTTTTTTAAAATGCTAATTCAAATGATAAATTGTTCTTTTATACAGAGGAACTCATCATAAAGCATTTCCTTAATACATTTCAAAAAACAATTTGATTTTCAATTCAACTTATTCATAACTTTTCATAAAAAACAAGGATGACTAAATGAACATAATAAAAGATGATCTACTTGCAGTGTTTCAAATTCTTTACAACAAAAAGTTCCACAAATTAAATTTAAGCTCAATTTACTATCTGTTGGTTATTATGGGGTGGTATATCATAAAAGAGAAGATTTGGGGCAGCCCCGGTGGTGCAGCGGTTTAGTGCTGCCTGCAGCCTGGGGTGTGATCCTGGAGACCCGGGATCGAGTCCCACATCCGGCTTCCTGCATGGGGCCTGCTTCTCCCTCTGCCTGTGTCTCTGCCTCTCTCTTGCTCTCTCTGAATGAATAAATAAATAAATCTTAAAAAAAAAAAAAAAAAGAAGATTTGACCTTGGTTTTCAGTGATAAATGGACAACTGGATAATGACCTATGAATGTTAAATATTTTTAAAGTTTAGTGCTCTAAAGATAAAACCATAGAAGCTGACTGGAAATTTCTGGTGCTTAAGCAAAGTCTTATGTAATCTAGATTTGGAAGGCTTCCTCTTCAAAGCTTAGCGTTAAGTAATTAAGTCCTAAATGACTAAATAAGCAGAACACATATTTAACCTAAAATCTATTGATTATAATTTATGATATTTATTTCAACCCCTTTTTACAGAGAGAAAAAACATTCATTTATAACAATCGATATATGACATATATGACACTGTATACAGATTTAAATCATGTTGGGCAAGTCATCCTAAGAGTGAATTAATATTCATTGGCATCACATGGCAGACACTATGCTTAGTGCTATGTGGGCACTATTTCTTTCTTAAATCACAAAATAAAGTTCATGGATGTTGTCAAAATTTGGACCATATGGAAAAACACAGAAGAAAAATTGAGAGGTCCTCTTAGCTCTTCTGCCTTCCCTACCTTTTCCTTCCTCCTCATTGCTGTCCTTTGCATAGCTTTCTCTAAAGATACATGATGTGCACAGTTATTAACTCATTTTTTTAAAGATTATTTATTTATTTGAGAGACAGAGAGCGAGAGTGAAAGAGCATGAGCTGGGGAAGAGGCAGAGGGAGAGAGAGAGACAGACTCCTTGTTGAGCTGGGAGCCCGATGAAGGACTTGATTCTAGGACCCTAGGATCTTGACCTGAGCCAAAGGCAAATACTTAACCAACTGAGCCACCCAAGTGCCCCCAACTCATTTCATATATATATATATACACACACATACCCACATACATATGAGATCGTAAATATATGTTATGCTAATAGCTTTTTCTCTTTTTAACTATGTAACTTGGATCTTTTCCTGCCTTCTCCCAAATACATAGCTATATTTCTTAATACCCTTAATAGCATCACATGGTTAAGACTTTATTTAACAGTTGTAGAGAAGTACAGCAGAAGATAGACCCATCCAGCTTTTTACTGTTATAAACAGGATATCAGGCTGTGTGAGCACATTTATGGAAGGTTGATATAATGCTATGGTGCAGGTACGAGTCAAAGCTTTGCACAGACGTCATGCAGCCCCCACTCCTAGAGAATCAGATACTCTGGCCTAGAAACAAAGCAGGATCTCTTAGGGTCTTCTGAGCGTGCTTCCACATTGCTACTTCCTCAATACCAGGCATTTCCCTGAGAATTACTAAATCCCCCATCTGCTCCCAGGACACCCTCTCTTACAACTTTGGTGACTGCACTACCGTGATAAAACCTCAAGTCCCACCTCCTATCTCCTACTAAAGTATCTTAATTCAGTGTCAGCCCCTGACCCCATTTGACCACTTTCATACTTTTTTGTGCTTATCACAGCAAATTGTAGTGTTTTGTGCAGTTGCTCATCTTCCCCATTTAGACTGAGCTCTCTGAGAACAGAAGCCACAACTCACTCTCGTTGGGCTTCCCTGTTCCTAAAATAGTGTCTGGTATGCAGGAGGCATTTAATAATAGGGGTTCAATAAATGTTTCTGAATGAATCATGAATGAGGAAGTAAGCAGAACCATTAAATAAGTTTAGTTATAAAATGCCTACAGGTACTGAAATTGCCTGTTCTTGATGTTAAGGATTTTTTTTAAACGAAGAAAGACAACATTCAGGATGCCTGGGTGGCTCAGCGGTTGAGCATCTGACTTCAGTGTGGGGCGTGATCCTGGAGAACCGGGATCGAGTCCCATGTCAGGCTTCCCCTCTGCCTGTGTCTCTGCCTCTCTCTCTTTCTCTCTCTCTGTGTGTGTCTCTCATGAATAAATAAATAAAATCTTAAAAAAAAAAAAAAAGAAAGACAACATTCTTCTCCTGTGGCACTGACTTCTTTTTTCAAGGCTACATAGTCTATCCAATTTCAGAGTTATTCCTATCTAATTGCTGCCGCTCCCAAATCCCATTGATACTTTTCTTGTTCTCCAGGTGATCTCTGTGTTCTCCCCACTCAGGCATGTCATACATTGGAAACACTTCTCCGATACTTAACCTGTATCTGATAAGCACTTTGTAAGGCTCTTCTGGCTGTCACATTTTATATGTCACAACAGGCTACTTGCTTTAATAGTAAGCTGTGCTCTCTTTATTGTATGGCTCATTAGATTCCCCAGATGTTTTCTGCCTTGCTTTTGAAATGTTTGTTTTACACCATATTCTACAGTGTTTACACTCCCCACTGTGGACAGGGAAGTGTTGTGTTATATTGAATTTGTCTTAATTGGAATACATCCTGCCCTCAATTCCTCCACTTTGACAGTCTTGTTAACCACAAATCCTATGTTTTTATTTCTGTTTAAAAGTGCTTGCCCAACTCTTCACTCTTTTTTTAAAGTTTATTTATCGATGGGGGAGAGAGGCAGAGAGCATCTCAAGCAGAGCCCTATGTGGACTTGATTCCACGACCCATGAGATCATGATCCAAGCCAAAACCAAGAGTCAGAAATCTAACTGACTGAGCCACCCAGGCACCCCTTTATTTTTTATTTTATTATTACTTGATTATTATTCATTATTACATGAAGTAGGCTCCATGCCATTGTGGGGCTTGAACTCATGAACCCACTATCAAGAGTTGCATGCTCC
The DNA here is from genome assembly GCF_048418805.1 of Vulpes vulpes. Lineage (NCBI taxonomy): Eukaryota > Metazoa > Chordata > Mammalia > Carnivora > Canidae > Vulpes > Vulpes vulpes. The sequence goes on from NC_132790.1 coordinate 34,383,035, forward strand.
ACTGATTGAGCCAGCCAGGGACCCCTCTTCACTATTTTTTTTTTTTTAAAGAAAATTTAAGTATAAATAATTTCATCAGAGCAGAAGCAATAAAATCTGAATTTACAAATATAAATGATATTTGTGAGAGTCACACAGGGACAGAGAGAGAAGAGGAGGAATGTCTCCAGCTTCTCAGAGATGAATGAGTTTATGGTTAGAAATGCTCTAGAATAAACAAGAAAACAGGTCTGTGAATTGTGAGATAGAACTTCTTTATGTCTTATAATGGTGCTGAAAATCAGTTTTCAGCATGACAAAAACTACCACCACCATGTCTGTTTAAGCTTAATCCCTGCTCTTCTCCCTAAAGCTTTCAGCCCCATTTCTGCTTTCCTTTTTCATAGATTTTTCAATCAAATCCTAACACTCAGGGGGAACATTTATGTGCGATCTGAAAGCGCTCCAATCTTTACATCATCTAAAGGAGAATTCCTGTTTTCTGACACCAGTAATGGGCTAGTGTCTGTGTGGTGTAATTGAAATATTATTTCTCCTAACAAAGCTCTGAGGTAGGTATACCATTTTCAAGATGGTATACTAAATGGAATGATATACAATGGATGGCATACAAATGGATGGTATAGAAACAAAGGCAGAGAAGCTAATTAACTTCACCAAAATCACTAAATTGACCTTGGATCTTTGTGAGGTCAATTTATTTCCATTATGTCATGATATCTGATATAACATCTTACTTCTTTGTGCTTATCACAAAGAAGTGCTTACTTTTTTTTTTTTTTTTTTTCACTGTTCAAAATCATCCTTATTTATTTGGTTACTTAACTCTTTCCCTCACCCCCACCCACCTCCCCGAGGATAAGCTCCAAGAAAGCTGTGATGTCTCCCCTGGTACTTTGCAGAGCCTGGCGGATAGAAGATGCTCCATTAGGATTTGCCGTATGAGCGAACTGGCTTCTTTCCATGTGCAGGTGCCTTAGCCTGCTCCTGCTGGAGGGTGAATGGAGACAGGGAGGAGGAAGCAGGAGACCCTTGAGTGTGTACTTGGTGGCTGGTTCAGATGTCCTTGATCGATCTAATGCTCTTCATTGGGCCTGGTGCAAAGATTTCTTTCTGCTTGGCTGAAGAGGGGCTGGGCTCTGGGAACTGCAGCCCCAGCCCCCGAGCTCTGGAGCCTGCTGTGCCAACCCCCTTCTCCATGGCCAGGCTCTCCCAGTTAATCTGCCTGCCCACAGACACAGGAGGAGAGGGCTTTGAGCGAGCCTATGACCGTTCCCCAAGCTGAAGACCTGGAGGGCACAGACTTCAGGGGGCTCCCCTTGGCCTCAGGAGCCTCCTGAGGGACCTGTGGACTGACCCTGTGGACTGAATCTAAGGTGTCCCCAACTCTCTCCTTCTCTCTCTTGACATCTTGCTCTCCTTCTTCTCACCTGCTGTGTTGATCATGTGTACGCTGAGCTTCTTTATTGCCGTGCAAACCCCTTAGAGGGTGAGGATGCCTCGCTTATCTCTGGTCCCCAAACCTCGGGCCTGTCGTTCCTCGTGCTCTAGACTCAGGACTGTGTCAGGTGCTTGGCAGATAGTGTTGAATAAGACAGAACCTGAAGGAGTTTGCTTCCAGAATGTGACAATGTCAAGGAAATTAAGCATAAGAATGCTGAAGTGCGGAGTTGCATTAAAGAGGCAGCACCTTATTCTGTCTTACTTAGCATGAAATAGATGCCTGGTAAATGCTTTCAAAATTAAAGTTTGTATTTATTTTATGTTTTATGTTTCTTGGGGTTTTCTTGTGTAACAAGAAGCAAACTGCTGAAAACCAACTTCTAGGCAAATTTTTTAGAGGAGTTTCAAGAAATGTTATTTCCAGCTGGTTCTTTCTTCTATGTATGAAAAATTTCCCCTTCTTGGGCATGCAAATACAGTTGTTTTTGTTGAAACAGATTCATACTGGGATTGCATTACTTGCTCTCACTTGGTTGTCCATGATGGGTGATAACAGTAGACGGGGTACAAAACATGGTTTATACAGAAGGGGTCAGAATCCTGGCTCTGCCACTTACTAGTTGTGTATTACTGTGAAAGTTATTAACCTTTCTGGGCTCAATTTTCTCATAAGTAGAACAGGAATAATAACTGTTTCTATGTCAAGATGTGTTGGGAAGATTACAAGAGAGCCTATGGACTTCAAGGGTTGGCTCTTGGTAATGACTGGTAATTCCTCCGGGTAATTTTCACATGTAATTCAACACCTATTCTTATTCATTACTTGTAAAAGTCATAACCCCTTTCTGTATTAGGTAAAATGAAAACCTGTCTCCACTCCTAGAGCACCCCCCTCCTGGTATAGACTCATTCTGCCTATTATCAGTTTCTCAAGAGTTTGAGCTACTGATGGACACTTGGAGGGAGAAAGGCAAGGGTGTGAACACCATACACTGCACATGAGAAGGAGCTCTGCTATACACTCTGCTATACACTTCTGCAACTTGTCAAGGGTGAACGAGGAGACCCAGAATGCAAATCCACCCTATCATTCACACAGGAAAGGAGGCATTGCCTCTGTGAGGGGGCTGGCGTTGTTTAATGCAGGAAAATTAATCCGACTTGATTAAAGCTGCCCAACTGCTCACATTTTCAAGGCTCAGATGACCAGCCTCCTGTCTTAGAGAAGGAAACAATGAGCTCAGTGTGTTAGACAACAGCATGAAGCTACGGGCATGCTCTTCTCCAAGTGAACTGGTGGGGAGGGCACCCCTCTGCAGTTACAACCATGCTGCTGACTCCCAAATAATGAGATCAGAGGAAGCAGTGAGCAGAGGAAAGGTGATTAGGAACTTGAGTTTAGGAGGCCAGTTTTATATCTTAAGCCTATCATTTGCTACCAATGAGGCCTTGGGAGGTTTCTGAACCTTTATTCATCTGCAAAATTGTGAGATTCCTCTCATAAAGTAGTTTTGAGAATCAAAATGAGATTTGACAGGAAGCACTTCACAAATGTAAAATAGTTGTTGCTTGCTATTACCCTGGTGGCTTCCTTCAGAATAAATGCATATGCAGTCCTTAGTGGCACTAATAAGGACAGTAGCATCATATTCCTGTTTGTTCATTATGGACACTGCACAACTTTAACATCAACTGGTGAAATCACTGAGCTGTTAGAGGGGTTCAGCACATCCAAGCGACACAGGCTGCTTTCCTGCTGAGCTACCATTTCCTCGCTATAGGGAAAGTAGTTTGAAGAGGCCACCTGCTACATGCCTGAGAAGTGATGCTTTTAATAGACAAATCTGAATGTGAAGTTCTTAGTGCTTCAGAAGCTAAGGAAGGTTAAGCTTTGGGGCACCTTCCAATAGGGCTGCAGCAAATATCAATGGTGTACAGTCTACTGGTGTTGCAATCTTGTTTACCTGCACATGACCCTCTTTGTCGCCAGGGTCCAGGAGGGGTACATACAAAGGATGCAGGAGGAATAGTTTATATCTATCTTTATTTAGCATAACATCTGATCACTGCTCCAGGGATGAGATACTGTGTGCAATTATAAAAGCTTCCATTTCTTTGGGGGAAACATCCTTTTTTCATTTATTTAGCAAACGTATCTTCGGGGTTTATGCCATGCAGGCACAATGCTAATTGCTAGGGACACCAAATTCAGTGGAAAGACCTTTGCCTCAAGGGACTCACAGGCTAGTGCTTTGCTGCCTTCAATTTTCTGGTTTCCTGTTGTGAATATAAAAAAGAACATCTGTCATTTAAATATCTGCTTCTTCTGAGTGGTATCAAGTACTTTCTAGAAGGTGATAGGATATCTCTGTCATGTGAAGAAGACAATATATTCAGATCCATGTTATAATGGAGACATTGAGGCAAGGTAAATCTTTGTGAAAGACTCTGTTGTACTGGTGGAGAGAGAAGAGCAGGGCATTCTCAAAGTAGTGCCCTGGAATGAGTTGCTGGATTTGTGTCTTGGCTCTGGGTGATGTTGGGAAAATCCCTTAACCTCTCAGAGATAATGGTTTCCTCTTTTGTTAGGTGAGAAAATAATCTCTGCCCCATACAACCTTGTCCTGAATATCTAATATGGTGTACTTCATTTTCATCATTTTAAGCAGTATTGATATTTAAAAGCACCATCAGTTAATAACAATAATAGCACCTTTTTTGGAGAGGGTGGATACAAGACTCATTTTGATCTTACAGGCTGAAATGCATTTGTGTAGGGGGAAAGATGTGAGCCTCCTAATTAGTGTAATCTGATAAATAAAGTGTTAAAGCAAGAACACCCCAAATATGTCACTACACTCAGGGTGTCTGGGTGGTGCAGTTGGTTGAGTGTCCAACTCTTGGTTTCAGCTCAGGTCATGATCTCAGGGTTGTGAGATCAAGCCCAGTATCAGGCTCCATGCTCAGTATGGAGTTTGCTTGAGATTCTTTCTCCCTCTCCCTCTCCCACGCATGTCCTCCCTCTCTCTTTCTTTCAGAAATAAATCTTTAAAAAATGTTACAGCACTCACTCCTTATCTTCTACATATCTACATACTACATACATATATCTATATACTTTATCTATCTATCATCTGTCTATCATCTATCTATCTATCTATCTATCTATCTATCATCTATCTATCATCATCATCATCTATCTATCTATGGGTCAAACATAGATCACAGGTTATATCTCAAGTCTAAGAAGAAATACTTTGTCAAAATTCTTTTGTATGATGATACAAAAATAACTGTATTTACTTGGAGCTTAGAAAAAACTCAACTATTCCCATTTCACCACCTCTTCTTTTCTTACTTGCCCTGGGATTTCAGAGCCAGACAAACACAGAAAAGGTCCTGCCATATTATATTAGGCTTTAGAGATACCTTAGAGCTTTCGCTTACTCTGGCTGCTTTACAAGCTGTCATGCTGGAAAGGGTGGTGTTTTTATGGACTACTTTAGAAGACTGGCTTCTCCCCCATACATGCATCAGAATGCCCACCTGCTTTCAAGAGAGCTGACCTCTGGCTGCTGGAATTTACTAACTGTTTACTTCAACTCCTGACTTAGCTCATCTCTCAGGTTGCCAACCTGCAGGTTGCCACCTCTGCGTTAAAGTGGTGACGTGGACTTTTCCACTGCTAAAGATTTACAGATGTTGTTTGGTTTACTTCTGACCCAAGCTACCATGCTACGTGTGTGTGTGAGAGAGAGAGAGAGAGAGAGACACACACACACACACAGATGGAGAGTGAAAGAAAGAGATACATAGATTAAAAACTAAATTCACGGGCACCCGGGTGGCTCAGTGGTTTAGCGCCACCTTCAGCCAAGGGCCTGATCCTGGAGACCAGGGATCAAGTCTCACATCAGGCTCCTGCATGGAGCCTGCTCCTCCCTCTCTCTCTCTTTCTCTCTCTCGCTCTCTTATAAGTAAATAAAATCTTAAAAAAAAAAAAAAAAAAACTAAGTTCACTAGAGTCAAACTTTAATCAAGAATCCTAGACAATAGGATAAGTCTCCTATCTTCTCTGCACTTCAACAAAGAAGAGGATGTATATACCCATCTCTTGTATATCTCCAATGTTAAGCATTAAAAACTCAATTGTAGACACCAGGAGGGCAGGACATTGTCCTAATTTTTTCTGTATCCCTAACATTTAAAATAGAGTATGATGGAGCTCAGCAGTTTAGTGCTGCCTTCAGCCCAGGGCCTGATCCTGGAGACCTGGGATAGAGTCCCATGTCGGGCTCCCTGTGTGGCGCCTGCCTGAGGCGTTCTCCCTCTGCCTGTGTCTCTGCCTCTCTCTCTCTCCCTCTCTCTCTCTCTGTCTCTTGTGAATAAATAAATAAAATCTGAAAAAAAAAATAAAATAGAGTATGACACATAGTTATCAGTATGTAAATGCTAATATAAACATTAGCTGAGTTGGGTGAGTTAAATAAAGACTTCAGGGAAGGAAAATTGATCCTTTAGCTTGCCTAATCTACTTTGAAGTAGGTCAAACCTTTAAAACATTTTTTAATTAACACGTTGAGTGAAGATATGTTGTCTCTCTCTGTCTCTGTCTTTCTCAATAGAATCGGGATCATTTGTTTTTGACTTGAACAATTTTCTATGCAGCTTGGCTGGAGACCCTTTAAAGAGGTTCCAGCAAAATGCTTAGGAATTCTTTAATGTGTAAAATGAAGTAAGTTTTATGGGCAAACCTAGTCTGAAATCCCTAACCACCTATTTTACACAATATGCATACAACCCTGAAAATTAGATACATCAAATCTCAATTTGGCTTCATGCAAGCTTTGTTTTATAGATTCACATAGGTAGATTTTTTTTTTTAATTTCAGGATTATTGCAAAACAGAGTCAGCAAAGAAACTTCTTGAGCTTGGCAAAGCCTATGTCTTCAAGCAATTAGGAGTAGCCTGATGTAATGTGATTTTAAAAAAACTCTGAAATAAATATGATCCAACTTCGCATCTTAAGTTCACTGCTGACTCACAACATGGATTTTGTGCAAGTTATTCAACCTAGAGAAGATTTGGTTTTCTCATTTGTATGATAAAAAAAATCACCTACCTCATCAGATTGTTTGAAGATTAAATGTAATGGCATTTGTAAATGGTATACTTTGGTGCCAGGAACAGACTAGAATGCTCAATAAATGGAAAGGAAGAAACACTAAAATCTCTTGAAGCCTTATATTCCTTGTTTATGAAATGGGGATGATACTAATACCTCCCTTATACCAGAAGTTTGTTGTGAGGATCAACTGAAGAAACAAATACAAAAAAAGTTTGATAAACTGAATGGTACAGTACAAAGATAAAATGATAATAAAAACAATTTATACAGGGGCACATGGGTGGCTTAGCGGTTGGGCGTCTGACTCTTGGTTTCAATTCAGGTCATGATCTCAGGGTTGTGAGATCGAGCCCTGCAGATGATCTTCCTCTGTCCCCCGCCCCACCCCCCCACTTTCTCACTCTCTCTAATAAATAAATCTTAAAGAAAAAAATAAAAACAATTCATATATTATAGTCTTTTTAAAAATTCCAATGTGCCTAGAAGAATATTTACTCAGTATCTGAAATTTGCCTCAAACAATTTGATTTGTTTTGTGGAATTTTATTTCTATCTTGGCTATGGAAATAAGCCACATAGGGCATCATGCATGAGAGAGTAAATGTGAAACTCTGAGGGGCAACTGGAAACTGCTGATATCATTAGGGCCTAGCTACCAGTGGTGATGATCTAAAGATTTTGCTGGTAGGTTGGGTGAAAGCCTCAGAGCTTGGGATGCACAGGCTGTTGTTTAATTGGTGTGATTCGTAGCTAATGATGCATCAGAAGAAGGATCAAGGCACTATGCCTTCTAATTTAAGACATAGTGCTTGAGACTACATTCAACCAGATAAGAAAGCCTTCCTTGGCAAATACAAATATTAAATCTTTGCTGGATTTGTCTTGTTCCTTCTTTTGTATTAAAATCATGGAACTAGAAGCTAAAATAATAATGTTCAAGCTTCCTGTGTTCTTCTGCAATAATGATCAGTTAGATCTTGCCCAAAGAAAAGGGGGATATTTTTGCTTAATTATAGCCTAGGGCAGAGAAAGGAGATAAAGCAGTCTGGCTCTAGAGGTAGGCAGGTTGGCAGTCCCCTTGGGTGTGACTTAAGTGTACAAATATCTTTCTTGCTTCCACAACATTCCTATCAGATTATCCTTTAATAGTGTTTTGAAAAATATGTAGACATATTACCTTGGAAGATAACCCACTATTCTAGAAAAATAGAAGCACGATGGAAAGAATACTTCCCATAGTGACTCAGAGAGGCTAGGCAAATTGGCCAAGGTCACACAGCAGAGCTGGGACTTGAATCCAAATCTTAGAGTGCTGGCCTCATCCAGGGCATTTGTTGCTACAGTGATTCTCTAATTTCCTCTACAGGTGATTGCTAGTTCCTCTTTCACTCCTGGCAAGTATACAGGCTATCTCAGACTTGGCTTCGTCACCCTACACAACCACTTACACAACCAATTTCTGCTACAACTATGGATTCATGTCTATAGTGAATTCTATAAGGTAGGTTGGTAAGATCAAAATGAAAAGGCTTTGTTTGGTCTCCCCCACCATGCTTCCGAAATGAAAGCTGCTCGGTATATATTAGTGTGATTCTGGGTTTAAGGCTCAACTAGAAACCATGGCTCAGGCAACAATGATGACAGACTGGGCACTTATCAGGGTTGTGGGGAAGCAGGAGATGCTCAGGAGAGAGAGCACTCAGACCTGATTCTGCTACGCTTGAATCTGCAACAGTCTGGTTCAGGAATTCCTGGCAGTGGCTGCAGAGAGCAGGGCCATACTGCAACAGAGAAAAATAAGGGTGGGAGCACTTTATGAATCTAAACTTGTATAACAGACTGTGGGGTGTCTGTGTCCTTAAAAGTATGTCTTTCCTATTTTTTTCTTGTTTAAATGTCCTTTTTATACCTAAGAGGCATAACAACCAAATGTAATGCATGGTGCTTGTTTGTATCCTGATTAGGAAAAAGACATTTTCGAACCATTATAGACTACATATTAGGTCATAAAAAGAATTATTTTTCATTCTGTTGGGTTTCATTCTGTAGTATCGTGACAATATAAAAAAATGTTTTTTACTCTTTATTGTTTTTGCATATTGAAGGAGTGAAGAGATAGTGCTGAATTTGTTTTGAAATGCATAAGCAAAAAAGTATTTTAAGTGACATATGAAGTAAATCAGCAAACTCTTGGCTATTATTTTTTTTAAAGTTTCATTTATTTATTTGAGAGAGTGAGAGAAAGAGCACAAACGAGGGAGAGGAGGAGCAGACGGAGAGGGAAAAGCAGACACCCCACTGAACAGGGAGCCTGAAGCAGGACTTGATCCCAGGACCCTGGCATCATGACCTGAGCCAAAGGCAGACACTTAGCTGAATGAGCCACCCAGGCACCCCAAACTCTTGACTATTATTGAATCTGAGTGGTGAGTACACAAGCATTCTTTGTACAGTTCTATTTTTTGTATATGTTCAGAAATGTTCACAATAGAAATATTTTAATTGAATATTTAAAAGATTAAAAATCATAATTTGACAAATTAAGCTTATACTACTATTTCAGTTGTGTGAAAGGACATGGCTCTTCCTAGCCTCTTCACCTGGGTGCATCACTCTGAGTTCTGGTTTTCTTGTGGTAAAACAGGTATAGGACATTTAAACCTAGCATTGTTTTGAGATTCAATTTGGGTAAGAGCTGTGAAAGTGCTATGCTGCTCAAATGTATCTGTTCAATCAGCAAACATTCGTTGAGGATCAACCATGGCAAAGCTCTGTGTTGGATACCAGTGATAAAATGATTAAAAAGTAGTACCTGCACACAAGGACTTTCCATTATAAGTAGTGTGTGCAGATTTCCACAGTGTCAGCAATTCCAGAACTATCTTGAGCCTCTAGTTTGAATACGATCTATGATTTTTAATAAAGGCAAGATGCCTCAACTTAATTCCCCAGCTTATCTCTTTGTTAACCTCCCCTTTCTTTTGGTTCCCTCAGATTCTAACTTTGGGAATTTTGTTTCATTCTTTCCTGGTTGCAAAACATCATCCATGCTGTTTCTCCAGTTTCAAACACCTTCCCATCAGTCTTCATCTGGCTTCTCATCCTTCCCATCATATCTCCAACATCCGGAGAAGCTCCCTGAACTAGAACAGGTCCTTCCATAAAATGCAACTGGTACTTCTCCTTTGCAACATGCTGCATTAATGAAACAACTTAACTGTCTATAACTAGTTGCTTGATTGTGAGGGAGAGTAGATGCTTGAGAAATATCTGATAGCTGATAAAATGGAGCCGGTGACGTGACTATTTCTCCTTCATCCTGATGTAAAAGTAATCTAGCCATTCTGCAAACGTCGAGACTTTGATCCATATGTTCTACTCCTCCATGACTCTTCCACTAAAATAATTGTAATTTTTCGATTAAAGTAAAAGGAAAAATCACCAGAGGTATGGATTAAGAGAATTATTTATGCTTTAGTTCTTTCTCATCATAATTATCTGTTTCTGAATCCTAAAACCACCTAGCTAAATTCTTCTTTAATCCTAAGATTACCTTTGCTTCTATATGTATTCCTGTTTATCATCTTAATATATCAAGTATCTTATGGCAAGCAACTAAAAAAAGCACATGATAGGAAATCACCCACCCCCAAACACACAAACAGGAGCTGAATAAAACTTTTCAGTAAAATTTATAGTAACAATATCAAGCTCACTTTAGCTATTTCCATGGCTCATAAAAGGGTTCTTTTGCTTATTTCACTGTTTTTTTTTAAATATAAAATTGTTCCCCTTATTTTTGGCAAAAGATCCATGAAAAAGTGCTGGGTGTATGTGAAACTTAAATGGTGGCTTAAGTAAGGGCAAAGTGTAACCTTATACTATCCTCTGCACAGTTATCTCCTGCTAAGAAATTAGAACTCTAAAGCAAAGATGATTTGGAGCAACTGAGGCACTTTAAGGGATATATTACATTTGTCATGTAGCCAGCAGCATTCTGATGTTAAGCAGTGACAGTAGAGAGATAAAAAACCTGGAGGTCATTTAGGGTCTCCTTCAATGGTCCAGGTGAGAGATGGTGAGGACAATGGGAATGGAAAAGTGGGGGTAGACATTTGGAAGGTGTACATAAGAGGCTTTGCTGATTAATTCACTGTGGTATATGAGAATGTGAGTGAAAATTCCTTCAGGTTTCCATCACGGGCAACAGGCAGAGATAGAAAAGAAAGTGCCATTGAAGGGAGCAAGGAAAATGACAGTCTGTGGTGGGACACGTTTAATTTGAGGGGACATCATTGAAGTCCAGTGTTCTTATGCCAGACTCCCTTAATTCCAGTACCAGGAGTATGGGGAAATACATCTTTAACAACTGACACAATCTAGAAAGCAGATACTTTCTTGTAACTGTGGAAGAGTTATGGGTGAAGGTTGTTACTGCATCAAAGGTCAGAGAGGAGTTGTGTGAAACATACTAACCTGATCATTCTATCCTCTAGACCCGTGGAAAAATTAGGGAATAATAAAAGTAAGTAACCATTAAAATTGACTTTTATGCACAAATAAATAAAAATATGCTGTGGAAAATTGATCCTTGTGGAACGGAATCAGGCAAATTTGTCTTGCCTCTTGATTAATAATTTAAGAAGAAATCCCAAGCATGCTGCCTCTGGAGATGTAGGAGTAGCTCTTATAATTAGACTCTAATCTGAACCGTGAGGGTGAGGATCAGAAAGCTGACTCAGAGCCTGGTGTCAATTATTTGCAGCTTGCACAACGAAAGGCTAAAAATTTGGAAGCTGTAGGATGACTGAAGCCCAACTCTGGGGGCTGTTTTAGCACAGTCACATAAGTTCTTTCAATTATTATTTGCTGCCAAATTTATTCTCCATCTCCTTTAGTCTAGGCCTGGAAAATATCTGTGGGACTTGCTTTGGGAGGGTATTTGTGCTTCCAAGTCAAGAGCCAGAAACACCGCACTCCAACAATTCCTCCTTATTTAAACTCAAACAGAGCTGGTTTCTATGGAACAATCCAAGAAACTGCCCTTTTTAATGCAATTTAGTTACATTTGCCCTATTTTAGAATGAATTAATAGGTCCACAAAACCTCACCAAGCTCACTTTCCCCAACAGAAAACTGCAACCAACCAGCAGGTTTCTAGTTGGCCCATTCTGGATTCATCAGAAGAGGGAGTAAAAAGAATGCCTTTCACCTCGAAGCCAGTTTTGAACAGGAGTTTAGCAGTCTTTGCCCACATTGATTAGTTTCCTTACCATTTCGAGACGTTATCTAACTTCTATCATCTATCTATCTATCTATCTATCTATCTATCTATCTATCTATCTATCATCTATCATCTTCAGTTTTATCTCCTAAAACTATGTAGAACAAATCCTTTCCCCTATACAATTCTTCAGATATGGATAGAAATAAAGGAAAGGAAAGGAAGGGAAGGGAGAGGAAGGGACGGGAGGATAGGAGAGGCGAGGAAGGGAGGAAGACAAGACCTAAAGTGTTCATTTTCCCTGGTCATCCCGTTGATAGGTAACATACCCCCACCCCGTTCCATGTCCGACACCTCAAATCTAGAGACTTTCTGGCTTACTCTTTAAAGAAGAAAGTCCACTTGCTGGGTTGGGCATGGTTGGCAGGTAGAAGAGGGGATCTCGGTCTCCAGTAAGTTCCTTGTAAGACTTCTACACGCTGTTTGTATTTTCGGTCCTTCCCTACATCCCTGCCTTCAAATATTCCAGCCCTTTAATACCTAAATCCTTGCAGGTTCTATACCTCTCATTGGCTTCATACTCCTTATAAAAGCAAAACAAAGCAACCTAGTCTCACACCTGTATACAGAAAAATTCAGTTCTTCCCTACTGTATGTTTCTTCCCTGTGAGGTTCCTTTACTACTCACACGATTACCACACTCACATAGACCACAAGATTCACAACACTTCTGGTCACCTAATATGTGGAGGTTTTTCCTAACACCAACAAGCAATCCTTTGACACTAGCAGGGTATCTGAGAATTCAACCCAGTTCTAACACTGTCTGCCTGGAGATAGCATCAGATTCCACAGACTAAGCTCAGTACCATAAGATTGTCCCCACCCCCACCATTTCAGATGCCAGTTACAAGTCCAGGTTGCACCTGTGCTTCTGAGCAAACAGCTATAGATCAGAAGTTCCAGTGTGCCTCTCTTCAGGTTCCATTAATTTGCTAGAGTGGCTCACAGAGCTCGGAGAAACATTTTACTTACCTTTACCAATTAATTATAAAAGGATATGATAAAGGTTAAAGTAGAACATCCAGGTGGAAGAGATGAATAGAGCAAGGTATGTGGGAGGGAGTGCAGAGCCTCCAAGCCTTGTCCAGACAAGTCATTCTTCCAGCATTTCTAAGTATTTACCATGTAGAACTTCTGAAAACAGCATCTTTTGGGGATTTTTATGGAGGCTTCATCATGTAGGCATGGTTGATCATTAACTCCATTCTCAGCCCTTCTCCTTTCTCAAGAGAATGGGGAATGGGGATGAAAATTCCAAGCTTCTAATCATGGCTTGACTTTGCTGGTGATTTAGCTTTCATCTAAGAACCCACCCAGAGTCATCTCATTAGAACAAAAGACACTCCTATCACCCAGGAAATTACAAGGATTTTAGGAGCTCTGTGACAGGAACTAGGGGCCCAAACAATACAAATATATTTTCCAGGACCTCACATCCCTATAGATACTTGAGTTTATGCTTTTCCAGCTCTGCTAAATCGTTTTTCACTCACTTGTTCATATTTCTCACTTCCAAAATTTTGTTCATGTTTCCTACATGTGTTATTTAGACAGTTATTTTGCGATCTCAGAGATTTACACCTGTTTGAATTCCTTAATTGTTACTTGGGTGGAGCTTTGGAAGGGAACAGAGAGATGTGCATGTATTCAAGCTGCCACATTTAATTAGGAAGTTCAAAATTTATATTCAACTCTATGAAATTGAATCTTGGTGCTTTTTTGCCATCAGTCTATCTTGCTAAAATCCTATGGACCCCAACTCTGTCATCATTACAAGTTCTACATCTCCAAACTTTGCAATATCTTTAGAAAGTACAGGAGAGATCACAAGAGAAGATAAGCTAAGGTTCATCTATTTTTTAAAAATCTTTCATTCAGTTGTTATTAAAGCTTTTCTCTATTTCCAGATTGATGCAATTATTCCATGAATCCCTCTACCCATTCATTTAAAAAGTGAGCTGGGTTGGGGGGTGGTGGTGACTGGGTGGCTTAGTTGGTTAAGCGTCTGACTCTTGATTTCAGCTCAGGTCAGGCTCTCAGTATTGTGAGACTGAGTCCCACATCAGGCTCTACATTGGGCATGGAACTGGCTTGGGATTCTCTCCCTCTCCCTCTGCTTCTCTCATCTCTTCTTTCTCAAAACAAACAAACAAACAAACAAATAAAAAGTGTGCTGGGGATAGAAATAGAGGTTTAAACAATCTAATTTCTGTCTTCAAAGGACTCACTATTTATTAGGAGAGATAGTCAAGAAAATAGACAATATAAATCAGCTTATTACAGATATTTAGAGGATGGTGTTTGAGAGGAGGTAACACCAGGAATTAATCTTAAAGGATGAGGAAGCATTGGGTTGGCAAAGAAGACTAGGTGTAGGACTGGCAGAGGGCAGATCAAAGCAAGGGGAGCAGCTGTGTAGGAGCCAAAGATCATGCCTCTTCTGTCTCTGAAGAGGAGAAATTTCCCTCAGTCAATAGAAAGTACAGCACAAAGGGGCCTGAGTCATCTTTTGATGGGGTAACTTGATGTCAGTGTCCTTCCAGGAGAAAATGGAAAGCAGCTTACTTATAATGAGCTCTTTGGCTTTTGAATTATCAAGTAAAACAGAGGTATCAGCAACTGTTGGCAGAATGAGAAACTTGCTAATAGACCCCCTGCATTAGCGGGAAGGGATAAAAGAGCTTTGAAAAGTATAAAAGCATTGTGTGAGTATACAGGATTATTGGTACTACTACACGTTGTCAACCACCACCATTCACAGCCCTGAGGCATCCTCTACAGCTTATAAAATGAGGCATCTTCTCTGTGGATTGCAGCAATGGCACTTTTCCTGGTTTTGTTATCATACCGTAATTAGGAAAGATATCCATACTGGAGGAGGTGGGGTGAAGAATGAACAGGACTTCCCTGTGTATTTCGATCAACTTCATTTGAAGAAAAAGAAAAAGGAGGAGAAGAGGGGTGGAAGTGGGGGCAGGGAGGAGATGCCTTTCAAGGTCAAAGATGGGAAGCTCTATTTTGTCTGCCTTTCTATTCAGGGCTCTAATGAACTGAACTCAGCATACTGCTGCAGGTTACTAGGAAATTAAAATCCAATTAGGATGTTGTTATGAGCCTGGCAAAAGGGTAGATTAGAGGCCTGACACAACTCAGAGGCTCAGTGAAAGGCGGTTGAGTGGGGAATATAAAGCATCAGCCTCTAAGCACAGTAACCATGGCAACAACTTTTAAATGTATTTTGGACACTTAGCATTTGACCAAAATCTACTGTGAAACAAGGTATTTTTTCCTGCTGGACATTCTATCTTCTAGTTCTGTGTGGCTCAGGAATGAATGAATACAACACATCCCACCAGCCCCCAGCATCTCTCGCTTCCTATGCACTCCTGGTCCTGCAAGGTGAATGGTAAGAAATTCCAAGGCAGGAAGGCAGTCTTGAAATCACAGAATGAATAATGCCATCATTAATGATTCAGGGATGGAATAAGAACTTGTTTTCATGCAAAAGAGTAGCTGGATATTTGGACAAAGCTGAAGAGATGAGGCAAGAATAACTAGCACAAACTTACTGAGTAGTAACTTTAGTCTTGGTTTTTCTGAGATTCTCTACCCAATTTCTACATCCCTCTGGCTCTCTTTCATAGGGACAGGGCTGACTCCATGCAAATCACCTTTCCTAGGCTCCCTTGAAAAAATGACTTCCAGCTAGGTTCCGACAATGGGAGACACTGACAGGAGTGTGGACGATGGCAGAAAGTGAGAGGTGAGGGTATTTCTCCCTTCTCTCCATTTCAGGTAGCATTTCAGGATTGTCAATTTTCCTTCATGATTTCTATAGAGGTTATTTAATTTTCATGTCTTCATTCACATAGACTTGAACGTTTCTCAGTGTGATTTTTGTTTTGGCTTTCTTTTGTCAGAACAGAGAAGAGTCTTCTGACTTTATTCAAAATTATTAGGGGTTTGTTGAAAACACGGTATTTGGCCCCAGTGTTCTTGATGTTAAGGGAGACTGATCCAGGCAAGAGTAGGTTAGCATTGGCATTCTAATGATCACCTGATAAATCCGCTCACTAGGTAGCACCAGCACAAGAAGTTTTTACTCTAATGCTCGCAGGAGCCTGAAAACAGCCCCACCCCCATGATATCTATGTACTAATCTGTAGAACCTGTGAGTGTTAGCTTGTATGGTGAAAAGGACGTTGAAGGTGTGACTGGGTTAAGGATCTTGAGATGGGGAGATTATCCTGAATGGTCTGGGGAGCCCTCATTGTAATCACAAAGGTACATACAAGAGGCAGGCAAGAAGGTCAAAGAAGGAAGTAGGAGAAGAGGCAATGGAAGCAAGAGTCAGAGTGATGTGAAGAAGGGGTCACAAGCCAAAGAGTGCAGGTGCTTTCAGAAACTGGAAAAGGAAATGGATTTCTTGCAGGCCCTCCAGAGGGAAGCAGTCCTCCTGGTACCCTGACTTTAGCCTAGTATAACTGATTGCAGACTTCTGGCTTCCAGAAATGTAAGAGAACAAATCTATGTAGTTTTAAGCCACTAAATTTGTGGTAATTTGTTACTGTAGCAATAGGAAACTAACACAATATCCTAAATATAAATGGATTCTGCTTGCTTTAAAAAGTTCACATCTAGGCTATCTGCAAAATCCATGTGTGAATTCTGGTTTGCTACAGAATAACCCTTTAGGGAAGTATGAAAAACTGCCTTGCCTCAGATACCACGGTAGACATGATGTACCTCTCAGATCTCCCTTTCAGAGTGAGCACTTACTCCTCTAGAGCCCTATGGATGAAGAAAGCAGCATCCCTCTGAGGCAGTCCTGACTGGTCAATGAAGAGGTATGATGGGCCAGGCCCTTCATCTCCACTCAGGACAACTCTAGAGGGCCATTCCTTCAGAAGTCTTTGATGAAACTGTATCAGCGCCCAACTTTTCCTTCTGCTTAATCCTACTCTCTTCCTCTGCATTTTGATTCTGAAGCACTCCTCAATAAATTTCCCATCTGCCAATCTCCACCTGAGTCTGTCTTCTCAGGAACCCAACCAGGAAAACTGATTTATCTATATTTAGTCAAAAGCACTATCTATTTGGTTCATTTCTCTTTGCATCTGCTGATAATGATCAATCCTCCCTCCTAATACATCAAACTAAACCAACTAAATACCTCAAACTAATACATCAAACTAAAACCAACATGTAAGAATGCAAGATCCTCTCAAAAGAGAATATGACCATTCATAAATTCTTCCTCAGCTGAGGCCTTAGGTGCAATGTGAGGAAGAAAGCTATAAGAAAGGGATGAAAGTCGGAGTGTCAAGGAGTTCTGTAAGGAAGAAGGCTGTGCTATTGTTCACTGTGCATCTAATTTTTATCAAGCGTCCTGAGAGATGTCATCATCTCCATTTTACAGGTGAGGAATCTGAGGCTCAATGGGGTTAGCTGAATCAGCTAAGAAGAGATGGATCCAGGATTGTTCAAATACAGTGACCATGTCTTTCCATGCTATGAAGAATAAGAATTCTTCCAGGAGAATATGGGATATGGCATGAGGTGCATTTCTCTATTGAATGCTGGGAAAGGCCTCTTACAGAGGTCTGGGAAGGGTGAGGATGTTGCTGCTGAATATACCTGAGGAAACATCCCTCCAATTCAGTGAAAATCATGTAGGGTTTGGTCCTTTCCTTGTGGCATGCTCCCACTTCCCTGGGCTTTCTTTCTCTTTTCTCAAATCTATAAGGAGCTTTCCCACATCAGTGCTTTTGCTTAGGTACTGTCTACCTGGAATGCCTTTCTTCTAGTTCCATCCCTTCTTCTAAGTCTAGCTTAAATGCAATCTCCTTTGAGTTTTCTTTGATCACCTTCAACAGAAGCCATCTCTCCCACCTCCAAATGTCTATAGCATTTCGTGTCTATATAATTTCTATTAGCACCCTGGACTCCTGGTATTGTAGTTACTTATGTATGAATTGTATTTTCCCCCACTGAACTGAAAACTGAAGGAGGGCTGGCTTATACATATTTGTGCCTCAAAGAGTCAGCATAAAATTATTTGTTGTAATATGTATTTATTGCTTAAAGTAGTTTAATGCTGGGTTCTTCACACTTCTGTTTTTTTCAATAGGTAAATGGTTTATCTGCTACATGCATCTTTTATCCTTGTCTGCATGGCAAACTCCTTCTTTCTTTAAAAATCAAAGACTATGTCCCCTTTAAGAGTAAGTCTTCTCTGAACTTGCCCCTTAAATGGAATGAATCATGCCCTTCTTCATCTGGCTTTGTATCTCTCATATAGAGTCATTGTTACTTTCGTGACACTGTTCTGCTTGTTGGCATATTTGTTTTATCTGCATCCTCTGCTTGTGTAAAACTCCATGGAAGAAGGCATGTGCCTTATTTAACTCTGTGTACTCAGCTCTTACTATAATACCTAGCATAGGACAGGTGTTCAATAAATATCAAATGAATTAACTTAAGAACAGAGAGTCTGAAGCCAACAAAATCTTAGAAGGAATACCACATATACATATTTAAGGCCAGGGTGACCAGAAGCGAATTATTTAACCTTTCTGAGTTGGAAACAATACTACCTATAATTGCCAGACTATGGTGAGGATAAGAAAATAAATAATACAATAAGATAAATAAGACAATACATATAATAGACATACAGAGGGACACCTGGGTGGCTCAGCGGGTTAAGTATCTGATTCTTGATTTCAGCTCAGGTCATGATCTCAGGGTCCTGAGAGCAAGCCCCGTGTTGAATTCCTTGCTCAAGGGGGAAGTCTGTCTCCCTCTCTCTTCCTCTGTCCCTTCCCCTGCTTTCTTTCTCTTTCTCAAATAAATAAATACATATTTTAAAAAAACAGTTGCACAAAGTGGGGCTCAGAAAATGCCCATTCTTTTCTATTAAATTGAAAATTAGTTTGTGATAAAATTACTCATGTCTTTTAGGTACTCAGGGTTTAGCAAGGCCTCCTAAACTAATTTAGGGTAACAGTGTTTGGGGTAACCCTTTTGTAGAGTTGCTCTGAGATCACTATCTGATGATGGTGGTGATGATAAAGAAAAGGAGACAGAATTAGAGAAGAAAGAGACAGAGGAGGAAGAAGAGGAAGGAGGAGGAGGGAGAAGAGGAAGAAGAAAGCACCCAGTGTATTCAGTTTATTTTAGTTAAATTACTAACCAGAAAGAGAATGCCCAGGAAGTCTAATCCTAAAGCAGCTAATAGGGAGACATGTAATCCTGTTTCCAAAACATACTGGAAAGATCAGATCATCTTTGAAGTTTGCTCCCCACCTGGCTCAGGATTACCAAGGTCACACTGGCAGTCCGAGGACATGTCCTCTGGTTGGAGGAAGCCCTGGTGAGGTATCACGCCTTTGCAGAAAGCAAGAAAACAAACCACCTGAAATCTACACGTATCAGTAAACTCTGCCTGTGTTGGCCCAATCAAATCTAGTCCTTTTGGAGAAGTAAATTTTTCATGGCAAAAAAGAGCATAGTTTCTCCTCAAATGAAACGCAGATTCATCAGTGTTCAACCCCAAATACTAACATTTCATTACTGGCAGTATTTGTTCTCTTTTGTAATCTTTGCAGTGCAACCATATCCTAGCTTAAAGCCACAAAGTGGGGAATGTAGATGATGTGGGAGGGTATCTATCTGGCAAGAACCTGACTTATTTTATTTCTCTGCCTGCTATTGAAGAGGGGGAGGATCAAGATTTAAAAGCTAATTATTTACTTTGGAATAATATTAAGATGACTAGTGTTCATATGCACATTCGAAATGCAGTCGTGTGCTTTTTAAGTGTTTTGTCTTAATATGGTCATGGTTTGATTAAAAATTAATATAACCTGAGGGCAGACCTTCTGTATGTCCTGTCATATCATGGGTAGATTGTCACTTCCTTCTAGGCTGACTTCCCTTGGATAAAAACTAATAAAGTATATTTTAGTTTTCCTTCTTTGGATCATTCTTTTTATTTCTTTTTTTTTTTTTTAAGATTTATTTATGTACTTAAGAGAGAGAGAGAGAGAGAGAGAGAGGGAGGGGCAGAGAGTGAGGGACACAAGTGGACTTTCCACTGACTGTGGAGTATGAGGTAGGGCTCAATCCCAGGACCCTGGGATCATGATCTGAGCTAAAAAGTAAGAGGTGGATGCTTAACTGACTGAGCCACCCAGGTACCCCTCATTCTTTTTGATTTCATATCCTGCTAAAATTAGGTGTGGCTAGCCCACATCTATGAGCTTTTATGTGTTCTCTTTTAATCCTTCCAGAAGTTCATGTGAAAGATATTCTTATCCCAATGTACATATTGAAAACTGAGGTTGAGAGAAGTTATACAATGTGCCTAAAGTCACACAGCTAGAAAGTAGTGGTGGCAGTAGTGGAATCTCAGTCTAATAACTTCCCAGTGGTATATGCTATTTTAGTTGTGGATTCAACTAAGTAATTGTCAGTATGAAAAAAACTACCTGAACAACAAAGAGAAGACAATAAATTTTCTATCATAGGCCCAATTATTATAAGGGTTTAACATTCATTTTAGGCTATATCATATTCCAAAGTAGCAACTACAAGCTAAACCAACCTGAAATGGGGATGGTAACATCAGTGGATTTGCAGCAAATCACACCTGCTCTTACCTCCTCCAGAGATAGAACACACACTCACAAATGAATCATCTTCCAACACCAGTGACAGCCTCTCCTCTCTGCCTCCCAAGTGTCCATAACAATTCTCTTAATAAACATAAGCCTTTCCTATGTATGTTACCACTACTTTTTCTTGGTCCTGAATTAAATATATTTGGTCCATAAATCCAAGCAGGCTATGCCCTGAGCCACCTGAGAATTCTTAGATTTGTGACTATTACCGTGCATGTCACATGTTTGTAAAATCTAGTAAAATATTAGTCACTTCTTTTTATTTCCAACATAAGAGGAATTTATTTGGGGGAAGGCATTCTCACAAAGAATATTTTATATAAGAATAATGTACTTTATCTGTTAATGAAAATGACTATGTACATTCAAGAAACAGGAAAATAAACCATAGAGAGGGGGAAGGCTCAGAGATTTTCTTAAATTGGTGATTGTTAAATTTTATAAGGCTGAATTTATAGTATCTTGTGGATTACATTGGGTGCCCACCAGACTGAGACTTCCTGAACCAGTTACTTATTTTTTCATTCCATCCTTATTGTATCTTTCATCCTTATTCTTACCAATCAAGTTAAAGGAACATTTTGCACGCTGTCTCTAGATTAGAACTAAAATATCAGAGAATGTACCTCCAGTGGCTTAACCTGGCATTCAAGGCTCTTGTGATCTGCCTTTGTCCTCTGCTTCCTAACTCCTACTGACAACCCTCCCTGACAACATTCTAAGCGCATCAAGAGTATTTAGAGCATGTTTTGTACATTCTCATTAATATTTATTTTAATTCTACTTTTTCCCTTCCCTTATAACAATACTTATTCTCTCTTTGATGACATTCTAACCAATTTTCATGATCCAGAAAAATTACCACTTCTTCATCTAAATATTTCCTGTTTCCTGTGGTCAAAATGAAACAGCTTAATTCACTGCACACTCACAGAGCACTCTGCTATGATAACCATAACCTGCTTAGTATTTGATGATCATATGCATGTTCTCTTCCCTCCTTGAGGACACAACTTGACAAGGATAGGAAACATGTCCTAGCTATTCTTGTAACACCTTATGCCCCAGCACAAAGTTTTGTTTCTAATGGGTGTTTAAAAATATCTGCAGAATAAGAGAAATCATTTTATTTTAATGTATACCAGCATTTTCTCAGGATATTGCTAGTAGCCAGTTAATACATTCAAGAGCCAATAAGAACTCAATCCCAGAATTTGGCTTGTGTGGTCAGCGTGGGAGCACCTGAAGATGGGAGGGGTTAAATGGCTTGGGGATTGGTTCAGAAGTAGGGGAACAATTAACACAGGCAACTTCATCTACGTTGTGTAGCAGTGTTGTGAGATCCCAGTCCACATGAGGATGGATGGTCTTCAGGCCTAAATGGTCCAGTATGAAGTGGATGTCTAATAAATGAGGTCCCATCTGTGCTCCCACACAAATATCCAGTGCTTCTCTTCATTTTAGCACTCCCCACCAAATTGTGTTGTAATGGTGACTACTCTGTTCCTCACAACTAACGACTAGGGCCTGACCATTTAAAAACAAAGCTTTGGCATCCAGTTTATACTCGACACATAATCAATGCTAAATTGATAAATAAATGTCTGTTGAACAAATGAAGGAAAAAATATAAGAAAACAATAAAAATGGATGTCTCCAGTTTAGCTTTCCAGAAGAGGTAGAGATCATGAACATCATGGGTTAGATATTGCTACTGGCTTCATCACAATATATCCAACATCTCCTGCAGGGGAGAGGCTTTGTCAGAGTGCTCATATTGGGTCAGCTGGGACATGCTTTTGGACCAGCTGGATAAGTGTCATTCCCTGCATAGACCTCACAGCAATTGCTCTTTAACCTCAGTGTTTATACATGTATGCATTCATTTGCATGGGTTTAAAAGAAGCTGTAATATAAATCCTCAAGAGTCGTAGATTTCATTGTTATTCACATGAATTGCTTTAAAGAAAAGAGGAAATTTAGAGTGTGTAGGTCATTTAAGTCCCTGCAACAGCTCCCCACCCCCCTATACTCTGGCCTGCCATTCTTCCCTCTTCAGGATTATCAAAGTTGCACTGCTCACATTCAAATCCAAAAAGATCTGGTCCATTGTTCCAGTATATACATTTTTTTTTTCTCTAAATTACTGTTACATACTGTTTTACTGCCTCACCAGTGAGCTGTTGGCATCATAGTGCTCTGGGGAAATTGTGTTTATCCAAGTCCTGGCATCTCCTCAAAGACTCCTAAGCAATGGCATAGGAATTCTGCAGATGCGACCCAAGCCTTCTAGGAGGGGCCCTGGCACAAAGGCATCCTGGTCAGCACCCAGCTCATCCAGCCATGACATGTCTGAGACTACACAGTTCAGGGGAACATCTCACAGCATTTCCTGGCTGTGTAGAGAACTCAGAAATGTTAACAGATGGCATGAAGAACACAACCCTGAACAGTCAGCAGAGTGACGCTCATTAAGAGTTACCACTGAATCTACCCTCATTCCAATGAAATATTATTTTCCCAAAACTGTCAGTCTGCTTGAACAAAAAAGACTACAGGGTATACAATGCCAGGACTGGTTGAAGCTCTGCAGATGACAAGGACTCTCTTAGAGTCTCAGAGACTCCAACCATCATTTCCTCCTGGTTAGATCTGACCAGATCTCCTCTTTAGCCTCCTTAGCCTCTATAGATGGGACAAGAAGCTGGAGAGCAGCTGGAACTTTCCTCCCTAACCTGGCACTCATTCCTCTGCCTAATTCCCCTCCCAGCAGAATAGGGGTCGGGGGGACAGGATATGTGAAGTAGAGAAGAATGCGTAGTGGTGGGATAGAGGGAACTTGTTATTCTACAGATCAGAATTTGTTCTATGGTGAAAATTTATTTATCTTCTCATTTTTTTCAACTAAATTACCACTTTGTTTCTCAAGAAAAATCATTCCTCCCCTCCCTACTACTCCTCCCTCCTAATGCAATGCATTGATCCCAATGCAGACAGTGAAACTGCATTTTGTTGTACTTTAGAAGCCATCAGTGAATTTACATATTGACATGTGACAATAGAGTCAGATGTACACACCACCAAATGGATAATCGTTCTTAGATTGTGAATCCCAAATCGCTTTGTACTTAATAAAATGGAAGCACACCTGTTTCCTCTGTCCTTACTTCCCAGAGAGAGAAACTCCAATATTCAGATTTTCATACTGCCAGGTCTCTCTACAAGGCCCCTTCCACTGGTTACCCCATTAGTGTCTCCTGAATCCTACCCATGCTCCAACACCCAGGACAAATGCCACCTCTTCTAGTCAACATTTAATGAAGCCTCAGTTAACAAGAGTTGTTATTTCACCTGTGTTCCCATAGCTTTGTGTTACATTTAGATTGGTGCCCATCTCATTCTGTCTATGATTTCTTACTGCTACAACTCCAATGGAAAGGTCTTAAAACATTATCGTTAGTGCCTGGCCTGATGAGTCAATTAAATAGCTTAAGAAAAGGACAAAACTCTTAAATCGGTTTCTGTATAGCTCTCTAACTCCATTATTAGAAGAGTGAGGAATCACACAAAGGAGGCACCTGACACTGTCAAGTGATGAAAGGCTGATATCCATGAGGTGGTTGTTAATTTAGGATCTAAGAGACCTGGGTCCTAATCTCACCTTTGCCATTAACATTTCCCCCTAATTTCACACCATATTTAACCTCTGGTTTACGAGATATTACTTGGTAAATCTTATCCGTAAACTTTGCCTTTGTGACACTGCTCACAATAGTATCCATGCTTTCATATAAATTCTACTCCTATGATCTTGTCACTGCCAAAGACATTAGGCCAAGGGAATACTCATAGTTGCCTAAGGAAATAAACTCAGATTTTTTTTCATGAACACACACACCTAGGAAAACATGGCTGCAGAGGAAAGAAGATGTGACTGTGCTGTGTGACCCTGGGCAAGTCACTGAACCTCTGTGAAATAAGAATAGCAGCCGTTCCTACCTAGATTGCATGATTACCAGCATGTGAGAGCTAAAGTCTGGAAAACACTTAGCAAGAAGTGCCCACAAAGTTAGCTATTTCTCTTACATCTATGTGATTTCAATTATAGTCTGGATGCACAGTGTTTCCTTATTCTTATTGCTAGTGAATCCCCAATGGATTTTAAACTGGACACTTTCTGTGTCAAAAGTGCTTTTTGAAAGATTTTTATGGTTCTTATATTCTTAAGAAGACCAGGGAGAAACACATAGAGACCTTGTTATTTCTGAAAAATGCAGCTTTACTGTGATAATCTAAATCTTGTACAGATACATGAGAGAAGAAAAAAAAATTCTTACCAAAAACAATCAGTCCAACCAACCATAATTATGTTAATTCTATCCAATTGCCAGCAAAGAGATCAAAGGTTAAGTCTGTTCTCAACCTCATAGGATTATAATGATAATGAACACAGCTATTCTTAGTGTGAAAGTATGTTCTGCAATTGTAATGGACACCATTTGACTTTCATTTTTGGTAAGCTAAATTATATATTTGCAATATATATTCTTGTTTGAAACTACAGCTCCTTTAGCTTAGCAAAATTTGCCTTTGCTCAGGTGGCCCGCCGTCTTTTTTTTTTTTTTTTTTTTTTTTTTTAGATTTTATTGATTTATTCATGAGAGGAAGAAGCAGGTTCCACGCAGGGAGCCCGACTTGGGACTCGATCCCGGGTCTCCAGGATCAGGCTCTGGGCTGAAGGTGGTGCTAAACTGCTGAGCCACCGGGCTGCCTATGACCCACCTTCTTAATCACAATTTGCTCTACTGCTTGGGAACATTGCTTAATAAATATGACAGTGCACTTTGAAAACTATCTTCTTCCTTTGAACAGCCCTGGAAATTTTCATATCTTCGAGTTTTCTACCTTTTACACACCTAGTTTCACCATCTCTGTGATGTTTTCTTCAGTCTTTCCAGGACTGAATGTTTACTATTCGTCAGGAACTATACTGAGTGCCTTGTATGGAGATTCATCTTATTTCTTCCTCCAACAACACTGTGGTATATGTTAGCATCACCCAGTTTACAGAATATACACTGTTCCAGGCTACACAGGAGGAAACGAAATGATAGATCCCAGATCTGAAACCAGGTCCATATATCCAGATGCTGTCTCTCAATTGCTTGGCTGCCCATAACTTTCTTCATGTCCACATCTCAGAGTCTGTCACAGTTCATGCTTTACATTAGGAACACAATAAATGATTATGGATAATAGTCATAGTAATAGCCAACATGGGGACACCTGAGTGGCTCAGTCAGTTGAGTGTCTGACTCTATCTCTACTCAGGCCTTGATCTCAGCGTTGTGAGTTCAAGCCCCATGTTGGGCTCCATGATGGCTGTGGAGCTTACTTAATAAAAAAAATTAAAAGAAATAATAGCTAACCTGCTCTGAACACATACTTTTGTGAGATAGCATTCTAAGAGCTTTCATGTATAAACTCATTCAATCTTAACAAGACAAGGTATGCATTTGCTTTGACGTGGATGGAACTGGAGGGTATTATGCTGAGTGAAGTAAGTCAATCGGAGAAGGACAAACATTATATGGTCTCATGCATTTGGGGAATATAAAAAATAGTGACAGGGAATAAAGGGGAAAGGAGAAAAAAATGAGTGGGAAATATCAGAAAGGGAGACAACATGAGAGACTCCTAACCCTGGGAAACGAACTAGGGGTGGTGGAAAGGGAGGTGGGTGGGGGGTGGGGGTGACTAAGTGATGGGCACTGAGGGGGGCACCTGATGGGATGAGCACTGGGTGTTATTCTATATGTTGGCAAATTGAACACCAATAAAAAATAAATTTACAAAAAAAAAAAAGACTATAAGGTAGGTACTATTACCTCATTTTATACATGACAAAAGTGAAGCAAATAGGGATTGATCAATGAGACCAAGCAAGAAAGAAAATGAGAAAGTAAACTGTTACCTTCTACTTCTTATCTACCCTTGCTCTACACCCAAACTAGTGGGTCTGTAGGAATCTAAATATCCTCTCTGCTCAGACATAAAGTGTACACTCATATCCCCACTTTCTTGGGTTTATTCCTTTCCCCCTTTTTGACTTTACTCCTGAATCTTTCTCCTGGTAACTATTTCCCCAGGTGCTTCTGAAAGGCTATTTGCTGGCAGGCCAATAGGTTTGGTTATCTCCTCACAACCTTACTCATCAGTTTGGCCTGCCAATGAGGTACTGGCTGTCTCTCTTTGTACACAACAATCCTGTGCGGTGGGGATTACCCTGACTTTATAGATGAGGAAGCTGGGGAGCAGAAAGGCTAACCAAGCGGTTCATCTGGGATTTGATAGTAGACAATCTGGCTACAGTGCCTGGCTTTAATCCACACACTACAAAGCATGGATGAATCACTTTCTCCCTTTGTCATATTCTCAGTACCTGCCATTGGTAAATGTGATCCCATACTAAACTGTATTGTATTGATTTGATACTAAATTGAATTTTTATGTAATTACTTCCTACTATGTGGCTTATTTAATTATAAATCGTTAAGAGATAGTGTCATTCCTTTTCCTTTTGGGGATCTTAGAATGCCTTTATCAAATGCTGGACTTATTATTATTTGCTGAGTCCTAAACTGGAGGCCTGCCTGTCCCAAAATAGAATGTCTGTTCAAGCAGCAGCAGAAAAGTTCTATAGCTCCAGGCCACAGGAGTTTTCCAAAGGCTGACTTCTTCTATCCCTTACTCTCTTACTCCATAAATGCTTCCCTGAACACTGCTCTTCCACTGGTCACCTTCTCTACTGCTTCCTCTAACTCTGCTAAGTATCTCCTTCTGGATATGCTTTAGACATCCCAGCATGGTAAGACTGAACTTATACCTCTACAAACCACTCATTCTCCTAGGTCAAGACTGTCGGTGGGATCAGCTCTTGATATTTATGTAAAAGGCCTAATATTCAAGATAATAATAATAATAAACACTAAGTCTGTATAACAAGCACTCACATTCACTTCATTTTTCTAATTTTGGCCTACATCATTATCCAAATATGGAAAAAGTTGTTTCTCCACAAGTACTAGAAGATAGTTATTTCTGCTTTAGAAAATCAAACATACAGCCCTACTTCTATGTACATATAGTCAAAGAAGCGAAATGCCTTTCCCTCCCAAAGAATGAAACATTTATTTAATTTTTATTGCATGTTAAGGTCACATGTACAGTATTTAATGTAATCCCTATAATTATCCTATGAGGCAGGTGTTATTATTCCCATTTCATAGATAAGTAAATTGAGGTCAGACAAATAAAATGAATTGCCCAAGTTCACGTGGCTGACAAATGACAGTGACAGTACTTAAACCTAATTTTGCCCCCAGAATTTGTAAGCACTCTTCTTACACCATACTGTTCCCCAAACACTAAACCTGAAAATAGGATGAAGAATTGTGATAATGAGTTTTGCTTATTTTTCTTATATCAGGTAGAGTATAAGTTCCTTTAAAAGAAAAGAATTAACTATTAAGTTACCAAATAAAATATTTTTGCAAGTATAAATTATTACTGTTTTCACTTATGATGACTGATAATAGAATTTTACAAATAAATGTTGTATAGCTGAGAAGACTAAGACACAAACATTCTTCTAGTGGGTAAACAGAGTCTCACACTCACAAAAAAAGGGAGATGTGCAAAAGTATAGGGGTGTGCGTGTGTGTTCTGAGCACCTATTAGTCTGGGAACCAGGTAGTCAGTCTTGGAGAAACAAGACATAATCTAGCTATCTAGCTTTTAAGGAGCTCTTAGCCTAGTGGGGAAAATATACAGAAACAATAATGTGTAATAACATTATTCAGATTCTAGGACAGAAGATGTTGCAAAGTAGGCATAAAATAGTAGCATACCAACCATATTTGACCTACAACTGTGTCTTCTTTAGCTTCACGTGTTTCAGAAATATGAATCAGGGGTTAACATTTACTATTGAGAAATTTCCCTCAAAATTCATACTCATGGCTACCCAAAAGTGACGTGAACCCTGACGACACTGAGCCCTGATTCCTGTTTGGCCACAGCACTTTGAGCTGCTGCCTTCAAGGGTCGTGTGTGCATATATTATTTGTCTCTAAGGCCCCACATTTCTTAGAACTAACAATTTTTAGGAGAATTACCTAAGACATTTTCTTCCAGGAGCACTTTTGGTACACCGTTTCACCTTGGTAATACTGATCACGTGACAATAGATAAAGTCATGCATGACATTTAAGATGACATACATAAAAATTAAGTCAAGTATTGACAGGAGGAGAAAGGATTGAGGAACATGTGTGTAGGTGGGTGCAAGTAGAAAAGAGTGATGAAGATAGAAAGGTGATAAAATTATACTATTTGACCTCTCTCCCTCCTTCCTTTTGTGACTCTCTACTTCCATCTCTCCCTATGCATACACTTGTCATGACTTCTCCAAAGCTTGTGTTCTTCTTGCTGTGGTCCAGAGCTTGGATTAAGGACAAAGGCAACTATAAATGCTCTAGACAGCCCTCATCCCAGATTCTGGAGGGCACTGCAGAGCTGCCTTAGTGGGAGGTTATGCGAATCAACTGCCTCATTTGTCTGGCTCAAGAGAGGGAACAAAGTATAGTGTTGGAGACAGATAGGGAGATGACTGGCAAATCCTCAGGATAGAATAAATGAATCATTTATGTAAATGAACACATTAATGCATGTCCTAATATGTCTATCTCTCGACCTCATGCCTATTGTGAGGAAGCAATGCTTGTATCTCTATGGAACTTTTGTATTTTAATATACTTGGAGTGAGTTAATATACACATCTACTGATAAATGTCTTTAAAGATGGTCTGTTATCTACTGAGAGAATACATGCTTTGAAGCATGTCCAAATGGCCTTCAAAGTCTATATGAATTAAAATGAGGCTCTCTCTACAAAAGGCAAGCACTGCTAATTTAAACTTCACTATTTGGCCTCTAAGAGATACCTTCAGCTCTTTCCTATTCAATCTTTGAATTATCTACCTCATCAAGAATCTCATGGAGAGAAGACAAAGTTAGGCCAGTGTGGGACTTAAAAGAAGAGAACAACCATTTCTAAGGTAACTACCATATCCCTGGCTCTATTAAATGTGTTAATACATCAACTCATTTAATCTCCCATGATTAAATGAGCCACATGCAGGGAGTATTTTGTCTCTTTGTTTACCCTTGTACCTGCAGAACAATTCTTGGCCATGTAAGAGGTGCTTGTTCAAGCTATTCTTTATTAGCCCTCGCCACCAATCCTTAACTCCCCCATCCCAATGCTCTCCACTGTATCACAGGGGCTAGAAGCCTAAGAACCATATTCTCAGAGTCTCCTATTGTCAGTAGGGTTACAGTCTAGATTCTTGCAATCAGAATAACTTGTATGAATTTTGGGATGGGGAAGGGAGGTGACATACTGGCAGAAGATTTTGCACTACTACCACTGCTTTGGCTTCTTACAGTTTCCTTAGATTCCACAGTCTGCTGTTACTCTCTAGCAAGAAACTACCACTCAGGAAATGTCTTCTTGAAATTTCTCAATTTAGGTATAGATGCCCCAGCCTTGACTATCATTCTTCCAACCCTTCCAACAATTACTAAGCACATTCATACCCTCAATTATAACCTATTCTGCTTAAAATACATAACATGTTGTCTCTTTTCCTGACTGATTTAATGTTCCATAAGTATTTGTTAAACTAAGTGAAAAAAAAAAAACAATTCAGTGGGCAGTAGCTCTACCTTGCAGTTTTAGGACTGGGGTTTTGAGAGATGAAATAATTTAAGATTATACAACAGATTATTAAATGTCAAAGCTGAGAGTTAAGCCCTAGACTGTGGAATGCCAAAGCGCTTTTGCTTTTTCTGTTTAGATGCTGTCCTCAGTGAGTATAATATACTATGTTGCTGCCAAAATCTTATCTCAGAGGTTAAGAGCTATTGTTTTCACTGGTTCTTCCACTGGTGCACCACTGGCTGGAAACCTCTGCATAAATTGGAAGAGTTCATTAGTTCCCAAGACAAACTGTCTACTAAATATGTATCAGACCTGGAAGGACACCCTCTTAAAAAGGTACATTGTGTTTGCATTATCAGTGCAGATACCAAATGTGTGTGGCCCAGTAGAAGCTTGCAAAGTACTAATTGAGTAAGTAAATAAATGAATGAAAGTTCACAGGTTTCCCTTGGCCAGAAGTTCCTCCAGAGATTTCCTGCTCTGACTCAGGGGTCACTTGAGTCATAAACCACTTGTGGGTTGGTCATTCCATTAACCTTAGTGTTTGGATCCCATCCATTGTTCAGCACCGGAACAATGTCTCTTAAGCTGTTGATTTTCCTTGAGAAACATCAGTTGTCAAGAATAGTATAATTCTGAAGCAGATAGGGACAAGAATTCATCCCTACTTTCTAAATGTAAGACTGAGGCATTGTAAACTATTAACCTACATCTGTTGTAATGTAGTAGCAAAAGCGCTGCATTTGAAACCAAACACATCTGTGTTCTTGTCCTAATTCCTGCTTCTTACTAGACCTGAAACTTGGGCAAATTGTTTCTGTGATCACAGTATTCTCATCTATGTATGTCTAGATACTTATTATGTAGCTCTAGAGCTATTGGAAGGATGAGCTATAGCAGACAGAAAGCATCTAGCCCAGCATCTGGCCAATGGCATGGATTCGGTGAGTGAGAATAGCAGTGCCATCATTAATAGTGAGGAAGGGTTTGCTGACACATAGGCTGTCATCCTCTGGGTTGGTCCACGTTATTCATTGCTCTCCAGCCCCAAACTGGGAGCAGTGGTGTAGAGGAAACTTAAAAACATGTTTTTCCACATTCATAATTATACTACCTAGAGAGGTTACATAATTGAAAATAAGTGAGTGTCTGCATTTTATAACTTCTGTAGGCTTCATGGTGTCTAGTGCCTTTGGGGTGGGGGAGTGGGAATGGCTGGCACAGAGTGGGTGGAGCATAATCGTCACACTGCACTTTCCCTTAAGATGAGACCCAAGATTAGACGCACTAGAAGATTCTGGGGGTGGACAGGTAGACTTGGGTGCCTTTTGCATGCTAAGAGGTAGTAGTTAAAGCTGTAGCAATGAATGAGGTCATGGATGGTTTGGGATTAATTGAGGGAAAGCCAAACCACACTTGACCTCAGAAAACTCATAGTAGTAATCTCTGCTTGACGCATAGCAGATTCTCAACGAATATTCGTTGAATTAATAAATAAATATCAGATTAGAAAGCACATCCATCTGCCTTAAAATGCGAGTGTCCCCCACTTCTCTTATAACCTAGACTCAATTTAACTTTCAAAAGCTAACTGAAGTAAGTGTTCAGCCAGAGTATTCTGAGTCTTTCAGTTTGAAAAAGTCCTCTTTTGAAGCCCATCAATAAGCACTAATATTTCTCTCTTTCTTTGTTGAGACCTGGCAGGCATGATGGAGTGCCTACATACATAGCCTAAGTTCCAACTAGACTTTGATGGCACAAAATACGTTTTCTTGCAAGGTCAGAAATTCTTCCATGTCCAGCAGGAGGCCTGGCTGCACCAAGCTTTCAGCAAGTAGAAACTGTGCTTGATTGGTCAACAGTTTTAAAGTATTGTCAGAGAAAGACAAGAAAAGAAAAGAAATGCTTTGGAACCTTAAAAGTGTCGAAAAATGAAATGTATGCACATAAATGACTGGTGCTCAGGTTGGAGAAGACAGAACTTTAAGGGATCAGGAGGGCCCTGAGTGCTGATAAAAGTAGAACTGTAGCGTGAGGGAGAATCTTGTATGGAAGAGACTGGTAGAGTTGGTTCCAGGAGGAAAAAGATGGGCTCTTCTTCATTCCTCAACCACTCCTGGGTTACCTGCTTATGTCAAGTACTGTGTTAGGCCATGTGGCTAGAACCAGTCAGGCACAGTATCTGCTAAGGACTTGACGTTATGCAGCAGGAATAAAGCAAGGAAAGAGATACAAGACAGCACAGAGCTTAGAGGAAAGGAGAGAGTACATTTTCAAAAGACGAGATTAGCTGTTGGATGCTCTGTCTCTGCCAAGGATGACTGGAGGGCTATGACAGGTATTGTGATCTGGGGAGTAAACAAACTTGAAGAAGGAGAGATCAGAGAGAGGATTTCAAGACTGTAAACTTTACCCCCTTTTTTATATTTCAAATGCATTTGTTGTTCAAACTACAATAATAAATATTCAAGCCATCATGTGCCCTAGACAAAAGAGAGCCAGACCTGGCATGCCTTTGTTCAACCATTACACAACATGCCTACAAGAAAATGAATAATCTCAATTGCCCTTTTGGAGGTTCTCTGGATGTTTTTCAGCGAATGAGAAGTACACTGCCATAGAAACAGGGTTGGAGTTCTCTGTCGGCTATATAGGTTTTGGAAGTGAAAAAGACAGAAAGGTGACATATACAGGGGTACATGGGTTTTGAGAGACAAGTCAAACACTATTACATTCCACTGGGATTTTTCTCAGTCTCCTGCCTAGCTTGACCCACCACCTCCCACGTGATTTTTATAAACATTTTTGTCAGTTCTATGCTTCATGCTTTCACTAGTACTGTTCTTTAGATCAGCCTACCCATTACTAGACAGATCCTCATTATCAAAGAGTAAAATCTCTTTTAATTGCCCCTTTATGAGATCTACTTCTGCCCTCTGCAGTTATATAAAATAAGGTTATAATCTCTGATCTCCTTAAAAGGCTCTCTTGTAGTTGAATAATGTTGTCACTGTATTTGCTGTTTTTGTTCGTGAACCTGAGCATCCATTTCTTCAACTAATCTTTATTTGACAAAGTTACCAGACTTTTGTTCCCCCAAGTGATTACCTCTAGAAACAATTTTATTACAACTCTGTAATAAAGTGACCATGGTGCTAAGCACCAGACTCCTCCATGGGCTAAGAAGAACTGATACCCAAGACAGGATCATGACTTTCCCAAAGTTACACTTTTGGCAAATGGAATGGACACAAGTCAGAGCCAGGGCTTCAGCCTTCTTTGCCAGTTCCCATTCAGTCTATAAATATAAATGAAGAATCCCTTTCATTTCCTCTCCAACCAGATCTTAAACAACACAATAATCTCATTCTTGCCTTGTCTGCCTATGGCCAATAATCTTCCAGATCCAGACATACACTGGAACTGGCATGGGCAACCAGACCAGAATGTGTGGTCTGGCCATCCTTGCATATTTCCTTAGGCACATCTGCCTTTGATAATTAAAGCTGCATGCATTTATAGGAACAAATCAAGATAATGAAATATAGAAAAACATGACTAAAGGAAATTTCAAGAAAGAATTTCTTAAAATAAGCTTTTACCTTTTGTCTACATTAAAGATCAGATAACCTTTTCTCAGTGCATTCGATGAGTTTTCAGGTGCATTTTTCAGTCATTTGCCCTTTGAAGTGGAATTACTGCCATTTAAAGGTGATATGCAAACTCGGTTCTACCTACACTTATTAGAGCTAAAGCTGTCTAAGGATATGACATTCAGATTGACGTACATTGCTGGATGGTAGACATGGGGCTGGTGTCATGTTAATACATTCTCTAATTCACTTGTAAACAGAATTCTGTTTTCATTTTTGTCAATCCTGAGGTTTGGAATGAATTTTAGTTTCCCAGTCTACAGCACATAATCTTAAAAGGGGCACTTTCCATGTGTCCTTCACAAATATTTATTACCAGAAGAATAGAATTTAGAATTGACAGCATGGCACTTGGTCCAGAAATGTAACTAGCTTGTGCAAAAGTTTTAGGGTCTGTGCTGGAGAAATCAGTGATGCTTTCTCCGGAAGTAGCTAATTTCCTACTAGGTGGTTCATGGTCCAGTACTAGACATGTGCAGAAATCAAGAGAGGTAAGCACAGTCCCTGCCTCCCAGTCACTTTGTAATCCCCTGGGGAGATGACGTGACAAAACAAAAAGAGCTCAAGCTGAAATCCAGGGAAGAAGAAGAGATTTAAATGGACAACACTGATCATGTCTGGCCATCCAGATCTGGTGGGAATTAAAGCAGGAGAGGATTTTCATAGAGAGAAGGTAGCGTGAAAGGCCTCTGATGCATGCATAGCAACATCTAATTGTCACGGTATAAAAAAATGCAGGTTTAGAAAATCCATTTTCAACCCTTTCTCTCCATCCTCACGTATCACTTTTTTCTGTACTAACACCACATTTTATAGGCTAGTAATAAAAAATAAAAAAAACTACACAGAGCCCAGAATACACTGCTGTTTCATGTCTCTGGCCTTTGTTGAGGCTACTCATTCCATGTGGGATATCCTTGGTCCTTTAGCTCTTAAAACACTGTGGAGACATCCCTTTCAGAGAAGCTTGCCCTTGCTCCTCTAAGTAGAGATCTTTGGTCCTTTCCCTGGGTGGTCTCTGAACTTTGTTAACACTAATATAATTATATTCATACACTGATACTGTAATTTAAATGGTAATAAATAGCAGTAAAATTGTACATGTATTTGTCTATTAGACTGAGAGTTTCTTTTTTTTAATTTATTTTTTATTGGTGTTCATTTGCCAACATATAGAATAACACCCAGTGCTCATCCCATCAAGTGCCCCCCTCAGTGCCTGTCACCCAGTCACCCCCACACCCCTCCCGCCTCCCTTCCACCACCCCTAGTTCGTTTCCCAGAGTTAGGAGTCTCTCATGTTGTCTCCCTTTCTGATATTTCCCACTCATTTTCTCTCCTTTCCCCTTTATTCCCTTTTACTATTCTTTTATATTCCCCAAATGCATGAGACCATATAATGTTTGTCCTTCTCCAATTGACTTATTTCACTCAGCATAATACCCTCCAGTTCCATCCACATCGAAGCAAATGGTGGGTATTTGTCATTTCTAATGGCTGAGGAATATTCCATTGTATACATAGACCACATCTTTATTCACTCATCTTTCGATGGACACCGAGGCTCCTTCCACAGTTTGGCTATTGTGGACAAGGCTGCTAGAAACATCAGGGTGCAGGTGTCCCGGCATTTCATTGCATCTGTATCTTTGGGGTAAATCCCCAGCAGTGCAATTGCTGGGTCGTAGGGCAGATCTATTTTTAACTACTTGAGGAACCTCCACACAGTTTTCCGGAGTGGCTGCACCAGTTCACATTCCCACCAACAGTGCAAGAGGGTTCCCCTTTCTCCACATCCTCTCCAACATTTGTGGTTTCCTGTCTTGTTAATTTTCCCCATTCTCACTGGTGTGAGGTGGTATCTCATTGTGGTTTTGATTTGTATTCCCCTAATGGCAAGTGATGCAGAACATTTTCTCATGTGCTTTTTGGCCTTTAGACTGAGTTTCTAAAGCTCAGGGACCTGTTGCACTCAGCACTAGACAGATCTCTAGTCCCTGGCAGACCTTAGAAGACAATTCATGTTTGCTGAGTTTAATTGAACCATCAAGCAGCAATGATTCTTCTTCATTTTCTGGACAAAGAATTTCCTGGCCCATCAAAGTGTTCTATTAGAATATTTTCCCAATCCTGAGCTCACATTAATTAATCTGCTTATTCCCTGAATGCTTAACATTGGCCAGGCAGGATGTTAGGTCCTCGGAGTGTTAGACAAAACAGATATGGCCCTACCCCTCATGCATTCCCTCCCCTTGTTCAATTCACTCATATTACTCATTCCTGTTAATTTACTATAAAATAATATTCTTGCCTCCAAGATAACTTCCAAATTCAGAAGACCATGTACAAAAGCAAATCAGTGTAGTGCATGCTTCAGCTGAGAAATCTAGAAAGAAACTTGGAAAGAGTACTTTTTCTTTGTGCATATACTTATACGCATCCCTATGTACATGTACATTCCTATGCCAAATGTATGCATATATCATAAATGTGCAATATGCAGTTAAGGCCCACAGAAGAATACAACCCATTTATAAATAGAATGATCCCTTGGCCTTGCTTAATTAAAACCAGAGCAAGTTTTGTACCTTTTAACATAAATGGCTTATGATTTTTAAGTTTAAATCTTTTAGTGTTTGTCCTTTGTGTCTTTTAACTCCACTGTGAAGGCCCCACAAGTGTATTTATATTCTGAAACTGAAAGAAAGATAACTGTTTCAAACTTGAAAAAAAAGGAACAAACAAAAAATTAATACCAAACATCCTAAAAAACTTTCTAGTACCAGAATAGGGCTAAACAAAGCAAGCACTAAATACTCTATGAATAACTGAATACCTGAATGAAAGAACAAATACTTGCAGTTATGAGTTGCTTCACTAGAGCAAGCCAGTGAAAGAGGTTACGCTTTATAAGAGAAAGTTCAAAACCAAGCCTTAACCCAGATGGTGAAAAGAACTCATCTAGATGATAAAAACAAAAACAAAAGACCCCAAACCTTAGAGCTGTGCTTTAAATTCTTTGGTTTCTCAACTCTTAGAGCAATGATGCACATTTTGGTAGGTACAGTATCCCACGTACCTAGCTCAAGCAGCTTATCCTGTTGAAGTCCGGTATTTAACATCCAACGAACCCCAATGAAGATTAGAGGTAAGCAGATGTCCAATTAACCTCTACATTGCCCCCAAAGTCCTGCCAGTTACAGTTATTTCTCCTACTACTGTGTTTTTTATCATGCCCAGGCTTGCTTTATACATCACAAATGAAGTGGATGCTTGTGGTGGTGGGTGATACGGCCCCTGGGAGAAGGTAAAAGGAGGAGGAAAGGTCAACATTTACTGAGCTCTTGCTTGTTTTCTGGTCCTGTGCTAGATTTTGGACATATAAAAAGAAAAATAACATATTACACTGTAGGGTCTATATATGGATATTCTGTACTTATTAGCAGATACCATAATAAATCTGGGTATACATATTCCTTATTTATAATTTAGAATCAGTAATTTTATTTATACTACAGAAGGAACAAATCCCTTTGGGATATCTCTCATGCACATATTCATGAAATTCTAAGTTTGTGTTGTCATAGATGAAGAAATTTTATTAAAAAAATAGAAAAATCCCATCTGGCCTGTGAAACAGGTTTCTCCAGGGGATATCATGCATGTTATTACACATTCATTTCATTGGACTGCTTCTGGGTGGGTAACTATCTAAGAATTCTGAAGGACAGATGGATTCCTTTCTATTGTTAACATACATATGCCCAAAAATTTATTTGACAAAAAATTTGGCAATATAAGTAAATTAATATTTCCAATGATAGTATACTACCAATGAGTGATTTGCTTAAAAACTTCTTAAAACAATAAGAATGGGGATGAGTTTTGTTTATCTTGGCTACTTCTGCAGAGTTTGGATCAAGGGCAAGAGCACTGACAAAATCTCTGACAAAGCCCCCTCTAGTCTTTCCACTCCATACTTTTCAGAAGTACAATTTCTACCATTATAAAGTAAGTACCTGCAAACTACCAAAAGAGTGCTCATTAACAAAGAAGAGTTGAAAAATCTCCTCAGAAGTTGTATAAATTTATACAGAAAAAAGTTTCAGATAAACATAATTTAATTTTAAAATTTTAAACAAAAAAAAAGTGTTTTTCTTTATATTCTCTTTATCCCTATAACAACTAAATAGATTTGGAATAATGCTATCTTACACTAATTAAGAACAGGGCCTCACCACATGGCATTTCATGAATATTAAATGCAAATGTGTGAATTATCTAGTTTCAATTAGGCTGTTGCATTCCTGGTTTTCAGTTAAGAGCAAATTCTGTTTTGTATATAGAACATGAATTGATATTTGTTTTTTAAGAATCAGAAGAAAGCAAGATAAATGAAGAGGAGCCCACTGGTTGACTCACACAACCTGATGTAGACCTGGGAGGTCTGTAGCCACTTATTTATTTTTCAACTTCCTATCCAACATTATTGAGCCTCTATGAGCCCATCGATGGGAGGACAAAGAAAAATCTAAGTCCTTACTAATGAGCTCCTTCTGGTCATGGCAACCCACATAAATAGATAATTATAAAACATGCCTAGCGCATTTGGGATATAGCAAGAAAATGAAACCCACTGGAGGGGAGGGAAGGAAGAGAAACGTCTTCTAGGAAGTGGAGAGAAAAAAAAGCCCCATGAATAATGCCTATTTACTTGTGGATTTATTTTATCTATATCCCTATTCATTTTCTTTCTCCTGTATTATTCTGATAAAAATGATTTCATCTGTGAATATGTTAGTGTGTATCTCTAAAAGATAAGGACCTATTTTAAAAATCACCACAATAACGTTATCACATCTAAAATATCACCAACAACTTATCATCGAATATCCAGTTGATATTCAAATCTCTGTCTCATGAACGCCATGAATTTTTTTATAGTTTGTTTGAATATGGATCCAATAAAGTTCATACTGATTACAATTAGTTGATGTGTCTGTCCTTTATGAGCTCCGCCACTTTTTTCTTTCTTATTTTTTTAAAAAAGATTTTATTTATTTATTCATGAGAGAGAGAGAGAGAGAGAGAGAGAGAGAGAGGCAGAGGCACAGGTAGAGGAAGAAGCAGGCTCCATGCAGGGAGCCTGATACGGGACTCGATCCCAGGTCTTCAGGATCAGGCCCTGGGCTGAAGGCGGCGCTAAACCGCTGAGCCACCCGGGCTGCCCATCTTTCTTATTTGTTGAAGAATTCTGAATTTTATTTTATTTTTTATTTTTTAAATATTTGAGAGAGAGAGAGAGAGAGAGAGAGAGAGAGAGAGAGAGAGCTGGCATGAGCAGGAGGGGCAGAGGGAGAGATAGTCTCCAGCAGACTCCATGCTGAATGTGGAGACCCAATGTGGGGCTCAATCCCAGGACCCTGAGATCACAACCTAAACTGAAACCAAGACTTGGAGCTTAACTGACTGTGCCACCCAGGCATGCCAAAGAAGTCTGAATTTTAAAAGAAGAGTCAGGGATAAGACAGAAGAGAGGGGAGTAGGAAAAGAAGTCCAGAAAAATAGGCTGCCAGGAGCAAAAAACACTGCAAAGACATTGAAGCCTTCCTTCCTTTCCTTAAACATAGAAACTCTGTGACCAGTACTATTTTGGAAACACTTCTCAGTATGCATTATCTCCTTACAATGCCTCTGTCTGCATATGTAGTAAATTCCTGCATCATCTTCCAGGCTCAGCTTTTCAATTTCACATTGCCTTCATCCTCCTTTGGAGAATGTGCTACCTAGTATCTGTCAGTTAACCATGCTAGTTGCTGGGCACACAAAGATAAATGAAATCAAATCCTTGATTTTAAGAAACTCACTGTGACATATTTTTGGAAGAAAGGAGGTGATGCCATACTCTGGCCCATAAATGTACATTTTCTCAAATAATTTAGTTGCAGCAAGTACATGCTCATTGTTGTATAAGGCATAAACTGGAAAGCAGAATTACAAAATTTGCTATAAAATCATTAACAAATAGTTTTGTCCTTTCAGTTTTCACTTAAAGATGGAAAGCAAAACTTTGTCAATAGACTAAATATTTAGGCTGTGTGCTTCATTGCTTTTTCTAATGTTCCTATGCTATGGAAAGTTTATAAGACTAATATTGAAAGATTAGATAATCAAATTATAATGAGGTTAGCTAGTTCCCCATGGCTTACATTTCTACTTTTTATACTGCTATTGGAGCAACAGAAGCTGGCAGTATAAAAATGTATTACCCAGTCATATTTTAAAATGATATTCTTGATTGCAAAAGACCCAGGAACACTCATTCGCTTAAAGGCTGTCGATATTTCCTTAGGTTTGCTTTCGGTCCTTAAAAGTAAAAAAATAAACCTTCATACTTACCATTCTAGCATCCAATATGAAGTCTTGCATATAATGGGTAAGAATGGATAATACACGGGGTTTCCAATACCTTCTAGCTACGTGATCCAGGCTTATTTTCTCCTCTCTTTTCATAGTGCTATCATGAGAGGTAAACAAGATAATGTGGTAGCAAACAAATGGGGAATGTAGTCATTATTGGTTAAATAAATAAATAAGTAAATTGTAGGTTCTGCTCTTGTCCTTCCAGCCTTATCCAAATCCCTGACCAATTTTTCAAGACAATCTCAAATAATATATCCTTTATTACTCTTAAAAAAAAATCACACGGGGCTGTCTTAAACATCTTGGCACTAAATTATATGTTCTTTCTGTGTCTGAATGTTACTCTCAACTGCAGCCAGAATTTTTTAAAAAATAAGAGGGGTCTCATATAGCAGTGATATCAAAATATTTAACAACCAGCTATGCCAGGCATTAACTCCTTAGTGACTCTTTAGTTAATTAAAAGCTTCTTAGCTGCTCTATCATGGAGATGTGTGAAAGAGACTGGAATGAGGAATGGTCTAAAAGAGTTGGGAGGGAGACACTCACAGGGCCCTGAGTAGAAGCTATTTACCAACAGGAATGTGAGTATTTCGGTGGTTTAAGAACCAAGAATACTGTAAGTAACATGAATATCAGTACTGGTCTCTGATACCTCTTTGGCACCCCCTATTTGTCAGAACCTCAAAACACTTACTGATAAGGTAAGCAATTTAGCCAAAAACCAGTTTCTCTTGCTATTTCTCTACTCGTACAATGAAACCTCAAAATAAAATAGAAGAGAGTTTACCTGGTTTGTGCTATGGGGAAGGAAGTTTTGTCATGGGATAATGACATTTTTAAATATTTGGGTGACATATATACTTTTTTTCCTTTCAAAGATTTTATTTATTTATTCACGAGAGATACAGTGAGAGAGAGATAGGCAGAGGGAGAAGCAGGGGAGCTCTCTTCTTGAGGGGAGCCCGATGCGGGACTCTATCCTGGGATCCCAGGATCATGGCCGAGCCAAAGGCAGATGCTCAACCAGTAAGACACCCAGGCATCCCGA
Source organism: Vulpes vulpes (assembly GCF_048418805.1). Taxonomy (NCBI): domain Eukaryota; kingdom Metazoa; phylum Chordata; class Mammalia; order Carnivora; family Canidae; genus Vulpes; species Vulpes vulpes. The sequence continues at coordinate 34,424,489 of NC_132790.1, forward strand.
CATATGTGCTTTTAAATCAACATTATCCGTCATCCTTCCACTACTTTTAGTTGCTTCTTCCTCTATACTGAAAAGCTGTCTAATCTAAAGAGGAAGAAACCAGTGCCCTGTGGAGCATTTCCTGTGTGGCTACTGCAGTCTTCTCTAACTCAAGTATGTTTTCTGAGTTCTGAGTATGTCTTAAGTTTCTCACTGACACAGCTGGGTCAGGGCCACTGGAACATGACCGGCTGCAAGGTGTTTTTTTTTTGTTTTGTTTTGTTTTGTTTTGAGCAGTTTTACTATACCAGAAGCAAATGGCCCAAGGAAATATACTTAGATTCTGTGTGCTCCCATTATTGAGCGTTCTTTGGAAAGAAGCTAGACCAATGAATATTTAGATGCAAGCTCATTAGGTAGGCAGGTTGACAGTATTGAGACAAGCTTCATGAGTTAAAAATAATGTTTTATGATTACATTTGGATGCCAGAAAAATCATAAATAGTATGAGTATACTTCCTATAGAAAGTAATTAAGTCCTGTCACTTCCTCTTCTAGACTGCAAAGCTGGAAAACAATCCAAACACAGCTAATTGAATCTAGATCCAGGAGTTTTAGTGCAAACTATTACCAAGCCCATCCACTACAATCTTATTCAGGAAATATTTTACTTCCTCAAGTAAAGCCTTATTGCCTAAGGCTGAAGAACTGAAGGACTGATAAATTACATAAACTGTGAATCACACAGTCACCAAAGTCTAATTTTGCTACAGAGCATTGACATTTGACTAACAAATATTTTATTTCAGTCTATCTCATTCTCAATGTGACATATATACAACTGGTAAACAAATTTTTGTCAAAAGTACCCCCATTTTTTAGCATCGCAAATTTCATGATATCAAAATCCACAGAAATTTGAGGCAATGGGTAAGTCATTAACCTTGAACAAGTTTCATCAGAAGCAAAAAGGGAGAAAAAAAAAAAAGACAATGGTATGGTCTAGCTCTAAAGTACTGTAGTTTCGAGCCAGAGACATAAATTTGAAGGTTCACACTAAATTGACCAAATCTATAGTCACGCTGTAAAAAATAAGAACATTTGACTGTAGTTTATCTTAAAATCCAACTGCCATCATCCAACAGCAGGTTTTGGTGAAACTGATATGTTAGGTTTTCTGTTAATTATACCACCAGGCAGATGGCTTCTGGCTGGTAATTTTTGCAGTAGTGCCAATATAAAGATAAGCAGGAGTTGAACCTGGTTAGTTGTTAGTTGTTACTGCAGAGAGCTTTTTTCCTCTACCTTGAAGTCTTTCTCTGTTTATTATCCCTTGGCAAATCCCTACTAAACATAGAAGCCAGTCTAAGGACATGCACCATCATATGCTGGGCCTTCTTTCCATTATGTTACATATTAATTCCAGTGAATGTTTTACATTATGTGATTCACATATCACAAATTTGAGATGGCTGTTGGATGTTGGATGGGCCAGGGTCCATCACCACGACCATCCTCTCCTAACAGAGACAAGTGCCAAATTTTGTTTGGGAACTCAGAAGGTTGTGAGGAAGCTGTCTTTATCTTGACTAAGCTCCCAAATGCAGCTAGTGACTTGGTTTTATGTTCATGGGTAAGCCATTCGAAGTGAATTTTAGGGACCATTCTCAGAATCTCTTTCTGGTTAGATATGACTAAGAAAATAAGTTGCCCAGAGTCATTGATGACTGTCCTGGAACGACGAGGGGAGTTAGTCTTATGGTGCAGCTAATACAAAAAAAAAAAAAAAAGACAAAACCAAAAGAAATGAATTTCTTGACTACCTCACGAGCCATAGGATCAGACTTCTTAAAGTTGGCTTTATTGATACAGTTACCAATGCATCCCCTGCTAAACAAGTCAATTTGAGTCATGGATTCTGTTACTTGCACCAGAGAGAAACCTTATGTGTCCCTTTTATAGCACAGTGAAAATCATACTGTGTTTGAATTGTGGGCTCATATCTTCATTTTCTTTGGGTTATATAATCCCTGAGTTCAAAGATTATAATTTTTCATCTTTGCAATCTTATCACTTGCAGAATATCTGGCACTCATCTATGCTTAATAAATGATTAATAAAAGATAAAAAACAAACAAATAAATAAAGTAAGCTAGTCTGGATTATTCAGATCAGAAAATATCTCTTTCCCAAGTATTTTGAATATTATTTTATATTTGACTTGACTTTCCCATAAAGTTAGATATCTTCCAGATAATCTAATCTTAATCATTTCCTACTTTAATTCAATTCCCTAAAAATGATTTTTTCTCCTTTTTCCTCCTAATTGTATAAACAATGCATGCTCATTACAACATTTCAAAAGATACAAAGAGCATTAAAAAGAAAGTAAAAATCAATGGGATTAGTACCACCAACATGTTTACTACCAGGAGTTTTCAACGTAGAGGTTAAAATGATAGATTTTGTTTTATCCTGTTTTGTTTGTGTTTTAGCTCCCTGGACCATTCCTACTACCACCTCTGCTAGGCAAAATAAACGTGGGACACCCGTTGGTCATCATAGAGTTATCAGTTTAACTGGAGTATTTTTTTTTTTTAGATTTTGTTTATTTATTTGAAAAAAAGAAAGAGAGAGCAGTGGGAGGAACAGAGGGAGAAAGACAAGCAGAGTCTGTACTCAGTGCACAGCCTCATGCGGAGCTCAATCCCATGACCCTGATACTACGACCTGAGCCAAAATCAAGAGTCAGAATCTCAGACTGAACCACTCAGACACCCCTAATTGCTGAGTTTTCAGATTGAGTGAACATTTAATGTAGTCACACTATGTGCTAAGTATCTGATGTATCAGATGTTTCCACATGGATGAGGGAATAGCTCTTTACTGGGATATGAATAAACATGTAAATGAGTTTACATCTTCCCAACAGTCTTGAGACAGTTAATACTATACTTGCTTTATAGCTAAGAAAAGCAAGGTTGTAAAATTTGGTAATAGGGAATACTTCTCAAGATGTATCCTGCCTTTCCATCTAGAAGCTACTTTATGAAGAGTAATAAAAACAAGACCAAAAATCACTCTGTTCACTGCATAATAGCTTCCACTGCATTAAAAAGAAAAAAAAAACAATCTTAAATCCTCAAGATTCTTAATAGTCAGAGATTTTGCCTGGAACTTCTGGCTGTTAGTTCTTCTTAGGTGGGTCTTTGTATCCAATAGAAGAGAAAATGAAAAGGAGCCATTGGGAGCTTGTGGCCTGGATAGAAAAAGGGCTATGATAATGATTGAAGTCCATACAAAGCCATTCGCTGCCACTGCTCCTTTTCAAAATGGCCTGTAAGGCTGTGCTGAGGGTTACAACCACAATTTAAAACTACAGATAAGAAAAGAGTACCTGAAATTAACAAAAGTCTCTCTGAGCAACTATATTTTCAAATGGCATAAAAGATAGATGGCAGAGAATTTTAATCCAGCTGACCCTACTACAGTCACCTTCTAAAGTCAGTCAGTGCCTGTGAGCTGGAAGAAAGGCCAGTGTCTAGCCTCAATCATGTTGCTATCAATTCCAAAATGGAACCTGAAAAACTTTTAGTTGCAGGTTTTCATAGCTTTGACCACTTTCTTGTTCAAATGATTTCTTTTGGCTTAATGGGAAACAGGTCAAAAAAACAAAAACAAACAAAAGCCTCATAAAACCAACCCACTGGAAATTTAGCTTCAGTCTCCTGAAATATAAGCAAATATTCAGCACAGAGTAGGGCTGTCCCTAACATTTTGAGGAGTCAGAGCAAGAACACAAGTAAATTCCCCCAGACCTGGGCCAGCCCCTCTTCTTTGCCATTGTTTCTTCCTGCCCCATGAAACAACTTTCATGTAGATGTGTGAACATCCCAACTCATGAGCCCAAGCTCTGATCTACAAATCCCCAACCTCTAGACTCATCCTTCACTCCCAAACAGATTGGTTTTACTGCATACCCAAGGGGTAAGCACACGGTACAACTCCTGCAATTAGGCTCAGGAGTGTTTGGGGAAGAAATTCTGAGGCCCTATTTATCCAGAATATGGTCTAGAGAACAAGATCCAAATGGTCCCCCCTCCTGGCAATAGACCCCTGTAAAACCCGAGGTAAGGGGAAGGTTGCCCAGGTCAAAGGGCATTAGTAATTCTGGGTAAACTTTTAGATCTTATCTTGAATTTGGTAGATTTACCATCTTTTAAGTTTTTGTATCTTTTTTTTTTTTTTTAATTTTTATTTATTTATGATAGTCACAGAGAGAGAGAGGGGGGCAGAGACACAGGCAGAGGGAGAAGCAGGCTCCATGCGCCGGGAGCCTGATGTGGGCTTCGATCCCGGGGTCTCCAGGATCGCGCCCTGGGTCAAAGGCAGGCGCCAAACCGCTGCGCCACCCAGGGATCCCCAAGTTTTTGTATCTTTTTATACTAAGTTTTATATTTTGGTGAGAATTGTAAAGAGAGCTCAGGAAAATGTGATCTTGATTTGAATAGACCAAAATAAAGAACAAAAGAAAAGGAAATCTTCAAAATTCTTTTTTTTCCACACCCCCACCCCAAATGATAGAGGTTTAATATGTGAGGAGAAGAATCAAAGCAGATATAGGGCAAAATTTCCAAAATGGAACCACATAGAACTGGGTAAATCCTATTTCCAACATGGTGGTTGCAGTGTAGATTCTAGTCAGACAGGTATGAGTTCCAGTTCTGGTGCTGCTATACACCAATTTAAATTAGTAGTATTTAATGAGATTTTCTCCAATCTCATTTCCTCATCTGATAATGGGAAGCCAAAGAGAACCTACCTGGTAGGATAGTGATGAGGACTAAATGAGAAAATAAAGGCAAGACATTCAGTACTCTGCATGGGACTTAATACATGACATTTACTATAATAATCAGGTATTTTAATGCAGTGCCAGGGCTAGAATTCTGACCTAATCATCACTGAGCAAAAAACTTAGAATGCTATCCTGTATTTTTTGGCATCAGTTTGTTTCCATGCTGCCCATTTGAAATCGAGTTTGTTCTCTGAATAATGTAAGGACTTTGGATGCCATTCTAAAAATTAGTTAAAAGTAACCTGAAAGGTAGTAACTCCATCTTTACTAGGTTTCCAAAACAAAACCAAAACCAAATTATCTAGCTCTAAGGACTATATCTTACTAACAAGAAAAAATTTATTTTTACTGTGTACGGTTCCTTCAAAACCAACATCAGATTTTGTTAACATATTTTACAAAATTAATGACCACCTTTTACTGGGTCCCCTTTGTGCCACACAGTATACCACTTGCTTGACATACAACACCTGTCTGGTGTAATCTTCCTAGCTTTCCCCTCTCCCACTTGACAGGTAAGGAGAGTGAGGCTTGGATCATAGCCACACAAAACCCCTGCCCTTTTCATTCTCATACAGCTGAAGCCAGGCTCTGAGCAGCTCCTTTAAACCTCTCCCCCTTTCACCCTTCCCAACCTCTCTCAAAGAGAATGATATATGTCACGTAGGCAAAATGTTAATGCCTCTTTGGCTCTTAATCCTTTGTTGAGAGACATGTTTTTGTGTGTATGTGCTTCTCAGAAGGTTCTTGTCACAGTTCATGTTTGTCTTGCTGTAAATTTAATTGAGAATAACTCATGCTAAATTTTCTTTTGTTGCTATAAATAGATCTTATTCTTGGTGGGTGGAGAAGATGAAAAAACCACCACCAAATAAGAAGAAACTCAGTTAATAAACTGAGCTTGGAACATTGGTTTATTTCTCGATAAAACCATGCTGAATCAAAACTCAGTGCCACAAAATAAACCATGGGCTCTGGCATGAGATTTTTTAAAAATGTGGCACAATAAAATCCAACATACAATACATGGCAAAGATACTTTACAGCTATATTGTTCTTGGCATTAAAATCCATTAACAGTTTTTAAGAACCTTCGGCTGAATGTCCTGAGCTTTATAAAGCCTCACAGGCTGGTCAGACCATCAGATGCAGATGTTTGTTTATACCTGCAATGATCTGCTGAATTTGCTACCTTAATCATTATTGCTGGGGCCCAGAGGCTTTGAGGTGAACATAAGATGAAAAGACATTTTACAGACCCCATGTGGGGCAGCTGGTTGTAGATTAGAAACCAAGTCTCAGGTTACACACCCCTAAGTGCCAACCACAATACATCACTCCTCTGGTCTTTTAAACAGAACTTCTTCAGAGAAATGGAAAATATGGAAAAGCTATTTATGGACAAGAGAAATATGCCTGAAAAATGTGTTCCTGGAAAAAGATATATTCCATATTCCAAATCCGCCAAGTTTTGGCGCAATCAGAAAGTATACTAGGAAAGGAGAAAGAACTTTATCGGAAGCATAGTGGTACTGATGACCAAAATTTTTATCAGGAAAAAGCAAAGAGCAAGCTAAGTCTTCAGTGAAAAATAAATGCATCCATTCTTTTCGAAGAGATGCGAAAGTAAGTTGTTTCCTTGAGGATAAAGAGCATATTCTCATTGGATCTATATATTCTACGACTAAAGAGAAAGTACAATTATGCGTAAGGTAAACACTTTGGACAGACACACATTTATAGGTTCAGAAGGCAGTAGTTCCTTGCTGGTGAAAGAAATAAAGCAAATGTCAACAAGCCAGACACACTTAAACATTCAGAAAAATGTCTTGCTATTCCTCTCCATATATAATATGCCATATGACACCACAGTTAAATCTGCTACTGAAAAAAAAAAAAAGTACGTCAAGCTGTTGGTTTCCATGAGATTTGGACAGAGGCAAAAGAAGACAGCAGAAAGGAGTCCGGGAAGGTACAGCTTTCACTTCTTTCCTTCTGGGGAGGAAAGGACTTCCTATGGCTAGCTGGCCAGGAGTTAGTGCTCACCCCGCCTCTCGCCAGGGCGAGGACCTGGAGCATACCCAGATGAGCATCAAAATCAGCTTCAGGTAATTCTTAATGGGAATAGGAAACTAGAGAAAACAATGACAAGTTACGCAAATTCAATAGTCATGCCGTGTGCATTTGTTTGTCCTACGGGGGTGTTGCACAGCTCTTTCCATAGGAAGCCGGCTTTTCTTTCACTCCCTTTCCACATCATCAACAGGCATGCCAAATGCAAACCTCCTCCGATGCTGATCCCATCCCGGCAAAATGCAGGGTCTACCAGCACCCCGAGTTTCACAATAATCTCCACAATGACAATTATTCACAGCCCCTCAGTTCTGTCCACACAAAAGATTGCAATTTGAATCATGCCTTGCACAGGTTCAGCTCTGCTGGAGCTGGTTACCAGGCAAACGGTCTGTTTTAAGATTTACCGATTGCTGGGGAGAGTGAGCTGGGGGCGGGGATGGACGAACCACCCTGTACATACCTCCTTTTGGCAGCTGAGAAAAACAATTTCGTGACAAAGAGACTTGTTCTTTTCAAAGCTCCTCCAACAAATGAGACTGACAGAATGAAACCTGAGAAACTTTAGCAACCAAAGAAAGCAGCCTTCCAAGGATCAAGGTGAATAATTGATTTGCCGGGTTTTGTTTCATCTTTTAAGCTATTTTGCTCATTAAAGGGAACTGTGGAATTTGTCAGAAGCCCAAACACTGACACACTCTTCTGACAGCAAGTGCATATTCCAAACTACAGATTCATTTGCCAAGCTCATTCAACAACAACGATTAGCTGCAAAGCCAGGGAACTTACCGAGCGCAAAATTATTGGAACAAAGCAGGGAGGAGGCAGGAGGCACCACAGGCAGCTTCTCCGTCTCCTTGGTGCCAGGTTCTCCTGTCTGCCGTCCGGTTCACACTTGCCTTTATAACTAAGACTCCAACGGAACTCACTAGCGAAACCTGATGAATTATAAAACAGCCCCTCCTAGACTCTTATATTTTACATCACAGGGGGTGACCATGCAGCATTCTCGTTCCCTGGGTACATATATTTCCTTGTAACTCATCCTGATAAATATATCAGCTTTAGGAGCAGTGACAGTAATTGGTGCTGGGGATGTACCAGCATTAACCAATAAGATGCTTTCCCACCATCAGCACTGCACCCCCACCCTCCACTTGTGTTCCCCCACACCTTGTTAAGGTGGATCCATCCAACCCAGTGGGGGGTAGGCAAAGATGGCAAAATGCAAAAAAGCCCCAGCATCTCAAACATATGCACAGCGGGCCATAGTACTCAGGGTTAATTCTCATCACAGTTGTTCTGTAAGGATCAGCCCTCTTGTTCGCAGAGCATGTCACAGCGTACCAGACACTTCCACTCTCTCCGAGCCTCCCGGCAACCAGGAGAGGTGTAGCGCTACAATATAAATGAGCCGGCAGGGCTCAGGGAAGTTAAGTGACTTTGTTCGATATTCACCAAAATCCAGGGGTTCAAGGACCCCCGGTGATTAGGGATTTCAGCCTGTTCACTGTGCAGGTGAGGAACCCCTTGCAAGAAAGATAAGGGGACTTGCCCAGGTCCCACAGTTTCCAAGTGTGATTTGAGCTTGAACCCAAATCCAGGTCTCCCGATGTCAAGAACAGTGTTGTTCTTTCTATCCTACTATGCTGCCTCTAGAGCATGGAAACCTGAATATGAGAAAACATGCAGAAATCAGTATCATTGACTGATCCCAAATCATTAACAGGCAGGCTGCATGGAGAAGCAGAGCGGGGCCTGAGCTTTTCGCTTCCTCTCTGACACGCTCAGTACTACCTCTTTGTGTTCATTGAATATCAACGCTAGAAAATGTGTCTGATAATAAGAATAGCCACTGTCGAGCACTTCTCAAGTGCCAGGCAGTGTTCTAGGTGCCTAGACTCATTTAATATTCAAACACCCCTATGACGTAGGTATTATCTATCATGAACAACATATGGCAGATGAGAAAACTGAGATTCAGAGAGGTTAACAAATCCGAGCAGGATCACAGCTGCTCAGTGGCAGGGCTGGAATTGACTCCAGGCAACTTGGTTTTGAAACTCACACTCTTAAACATATCATCCTTTCCCAAGCAGTGTTTCCTATTTAACTGTCAGAGGCAGATGAGCAATGTGAGCAGATTTATTTACTATGGCCTTTAGTAGAAATTAGGAAAAGATCACAGGTTTGGGAACCAAACAGACCTGTGCTTAAACCCTGGTTTTGGGCACCTGGGTAGCTCAGTGGTTGAGCATCTGCCTTTGGCTCAGGTTGTGATCCTAGGGTCCTGGGATTGAGTCTCACATCAGGCTCCCAGTAGGGAGCCTGTTTCTCCCTCTGCCTGTGTCTCTGCCTCTTTTTCTATGTCTCTCATAAATAAATAAATAAAAATCTTAAAAATAAACAAACAAACCCTGGTTTTGCAATGAATTCACTATAAAATGGGTTGCTTTATCTATACAATGGGTTTTGCTAATAGCTACCTTGCAAGATTAAGTAAACCATATCAAGAAAGTACAGTGCCTGACATATTTTCCTAAACTGCTATCTTTCTTAGCATATTTCTTTTGGGAAATGGATTTCTACCTCACTTTCCCTTTAAATTGTCATTTAAAATGTCAGTTGGTGTTTGCCAAGAAGTCTTCCCATCTGCCTGCCTATGAAGAAGGGGCGAAGCCTCAGAAACGTCCATCATCTAGACTACAGTCACCAGGAATACATGGGCTCTCTGCCAGAGAATGATAGGCTTCAGGGCTCTGCTCTGGGTTGCTTGTTCAGCTCAGGAGCTTCTACCTACTTCATTTCCACCATTAGTCAGATGAACTCACCAGCCCAGGAGAGCATATTTATAGTGGTTTGCTGTTCACAGTGAGACCAACTAGGTTTACTTCACCTGTTTCAAATAAACACCTGTCACAAAGTTCATCATGACAGTGAATTTTTGCACACAGCTATACATTACTGCCATGGAGTTAAGGTGTACCAGGCAAGGAGACAGATATCTCTTTCTCGAGGGTTTTACTACAAACTGCTGTCCTAAGTCAGTATGCCCTAGCATTTGGCTACCTGTGTGCTCTGAATCTGATGAAGTCATCCATCCATTTAAGAAACTGCTATCTTCGATGTATGTGATCAACATTCCTTGAGCAACAGCAGTGGTAGCCCTCCACGGGACAAGGTGATGCAGGCTATGCAGGTTAAAACAGGAGAGATTTTTCTTAGCTTTGTGTTTCTAGAGAATGGCTCAGTGGCCAAGTTAATTTGTTTACATATAGATTACCCCCTCCTTGTTTACTTTTCCCTATATGCATCTTACTAGGGGGTCTGGAACATGCATGGATGAGATGCCCTTCTCTTCCATGACTATACTTAATACTAGGCCCTGTAGGAGCTGAGGTAGGCAATGTAATTGGAGGTTGGGAGAGAGGGAGAGAGAGGGACTTGAATTTCTAAATGGTTAGAAAGGCCGGGTACAAATACCATGTGCAGCGAAGAGAAGTGAAAACTATGCTTGAGAGGTTATTTCCTATCTATTGATATGTGGGTTATCTACCATATGGCTTGACAAAGGCTTGGTCTGTTCTAAGTCTTTCCATGATTTCTACATCCTTGCTCTGCCATGATCCCCCAAAATTTCTGCCAGAACCATTTCTTCTCTCTCTGTTCCCCTGCACTGCCTGGCTGTTCCGCCTTGACACACCCCATGAAAAATTAATATAGATTAGTGTTTATGGTTTTTCCGTTATACTGCTCTGTTCTCATGTCAAGGAGAATCATAATATGTATTCTTTTTTTTTTTTTTAAGATTTTATTTACTTACTTGAGAGAGCAAGAGAGAGAGAGAGAGAGAGCATGAGCAAGGGAAAGACAGAAGGAGAATCAGACTCTGTTCTATCAGGGAGCCCAATGCAGGATCCCAACACCTTGGGATCATGAACTGAGCCAAAGGCAGATGCTTAACCGACTGATCCACTCGGGTGCCCTCATAATATGTATTGTCATAATTATCCCCTTATGCTACCAATTGCTCCCAGACATAACAAACTATATAGAGCCTTGAAACTATACCAGTACTTTGCTGACATTTGTAAAAGTTGTAATATTTATTGAGCACTTATTGGCTAGCAATGTATTAAACTTTACTTACTTATCTCATTTAACCCTCAGAGTATTTTCAAATGGTTATACTATTATGTCTACTTTGTACCTAAGGACACTGTGGCTAAAGAGGTTAGGTGACTTGGTAACAAATGGCACACTCAGAAAAATGGCCAAAGTCTATGACTGCAGAGCCTACTCTCTGAACTGTTACCTCCACTGCTTCTAAGAAATTGTGGTAGCCGATAACATAAAATATAAGGGTCTGTTCTCATTGTTTTTACTTCCTCATATTCTATTTTCTCCTTAACTAACTTACTCTCAAAAATACCACCAGAGTTGCTTTTATTAGGTAGGTAATGACATGTACAATAACAAAACCAATGGCCAGTGTAGATCTGTGTACTCGATCTCTTTCCAGCCCTTTGGCAGAATTAGTTACAACTTCCCTGAATCAACTGTTCCTTACTTAGCTCCTGAGACCCCCTTGGTTTCCCACTTTTCTCATTAACCCATCCTACTAAGTCTCTCCTGCTGGGTCCTTCTCTTGATCTTCCATATTCATAGTGCCCTAGGGCTCATCATTAGACCTCTCTAGTTGCACTCACTTGCTAGGCCGCAACATCCAGTCAGGGCATAAATGCCATCTAAAGACTACCTATCCCTAGTCCCAACGTGTGCCCTAAACTCCATATTTTTACACCCCTTTGCATACCACATCTAAGAATTTCCACTCAACTGTCAGATAGGCTTTTCATATTTAAGATGTCCCAAACCAAATTGTGGCTTCTTCCAAATATGGTATACCCCCATATGTTTCAATAAATGGCATAATCATTCACCTAGTTGCTCTGGCCAAAAACCTGGGAATCATTCTTTATTCTTTTTATCTTATATCCCACATCTTATTCATCAGCAAATGCTATTAATTGTGTCTTCCAAATATATCCCAAATCTTTCCTCCGTCTCTGCCCTTATTCCCAGTTTATACCACTATCAACTCTCACATAGATCTCTGCAATCACCTCCTAACTGATATCTTTACTTCGACTCTTGCCTTGCTACAAATTACTGTCCAGACAGTCTCCAGAGTGATTCTTCTAAAACAAAAATGAGAACCCCCCCCCAACCTGTTTACCACCCTTCAGTGGCTCCCCTTTCACTTAAACTGGCTCCTTTACTGCAGTCAGGAAAGATTCTGCTAACATGTCTCATCAAAGAAGAATTCTTTGACATCCTATATAGAACAGCATCTTCCATTCCCTTGTTATTTGCTACTCCCTTATTGGATTTTATTTTTATTTATACTCCAGTGCATGCTATATATTTACTTGTTTATTTCATTAACATTTATTTGCCCCCACTAGAATGTAAGATCCATGAGGTCAGGGACCTTGTCTATTTTGTTCAAGGCTGAGTTTCTAGCACTATAACAGAGCCTGCCATGTAATAGGTATTTAAAATATTTACTACACGGATGTGTTCAAAGTCCTATCTTCACTATTTCTTATATATCCTTGTGTAAATTGCTTACTAAATTACTAAATCCTAAATTCCTCAATTATAATCTTTCTTAGAAAAAAACAAACCCATATATTGCTCTGGTCTTTTACAAAGTATTCAGCCTTTCCTGTGAATGACTTTGATACAATTCTATGAGATTGGTCAGTGCTATGAGTTAACTTGTAATCCCCCAGTACCTCAGAGCATGACGCAAATATTTGGAAGAAGGACTGTGTCAGATATACTTAGTTAAGTAGTCGTCCTACTGGAGAAGAGTGGGTCTCTAATGCAATGAGACCAGTGTCCTTATAAAAGAGGGACATTTGGACACAGGTGTGTGCCTGGAGTCATGCTGCTAAAAGCCAAGGAACTCCCTGAAGCTAGGAGAGAGGCCTGAAACAAATCCTTTTCTAGTACCTGCGGCAGGAGCATGGCCCTGCTGACACTTGATTTTTGGCTTCTGGGATCCAGAATTTCTGGAATCAGAGACAATACATTTCTGATGTTGTAAGCTATCTAGACTGTAATATTTTGTTACAGCAACCCTAGAAAATCAATACAACCAGTCAGATATAGCCCTCATCTGACATGGGAGGAAATCACAGCTCAGGAAAGTGGAGTTACCTGCTTCAGGTATCACAGCTAGGAATTTGTTGGGCCTGAATTTAAATCAGGATGTGCATATTCTGCTATGTATAGCAGAAGCAATGGTCCCTAGAGGCTGATCCCTGACCCTCCTCTCCAGGGCAGAATGAAAAGAGTTAGCAGGGTGTGGTGATTTTCACCAAGCCAAAATGACCTTCCCTTATTATAAGATTATGTCCTTCCTACTATTTGTTTTTCTTCCTATCGTTTTTGCTATTGTCTTTTTATTTCTGAAATGATGGTGAGAATAGATCTTAGTTTTTAAATCCTGTTTGTTTTTTCCATGTTCTTCATTTTATTGGCAAGATAAGCTGGCAATTCTGTTGGCCTATAAAAGTTTGTTCTGAAATGTTTCTAGTCTATGAATTATAAAAGCCTGGTGACAACTGTTCCAATGCTGTCCCCTTTCAACAAGTAAGAAAGCCCTTCATATGTGGCAACATTTGGTGGTGGGAAGAAAGTTTTTCTCTTGATCAATTGAAAAGACTCCTCCCTGTTCTGATAAAAACAGTTCTGTGCTAATGGTCACACTGTCTCACTTTATTACCAATTAATTAATGTGATATAATCCCAAGCAACAAATTTGTATAAGTGAATTTAACAATATTCATTTGTAACTAAAATTAACATAATTCAGACTTTATCTTCTCTCCCTTCTTCCTGCTTTCTTAGCGAGCATTTTCTATTTCAGTAAAATTCTTGACTTGCTTTTGATTTTATCTATTTTCTTTGGGTTCAGGGTCTATGGGTTTGTGCAAACATCTGAAGATTAAATGAAATCACCTCTGTTGAATATCTATAACATTGAAAAAGCTCTCAGTAATGCTGGTTCCCTTTAAAGAATGAGGTAAAGAGGGATATAGCTTTATGACCAAAGGAGATTTAAAGCAACTGGATGACTCTGCAAGAACAGCCAAACTGGAGAGTTTTAATAAACTTTATCCTTTTGATGGGCATTCTGTGATCCAATAGACAATTTGTGGTTGTCTATTTTTATGAATTTTTAAATTTTATGAATTTTTAAAAATTTATGAATTTTTAAAAATTATGGTTGTCTATTTTTATGAATTCATGCTCATGATATGTGTGGGCTTATACATGTGCACACACATGAACATATATATGTCTACGTACACACACATATATAAATTGGTATGTATTGATAAGTCAGATACATTTTAATATAAATTTTATTGATTTAAGTCTGTGCATCCTCTTTAGTTTCTGAGAAACTCAGAAGGGAAAAGCCTTCACACATATGAAGGATTGCTTTCTTTGTTTTTTTCATCTGGTCCCTTATCTTCTAATTTATATCCACCAATTTGTCCTAGCCTGGGAAACTTTGGTAAAGACAAACTTTAACCCATTTCTTTGCCAAAGTTATGTCAGACTCCAAGTCAATGAAGAAGGAATTCCTTCATTCCATGAGGATTTATAAAGGACCTAATATGTTGCAGGCACTGTACTATTATGTTGGATGCCAGAAGAACAATACAATTGAGGTCAGATTTTCTGTTCCCTGTACTTCCATTCTAGGGAGTAATGAGCAGATAATAGTTAACTAACTACACAATGCATAGTGTATTTTATTAAGGTCTTAATTAAAATTCTATAGATGCTTTGAGGAAAGGCATACAACTTAGTTTTGTGTGGGGGGGGGGGGCGGAGGGGGGAAGTAAAGTCAAGAAAGCTTCCTGGTGTTGTCTCAGCTGAATCTTGATGAATAACTAGGAGATAGCCAATTAAGAAGGAGATATCCGGGATCCCTGGGTGGCGCAGCGGTTTGGCGCCTGCCTTTGGCCCAGGGCGCGATCCTGGAGACCCCGGATCGAATCCCACATCGGGCTCCCGGTGCATGGAGCCTGCTTCTCTCTCTGCCTCTGCCCCTCTCTCTCTCTGTATGACTATCATAGATAAATAGAAATTAAAAAAAATAAAATATTAAAAAAAAAAAAGAAGGAGATATCCAATCAGAGTGAGAAGCATGTGATAGGCAAAGGTCCTGGGTGGGGGTGAGGGCAAGAAGTTGATCATGGATCTCTAGGGGGAATTTTATTCATTTACCACTCAATAACCTAAGAACATGTAATGGGAAAAAGACTAACTTCAGAGTTTAGGAATGCCAAAGAATGATCATTCCTTTTTCATGAACTTCTTCAATGCAATGAAGCCTGAAGTGGAAAATGTCATGCTTTACAGTTAAGACAGTCCTGGGCAGCCCAGGTGGCTCAGCAGTTTAGCGCTGCCTTCAGCCCAGGGTGTGATCCTGGAGATCCGGGATCAAGTCCCACGTCATGCTCCTTGCATGGAGCCTGCGTCTCCCACTGCCTGTATCTCTGCCTTTCTCTCTCTCTCTCTCTGTGTGTGTGTGTCTCTCATGAATAAATAAATAAAATCTTCATAGTTAGACAGTTCTGATTGCAAGCTGACCTTTGCAAGTTGTTTAGCTTCTCCAAATTGACTTTTGGTTCATCATCTATAAAATGGGGATAGTAGAATCTATTTCATATAGCTGTTTGTTATTATGTAAATTAAAAATGTAAAATGTCTTGCTACCTACCTGGCACACAATAGGTACTAGAGCAAATCTTAATTTAATCTTAATCTTAAAAACACTTGTGTCATTGTGAGTAAGAACCTCCGTCACTCATACCAACTCTTGTTTCCCACTGGGATACTTTTTACTCCCTCCTAGACCAGATGTCTTAATAGTTTGATTGCTGACATCATCATTTAAAATTTTTTGAGCACATACCCTCATTATCTAAATATTTATATATTTATAAACTGTAGGAATGTACACCCACAGTGCTATGGCATAGTATGTACATTATAAAACCTATATGAGAATAGAACTTTAAAGGCCGAGATGGAAAATTTATATAAAGAGAAGGGCTGTCATCTCACATACTCTTAGGATATACATACTCACTTTGGAGAATACTAAGAGCTCCTAGAGAGAGAGGATCTAATCTCATTTTTCATGGAGTACCTAGCAGCACAGACCAAGTACTAAAGACACATCCTGAAATTGAAGAGGCAACACTGGGACAGTAGGAAGAAAAGAAAAGACCAAAAATTGTGTGGCCTACTAATGCCACTCACTACCTGTACAAACTAGTGTTTGTATTTATTTATTTATTTATTTAGATTTTATTTATTTATTCATGAGAGACACAGAGAGAGAGAGAGAGAGGCAGAGACATAGGCAGAGGGAGAAGCAGGCTCCATGCAGGGACCCCGACATGGGACTCAATCCCGGGTCTCCAGAATCACTCCCTGGGCCAAAGGCAGGCGCTAAACCACTGAACCACCCAGGGATCCCCGTGTTTATATTTTTAATATATATTTTAATAATAGTAAAAGTTCAAAATAGTAAAAACTTTAAGCAACCAAATGTAACTGCCTCCCTTTCCAAATGTCCGTGATAAGGAGAGAGTAAACAGATTTCTTTTTTAAGGGACTAATAGTAATAATGACTATTTCCTGAGCACTTATAAGGGGCAGATGCTATGCTAATCACTTTGGATGTATTTTCTTATTTCGCTCTTACAATAATCAGAGCACCACACTGCATCTCTCTGGAGGGTAATAAACATATTTTAGTGTATGTTGGGAGTCTGCAAACCATAGTCTGTAGACCAAACCTGGCCCACTGTCTGGCTTTGTATACTCTGTAAGCCAAGAATGGTTTTCACATTTTAATTGGCTGAAAAAAAAAATCAAAGGAAGAATAACGCTTTGAGGCACATGAAAATTATACAGTATTCAAATTTCAATGCCCATAAATAAAGTTTTATTGGAACTTAGCCACATCCATTCGCTTATGTACTATCTATGGCTGCTTTTACATGACAATAGCAGAGTTGACTAGAGACCATATGACCCTTAAAACCTAAGATATTTAGTATCTGGCCCTTTACATGTTTACAATATGCTGACCCCTAGTGTATATGAATGGAACCACCTGGCACTACGTAGGTTGCAGCTTGCATGGTTGTCCAGATAACAACCTATGCTGAATGGAGGCTCAGAGAAAATAAGTCACTTGTCCGTGCAATGAGGAAATGGCAGAACCAGAGGCTTCTAGGGCATATTTTTAAGGCTGAAATATGTCCACAATCGTACTTAGAGTTAAGGCCTTTTCTGTTTGATGATCTCCTCTGGCTATATGACTGAGCCAGCCCCCACCAATATAACCTCCCCACTGTCTTCTCTGTGCTTCTGTGCCTAGATTTTAATACTGTGACAGCTAAGGACAGGGTAGAGTGGGGAATGGCTCAATGGAACAAAAGCACATTTCACTCCTTCAAAACTACGTTCTTGAGTCTCTCAAATATACACTCAGTCCCCAAGTATGAGGCTTTGCCGTCCCTGGCTGAGCTGAGAGAGATGAAAAGGGCATGTGATGGAAAGCTGGAAACCTCATTACTGGCTCTTTGCCTACAGAAACTCAGCCAGCTTATCTTCTTTCCCAAGGAACTTCCAACTTACACTGGCTCAGCTGGTTCTTTCCAGGTGCCTATAACAAGCGGCTCTGCCCAGCTGAGATCAGAAGTTGACAGATGAGACTCTACACATTGTTTTTCTATCCTGGAGAATATGTCCCATTTTTTTTAACCCTCATTGTGCCAGATCCTCCTAGGGTCTCAGCTACTCCTTGGTTGTAGTCTGGATACTATAAAACGCAAGTCGCAATAACTTCTTCCTGGACAGTATCCTGGAGGCCCAGATACATTAACATAATTTCTGTGGCTGCCCAATTATAGCCAGAATCTCATTTCCAAGCAGAAACAACTAACACTGGCAAGGCATCAATTGAATTAAAGTTGTGGGAACAGCTTTCACATAGGTTAATCTCACTGAATTCTCCCAGCAAACAGAGATACATTCTTCCTGTTTGAAAGATAAAAACACTAAGACTCAAGAGGAATTAAGGAGCATGTATCTGTATACACTGGTAAAGTGATAGGTCTGGGCTTCAATCTCCAGCTCTTTGACTCCTAAACGCCCGTCACTTCAGTAAAGGAGCCATCCAGGAAGAAGTCAGCTTTTTGCCATGATAGTCATTAAAAGCAAGCAAACAAACACCCCTTCCAATCCTTCCCTCCAATTCATGGCATGATTATTCTTTTATACTTGGGATATAGCCCAGTATTATGGCATTCAGTGAGGGACGGCTTTTAAACTTATTAGCAAATCATTTAGGCAATCTGATCTCCTATTAATCTGTAAAATGGGAATAACAATGTGCCCACCTTTTAGGGTTGTTGCGAGGACTATATAAAAGAATGGAGGTATTCTGTTTTATGATATGTTCAGAATAGACAAGTCTATTTAGAGAGAAAGTCAACTAGTGGTTGCCTAGGGGTTGGGGAGGGGGTTGGTTGGGAGGAAGTGAGGACAGATTGCTAATGGATATGGGCTTCTTTCTAGGGTGTTGAAAATGACTGAAAATTGATTGTGGTGATGGTTGCACAATGGTATACATTAAATTGGTGAGTATATGGTATATGAAATTTGAAAATAATGTAGATAAAGTGCCAACACAATGCCTGGCACAAAGCAAATGCTTCATAAATGTTAGTTTCTGTCATTATTGTTTGGAGGCAGAGGCTAACTAGTTCACCAAAATCATTCATCTTCTCCTGGAGCACAAAACTAGACCCCACCTAGAAGTTAAGTGCAGTCATCTGAGCTGTAGCCAAGAGAATGTGAGTTCTGGCCAATGAAATGGAATGGGCCTGGCCCACAGAAACATTCCCCTTGAAAGCCTTCAGATCCTCTTTCTCTCCCACCACCTCAATGCAGATGAATCCTTAATCTTGGAAGCCACATGTGAAAGAGAGAAGAGCCACACACAGCATAGAGTAAGTCTCTGAACCACTGCCCAGAGAAAAGTTAAAACGAGTTTTGGAATTCATGAAAAAGAAAATAAACTTCTGTTGTGTTTAAACCATTATTCATTTTGAGATTTTCTTGTTACAAGAGCTAGTATTGTAACTAATATATTACTGTTAAAATTTTAACTCTTCCAAATCATCTGAAATAAATTGACTATGGATTCACTGATCATGCTAGGTCTGGGGTCCTGAGGGCATACAGCAAAGGTCTGGCAAATACAGCCATTCCTTCCATATTGTCAAATAGTCATTGGGCAGTCTGAGGAGGGTATACAGCTTCTAAAGAGCTTTCACAACTTAGGGAAACTCTGAGTCCTTGTTCTGCCTTCCAGTCCTCTCAGGATGGGCCAAATGAACAGCAGGCAGATGCAGTCAGACCATGAGCATCAGTAGGGTGTGAAGAAAACTCAGTCAGTCCTATGCCTGCCACTCGGCACTTCTGTCCTGCTCTCCTTCATCGAGGACCTGTACCCCATCCTCTTCTTCCTTGATGAAAAGGGCAAACAATCTAAATCAAATATTGTGACCCAATCAGATTATGTACCATCCTTGTTCAGTGCATTCTAAAGCAGTAGCCTTCATTTTCTAAATGTGGAAAGCAAAGAGAGCTATCAGCTCTCCTGGTGAGTAACGCCAAAACATTTGATTGTTATTGTCTCTCGTTCAGAAGATTGGCTGTCAGAAGGAAACACTCTGAGTCATGCTGTAGAGAAGGTGAACAGAGGATATGCAACCACAAGCAAAAGGTGACAGAGTGGGGAGGGACTGATCACCGCAGAGGGAGAGAGGGGTTTCAGGTTTCTCTGTCAAATGGGGCCAACGATGCCTTCCTTCCTACACTTTATCGCAGGGGGACACTGAAAACCAGTGGTTGTCTAAAGTGAAAGTCCATTCAGATCTTATAAAAATAGTGAATGACTCCAGAGTATTTACTGTGAAGTTCTTTCATAAAGCTTGTTTTATCTTCTGAATAAGCTTCTTGTATGAGTGTTATCAAAAATTAGCCCCTCTTATGAGATGAGGAAACTGAGGCTCAGGTATGTTACTCAAAGCAGAATCTCCCCGCTCATTCAGTCTTGTCAGTAACAAAGCTGGGACTTTAACTGGGACCTGAAAGATCCCTAAAGCTCACATCTCTACCGTCTCCTTCCTGGCTCTATGCAAATGAGATGCCTTCACCGAGGGGAATAGCCCTTCAGCTGGAGAATACAGGATGCCCAAGCCAAGATGCCTACCCTTGCTCATTCTACACACAGACTGTCCTACAAGGCTGCTTGCACTCAGGCATATGAAGGGCCCGAGAGAATAATGACACAGACAGGAAACCGGAAGAACAAAGGCTATTGTCCCGGGCTCCTGAGACTAGCCTACCTAAACATGATTCATAAAGTCATTCATGAACTCAGACCTCATAGATTTTGAACATCAGATCATTGCAGGTAGAAGTATGAACTTCCAGATAGAAAGCAAGTCTTCTTGCTGAAAATAGCTTCCCTTGCCCAGCACAAAATCATAAAGAAAAAAGAATCTGAATTTCTCTCTGCTTCCTGTTTGCCAGGCAGTTCCTTTTTATCCCCTCAACCTCACAGTCCCATTGTTTCTCTCATTTCTTCTTAGTATGCTCTATTTAAACCAGATGGAGCAGTAGCATTTTGAAACTAGTTCTGAAGCCCAAGGGACTCGCAGCATAAATAAATAAACAAATGAACAATTCAGCAATTGGTAAATCAGGCAGAATGAGTTTAACAATTGAGCTGGAAAAGTAGCTGAAAATCTATTCCCCGATGAAAGATCTGAATGTGACCCAACGTCCCTCCACTGAACAGGTAACCACACTGACTTTTTTTCAGTAAACTGGGGACTGGAAAGAGAAGCAGTGGGGAGGCAGTTACGAACAGCTCCACAGAGCCACTCAGGGCCCTCTGGCCACTCTCTATTACCAATATGCTGATACATTATCCCATGGTTGCCATGAAATATTTGTTTGCCACCTATAAAAGCAAGGCATTTTCAAGTGTTGCTTTTCTTTAAATATATTCTCCTTCCTTTAAGTCTTACATAATTCAACTATCATCCCATGTGAAGCTTAATTTAAAGAAAACCATAAGTTGAGTTAATTCACTGTGAAGGGTTATGGAAGTTATATTTATTCCAGAGAGTCAGCAGCTGTGTAACGGAGTGTCTATTATATGCCTGACCTACTGCCAGGTTCTGGGAACACAAATATCAATAAGACTCAGCCCCTGTCCTTAAGGAGTTCATGGCCTCCCAAGAGAGGAATGTATTCAAAAAGTAAGTGAAAGAAGTGTTATAGCCATTAGGGTAGAAGGGAGTACATGAGGTGTTTAGTGATCAGCTCTAAAGAACAAGAGAGTGTGGGGTGGGGAGGGGAGAGGACAGAGATGGCAATTCAGTAAAGGAACCCCCCGTCCATTTGTGTAGAAGATACTAGAAGCTGCCATCCACCAAGAAGACGGGTTGAGATGATGGTCTGGGCAGAGAGAACAGGACGATTGGGAGCAGCCATATTCAATGTCCCTGTAGACACTTGAATGCAGTTGGGAAATAGGCTCCTGGGGAGAAAAATGAGAGGCAGGCCTGGGTTCAGGAGGAGATCCTGCAGTGCCCTGTGGGTCAGGTGAAAACATGGACTCTATCCCACATGTGTTGGGAACATCTAACTGGCTTTAAACAACAGAGTAAGCAAGGTCTGATTTGTACTTTAGAAGATCACCGTGGCAACCATGTGGAGGCTGGGCTGGAGGTGTTGAGGCTGGCAGCAGGGAAGAGTCAGGAGGCAGGCGAGTGCAGCAGTCCAGGAGGGCCTAGTCTCGGCAGCCGCAGTGGGGATGTAAACAAAGGGAAAGAGGGCAGATGGTAAGAAGATAGAAATTTGGGCGGGAACTAATGAATTTCTGGTTTCTGGTTCCAGTTAGGTATAATCCCTCCATGTGACCCTACACGAGTCCTTCCCTTTTGGACCTTGTTTCCCAATTTATCAGGTGAGAGGGAGACATTTTACAGTTGTAGATGAGAAGGTACTTTATTTATGTATTTGGTTCCTATTATTCATTCCTTGGGTAAGTCAATGAGTTAGGGAAGGCACCCATTCCTTGATACATACTTTTGGGGGTCTCGCTATAAAGAAGCAAAATGGTAGTATGAGAAACTCAACAAAAGGAAAGATGAAACTTGAAGTCTATAAGCATTTGCTGATCATGCTTTAGATGCAGAATGTGCACCACAATGCAGATACAGATAAGATGGAAGTGGAAGTGACCAAGATGTGGTCTCTGCTCTCTGGGAGGGAAATGAAGCAGCCTGTGATTAATTCAGTTTAACAAATACTGACTAAATGCCTATGTGCAGAGTATTACATCCAACACAGCAAGGAAAGAAAGGAATAGAATGGGGTCCCTGACATGAAGGAGCTCACAGTCACAAATGGATGAAGTGATATTGCTCTTAGAGAGTTGCAAAGCACTGTGGGAGCCCAGAGATACTCTTATCAAATGTCCATCTTTGATCTTTGTCACAGCAAACAGATGTATGAATGCTCCTTTCTGTGATCCAAGACTACTAATAGTCACCTTTATGAAAGCAGATGAAGCAAGAAGTCATTCACTTTAAACAAAGAAGGCCTTTGGTGAGGTCCTATTATCAGGTGTTCTATATAAGAACAAGACATGCTCTTCACCCTCAAAGGAATCACAGTTCAATGTTCATAACATTTTGAATTGTGGGAGGAGAAATAAGAAAAAGTTGGCTTCTATTCTTTCTACTATGCAATCCAAAGTACCTTGAACAGCACCTAGCATATAGTAGGTGCTCAATAAAGTTCAATTAAGATGAACAATATCGCTTTTGTTACTACTGTTACTATTTGTTAAAGAAAGAAAATAAAGTTAGCTCTAAATAATAACACATACTTGACATTTAATTATCCAAAGAATTCACTCAAGAAAAATTACTTTTATGTGAGGAGTCACAAGTAATTAATCAAACCACAGGCAACTGGCTTGTTGTAATACTAATTCAAAGAAGGTTTCTAAGTAGCAGGTCTACATCCCCAAAGTCTTGGGAAGCAAATGGCATCTAATTGGCTTTAAGAGGCTTAGATTGACCACACTTGGTTCTTTAAGCCAGGGTGAGTTCAGTTTTGGAAGCCCTCTTTAAGGGAAATAACTCCCAACCCCTTAAATAAAATAAGTGGTTTCAAAATACCAGGCCAGAAAGGCCATTACTGGAAATGGTCTTGCTTAGAAAGATATGGAGTGTTATGAATTAGGGTTATGAAAAGAGAATTCCACTAGCAGCCTGCTGGGAAAAGGTGCTGACTTGACAAACGAGGTAACATATATAATAAACTTTGACAAAAATTAAAGGTTCTAACAATGCTAGTGGGATTAAGAAAGAAAAAAAAAAACATGCATCACATTGTGATATTTTCTCCTCAACAGAGAGGCCCAGAGCTGATCCAGCTGGTAAGAATTACGACTCATAATTTAGAATCTTTGACTAGTAAGAAATGATTCTAAAGGACCAGCAATAGGCTTGGCTCATGGGCTCTGCACCCTGTTGTAGGTGTGAAGTGGCCACCATACTGACTACCATTGGGGAGAAGAAGCCAGGGTAAAACGGCCATCTCATACAGGCGCTTTGGTCACAGGCTGGCTTTTGGTCAGAGGGTTGACATCTGGCCTCTGCTACTTCCTTAGCTGTTATGACCCTGGACAAATAACTTCACCACAGTTTATAGATCCCCATCTATAAATGAGAACAATAGGGACGCTTGGGTGGCTCAGTGGTTGAGCATCTGCCTTTGGCTCAAGGCATAATCCCAGGACCCTGGGATCGAGTCCCACATCGGGCTCCCTGCATGAAGCCTGCTTCTCCCTCTGCCTATGTCTCTGTCTCTGTCTCTCTCTGTCTCTCATGAATAAATAAATAAAGTCTTTAAAAAAATAAATAAATGAGAACAATAGTTCCTACCTCATAGCGTTGTTCTGGGGAGTACATGAGATAATACCTATAAACAGCTTAGTGCAGTACCTAGCACAGAATAGGTAGGGTACCTATTAGCATTATAATTGGGATTACTGAAAGGGAACCTTTCTTTCCAAAACTGGCTAAAAAAACTTGTTTCAGATATTTCTGAGACTGAAACAAATATATGGATGACGGATTTGCAGAGATGGGAGTGGGTGTTTCAGTTTACTATAATTGTAATGTGCTGAAGAATGTGGCAGTCTTGGGCCAATCAAAAACCCGTTCTCATAGTAAGATTATTTTGTGAGTGAACCTGAACTACATGTATAGAGCCTATGGGCTGTAATGTGCCATTTGGTAATGGGTCTCTCTTTTTTTTCTTTTAATATATTTTTTTATATGAGTCTCTGCTGAATCCTATTTAATGATATAATACAAAGAACTCTAGCCTGGAAGGACCTTGATTTGAATCTCACCTCAGTCACTTAACGGATATGTGAGCTCTGGTGAAACAAAAAGATTTCTGAGCCTCAGTTTCCATATCTATAAAATAGGAATAATAACTGTACTTACAGTACGTCTGGTTTTAAAAGAATTACATGACATGATCATCATCATCTTAGCTGAGTTTTTGCTTTGTGCCAAGTTCTGGCAGCCTTTACTAAATTACCTCACCCTCACTACATCCTATGTTGCCTTCCAGAGGTGGTTGTAAAGTTAGGGTCTGTAGCCAAGAGCTCAGAACCAGACCAGGGATCAGTCAAACTGACAGGCAGAGAGCTGCTAAATGATGTCCAAAAATACCAAAACCTCTGGCTGCTTTAGAGAGAGCTAGGTCTTTGACAGGTGGACGGCAGGCTGCAGGTAGAGGTCCAGTAGGGCAGGGAAAGACTTGTGAATATACACAAACATCAGAAACTTTGGGACCTGCAGTCAAACCTCCAGTTTCCAAGGCTTATCACAAAGAACTACTTCCAACGATGTCTAGAGCAAACATTTAAAAGGTCACAATAAAGGCAGGCATGGACAGAGGGTTGGGACCCCAAGTATGTCAAATTGGTTTAAAAGGATAGAGAGAAGAAAACAAAGCACATCAAACTGCTCCACTCTGGGCCCTAACCATGAAGACTCAGAGCATAGCCTTAGGGAAGAAGTATGACAGGGAGCAGCATGTGGGGCCACTGAACAGAGAGGGAGGGGCAGTGGGGCCTTGATTTGTCAGTTATCTTTAGATTTCTGTGACCTTGAGGTCAGAGGTCAGTGGTCCTTCTCTTGACTTTAAGAAAGTTATTTAACTGCATGCCAAGGTTCCATCTTCAAAATTGGGATAATGACACTATGGCACAATTTACATTACTATGTATTTGTAAAAAAGAATGGAGAAGCTGCCTCTGTACTGACATAGAAAGATCTCCAAGATACATCAATAAGTAAAAAAAGAAGTGCAGATCAGAGTGTATAGGATGCTGTCTCTGGTGTGGAACAAAGAGAACAAAAGAAAAAAAGTGTGTATATGTATATAGTTTGGTGTATTTGCAAAGGAAACTCCAGAAAGGTGCTCAATAAACCTAAAAACTTAAAAACAAAAATGGTTGGCTGGGTGAGGTAGATGGGAAGTGGGAATATTAGAAAAATCTAATATTTAAATTATTTTAAATAACATGAGGATAGCAATTAGAACATATAAGGTTATTTTGAAGAGTAAACAGAATCATCTATCTAAAGAGCTTAGCATGGGGTCTAATACATGGCAAGCAATAAGTACACATTAGCGGGGATTATTATCTCTTCTTGAGAAAAAGAGTGGGCAGAGGTCCTTCCTTGGCCTCTATTTGCTGCTCAGGGGCCCAAAGAGCTGGAGATGAATTGCAGGAGGCTGGCTGCTGGGTTCTCACTGAAGCTGAAGGAGCAAAAAGTTCATGATGACCTGATTTCCTCCTCAATTACCCAGCCCTGTTCTCAGAGATCCAGGGAAAACTGTCCATCCAGAAACAAAGATGGAGCCTTCAGGCTAATGGGTATGAAAGTGGAAAACTGCATCTCTAACACAAACGAAATCTGTCCATGTCTCCAAGAGTTAGCAGTGATTTAAAACACGCATGCCTCAGAACAAAACACAGGAAAAAGATAAACAGATGCCAATGAAATGTCACTTTCTTTTCCTGTGTTGCTAAAAATGTTTTAATGTCCTAAAAGCATACACCTCGGTGGATGAGTTGGAAATGCCACAATGGGATGAGAGCAATAAAAATTTAAAAAATGGCTCTGAAGAGAACCCTTTTATGTAGTCACAAAATTAATAATCTACGTTTTTGCTCCATTGGCACTGAAAAAGAAGATTTAATAATCAGATACAAAAGGTAGGAAATTATAGTGAATCATGAGTATTCAGATATTGTAACCCAAACAATTGTTCTAGTATTGCCTGTTTTACTTAGTTGTTATGCTAAGTGGCTGACAAAATAAAGACTCTAATTCTTAGTTCCTTTGGATTAAAACACAGTGGAATACAGAAAAGTGCCATTTTAGGCACTTGTTTGGGGAAATAGCACACAACGGGATGTAGGTTCTATAAAAGGAGCAAGCAGGCAGGGGTCCAGGAGATGGTGATGAGGCACCCCAGTAGCTGCCATATTGTTAGCTATGGTGGCTCAGAAAGTAGACAGATTTGAGCACAAATTCTGTTTCCATCCATCATTAGTTGAGTAGCTTCAGGCAAGTTACTTAGCCGTGCTGAACTTTAACCCACCTTGTTGGGATATTGTGGGGATCAAAAGAGATAATGTATTTCAGATGCTTAGCATAGTGCCTGGGATATAGTAGATGTTCAGTAAATTTTAGCCCTTATCATTATCTATCTTTTCATTCATTCAGCTATTCACTAAACTATCATTGATTAGGGACCATTTCAGGTCAAGCTATGGGCTGGGCAAAGGAAACCCAAGAATAAGACACAGTCCTGGTACACAGGAAGTTCTCAACCCAGCAGGGCAGATGGACAAAAGAAAGCAGCATGGCACTGGGTATATTATGATAGAAGACGGTCCCAGGAACACTGGAGCATAAAGAAGGAGTGCTGTAAGGATGAGGAAGGGGCTCCATGGAGAAGGTGATGCCCAGTGCAAGGCTTAGAACAGGTGTACATACAAGGTGTTTAGGGCAAAAACAACAAGAGGGCATAGACACTGGTAAGGAAGGGTGAGAAGAATGGTGTGAACAGGTCCAGGGTAAGGCAGCCTGAGAGGTAAGGCCAGAGAGAGCCAGGAGGTTCATCACCTTCACATAGGGCTGAATATACAAAAAACTTTCTGTACTTTGGTGTGTTTGACAACTCAACTTCTAATTAAAGAACTTGAGAGATAGTCAGCAATGCCCTGCTGGGGGACCGCCTTCAGAATGCTCCATATTATTATGGTGGAAAGATAATTTTGGATTACCTTTGCCAGCCTTAGAAGATACCTGCTGAAAGAGTATCAAGCCTGATCTTGCTAGGAACTTATCCTTCTTTGCAAATTCAGTGTTGGCTTAGGATAAAGGACATGTCAGCAAATTTGCTCCACCTCCCCACTTCTCTTTTGCTTATAAATATTCTCTTAAACAGGAAGGTACTAAGGTACTACCGTTTCTCTTCATACAAAAGGATTAACAGTGTCAG
The DNA here is from genome assembly GCF_048418805.1 of Vulpes vulpes. Classification (NCBI taxonomy): domain Eukaryota; kingdom Metazoa; phylum Chordata; class Mammalia; order Carnivora; family Canidae; genus Vulpes; species Vulpes vulpes. The sequence goes on from NC_132790.1 coordinate 34,452,195, forward strand.
TATTGGTTAAAAAAATTTTTTTTAAAAGAGGAAGATGTAGGGGCACCCAGGTGGCTCAGTCTGTTGAGCATCCAACTCTCGGTTTTGGATCAGGTCATGGTCTCAGGGTCATGAGATCAAGCCCCACGTCAGGTTCTGCACTTAGTGCAGTCTGCTTGGGATTCTCTCCTTCCCTCTCCCTCTCCCTCTGCATTCCCCCCTCCCGAATAAGATAAATAAAATCTTTAAAAAAAAGAAGAAAAAAAAAAAAAAGAAGATAAAAACTGGGGGAGGGTGGGTAGTCCAGACATAAACAGTTTCAAATATCTTCTGCAATTTAACAATGGTGGGTATTTTTTTTTACCCTTTGTGAATCTTCATTTCTTTATCTATAAAGAGACAGAATTTTACCTATCTCATGGGCTAGAATAATTAATGCCAAGTATCCACTACCAAGCCACAAAGGTGGCCATCATTACTGCCCATTAAAGTAGGGGATTTGGACAGCAGCCTTGGAAGAGAGAATTCTGAGTCTGTTAGGGCAGAAAGATGCCAGGAGGTGGAGGAAGCCAGGTCAACTTGCACTTCCATATTGTGCCATGATCTGGTTGGGCTGGACCTAGTGAAAGCTCTAATTCCTGTAGGTTGAACTGAGGTGGAGACACTGATATTTCCCTCTCTCCTCAGTACACTGAAAGCTTCCCTTGGCTAGGCTGAGCTTTGGGAACCAATAACGGTTAGCCAAAGCAATTCCTTTCACAAAACTTCAAAGCTACTTCAGGTCTGCAGAGTTAGAGCAGAAAGAAGAGTTAACAGATGAGACTTCCTAAATCCAAGCAATTTTTCTGTAGTCCGTACAAACATACTTAAGACAGCTCATAGACAGCAAATGCACTCTGTTTGTAAGGAGTTGCAGTTCTTCCTAAATGCCCTATAAATAATAATATGATGCCTCAATCCAGCCCCCGTGGGGAAAACATGTTATCCTCTATGGTACATTTGTGCTATTCAGGCATTTCATAGTCAGGACTAAGCTCTCATATAGCCCTGGGAAAACCACATGCTCTTGCTTTTTAATCTGGCATCTTGAACTGGTGAAAACTCATTACCTCCTTAAGCTACACATGTGTTTATAATGGAGCTCACTTATGATGGTATAGAAAGAGAATCTTTTAATGTATTACAGAAATCCCATAATCTGGATCCTGTAAACCCACTGTTGAAAAAATTAGTGACCAAGAAACAAAATGGTACTTTGTTAACCTAAGTACATATAATATTTACTGCCAGACATTAATGGAATAATACACATGAAATCCTCAGCAAAAAAAAAAAAAAAAAAAAAAAAAAAAAATACATTTCAAATAATCGTGTCTTTTCCACACCAACTATCTTGAAAAGCTTTGGTTTTTAGAGAATTATAAAAGCTATAGTATCATCCAACATAAATGACCCATAACAAATGAACCTAATGCTCACCATAACAATATTACTTACAGTAGTGAAAAAAATAGAAACAACCTAAAACTTTAATAATGACAAACTGACTAAACCAATAGTATCACATTCCCATAAAGGAATCCTAGATCTCTTTAAAATTTACTTTTACAAAAGAAAAGAAAAACCAGTAATGACATGAAAAAATGCCCCCAAACATTATTAAATGAAAAGGATGATTACTATTAAACATAGTATGACTGCAAGTTCATAGAATTGAAAAAAAAAGTTGTAAAGCTCTATAACAATATCAATAGGTATCATTTGCTGATTATTTTCTTTATTTTTTCTAATTAGAAAATAATCTTTTAAAATACTTATTTTTCTAAGCAAAACTCTGGTAGATAACGAAGATGTGCAGAATAATGCAGTTGAAAGCGTGAAAAATTTGCCAGCATTAACAATAATGTTTGTGATATATATTATATAACATTACTAAACACTGATCTAGAATGTAACTGAAGTAAACTAGGAGAGGAAGGTTTACATAGAATTTAGTCCGCCCTATATATTTCATGCACACAAATAGGACTAAAATAAAATAGGCCAAAATGTCAAATAGTGTCGCCTTTGGCTAGTGGAAATTATGGATCGTTTCTTTTATTCTTTCTTTCCTTTTTTTAAAAACATGCTTCTGTATATCCCAAAGCTTTTTGTGTGTATGTGTTAAGATTTTATTTATTCATTTGAGAGAGGGAGAGCATGATCAGGAAGGAGGGGAAGAAGGAGAAGGAGAAGCAGTCTCCTCACTGAGCAGGAAGCCCGATGTGGGACTCAATCCCAGGACTCTGGGATCACGACCTGAGGTAAAGGCAGATGCTTAACTGACTGAGCCACCCAGATGTTCTGTATATCCCAAAGTTTTAACAGTATACATGTAATGCCATTATAATCAGAAAACATTATTTTTTTTTAAAAATGTGACTCAGCAGAAAAACAATGAACTACATTAAAGTCACTCAAATATTGTCATACAGACTAAATTTCTAACCCTCTGATTCCAAATCTACTTTATTTTCCATACTGCTAACATTTAAAAATATTATGTAAATCTAAGAAAATTCATATACCAATTAAATAAAGTAGAAACATTCACAGTTCCTACTTACTTCTCTGATAATTTTTTAATGTACATGATTAAAAGACCTTACAGAACCCCTGCCAATGAATTTTCTTTGTGGAAAAAAAAATCCACATAGAATCAAAAGCATACAAAGCCTTATTTTATGTGGAAAACTTGATCTAAAGCTTGGAAGGCAAAGGAAAGTAGATTTGCAGTCATTATAGAAACCAACAAAAATTTTGTCATGTAAAAATTCATTCAACAATCTTTATTAAGTTCTTATTCTATGTCAGGCAATTTTCTAGTTGCTAGGGATATAGAGGTGTCTGCAAATGGGAATGGACATAATACATTCCTTTCACAGGATATATTAAAGCAGTAGCTGGCTGACCACTTGGCAAAGATGTTATAGGGGAGATCCAAATATGTGATGCGGCAAAGACCCATTTCTTAGTCTGGAAAACTCCCATACTCCCTCCCCATCTCATTCCTTCTCCATGCCCACTTCCACAATCCCCTAGGAAGCAGATCCAGATGCAAAGGCTTGCATGTGGTAGCTCATTGTGAGTAGTAATCTTAGCAAGAGGAGTGGAGAACCAGGGAGAATGCACAGGAAAGGAGGGAAAGGCAATGCAAACATGTCACTGGGCTGTTGGGCACTTTTGTGGGCAACTTGAATTCAATTCCTCCAGGACCTTCTCAGGAGCACCTGTAACATAATTCAGAACTCTCTCTAAAGGATGAGGGGAACTTCTATGCACCAATTCTGTCCCACCTTTGGACCATGAACTATCAAAAGTTGCCACAGGAGGTATCTATATCCTTGAACTTCCAGTTTTGAGCATGCCAGAGTGGTGAGTGGACTTCTAGGCAGAAAGAAGAGACAGTGTGGCCACTGAGGCAAAGTGGTGTCAGGTTACACCTGCTTAGAACTGGTTGCTGCATCAATATCCTTAGTTAATTTAGCAGAAAAGATAAATGACTGAGCATAGAGATGGCACCACCTATAAGGTTCTTCTAGGTGACATGAGGACATGATAATACAATAGTAACTAACATTTAATGAGCATGTATAGATACTGTGAATACATTTTATCATTTAATCCCCAAAAGATCCTCCACAAAGTAGATTACACTTTCACCTGCTTTTTAAATACAAGGAAACAGGCTTGGAGAAGCCAAGTGGTCTGCCTGAGGTCATCAATAAATGGTAGATTGAAGACGATCTGAGGGACCGGCTATGGAGCCCAAGCATAATACTGCCTCTCTCAGTGCCCAGGAACATTCAAGCGCCTCCAAAATGGGAAAGTGGAAGTAGGGATCAGTTGCTCTTCAGAGTTCCTGTTTCTGTATCTGTCTCTGACCGGAGTGGGAGTTCCCTGAGGGTGGGATTGTGCCGATGCCATGCTTTATGCTTTATCTCCAGTACTTAGCAGTGTATGAAATTTAACAAAGCACAATGCTTGTTGAGCCTAGTTGAGTGTCTCTTCCTCACAGGGAGCTAGGGCCTCTTGAGAGTAGAAATTGTTTCTTATTCATTTTTATATCTCGGCACATGTTTGTTGGTCCTGAAAGAATGGAAGCTTCCAAAAGGCAGAACACATCATGGTTAGGAATGTGGACTTTCTGTCAAATTGGCCTAGGTTAGAGCCATACCTTTGATACTTACTAGTTATACAATCTTGAACAAACTAATCAATGATCTTTCTTGGCCACAGTTTCTTCATTTGTAAAAAGGCAGATGCTAACTGTATTTTCATTATATAGTTGTGAAGATTACATGAGATACATGCATTTATCATTAGAGCCTAGGACATGGCAAGCATGAAATAAATATTGGCTACAATGATCATTATTGGAAATTCTACACTGTTAGTATTTACACTGTATTTGGATTTCCTAAACTAGATCCAAGGACCTTTGGAATGTCCACTGTAGCACATCTGGGAAAAGCTCTAGAACACAAAGTATCTCATGGAGGGCCAGTACCTGGCATTTAGCTGTTGCTTAACAAATATTCACTGAATGTTAAATAAGCCAGTGAGCCACATTTATTTTTGTTAAGAATCGTCAGTAAATGCATTATAGGTTGTTAACTAACATCTAACAGGGAGAAAGTATCAGTGTCCCAAGTTTTGGCTATAAACAAAGAGGAGAAACATCTATATAACCTATGGAAGGTGTGAAGACATAAAAGAAGGCCAGAAATCTGGGATGCATTTTCAAGACAGTAGGATCACATTTTTTCTAATATTTGGACTTACATATTCCCCCCAAATTAAATATCACTTGCATTATGTAGTCAAAAATTGCTCACTTTGCAATATTTCCTGTCTTTTTTTATTATAGAATGATATATTTTCTTAAAGTACTTGCTTAGTTAATAGTAGTTAATAATAATTTGAGCTTAGGTTCTGAAGACTCTGGGATCTATTTTAGTCATATTATTTGAAGAGGTATGAAACCCAGATTCTGAGTGAGAAATTGGGTGACTGAAAGCCAATGTTCAAGATGGTGTGAGTACTCTCTTTGGGTCATGACAGAAAGATCTAATTTACATTCCAGTCTTCCACATATTATTTGAATGGCCTGGACAAATTATTTCAGTCTCTGAATCTGTTTTTCATAGTTTCTAATATGAGCTTACTGGTGCCCATTTGCCCAGCTTCACTGGAAGATTTATTGGAAGGACATATGTAGTGTGCCTAGGGCACGGCATATATTCACTCATTGCTGGTTCCCTTTCTCTCTTAAAGGTAAGACATAAGCATAAGCCCTGGAGTAGCTATCAATAATGTTCGTTCTCTTAGGCCCTCGTCTCAATCTAGGTCATGGAATCCTTCCTCAAGAAAGTGTCTTCTTGAGAGGAGAAAAAAAAAACAAAACCCAAATTAGAAATGCACATGGCCAAATTTTGCAAAATAATAATAATTTTTTTTTTAACAAAATTGCTCATTAAGTAAGATACCACACTAAGGTTCAGCTCAACCTCAGCATGCTTGCTGGCTGGCTAATCTGAGCAGACCTTTAAATCACACCGGCTGGAAGATGAACACAGTGTTTCATTCGGCATCATTACAATTACCACCCTGGTGCTGGTAATGCTCTTTAGACTGCCCATGATGTTTGGTGGCTGCATTGCAAGTCAGGAGTTTAATTTAGCTTTCTGAGCATCTGCAGGCTTTGCTTTCGACAGGAAACTGCAGGTTATATAACTATCTTGGCTTCTGCTTCAGAAGGTGAACCTTGACTCTCTAAATTAACTGTCGATACAGACCCTCAAGAGTAGAGCTTGTTGAAAGTGATTTCCCCCAAAATCATCTGGAAGGTAACGAGATAGCTCTTGACCTCTCTAGACACCTGGCAGAAGAAACAGGAGAAAGTTATATGCATAACTAGGTAGATTTCAAAAGAAGAGATTTGGTAAAAAGTATCTAGGTAGGATGTCTTTTTTCAACTTTTTTTCATTTTACCCTATTGCTGTCCACCCTCCACTGGATTGGTCTATGCCTCCTTACCAATCGTTATTCTGTGGGCATTTTGCCAAGAGTTTTTACAGAAGGGTTTTAAACAAAGGGAAATGCAACATGATAAAAATGGGACTCCTGGGAGCACATGAAAGCAAATGAGAGAGGCATATAAAGTGTATAGAGTGTCCTGAACTGGCCCAACACATGCTAAATTAAGCTTGATTAACACCTAATCCCAGCCCACAAGGTACTTTTTGTCTACTCAAGAGGAATACCCATAAGGCAGATAATTTCAATATAAATATGCCAAATGCTAAGATGGATGATTTTTAGGAATGCAGAGAAGAGTACTGGAAAGAGCAAGGGGTGATTAGCGACTAATTAACAATATGCAGTTCATAACACATGTACCTATATGCAGAAATGGGTGATAAAATCAAAGCTTGTAATTGGCACATCATGCAGTTAGTGTAATCCAAGGCTTATTAGCCTTATATCTAAATTTTCTGACTTCAAGTTCTATGTGTTTTTCTAGCAGCGACTGGATACTGAGGGCATGTGGAATGGATTCATGTCCACATGCTGTAGAAATAAAAAGAAAATTTAAGGGGCTGAGGGAAGGGAATGGGGGAATTAGTTTTTAGCAGATATAGAATTTCTGTGTTGCAAGATGAAAAATTTGTGGAGATCTGTTATACAACAATATGAACCTACTTAACATCATGAAATTGTACACTTAAATGTGGTTAAAATGTAATATTATATGTTTTGCTACAGTAAAAGGACTAAAATATAATATTATATTAATGAAGCATTAAAGGTAAGCCAGTAACTGTCACTGACAATATAATGAACATAGCTAATGTGTATAGAGCACTAACCATGCTAGGGTAAATGTTAGACATTTAACACAGACTATCTCACTTTTTTTTTTTTTACCATCCCCTTTTGACAAATGGGAAACCTAAGGCTTAGATTAGGTAAGAAGCCTAACATCCCCACAGCCAGAGGGTGAGTGGACCTGGGTATAAAACCATGGCGTCAAGGTATCACCTGGACACTCACACACCTGTTGGAACTGTACAATGAAACTAGGTGATTCAAAATAGATACACATTCTTTCTTGCCTCATTCACACATGAAGAATTAGATAAAGAAGATGACAAGTCCTCAAAGGTCAAAATGAAGTCTCTGATAAATTGTTTAAAGGGAAGATCACATGGGTCAGGGTCTGTAAATTCTGTAACCATTCTGGTCAATGGAGGCTCTACACTGCTGAGGATTAATTGGATACCTAGCCTCCCACTGTTTTTCCTCATTTAGACACCTCTGTGGAATCATTAGCTGCATAAAGAGGTCTTTCTAGGTAACAAGATTACGTCTGTCTGTGACTTGACGTCAAGTGAGTCACTTCACTCTCGTCCTGGAGCAGGCACCTCAGTGTAGATCAAGTTCACTCTGTGGGAGCCCTGCAAGTTTCCTGGTGAATTTTATATTTATTCTGAGGTAACTGCATTTGACACCCTAGGCTGACTAATAGCTATGTGTGACCAAGCTACGCATAAGGCTAGCCAGCTTTTGTAGTTGTGAAGAAAGTTATAAACACAGAAATGTAATTGGACACTAGGAAGAAGGTCACTGTGCAAATCCCATGTCCAGACTTCAGCCAGAGAGGGTAGACCAAGAGTCTGGATGCTTCTATCACCTGCCTTTATATTTGGGTTGACCATACTGGCTAATCAAAGTATACATAGATGAGCGTGTTGGAAACACGGAGAAGCTCAAGCTCCATCCCAGGGCTACTAAATCAGAATCTGCACCTGGACAGGATCCACAGGCGTCATGTGCACATTAACCCTGATATAGAATGTATGCATTCTTATTTTTAGACCGTAGTGTTTACTAAATATATTTAATGCTAGTTAAATTGCCATGTATAAAGGAAATAATAATTGAATATTCTAGGCAAGATTATTATATAAGTTACTTAATGCTTTCACAGTTTTTCTGCTTTAATCCTTTTAACAATCTTTAAGATATTACCCGTCTTCTTAATGATAAAGAAATTGTCCAAAGAAGGCAACAAAATCACATCTCCAGGGTAAGATTTGAATTAATAAGGTATTCCAGCTCTAGATCTTCAAGTTTTCGGAAGTCACGCCACCACACTACAGGAATTCAGAAGGTCACTTAAACTTGGAGCAGTCAGAAAAAGTTGGACTAGAAAAGATTAGAAAAATGGGTGAGGTTTGCAAAAAAAACAAAAAAAAAAGAGGGATTTCTAGAGTAAACAATAGGCACAGGAGCACTTGGGGATTGGCATGTGAAAGTATTTTTCAGGGGAAGGTTAATGGAAATATTTAAATGTGGGGTTCATGTCCCCACAGGAGCAAGAAGAAGAAAAAAATGAAATGATGATTAAAACCAGATCATGGAAGGCCTTGAAATCTAGGCCAAAGGGTGTGGTTATCTGGTAAGTTGGTGTAAGGAACGCATTTTCAGAAGATAAATTTTTCTGGTTTAATTCATTAAGTTTTTACTGGAGATTTTAATACACAATGGTAAATATGCTTTAAAAATAAGAGATGGACAAACTCCAAGAAACACTTTAGAAAACTCTTTCTACACTACTGCGGCAATTGCATCTTCTGTAATTCTGCACCTGCTTCATCAACTGCTGGCTGAAATCACTGTTTTCTGACAGGGGCACACAGTATTTGCCAGAGCACTTGAAAATGTGCAAGGATGAAGAGAGCATTAACTAGAAACACAGATGTCTTTAAACTTGAGCATTGGGTTGATGATTCATCTCCAGAGGATCAAAGAGTGTGGAGTAAGTAAAGTTGCCAGAGTGGACCGGAAAATGTAATGTTAGGTCAAACATTTGCGAGTAGGAAGTGTTTCTCTACTGAGGACCACTTATACAGAGCAACTTGATTCCTAAGTAATTAAACAAAACATAAATACTTGGTTGCTCTTTAAGAACAGGAAACACCAATGTAATTGTACACAGTTAAACTAAACACTAAAAATACTTTTAAAAAATCAGGTAAAAAAAATGTGAAGATTAAGAAAAAGGAGAAATAAGAAAATTGAGGAAGAAAAGAAGGGGCCAAAATGGAGGCAGATGTAAGGAAATAGGGAGAAAAGAAGATAAGGAAGGGGTAATAGGAAAGGAAGTCATGATGGGAAGATAATTTATTAAAAGTTATCAAGATTTTAAGCATTCATTATCTACTTTAATAATGATCTATGTGGTAGATATTATACCCATTTCACAAACAAGGAAACATACTACTAGCAATTAAATAATTTGCCCCAAATCACACTGATAGTAAGTGATAGAACTGGAATTCAAACATTTAATCCATTAAACCACAGGAGGTATCGTAGTAATGTCAGTCAGAAGCCAAACCTGGCTACTAACTTCTCCGTTAGTAAAAAGAGGTAGTACTCGTAAGGCTACTGATTACACTAAGCTATCAAATAATAGCTATCAACCCTTTGAAAAAGATTAAAGTACTAACTAGTGATAAGTACAATTCTAAATCCTCCTTCCCTCTAGGTCTGAGTTTAAGGATCAAAAACTCACTAGAATCCTTAGTGTTTTGACACAGAATCCTCAAATGCACCAGGCACCACACATTCCATAGACTGAATCGATAGTCTCCTACAGGGGCTCTTGGATGTCTCAGCCAGTTGAACGTCCAACTCTTGGTTTCTGCTCATGATCTCATGGGTGGTGGGATGCATAGAGCTCTTCGTGGAGCTGAGGGCTGGGGGGTCCTGGCGTTGGACCCTGTTCAGGTCTGGGCTCATGCTCAGTGCAAAGTCTGCTTGGGATTCTCTCCCTCCCCCTCTCCTTCTCCCTCTGTGCCCATGCCCCTACCCCCCCCCCCCACCGCCACTGTCTCTAAAATAAATAAATCTTGGGGCACCTGGGTGGCTCAGTCAATGGAGCCTCCGGCTTTTGGTTTCAGCTCAGGTCATGCTCTGATGGGTAGTGAGAACAAGCCCCACATTGGGCTCTGTGCTCAGTGGGGAGTCTGAAGATTCTCTCCCTCTACCCCTCTCATGAACTTTCTCTCTCTCAAATAAATAAATAAAATCTTTTAGAAATAATAATGTCTCCCACATATATGTCCTTCTAATGTTAAATGTACATAGGTTATACTATGACCAACTAAATATGCATTAATTTAAATTTAATTCAATATATTATTGCATCATTAAGTATTATCTCTATCAACAAAATCTAAAAATACAACCACTCTCAGGTAGTTAAAAAGAGAGTCCTTGTATTCAAAAAGCCTGGGAATGACCATGAGTGTAATCCTTACAGTATTCTACACGAAACAGAGTAGTGAGAACAGTCAGCTGAGACGTACATCTTAGCTCTCCACCCCTTAGACTAACAATCATCATCCCCATCTTCTCAATAATTACCTTCCCTACTATCCATTCTCCTCACAGCAAAGACAAGTGATTTTTTTTTTCTAATGGCAATAATCCTGTCATTTTTCTGCTTAGAATCATTTAACTGGCCCCAGTGCCTTCAGACTAAAGATCAAACTCCAGCCTGGGTATAAAAACCTTCTGTGATCTGGTTGCTCTTTAGCAATCCAGACTCCATCACACACTGTCTAAATTCCAGCCTATTGAACTACTTTCACTTCCTAAGACAGGCTGAGTGCTTCTTCTTGCTGTCCTACTTTTTACTTACTATTCTTCCTCTTTCTAGTCCTCAAGACTAATTTCTCAAAATTTCACAGCCCAGCTTTGACATTTTTTTCTGCAGGGAGGCTTCTCTGATTGCTTTGTCAAGCTGAGTTAAGTGTAGCTTGTAAGACCTCCATAGCATTGATTGCACTGCATTGCAATTGCACCATAATTGGATTCTAAGCTCTGTGAAGATGCGAATTGTGTCTGAGTTGTCCTCTGAAGTCTGTGCCATGCCCGGCACATAGCAGATGCTCAGTAAAGATCTGCTGAATACATTTTAAAACTCTATAAAAAGAATCCTATCTCCAAAGGCAGAAGAGTTTTTTTTTTTTTTATTTTGTTTGGCTTTTGTTTTAATTCTCTGCAGAAGAAAACTGTGTATCAGTAAATCTATAGTCAGACCCTCAAGCACAAAGACAAGGAGGTGAAGAGAGCAGGGTCAATAAAATTGACTGCAAGGAGCCAGCAGCCCTGGAAGCAGATCCTGGGGTCCTTGACCAGGTCATTTATCCTCATGTCCTGGCCTTCCCTACCTAACCAGTGGAATTAATATTGTTGCTAGTTTTTTTATTTCTACAAGAACGTCAAGATTCCTTAATGAATATAAAACTGTTTATATAAAACTGTTAATATAAAACCAGTTTATATAAAACTGGTGACAAAATTTAATAAATAGTTTAATGAGTATTGCTTTAAATGTACTTTTTTTAAAAAAAGATTTTATTTATTTATTCATGAGAGACACACACAGAGAGAGGCAGAGACATAGGCAGAGGGAGAAGCAGGTTCCATGCAGGGAGCCCGACATGGGACTCTATCCCAGGTCTCCAGGATCACTCCTCGGGCCGAAGGCTGCACTAAACCACTGAGCCACCCAGGCTGCCCCAAATATACTGTTTTTTAACATGGAATTTATGTAATACGTATCATTGGAGATGTATAAACAGCTCAGAGTCCTTTCTAATTGCTCTTCAAAATGCATTCCAAAAATAATTAGGTCACTGGCGTGGACTATTATACCCATTTTGCAGGGCAGCCCGGGTGGCTCAGCGGTTTAGCGCCGCCTTCTGCTCAGGACCTGATCCTGGGATCAAGTCCCGCATCGGACTATCCACAGGGAACCTGCTTCTCCCTCCGCCTGTGTCTCTGCCTCTCTATGTGTGTCTCTCATGAATAAATAAATGAAATCTAAAAAAAAAAAAAAAAAAATACCCATTTTGCATAGAGACACCTGAAGACAGAAGGGTCAGGGCTGATTTCCTTTTGAGCACACAACATAAAATTTTGGAAAAAGAATATTTTCTTTCTCTAATCCCACTTCTTCCCTTTTGCCATTATATACCATCTTTAATGCTGTATGGTGGTTTTAAGTTTATTTATTATCATTTTCAGTAATCTCTACACCTATTGTGGGGCTCCAACTCACAATCCCAAGACCAAGAGTTGCACGTTCTACCGACTGAGCCAGCCAGGCACCCCAGTGCTTGTTGTTTTGTGAATCTTTCTTCTTTTACTAGACTTCGAACTCCCTGAAGGCAGAGACTAGGTCTTACTTTACTTTTTTGTCCTCACTGAGGATGTGGAATTGTGTAGGTATGCAAAAAATGTTTGCTGAAATGTTTGTGCAACTCCTAAAGGTTATCTGCTAACCATGTTCTTAAGTTTATGGTTATGAAAGCATCTCTGTTTTGTGGTTTATTGAAGAAAAATCTCAGCTTCAAAAGAAACAAATACTTTCTGTGCCCATCACCTCTCTCCCCTTAATTCTACTCACCTGACACTCTGCTTAACTTTTTTCAGTGCTGTGGAGCTCCCATCTTTTCCAGGAAGTACATGCTATCTCTCTGCATTAAAAAGTCATAGATTTTTCCTTTGAAGCTACAGAGGACATGATTTGCACAGCTGGCTCCCAACAACACAAACAGTAATACAAGCTGACTGAAAGCAATCTCCTGATATTTTAAATTATTTTAAATTTAAACAACTCATAAAATGAGTTAAATTTTTGCTTTTCACTTAGTCATATTTTTCAAATAAATCTCTCCCGAATATTAATGCAGATGTGACTCTCTCTGCAGATGAATGGGTCACTGCCACATCTTAAAGAAGGCTGAGAGAGAGAGAGAGAAAGAGAGAGAGGAGTGACTGCCAGTTTTGTGGGGGCTTAGTCACATGATTCAATAGTAACAGTCAAGAATGAGAAGAGAGAGAAAACAAAAATAAAAACAAAAGCAACTATTCAATTAGTCCAGATGGAGAAAAACAGCCCATCAGCTAATTGATTATAGCTATCATGACAGCTGATTACAGTCTCTGCCTGTAAAAACACAGGGCTAAAAAAAAAAAAAAAAAAAAAAAAAAAAAGGCACACAAAAAGAACGCACTGCCTTTCATTAGTTTGTTGGTGAAATGCCCTCCTAACAGATGATGCAACGCAATCCAGCCCTTCTGTGGTAACAAACAAAGTTAACCCATGATGTTGCTGTTGTAGCCAAGTTCCTGTCTGCTGACAGAGAGTCAGTCTTTGTAACTGTAGTTTGGAATGTCTTAGGACCCAAAAGCTATATCACACTGCTGTGTAAAGGCAGAGGCTTTGGGATGCATCTTTTCTGTGCCCAAATGACCTACAAATGATGACACTATTAGAGCTACTCATTCACTGTCAAGTGAACAATCGGCATCCTGGTGTTTCTTTGGGATTGAAGATGATTTGACCCCAGACTTGCTCCCCTACCCTCCCAAGTATCCCATGACTGCTGGTGCCCCATTCTGCTCCAGGGATTACAAAGACAGGTACAGCATGTGCCCCTGGGAGAGCAGATGGATCATCCACCACAAATTACAATGCGATACACTGAACTCTTTGATAGTGCTCTAGGGGCATAGAGGGAAAGGCAGCTCACTCCGCTATTGGGCAAATGGGATGTAGGGAAGTTTTCTCAGAGCAGGTCCTAGAACTGGGCTTCAAATGTCACTAAGAGTCTCTCAAGCATGTGTAGGACACTTAGCATAGGATCTAACAAATATAAGATTTTCAAATAAAGAAACATTTTGTTATTTAGGAAAGTAATACTATTAATTGGGTGGAAGGGTGTTCCAGCAGGAAAAGAATATACATGAAGTCCTTAAGAGATATCCTAGGCTGAAAATGAAGAACAGCTCTGTGGCTAGAAGATGGGGGGAGTGACAATGGAATTCTCATTTTAGCAAGATAAATTTGTTGGCAGAGTAGAGAGTGGAACAAAAGGTTACGAGAGGAAGGTGAGGGGCACCTGGGTGGCTCAGTGCATTAAGCGTCTGCCTTTGGCTCAGGTCATGAGCCCAAGGTCTGGGGATGGATGGAGACCCACATGGAGCCTGCTTCTCCTTCTCCTCCCCACTACTCACGCTCTCTCCCACTATCTCTGTCTCTCTCTTTCAAATAAATGAATAAATAAATAAATAAATAAATAAATAAAATCTTAAAAAAAAAAAAAAAGGAGGTAAAATCAAGGAAGCCAATTAGGCAGCTGTTTGTTATAAAAGTTCAGTCAAGATGAGGGGAAGATATTGAGGAAATCCTGCCCTGGGGTAAAACAAATCAGCAGCAACCAAGATCTGACACACCAGAAGGCCAGATTGCACCTCCCAGGCCAGGCTGGTCTCTGGACAAGAGAAGGTCACATTCATGGCCAGACAACTGCAACAACGGCTAGTTTTGTTTTTAGACTCTGGCACCTACAGGCATTAGAATAGCAGTTCTCAATTCTACATCTCACCTGGTAAACATTTTTATAATGCAGATGCCTCACCTCTACTCCAGATATACTGAAGTAAAATCCCTGGGAGGATCTACAATTTTTAAATGGCTCACACAGCCAGAAGTGAGAGCCACAGCCCAGTTAGCAATCAAATAAAATAGTGACTTAGTGCCTTTCCCAAAAAGTCTCCAAGTGTCTGAATATAGTTGTGAGGACACATTTGGTAACCAGATGGGGATGCCTCTGAGGCAAGCTGATCATTCCAGGAGAGGCTCTACTGTTAGCAGAGGTGCAAGCAAGGCCTTACCACTATGTGACTTGAGTGTCTTGTTCTTGAAAGCTTTAACCAAGCTTTTGAACATACCCAAAAGAAGTATTCCAAAATAATTTAAGGGTCTGACTCTACAAAGGGAGAATACAGATTCTCAACCACCAAATGACAATCAGTAAGGAGGCAGAAGAAAACACAGGTCTGGGATCCTTGGGTGGCTCAGCAGTTTTGTGCCTGCCTTTGGCCCAGGATGTGATCCTGGAGACCCGGGACTGAGTCCCACATCGGGCTCCCTGCATGGAGCCTGCTTCTCCCTCTACCTGTGTCTCCGCCTCTCTCTCTCTATGTCTCTCATGAATAAATAAATAAAATCTTAAAAAAAAAAAAAGCAAACACAGGTCTTAGTCTTTGGTCTTCCATGAACTGGGCAACTTTCATCACATTCCACCTGTATTTTACACTCTGATTCTAAAACCACAACTCTGCACATTGTGGACAAGGTAGTTGCTTTAAAACAAAGGACATTCACCTGAATTATGTCTTAGTAACTAAAATCGTTCCTGTTTTCCAAACTCTTATGCTATAAAAGATACTATTCTAAGTGCATTCCTTGTTATGTTTAAGACTCTCAAGAACCCTGGGAGATAATTATCACAGTCTACAGATAGAGAAATGAGTTTCTGAAACCTAAATAGCTTGGGAAAGATCACTGAGCTATGAAGAAACAGAACCAGCCCTGAACCCATCTCAGACAAAGGCAGTATTGGTAACCACCACTGTTTCTGCTTCCATATGTCCAGGATTCATAGCCCATGTTGGAATGTAAACTCCTTGAGATCAAAGGCTAAGTGAAGTTTAGGATTATCTTTGAGTCTTTCTCCCAGGTCTCCTCCATTGTTTTTTTAATTACTGGATTTTAATATTTTCTTGATTACTGGATTTTAGTGAAATAAGGCCAGAGAAGTTCTACCAACTTAAGATTCTTCTCTCTTGGTGCCTAGAGTCTGAGCACCACTAGTGAAGGCAGTACAAGAGGCCTCCTCTGCATGGATGCTTGGGTAGATCAGTCAGTTAAGCCTCTGACTTGTGGTTTCAGCTGAGGTGATGATCTCATAGGTTGTGAGATTTAGCTCCTTACTGGGTTTCTAGCTAAGTGGGGAGTCTGCTTGAAAAATTCACTTCCTCTGCGCCACCCCCTGCCCCGACTCCCCTGCTCTCATGCACACTCTGAAAATAAATAAATAAATCTTAAAAAAAAAAAAAAAAAAAAGAAGCCTCCTCTGCAAAATGCTGGTCCCTCTCTTTGGGAGGAAGAAAGAAGCTTTCAACATTTACAGTGTGAATCTGTTAATCAGATTAGTTCTT
Organism: Vulpes vulpes; assembly: GCF_048418805.1. Lineage (NCBI taxonomy): Eukaryota > Metazoa > Chordata > Mammalia > Carnivora > Canidae > Vulpes > Vulpes vulpes. The sequence goes on from NC_132790.1 coordinate 34,468,302, forward strand.
TTTAGAAGTGAAGCTAGGTACTCAGGAAGAAGTTTGATTTAAAAAAAAAAAGTAGCTAGGAGCTGGGCCTTTATTATTTTTTTTATTTTAAAAATGTATTTATTTATTTGAGAGAGAGAGAGAGAGAACAAAAGAGTGAGGGGCAGTGGGAGAGGGAGGAGAATTTCCAGCAGACACCATGTGGAGTGCAGAGCTGGACATGAGATTGTGACCTGAGCTGAAACCAAGAGTCTGGTGCTCAACCAACTGCATCACCCAGGTACCCCAAGGAGCTGGGCCTTTGGCACAAGAGGCACAAGGCTCAGAGTTCAAGGATTTATTTAATGCCAACTTTTAGCAGACTTGCTTTTACCTGCTACTGTGGATGTATTGTTCAGGAAGGAAGAAAAGGGACAGAGCTGTAGGTAAGGTTATTAGGACACTGAGACTGCAAAGTGAGGTCATTATAACTGCCTGAGCCTATTCATTCGTTCAACAGGCATTTAGTACTGAGCAACTAACAGCAGTTTTGGATTTGCATGGTTTCAAAATGCCCAATTTTCCATTACCATGGTTTAATTAAGTACCACCAGTTCCTTAACAACATGATTCAAATTTCAATTATGATGGTATTTTAACTTGAGTGAATAAAGTGAAAACTTGCCACAGACTTCTTGGTCCACAAATCACTGTGTAATAACAGATGCACACCATCATTAGTGACCTACCACGTCACTTCTTTCAAGGTATGTCGGTCATGGGTCACTGCACACCTGTTGTTCAGTTCACACACAGACAGCAAAGCATGTCATTTTGCTTCATTGTGTCCCAGTGATAAGCCCATGGGACATTTTACCAAAATGGATAATTGAAAGAGGGAATTTGCCAACAGAGATGAGGGTGCAGTACAGAAGGAAAAAGTTATAAGTGAAATTCACATGAGACAGTGGAATTACAGAAGATACAGCTGAGAGCAGAAACATCAACACTGCCCCCCTTTGAGAAATGCCAGATGTGCAGCCAAAGGAACCTAGTAAAAGCTTCGAAATGTGAAGAGAGTGGTTGGATGGAAAAGGATGAAGATGTTTCAGAGGAAAAAAAATTCACATCAAAGGAACTCTCAGAGATATTTTATAACACTGAATGTGCAAAGGATAAAAAGTTGAAAGCGGATTCAGAATTAGAAAAAAAAAAGACAATTTGCCAAGGTATAGAAAAGATGCTTGCTCAGTTATCGTTCTATAGCAACAAGAAGAAAAAGGCAAGCACTATTCAAACTATCCTTTTCTACCAAGAAAGAAAATACATTAATTTTCAACATTTCTAGTAATTCAAGTAATAGCATACTAAACAAACATTTTACTTTTTTTTCCCATTTCGCAGCCAACAAAAAGTTGTGTGTGTGTGTGTGTTTAAGATTTTATGTACTTGAGAGAAAGAGAGCATGAGCAGGGGGAGTGGCAGGCAAAGGGAGAAGCAGGCTCCCCACTGAGCCGGATCCCAGTTCCTGATCTGAGCCAAAGGGAGATGCTTAATTGACTGAGCCACCCAGATGTCCCAAGTTTTTAATGTTTCGACAAAAAATTTAAGAGGTCTCAGGCAATAATAGTTTTTACCATTGATCATTAAGATGTCATGTTTATAGTGTCACACTACCATGCAAAGCAAGGACTGCCTGTATTATGTACCAGACATAAAAAATCACAGTCCTTATTTTCTTGGTGGTCTCACAGCAAACAAATTAATCCTAAAAACATGTGATTAATTGTTTGATGTTTAATGAGGGTCCTAGCCTAGCTCACAGCACCCAAAAGGGATTTAGAGGAACTGTGGAAGGCATTTTGGTGGTGGTGGTGGTGGTTGGAGAGAATTAAGTAACAAAGGAGGTGCTGACTAGGGGAGCACCACTTCTGAGGAGAATGCAAATCTCCCAGCCCAGCAAGTATACTTCCTCACCCCAGAGGCAGGGTGAGGAGTGACTCCGGGCTGGTTTTTAAACTGGCTGCTAACAGCTCAGTTGTAATGCCAGATACATATTAATTGCCATCAGAATGCAGACATACAGGTTAAGGTTCTGTTTCGAAAATAACACCGAAACTGGAAATGATAACAAATACCACTCTTGGCCAACTTGTGTGAATAGTTTCTTAAAACCAGTGCTAAGTGAATGCAAATTTCTATGTCCTCAAAGTCATGGAATGCAAAGTAGTATCTGGGCCGTGAAGATGTGTGTTCTTAAGGAAATCAAGTCATGGTAGTATATGAAATGACACATGTGACTTTATGCACTGGCTGTGGTTTTTCAGTCCAAAATGTATATCATGTTGGATTTTCCATCAAAAAATAAGGTTGAATAATTGATTTATGGCTCCTACCAAAGAAGATGTGGAGCTCTGTAATATGCATGTGGATGCACTTAGGAACACAGAGGTTAAGAGATAGAAGGGCCCTTAGGATTCATCTTGCATTTAAAACAACAACAACATCTGAGGTGAATTTCATCTAGGGATGCCAGTTGTCTAGCTCCAGTCAGATGCCTGCTTCCTAACAACAACAGCTAACATTTTTCTGAGTATTTGCTGTGTGCTAGCTTTACATATGAAGCATTAGGTCTTTAAATCCTCACAGAGCCATGAGATAGTTACTGATGGGGGAACAGAGGACCAGCTGAGGACAAAGCACAAACTTGGGGCAGCACATTGACAAGTGAAACAGGAAGAAGGACATTCCTCTACATAACTCAACTGCCTTGATATTAATACTTTGGTAAGGGCAAGAGGCAATCTTAGCCCAACCTCCAGGACCCTGTGACTCTGCTTTACACATAAAAACTCCTTTATAAATTATCTTTATCTCTAAGCCACCAAGATAGGTGTTGGCAATCATCCCCCAAGCATATGGCCCACCAATATACATCTGAAGGGTTTCAGAACTCAGGTTTTATTAGATGGTAATAAGTGACCTTTTCCCCAACAATAGCTAGCCCCCTCAAGGTCCTGGAAACCTTGCTACCAAAATTCCTTAGAAAGTAGGCTATCCCTAAACTCCTCCCAACTCCCAGGTATATAATCAGCCACTCCTCACAAGCCCTGGGCAGCGGCTCTTCCTGCCCACAGGTCCAGTGCCAGTGTTTTAATAAAACCACCATTTTGCACCAAAGACATCTCAAGAATTCTTTCTCGGTCATCAGCTCTGGACCTCACCCCACCAAAGCCCACCTATATTCCAAAACTTCATCAGTTACTACTATGATTACCATTGATTTGCAGATGTGGAAACAGTCTTGTGTTACTTGGCAGATCTAAGCTAACCATGGGGGAGTTGCTTAGAAATCAGGCAGAGGATCCCTGGTGGCTCAGTGGTTTAGTGCCTGCCTTCGGCCCAGGGCGTGATCCTGGAGTCCTGGGATCAAGTCCCACATCCAGCTCCCTGCCTGGGGCCTGCTTCTCTCTCTGCCTGTGTCTCTGCCTCTCTCTCTCTCCATGTCTCTCATGAATGAATAAATAAGATCTTAAAAAAAAAAAAGAAAAGAAATCAGGCAAAATGATCAGAGCTGACATTCTTACCTACTAAGGAGGTACCCCAAAATAAGGTAACCATGGTCTTTGTGCCTCAGACAATTCTGGAATCCAGCTTTCCATATACAACTACTAAACTTTAAATTAGTAATACAATTAATTCTACTTTCACAGATGAGAAAACTGAAAGCACAAAATTCCGTGGTTTCCCAAGGTTGCATAGTTTATAATTGGTGAAAGCAAGATTCAACTCAAAAGCCTATTGGTTTTTTCAGACTTGTACCAGCCTATCTCCTTGCGTTTGAACTACACTCTCCCTCAGGAGGCTCTGGGTATTTGAACAGAATGTGCACACATTAATATGTGTGATCTGAAATCAGTGTGGATCCAGGCATATCTGGAACCCATAAAAATCAGCAGCAAGAATTTCACTTTCCTAAATCTCTGTCTGTGATACACAGTAGCAAGAGTCTGGCAGCTCACAGGAGACAGACTTACTATGAAGAGACCAATGGTGAATTAAGCTCATGAAGTGTGGGTTTGGGGCTGCACGGAGGTGGAGGAAGAGAAAATTCACTGTGTGTGGTTCCTTTAGAACACAGAGAGCAACAGATAGGGAAATAGAGCAGCCCTGAGGTGTCTGCAAGCAGTGGGTGCTGAGAAACGGCAGGCACTGCTGTTCTAGGAAGGGAAAGGGAGGGGAATTTGCCATCCTCTCTTCCTTTTCATGGCCACGACTCCCCACTGGTCTGTCGAAAGAAATGGGTCTGAGAAAAGTAGCATGATTCTCACCACAGCTCCTTAGCCAGTTTCCAGAAGTTTTCAGCATAGCAGGCAGCTGCTTCCCAAATTCAGCTCTGCTTCCCTCCTCCTGGCTGAGATGTACTGGTGCAGGACTCCGCCTGCCAGCGCACACTCTGGAAGCTCTTGAGTTGTGGCCAAAGCCTCTTAGGAGCAAGGCAGGTGGGGCCACCTTCTCAGGCTACCTGCAGAGCTAGTTTGAGATGCTTTGCAACACAAAAGGGCCAATTTAAGAGATGGGATTACTTTCTCCATGCTATCCTTTTAAAGCAGTAACAAATCACTTTCCAGATGTTTACTGTTTCACTTAGCTTTTTCTTTCTCTTCTCAGCTAAAAAGGCCTGAGCACTGGAACCGCAGAGGAGGTGGAAGCCTGCCTGGGGAGCCTGGGGAAGGGAGGCTGGAAGACTTCTTCAAGCCCGTCCCACCCTCTAGCTAGTTGCTGGTGTTTGAAATGCCAACACGGAAGTGTTGGTCTGGTATCTTCTTCTAAAATATAGAAGAGAGTAAACAAAATTCTTCACAAGGTAGAGTTAATTCTTCAGCTGGCAGGCTAGAGTGGGCTGGCTTCCCTAGGCCAGGAAATCTGTGCTTAAACGAACCTTTAGGTGGAAAGAGTAGAGAGAGGATTTAAGGAAGCAAATTCACCTTTCACCTTTTTGTGTGACAACACCAAGAAACTAGGTCCCTCCAATCTGAGAAGTCAACCCCTTTTTTTGAACTAAAAAATATCCTAATGCTAAGCTCAAGACCTTGCTTTTTAAAGCTTTTATTGGTATTTCAGGATGAGTAACAAACTTGGAAATCAGAATACTTTTTATTCTACCCTAGAAGCGTTTTTCAAATGTGCTTAATGACTCTTAATTTTTATATATGCTGCAATTTCCCTTTTGTTTTGATACATACATAAATGTAAAGCCATAGTGCAGATATTGTTATTCATGTATTGATTAATGGGTTGCTAGATGGAGTTCAGACACTTAAATTTCCTCTCTGATCATTATTGCAATTCAATTTAGTATGGCACTGTTTCCCTGCCCTCTCTGTTCTACCTAAATCAGATGTTGCGGTGACCATGGTAACCACCTACTGTTTCTCCCTGTTACTTCCTATATCAAACTTAAAGTGCACAGGCTAGAAAATTCAATGATTTAAAAAAAAAAACTCAAATAAGAATCAATCAAGCTGGGCAGCCCCAGTGGCCCAGCGGTTTAGCGCCACCTTCAGCCTGGGGTGTGATCCTGGAGACCTGGGATCGAGTCCCACATCGGGCTCCCTGTATGGAGCCTGCTTCTCTCTCTGCCTGTGTCTCTGCCTCTCTGTGTGTCTGTCATGAATACATAGATAAAATCTTTTTTTAAAAAAAAGTAGTTGACTTCCCTAAAACCCTTAAAAAAAAAAAAAAGAATCAATCAAGCTCACCTAAGATGGGAAGTCATTTCAATGTAAATGTTTAATTTAAAAAAACCAGCTGTAAATATGTTTATCAGAAACAAATTATCACTAGGAAAACAGAACTAAGGAGTTGAATCTGCTCAATTGCTTGAAGGTTTCAAAGATGTTCAAAGTGGATTTCAGGGATAAAATGAGCTTATCACTAACACTTCTAAGAAGTCTTGACAGAATGACTACCCTCACCAACTTGAAAGCTGTGAGAGTCTCAGAGATTTTAGGTTGGGTCATGAAACCAAACAAGGTCCTTTTAAACCACACCTATGGGCATGGGAGTGCCCTTTTCTCTCCCTCCACATACAGAAACATTGGGAAAAAAAGTCAAAAATAAATGAATTTTCTTTAAGAGCAGTACTTTATTTATTTTACAATTAGTTGTTGAACCTGTCTACAGGACAAGGGAATAAGCTGAAATCAGATGAGCCCCTGAGGCAGGAACTTAGAGTCTAAGCAGGAAGACAGATAATCAATGAAACCTCCCAGAAGGATGAAGGCTGCACAATTGCAGATCGTGTCTCTGTTAAATACAAGTATTTGACCACCATTTTGAAGTCAGTCAATCACAAGTGGGAGCCGATCACTAGAGCAAGTGGTTATTTGAGGATCCTTGCAGACATCACATCTGCCTTAAAGAAAAGAGTGCTTTGAGGAGTTTCCATCAAGAATCCTCTCTTTTTCTTTCTCTCTCTCTCTCCAGGCATCTTGAAATCACTGCCCCCTTTGGCTCCTTGAAAAAGAAAGTAATGACACCTGCAGATAAGAATTCTCTTCTTGTCCACAAGTGCCAATCTTATCTCAGACCAGTGTTTTATCTCTTCCCAATCACCAACACGGAAAGAAGATAATTGCAAAATGGGTCTCCCGCCTCTGTGAAATGATTTTACTATTTCTAATAGAGAAATTCTGGTTTGCAAAAACCAAGACTCTCCATTTCCTCTGTTCAGTGGAGATTCCATATTCAAATTGAAAGGCTTATTTTCATAGCTTCTGCATAGACAATCTCACCCAACAACATATCTACTTATTCTCTAGTAGATTCCTGGCAGACAGGTTTTGAGTGTAATGCTAAGTAGTAAGCTACACAGGACCCTCTTAATAGACCTGAGGGACCCAAGGACTAACCTAAGTGAGTGATTGCCATTCACAGCCATTACCAGCTGCTCTCTCTGCACCTTCCAATCCCACCACCTAGGACTAATACGGAGAGAAGTAATGAGGTTTATAGGGACACTGGTACAACAGGATGCCTTGGTACTGTAGCAATGCAAGCATTGATATGCAGAAGACCTGGAATGCTCATTGTCATTTGCTTCTTTTTGTTCCTCTGCTGACTGCCTCTTCCTCCCTAGAACTGGCAAGATTTCCTTGTGCCTTTTCCAAAACTCCCAGCCTCCTTTGCTACTCAAAAGTCTTTCTGATTATAGTATCTTCCATGCAAAATAGAGAAAAGGGTGAAGGTTCTGGGGTGAAAGACTCTCAGATTTGGAATCTGAATTAGAACTTAAGACTAGGGAAACTCTGACATGGTTTTAGTTCTCCCTTGGGCAGAGTCAGGTGGATGATTTTAGCCAAATCGCTCACTTTAGTTTTTCATCTGTCAAATTGCATATTTAATGAGATCAAACAAGAGGGAGTGCTCTGGAAAGTGAAAAAACGGCAGATTAATTCTGCCACAGAATTACCATACAGTTGAAGTCATACAATAGTTTTGAGAAGGTTTCAGACAAGTCATGGATTTTAAAGGGTGTAAAGTCTTTGCTTAATGGCATCACAGTTTTCCTAGTCATCTAAGCTAGAAATCCTCAAACCTTGATCCCAGATCTAATCAGGCACCAAATCCCATCATTTTTACCTTTAAACATCTCTGTGGTCTGTAAGTCCCTCCTTGTCACCGCCATTGGCATGAATGAAGCTCTTTCCAAGTGGTTCCCTCTCTCTAATCTCACCTTCCCTCCACAGCTGGTGTCAGAGAACCCCTTATAAAATGGTCATCTGATGTCACTTCTCTTAAAATCCTTTGCTGACTCCTCATTAACTACAATATAAAGCCTATATTCTTAGAGAAGCATATTACTGCTTCACAACCTTATTCTTCTGTTAGCCTCCTCTTCACTGTCTTCTTCCTGGAAAATTTGGTGTCTTTTCACAGAAAGCTCTTCCCTTTTGTCCATTTACATTATACATTCTTCTAAAGCCTATTCAAACACTACTACCTCTGAGAATCTTTCTGAACTTCACAGACTGAGTTAATGACCATCTCACTCTTCTCACATACATCTTATTCCAGCATTTCTCATATCACCTTCTAATATTTCAGATCTTTATTCAGCTGATGGTATCACTGGTATGATCCAGTGTAGCATTTCTGATGGGCTGGCTTTAATGAATCATGAAAGACTCAGCACAAATCCCTGGACACATCTGACAGCTTTGAGGCAAAGAGCCAACCCTACCTTACTTTAGGCAATGGCCTATGTCATAATGGTAACACCCTTGGTTTAAGCCTGAATCACAGACTCCTCCTCCGAAACAGATTCAGTTCCTGGGAACCCATCTGGTTTTTCCACTTGAATGAACTTAAAGCTGAAGTGAATGGGGACTTCAGGGACTGTTTACCAGTGAAGGCAAAGTAGTACTATGCAGATAACTTGCCCTGGAATGAATTATTGTCAGTAGAACGTTATTGCCTTCATTTTTGTTCTTTCCTTCTGTAATGCAGGGATGATCATTTTGACTTGCAGTTAGGTAATGTCTAAGTCACTCTCCTGTGAAGATCTCTGAATAAAGTATCTTAGACAATGCTAGATTAGAAACAGTTCCATCCATGAGAGACATGTGTAAGTCTGTAAAGTACATCTTTCTTGTTGATCAAATTAGAAGGCTCAAATTCTTGTTTTGCCCTAGCCTTATTCACTCAATGTCATAGAGGATAGTATTAAAAGTTATTCTGTAAATAATTCTAAATACAAAGTCTGATGCTAAATAGTTCCCATTCATATCCAAAGCCAAAAAGAGAAAAGGAGACTTTAAGTTGCAGAAGTTCCAAGTGGTACTCAAATGACAATTAATGAATCAACAAAACATGTGGGTAGAGTTTTCCAAACACATGTCATACAATAACAACCTCCGTGTTAGGATAGCCCAAGCCTTTCTAAAAAAGAAACACCCAAACCTCCCCCAGGTTAATCACACCTAGTTACACAGGAATTATTCTTCTTTACCCACTGAGGCTTGGCCCCGACATCCTGGGACTTGGGGACAGCTTATGTGTAGAAGGAATTGCCATAATGACTACACATCTTATCACTTTGCTTTAAGTTCTCCAAACCAGTCTAACTAGTCTTCACTATCCTCTGTAAGCTCAAAAATACCAGACCACCACTCTCAGTGTTGTTGATAAGGAGCTCAGCAGTAGGCAATTAGATAGAGCTTCCAGGCTTTTAGACTTCATTCTGGGCAAAGTAGACTCAGCAGACTTTATACACCTTAATAATTAGATGCCTTACAATGAAGCTGTGTTGCCCATACCTATAGATTTGTTTACTGCTAAATGAACATATGACCATTCAAATATATCTTCGTTTAAGAAGAGAGAGCATGAAAAAAAACAAAAAGAAGAAGAGAGAGCATGATACTTAATATACCATAATGTCAGATCAGAAACCATGCAACTTGTAGGAGAAAATTAAATGGCTTTATAGAACCAAAAATAAAACAAAACTTTTTTTTTAATCACAGAAATAGGGGTGCCTGGGTAGCTCAGTCAGTTGGGCGTCTGCCTTTGGCTCAGGTCATGATCCCAGGGTCCTGGGATCGAGCCCTGTTTTGGGCTTCCTTCTCAGCTGGGAGTCTGCTTCTCCCTTTCCCTCTGCCTGTCACTCCCCCTGCTTGTGCTCTCTTTCTCTCTCTGTCAAATAAATAAATAAAATATTTTACAAAAAATCACCGGAACAATGTAAATTCATTATGGAAAAAGAATATTTTTAAAGAAAAATATTAGAGCAAAATACAGACCACTTAGGGACAATCATTGTATTTTAGTGATTTCCTTCCATGATTTTTTTTTTTTTAAGATTTTATTTACTTACTCATGAGAGACACAAAGAGAGAGAGGCAGAGACACAGGCAGAGGAGCCTGATGTGGGACTCTATCCTTGTTCTCCAGGATCACATCCTGGGGCAAAGGTGGCACTAAACCACTGAGCCACCCGGGCTGCCCCCATGATTTTTGGTTTTTTTTAAGGAAAGTTGAGGTCATACTGAACACACACAAAAAATTGTACATTACTATTGCATTTCCTTCCTTTCTTTTTTCTTTTTAAAGATTTTATTTATTTATTTATTTATTTATTTATTTATTTATTTATAGAAAGCAAAAGACAAAGATAGTGAGCGAGAACACAAGCAGGGAGGAGAAGGAGAAGCAGACTTCTGCCAAGCAAGGAGCCCGACAAGGGGCTCGATCCCAGGACCCCGAGATCATGACCTGAACCAAAAGCTGACTTAACCATCTGAGACACTGAGGTGCCCCTACTATTGCAATTTCTGTAACTGCACACATTTTTCTCTGATTTAATAGCTCTTTGTCAAGAAAATGTCAAGAGCATCTTAATGATTCCTTAAAACTTTAGTGAATAGATGTATCATAAATTATTTAACCATTTTCTCATTGTTGAAAATCTATGACACAATATTTCAAAGTTAACATTGGATACTTAAGCTATTACGTTTATGATATTGCCAAATAATTTAATGACTAAACAGACATTAGCAAGGGTCAGAAACACTTACGTAACAGTCATTATATATAGACTAGGAGTTATGAGCTTATTCTCCAGAGTTGACATACTCACTGACTTCACAGTCTGGTTCTCCCTCATCTGAGTGCTGCCTCCATTTTCTTAGCCATTAAATGAGAATAAGAGTGTACCACCTGATAGAGTTGTCATTAAATTAGTGTCTTTAAAGCACTTAGCCTAGCATTTGCCATACATTAGTCAATAAATGTTAGCTATTTAAAAATAATTATTGATGTGATTAGTACTTTGTTATTGATATTTGCCATTAGTAATTATTATCACCAGTAATTTGTTATTATTTATAATTGTTTTAAAAGATTTTTATTTATTTATTCATAGAGACACACAGAGAGAGAGAGAGAGGCAGAGACACAGGCAGAGGGAGAAGCAGGCTCCATGCAGGGAGCCTGACGTGGGACTCAATCCCGCGACTCCAGGATCACGCCCTGGGCCGCAGGCGGCACTAAACCGCTGAGCCCCTGGGGCTGCCCTATTTTCTATAATTTGATTTTTGCTGGGCTATGGCAATGTTGTCAGAAGAGACCAAATGGCATTTACTGATTAATTTAGATCTGATTCTTTAAAAATCCACTCATTTAAGGAAAAAGCCATTTTATATTTTGGGATGTGATTCCAGAAGACAGGCACAGGAAGCTTTTTTTCTGGAAAAGAACCCAGTTAATGGTGGGTGAACTTACTGTTTAATCAAAGCATACAATCTCAAGGTTAGCAGGGAACTAAAGGATAATTTTGTGTAGTACCTCTCCCTCACTCCAATCAAACGCCTGGTGAACTTAGACTATTGAATATTTCTCACACTGGGCAAATTCTTACCTAGGTAGGTTTTATACTCAGAAAATCCATTTTGTATTGAACCAACATATGTTTCCTGCATCTTGACCATGTAATAACAAACTCACAGATCACCCCAAACAAGCTTTAACATTGAATTTTGAATACAGTAAAATGATGGGGAGCGCAAGTTCTAATGGATTTATTTTGGAGTTTTAAAAGAGCTTGGTGAGAGTCCAAAGGCAGTAAAACCAAGACTGCATTACTCAGACTTTGTGAGAAATTGAAAAGATTTATGTATTCATTATCATGTGTGCTTTCCTGCAAATGGAATACTCTAAAATAAAAGGAAAGCTTAACGATTTTTCTCAGAAAAAAATTTCTAAAGCTGGAATTCTAAAAAGTCTCCTTTAAAGTTGAAATGGAAGCTCTTTTATAGTTTCATATTTCATCTGGGGAGCAGAATACGGGAGAGACAGTCTTGGGACAAGTTTTGTCTGCATTTATAAGCTTACAGATCATCTTCTGAGGGCATTTGCTTCTCCAAAATTTAACCACTCTCTGCATAAAAGTAAATACATAGAAATATTATTTAAATGACACCAAATACCTTGATAAACAAGGGACTATAAGAGTCACTAAAGCCATTCAATTGAACTTAACAAAATTAAACATCTCTGAATGACTGTGGATCCTAAATATATATTTGCATTAGCCATCAGGCATACCTGACTGTCACATCACTTGAAAATTGTGGTTTCTTTGCATAAAGATTACCTGACTGTATTTGCTATTTTTCTAGTGGTAGTCTCTAGCACAAAAGTTGGCAAGTAGCTGGTTCTCAATAAATGCTCAGATGGATGGGACTGACTATGCATTCCTAAGGGTTATAGATAAATGCCTAGTCCCTCCAACATCTGGTTATCCTGGTAGCCACTGAAATATTGGAGGACTGCCCCTTACGTTCTTGGCCTCTTTCCTCCTTCCACTGTCATCACTTCTTTCCTCCAGAATTATCCCCAGTTCTTGCTATCTTTTCTTATAATCCACAATTTCAAACACATTCATCTAAAGATGTGCTTTTGTTTGTGTTTAAAGAGGAAAAAAATCTAATTTTAGATCTCTAAGAGAGAAGCAGCTCCCATGCAATTTTTAAAGGTCATAGTGAACATGTATCTGGGCAGCATTCTGGGCAGAGTAGTGTTTTTCAAATTGCAAATCATAACCCATAAAAGGGTTGCAAAGCCAACTTATTATTTCATGATCAATATTGTTCTTTAAAAAAGTAGAATAGAATATATAGAAGGCATTGCAAATAGTTCAAGAGTATTAGTTCATGAAATTTTAAGTTTTTAATTGTGTGTACTTGTGAGTATACATATATATAGACACACACATATACATACCTGTTTGTCATATACACACACATGTAGGGCATTGTACAAGGTGCATAAAATTTGACCTAGGAATTAGCATCTACTCATCTGCTTGTCCTGACACCTCTGTGTAGGGTTCAAACTGCATTGATATAGTGAGAGATTCTGTGCAAGCATCCCCGAATTTTAAACTGAATGTTTTGTATTATGTGCTGGGGTTTCACAAACAAAATCTGATATTAACAGTGGCCATCAGGAAAGAGTTAGGAGTGGAAGGTGAGGGTATCACAATCATGCCACATTTTCTCTTTGGCTCTATGAGGTAAATCACTTGCAATTTTATATTTGTTTTTAATGTTTTATATTTGTTTTCAAATGAGACCAAAAGCTGCTGACTAGCACCTACCTACTAAGTGACCTGGGATTATTAATTTGGTACTCAAATTGGCATGTTACTAGAGAGTTTATTAAGGACTTTAATTTGGTATTGCTCTAGGAAGGTTAGCTGCCATATGGTGTTTGGCTATGTCAGACAGCTTCTATGGTGCAGGCAGAGAGATAGAAATCCTAAAATTTGGGAGCAAAATGCTTCTTAAAAAGCCACTACATCTTCAATGTTTTCTTCACTTGGTCATCATTGTTACTTACTACTATTGTTGCTTTTAATTATAAACTTAGCTTAGGTTTACCATCACCACTATTTGCTATTAATTATTAACACTTAATGATACATAATTTACATTAACTATAGCTTACTTAGAATTTTTGTCTTTCAGTATCCTCAAAGGAGAATATAATACTACATAAATGTTTCCTTTTATTATTATTATTATTCTTAAAACTCAACATACTTACTAATTAGCCAAATAGCCTGACCAAATGAGGGCAGCTTTATACACCTATTCTGATAGGTATTTTCAAGTATGGAGTCTCTTGCCAAGACAGAGATTTTTGAACCCCTTTCTTCGGGAAGATTGGTTATTTATTTATTTATTTATTTATTTATTTATTTAGAAGATTGGGTATTGGTTTGTTTGATTGGCATTTGGCTTTATAGTTACCAATGGTATTCTCGAGGGTCCTGTTTCTGCAGATGGCATGGTTAATAAATAAAACAGAGAAGCTGAAACATCCTAGTAACAAAAATCAACTATGTGTATGAAGATAGGGGAGCAAGAGAAGAGCATGATGAAGGAGAGAGAAGAGAGAAGAAAGAAAGGAGAAGGACAAGAAGAAGAAGGAGAAGGAGAAAAAAAGCACCCATTTGAAGAATAGCTTTGTTTTGCTCACAATGTAGAGAAGATAACAATATAAGGGTCAGAGTGTAGCAAAGTGATTGCAATGCAGTCTGATGCTGGCTAATTGCTTCTCTGTAGATGGTGGTGTTCAATTTACTGAGCATCTGCACAAGGCAGAATTTGGGACACTATAGGTGGTACAATTTCAAGATACCTACATAACTAAAAAAACAAAGATCCATCTCAAGCATCATTTTATTAGGTGAAATAAAATATCAGTACAAAATCTCATTTTGTAATTTAGTGACGAATCACACTGTAGAGCTCCCCTCCCGCAACACACCTGCTTAGATGAAAGTAAATAAACAGATCAGGCCATGGAAAGTGTACTTTTCAAAAATAAGATTTAGAGCAAGAAGGCTCAGAGAGGGACGCCTGGATGGTTCAGATGGTTGGGCGTATGCCTTCAGCCTCAGGTCATGATCTCCTGGTCCTGGGATTGAGACCCGCATTGGGTTCCCAGCTGAGCAGGGAGTCTGCTTCTCTCTCTCCCTCTACCTCTCTCCCTGCTTGTGTTCTCTCTGAAATGAATAAACAAAATCTTTTTTAAAAAAGAAGGCTTAGAGAACAGATGCCACAGTGACTTTGGTTATGATTCTTTACCTCTCAGATTTTAGGTGTGGGATGGAATACACTTTTTATGACTCCTTTAACAGATAAAATTGTCACAGGATTAGTTTTTACTATATTCCTACAATTTCCTCCTGAAAATACAAATTCTCATGAAGAAAAAGTGGACAGAATAGAAAAAAATCAATCAGACAAAAAAAAAAAGATGAGATTTGTTGAGAAATGAACTTTCATTTTGATTGATTCTATTTTTTTAAACATGCTTTGATTAATGGCAGAAGTTCTCTTCTTCTCCTGGATCTCTGTGTTTCTCTCCTTTTCTCTTGGATCTAAAAGGCTTATTTTCTACTTAAGATGCATTTCAAGTACCAGTATATTCAGTGGCGAGGTATTTCAAAGTACACTGTCTCAGGAAACACTGATTTTAAAAGGATAAGAAATGAAACTGTATGCTTGCTTGGTCCACAGTCAACTCCAGATAGCTGTTAAATGAATGACTAATAGAACAACAAATAGATGAATAATTAAATTCATACTTAAGAATAGCAGATTCTTCTAAACAGCATGGCTTTGACTTTGGGGTTTCAAGTTATAATTTGAATCATTCCTCTGACATTCAATAATTTATTCAGTACTTTCTTCATCTAAGGCAGCATTCTAGGTGTTGTATATATGTGATCTCAAGACATTCCAGCAATTTAGTTCCGAAAATTACTAATTGTCTTTCATCTATTCTTGGTTCTCTTGGTCCCTGGAGAATTCTCCTTGGCCATTCCACCCAATCTGCCAATTTTCAAATTTATAAAAAATAGGACAGTAATGTCTGCTCTATCTACATTACAGTATTGTAAAAAATGATTAGTTTGTGAAATGACTTGGGGAACCCAGTAAAGGTAGCAAGTCCACATAGACTACAAATTGGTCACTATGGTAAAGAGCAAAGATCATTGTGGATGTAGCCTGCCTGGATTTGAATCCCAGTTCCTCAGTCACTAGTGTGCTATCCTGGCCAAGATACTTAATCTCTCGTCCTTCAGTTTTCTCCAGTAAAAAGAGAATAGTAATAGTACTGACCTGTGTTAGTTGGCTCAGGCTGCTATACAAAATACCATAGACTGGGTAGCCTAAACAACAGAAATTTATTTAATCATAGTTCTAGAGGCTAGAAGTTCAAGATCAGGGTGCCAGCATGGTTGGGGTCTGGAGCGAACTCTCTCCTGGCTTGCAGACGGTGGTCTGCTCACTGGGTGCTCACATGCCTTTTTCTCAGTGTGTATATATGGGAAGAGTAAGCTCTCTGTGTCTCATTTTATAGAGACGCTAATCCTGTCAGGAGGGCCCTACTCTCATGACCTCATTTATGCCTAATTATCTCCCAAAGCCCCCATCTCTAAATACTACCACATTGGGAGTTAGGGCTTCAATCTAAGAATTTTAGGGGGCACAATTTAGTGCTTAGCATGTGACCTCATAGGGGTGTTATGAGGATTATGTACATTAATCTGCTTATAGCGCTTTAAACAGTGGCTAGCACTTGGTGAGTTCTCAGTAAATTGTTTGCTGTTATTGTTTCTGGAGCCAAGTGAATAAAGAGGGCAGCCATTTAATTTACAAAGCAGATTATTTAATAACACCATTTATAGAAAATTTTTAGGAATCAAATTCAGTGATCTTTAAACTCTGGGTGTTTTATGTAAAAGCATTCTCAAATATGTCAACACAACTGAATAAGGAATAATTCAAAAGACCTCAGGGATCTTTCCTTCTCTTCTGTGTCCTGACTTTTCACAATCCTCCTTTGAGGACTCCACTAGGCTCATTACTGGGAAGTTTCTTCCCTTTCTGGAACATAAAGTACCTCCTCCATCTTTGCTCTATTTTCTATATTGATGACATGGGCTTAGAAGAGTAAGGAGAGGAGGTGAGGCTTGTATCTCTAATCTCACCTCCTTAACAATAGAAGACCAGGGTTATTGAGAGCAGCTGTATTTTAAATGACTTTCTCAGAGAGTCTTGCCTGTGAAATGGTTACTTAGAGGTCAGTTAGTCAACTTGTATCCAATATAATGGTTTCTTCTGAAACAATCCTTTTCTTCATACTTAAATTACAGAGACCTCACTATAAAACAGGGCAGTTCTTTTTGTTTTTGAACAATTCCATAGATGAAAAATTTCTTTTTTACTTTGAGTTGAAGTCTACTTCCCTATAACATCTACCTACTGATCTTAAATATATCCTCTGTCTAGGAGTGGGATATATAATAGGTTCCTAAAAGCGTTCAGTGAACTGAATTAGTTCTCAAAGAGTTTTTCTGGACTCAGAATTTTCCCATCTTCTCTTATTCTTCCAGTGATGCTGTTCCACAAAATATCCTACAGTCTCATATGTGTTCTATGTCTTACAATGTCCTACAGTGATGCTGTCCTTTTTTTCTTCTTCACTTCTTTGTCCCTTTGCTTTGTGCTGTCAGCAACTCCATATTCAGGACCCCCAGAGGAAGATAATAGAGGGAGTGAGAGGCTGGCATTGAGTAGCCTACGGAAAAGGCTCAGTGATGATACCAAATCTCTTCTTCGTGATCATTCTGTGAGAGAGGAAGTTCAGATCAAGTTCAGATTCCAAAGGGTCTGTTTTCCAGGGAGTTTAAACATACACCATCACAAATTATAGCCTTCTGCTCTTTAACCCCAGCCGGCTACCATTACGATGTTTACCAGGACCCACATTAGCAAACTACTTACTGCCCACATTAATGCTATAATTTACTGAGTTAGGCTGCTTGGAGATGATGTGATGTGCAGCACATAGCCAAGACTTTTTCCTCCCTGTTACATTTTTAGAAAGTCAGGCTTAGCTAGCCCTGAAGGTCATTTCCCAAATGTACACATTAGTTACATGTGGGGCACTAGTATTACTGTCCACAGGAAATGTACCTGGGTAGAACAGTGCAGTTAGGTTGGCTGTATTTTCATAAGTGCATTAGGCAATAAAGCTTTGAAGTAATTTGAATTTGGTCCCAATTTCCTTCTGCCTCAAAGCAGAAGGAGACAGTCCATCTGCGAAGCTGTGCTCTGTACGAAGAGGGACAGGATCTAAGTCATCAGCTCTCACTAAAGTTGCCATCGCCTTCCTCATCCTGAAATTTGCTCTCCTCAGAGATTCTCTATCCTCCCCAATGCCTGGGCATCATATCCTAAGTAAGAAGTCTTGTCAAGCCTACTTCCTCAGAACTGCTCTGACTGCATGGCAACACATCCTTATTTTCTCTACCTGTACCGTGACAGTAATGTCCTTGCTTTACTCTGATCCATCTTTCTCAATGTTATCAGAGGGACTTTCAATATACAAAAACTGCTCAAAATCCTCTAAAAGTTACCCCTCTTTGTAGTAGTGAGCTCCAAAGTTCTGAGGGTAGAGAGTGGAGCTCTGGGAGTGCACAAGATAGTGCATGTCAGGAAAAAAAGAGCAATGCTTCTATTTATATTATATGTTTTCTCTTAAAAATAAAAAATCAGGCCTTGCTATATTCAATATGCGGACTGCTACTGGTGCTTTTTTTTACTCTTGTGTGTGTGCCATTAGTTTGTATGTTCCCAGTCAAGAGGATCTGAATTGTAGAAAATTTATAGCATTTTGCAAAATGCTGGGAAGTGGCCATAAGGATCTTTTGTACCATACAGGGATTCACTGGTTATATTGGTCAAAGTACTTAAAAGGTGTTAAACCTAATAATAAAATATGCATTTTTACTTTTCAATAAGCACCAAAATTTTGCTTATCTTCTCTGTAGATAGTAAGTTGTTATTAGATATATGCCATATAGCAAATGACAGGGTTCAGAAAATGGCACTTTCTGGAAGGACTCAGAGGGGACCCTCTGACCTTCCCCTGAAGCAGATTTTAAGACCCTCATGTGAAAGGTGTCCTCCCTATACCTGGTAGAAAGAAACATCCTTATCTCTGAAGACAGAGGAAGATACAAAGAAGAACATGAATAAACAAACCTTTCTAAATTTCCCTCAATTTACTGTACCTAGCTTATACATTTTTTTGTCATATTACATCTTTCCACAACTTTCCATTTTTTTCAAACTTAGCATAAAATGCTCATGTTTAGCAACTTCTTCATTACTGTAGGAAGGCTCTCCCATCAGATAAAACATATTAAATAAATTTTTGTGCTTTTCTTTTGTTTATCTGTCTTTTGTTATAGGAGTCCCAGCTGAGAACTGGGAAAGGTAGAGGGAAAGATAGTTTTCCTCTCCTGAGAGAATTAAAAAAGAAAATTAAACACATTCAGGATTGGTAGAGAAAAATATGAAACCGAGAGTTTTAAGTCAAATCATTCACAAAATCATTTTCAAGTGGATTGTAGATCTAAATTTGAAGGGTAAAACAATAAAGCTTGTAGAATAACTTTATGATGTTAATGAAGGTAAGTATTTATATACAAAACCACTAACCATAAAGAAAAAAGGCTCACAAATTGGTTGTATTAAGATTAGAAATTTGTTTCTCAAAATATAGTGCCAAGAAAATGAAAGGGAAAGCATAGTAACATGTAACCAACAGAGAGCTGATATAGAATATATAAAGTACTCCAACAAATCAATAAACAAAATATAACTCAATAGAAACAATCAAGAATATTCAAATGACTGACAAACATATGAAAAAGAGTTCAGACTCAACTTTGTTGTTAGTTATTAGGGAATTATAATTTAGATTAAAATGATGTTTCCCCAGGAAGATGGAGTAGACTATTTTTCCCTTTCCTTCCTGTGATTACAACTAATAATTCTGGGTATTACATATAAAGCAAACAGAAGAAGACCCTGAAAGGTAGAGAGTAGAGAGAAAGAGGCAGACTAGCAAGGGACCTCAAGGCCCATGGGTAGTGTTGAATTACCTGGGTTCTCTTACTGCCATGTATATTATAGGGTGGGTGCTGGAAAAGCCAGCAACCCAGCAACGCCAATAAGAGCAAGTAAAACAAACAAACTCCTCAAAAGTTTGCACTCACTAGTCAAAGGACACAGAAAGGAGCAGCCTAGCAAAATAAAACTTTTAGACAATAACGGCTCTACTCCAGTCAAATATTACAGAAAAACCAGCCCTACCATCATCAGCAGCAACAAAGGCTGAGTGGGGAGTCAGTCAGTCATCCACACTTACATTCTACAGGATGGTAAGTGGATCCTGTGGTGTCATGGAGATGAGGTGGCAAGACTGGACTTTCACCCCCATTGAGAAGTAATGAGGATTCCCAACCCCACCCTGTTAGAGTAATGACAGAGGAGGCCTCGTGGGGGTCCTGAGCTCCTATTCCCACCCAGTTGTAATAGGGAGGTCCTCCCCTAACCTTTGGGAGGCCCAAGTAGAGAACCTGGACTCAACATATTCCTGGAAGTAATGAAGTTTCCCTTCAACTACCAGAGTAGAGACAGAGTAGGCTTCCTAAAATATAAGATTTAAATAAGATGCAGAGTCTTAAATACTCCAAATGTCTGGTTTCTATAAGAAATCTTTGTCTGATCAAGACCCAGGAAGATCTCAAGTGAATGAGAAAAGACAACAGACATTACCACTGAGATGGTACAGATGTTGGAATTTTCTGACCAGGATTTAAGGCAGCCACTAAATTTCATTGGGCTTCATTGTTTTATTAAGCAATTACAAACATACTTGAAACAAATGAAACAATAGAAAGTATCAGCGAAAAAAACATGTCAGAAAGCAAACCTGAATGGAAATTTTAGAATTAACACAATGACAGAAATAAACTCAGTGGATGAGCTCAACAGCAGAAAGAAGAGACAACTACCTTGAAGATAAACTTCAAAGTGAATTTGAAGATATAACAATAGGAATTCACATTGAGTTGTATACATTAACCACATACAACTTTTTGTATGTCAATTATACACTGATAAAACAGTTGAAGATTAGTAATGAAAACAGTAGAAACTATCCCATCTGAATAAGAGAGATAAAATAGACTGAAAGAAAGAGGAACACTGCCTTGGGACCTGTGGAGCTATAACAACTGACCTAACATTCTTGGTGGCTAAGTGCCAGGAGTAGAGAGAGGTTGGGGCTGCAAAAGGCCAGTGGACTCAGCTCAGATGAATGAAAATGTTTTCTGGAGGTAATGATACAAGAAGGATTCTGAATGTGGTAAGAACAAAAGTGGGGGTAAATACAATAGACTTTCCTTCCCCTGAGTTTTCTAAATTATATTTGACATTCAAATAAAAATTATAAACATGTTTAATGTGGTTCTCATTGTATATAGTGGAAATAGTGAAGGCAATTATATTATAAATGGGAAGGTAAATGGACATAAAGGGAGGTAAAGTTTCTCTACTTGAATTAGTAAAATGTTGACACTTTTTAATTATAATCTGGACATTGGAGTATTAAGACTCTGGATCTTTAAATCTTCCGTTTCAGGAAGCCTCCTTTGATACTGCTCTGGTAAGTGAAGGGAAACCTTTTTGACTTTGATTATGTATCTATAACCATATCTATGTTCATAGACATTATATGTAAAATATAATATGTAAGGCAAACAATAAAAAGCTTTACAAAACAAGACACTCAGAAACATAGTTAAATCAAAATGGAATTCTAAAAACATTGAAGTAGGGCAGCCCGGGTGGCTCAGTGGTTTAGCGCCGCCTTGAGCCCAGGGCCTGATCCTGGAGACCCGGGATAGAGTCCCAGGTCGGGCCCCCTGTGTGGTGCCTGCTTCTCCCTCTGCCTGTGTCTCTGCCTCTCTCTCTCTCTCTCTCTCTCTCTCTCTCTCTCTCTGTGTCTCTCATGAATAAATAAATAAAAATGTTTTTAAAAATAAAAAATAAATAAAAAAGTAAAAACATTGAAGTAGCCCACAAAAAGGCAGGAGTAAGTAAATAGAGAAATGAGAAAGAGAAAAAAGAGCCCAAAAACAAAGCAAAAATATAAAATGCAGCCTTCAAAAAGGAAAGAAAAGAAAGCTGGGTTTACAAATGTTTCTCATTGGCTATTATTCTTTAAATGAATAGCATTTTGTGAAGAATGTCCACTCTTAAACACTAGGGCCAAAGTAATTTATGAAACGCGAAAATTTTATATCTAGTTGAATAAAGCAGATTGTGCTTTTATTCAGAACTATCTTTTTTCCAATTTGGTATTGTTAAAGCATAAAGTGAAAATAGAAGCAAATAATGAAGACAGATTTAAGTAGATATGGATATTTTTAATGATCAAGATAATCAGATTGAGTTAAATTTCTGTTAGCTACAGTAGATTAACAGAATTTGTGAATGCCTCAAACTAATTTAGTTTTGCTGATTATTTGCAAACACAAAATAAAAGAAGAATTCTACAGACTCTTTCCCTCTGTCACACGCACACACACAAATGATCAAGATGAAGTAAGTGTTGGTGAGGATGAAGAACTCATATGCATCTATAAATTAACTTTACTTTGGAAAACCATTCAGCAATCTCTCTTAAAACTAAACAAGCCATACCCTATATTCCAGCAATTTTGTTGGAATAAAAAACCCCATATCTCGAAAGATGAATGGATAAATCGAAAGATGAATGGATGAAGAAGATGTGGTTTATGTATACAATGGAATATTACTCAGCCATTAGAAACGACAAATACCCACCATTTGCTTCAATGTGGATGGAACTGGAGGGTATTATGCTGAGTGAAGTAAGTCAATCGGAGAAGGACAAACAGTGTATGTTCTCATTCATTTGGGGAATATAAATAATAGTGAAAGGGAATATAAAGGAAGGGAAAAGAAATGTTGGGAAATATCAGGAAGGGAGATAGAACATAAAGACTCCTAACTCGGGGAAACGAACTAGGGGTGGTGGAAGGGGAGGAGGGCGGGTGTTGGAGGGGAATGGGTGACGGGCACTGAGGCGGACACTTGACGGGATGAGCACTGGGTGTTTTTCTGTATGTTGGTAAATTGAACACCAATAAAAATTAATAAAAAAAACCATATCTTTGCTTGAAAGAACATGTACAAAAATATTCATAGAAGTTATCAATAATAGTGAGGTACCAAAAATAAACTAGAAATTCATTCATATTAAAATGGACAAATGAATTGATTTCATACAATGGAATACTAAGCAAAAACTAAACAAAGGTGTTAGAAGTTAGGACAGTAGTTAAATTTGGGAAAGAAGCAGATGGTAATAATTGGGAGAGGAAAAAGAGGTACTGTCTTATTTCTTGATCTGAATAGTGATTACATGGGTGCATTTAGTATATAAAAACATGAGTTATACACTTCTGCTATGTATACTTTCCTGCCTGTGTGTTATACTTCAATGAACATTTGATAAAAATGGTAGAAATAAATACTTTCCCTATCTCTGTGGCACAAAGTAAAGGTGATATTTTAGTGGTGAGTTAGAACATAACTGCTTTTTGAAAGCTCTTGTGTCGGGGAGGGAGCATTCTAAAATAAGAACTCGGACATTTTTTCATTGCTATGTGCTTTTGTGCCCAAAATGATTAGTGTGTTAATTCTGTCTCTGCACACTAAAAAACATGGGGACAGGGTTTTTATACTGTTCAAAAGTCTTCCAAGTGAGAAATTTCAGTAGACTTTCAACTATTAATAATGCCAATGTGAATGTTTCTGGTTTACTACATGGTGACACAGTGATGGCAGGATATCTTAATCTGCTTGGGCTACTGTAACAGACCACCATAGACTGGGGGCCTTACAAACACCAGAAATTTATTCCTCCCAGTTCTGGAGGCCGGGAAGTCCAAGATGGAGGTACTAGCAGTGTACCTCAGTGTTTGGTCCAGAGACATCTTTGTTCTTTTCTGTTGCATCCTCACATGATGAAGAAGATGAGGGAGTTTACTATGGTCTTTATTATGAGAACACTAATCCCATTTATGAGGGCTCCATCTCTGGCTTAATTACCTCCCATGACCCTACCTCCAAATACCATCACATGGGAGATTAGTCTTTAATATATGAATTTTGGGGGAGGTGGCACAAACACTTAGTCTACAGCAAGTAATTATTAATTTCGTAAAATCACAATAGTAATGGTAACTAGTATTTAATAAGCACTTTTATATGCCAAGCACTTTTTTCCCTAAACATTTTTCATATATTAACTCATCTAGTTCTCACAATAATTCTGAGGTAGTTATTATTATTATTATTATTATTAATTATTTCTATTCTATAAATAAAGAAGTTGCCCCAAATCACACAGCTAGTAATTGCAGGTTCAACATAGTACATGTGTACAATAAATAAACATGCAAAGAAGGAGAGTGCCCAAAGGTTATTTATTGATAGAAAAAGTCTGGAGACAAATTTCAGAGCTTAAGACTCAAAGTAGGTCTTTTATGTGTTCCTTTTAAAACCTGTTCAGCCCCAACCCTTACCAGTCTCTGTCTCAAATGTGAGTGTCCTGTGGTTCCTGGAACTTATCACACTCTTGAGTATTCAGTGTTATTCTTGGAAAAGGCCCTCATCTGTTAATCAGACACACTCTTGTTTAGCCTGCACATTTCAGTTTACCCCCCACCTTCCCTGAGAAGCTTTCCCTGATACTCCAGGTTGACATGCTGGTGCTCTTTCCTCTGGACTCCCCCAGAGTCCACAGAGTCCCCACAGTTTGGATGCTCCCTCAAAAGACTGGGAATTTGTTGAGAATAGGGATTATGTGCCTTTTAATTTTTGTATCCCAGGGCCTAATAAAACCTTGCAGAGTAGAAACTTGACAAACATTTTCTTTCTTTTCTTTTCTTTTCTTTCTTTCTTTCTTTCTTTCTTTCTTTCTTTCTTTCTTTCTTTCTATTTATTTATTTGAGAGAGAGAGAGAGAGAGAGAGAGAGCATAAGCAGGGAGGAGGGGCAGAGGGAGAGGGAGAAGCAGACTCCCCCCCTGAGCATCCCAGGACCCTGGGATCATGACCCGAGCTGGAGGCAGGAACTTAACCGACTGAGCCACCCAGGTGCTCTGAGAAACATTTTCTAAATAAACTAATAGGCTGTACAAACTAGAGAAAAATGACTTCTTTTCAGGGGAAGAGCTTCCTTCATTTCCCAAAGTCAGATTCCTATCATTTGACTTAGTGGGAAGAGAAAGCCACCAAGAGTCAAGGCCTTGACTATGATCACCACTCAGCACCAGCTGGCTCTGTAACTTTTTACAAGTCACTCTCCTCTGACTCTTCATTTCTCATTTGGAGGGATTAAACTAGTTCAGTCTGGGTTCTTGCTACCTTTAACATTATGTACTTTTCTCTCTGAGTTTTGTCTTAAAATTAGTAAATCAACAATATTCACTGGGCACACACCACATTTAGAGTCTTCCCAAAATATCTTTCATCCTGAGAAAAAAATTGTCTATATTGCCATTTTTACAGTAAAACTAGAAATAGAATTTTTCTGTCTTGGGGATTCAAGTCCCCTTATTCTTTGGCCTTAGTCTACCATTGTATCATGAAATTCCATTAAATTCAACATATCTGAATGTAACTAAATACCCAGAAATTAGGTAAATAAAGAAGTCTCCATCTCTGCCTTAAACTGCCATATAATCTAGTGAGAAAGGTAAGACACCAACACAAATAAAATGTGATTTTGTGGGTTTATATGACCATGTATTTAATGTAAGTTAATAATTCTATTTCCGGCTGCATTAATAGTGACTAAATATGGGGATGCCTGGGTGGCCAAGTGATTGAGCGTCCGCCTTCGGCTCAGGGCATGTATCCTGGAGTCCCAGGATTGAGTCCTATTATGGGCTCCCCGCAGGGAGCCTGCTTCTCCCTCTGCCTGTGTCTCTGCCCTCTCTCTCCCTCTGTCTCTCATGAATAAATAAATAAATAAAATCTTTATAAGAATAGTGACTAAATATAAAAGGATCCATCCAATCAGGATCA
This sequence comes from Vulpes vulpes, assembly GCF_048418805.1. NCBI lineage: Eukaryota > Metazoa > Chordata > Mammalia > Carnivora > Canidae > Vulpes > Vulpes vulpes. The sequence goes on from NC_132790.1 coordinate 34,493,820, forward strand.
AAACAATCTTCCTACTTTGGCCAGATCACAGGTAGAACCTGTGTACAATTCTACAACTTATGTTTTAAAAGCAAGCTTGACTGCCTCAGAGAAGGATGCAGTTGTATCCATCTCTGATGATGGGACTTCCATTTACAATCTTCCAATCTAACAGCCTCAACCACTCCTGTCTCTTCTCTTTTCATAACTGCTACATCACACAGGCCCCAAATCCTGTCAGTTCAACTTCAGAGTTGTCCCTCAGTTCCCCTGCTTCCTCTCTACCTTAACTATCCTATTTTATACCAGACCTTTCCCCCTCTCTCTTTCCCTGGCCTGAACGATAGTAATAGCACCCCTCTCCTTCTTCCCTGATTACTTTTAGCTTTATTATTTAAAATCAGATCAGATCAGCTACATTCCCTGCATAAAGCTTTTCATTCACTTCTAGTTGCCTTCATGATGTTGATACCTCCTTATGTGGCAACGTTCTTAATTAAATTGACCTCCTCCCTCCTTCACTTCATTTCCTTTTGCCTTCTCCTCCTGTCTTTAGTCTTACAGTTACCAAGAGTCCTATGCCATACCATGAAGATGCTGTGAACCTTCAGAACTCTGACACTTTTTTTTTTCATTCCCTTCCTCCTGCTTGGGATGCCCCATCACCAAACTTTTCCACCTAACTCCTACTGTTTTACTTATATCAATTATTACCTCACATATGTCCCAATAGTGTGTGTGTGTGTGTGTGTGCGTGTGTGTGAAGGAGAGAGAGAGAGAGAGAGAGAGAGGAAGAGGAAGAGGAAGAAGAGGAGGAGGTGGGGATATAGAGGTGTATAGAGAATGATAGAGTAAATGTATGTGTGCTGGGAAGATCAAGCAGGATAGATTGGTGTAGTGGAGAAATTGGTAGGAAGCTTTGAAAGTGCATACACCTAGGAGTGGTGTTGAGTTCTCAGTTAAACAGCTTTTGCATTTTTGTTTTAATTATTTTTCTCTCATATCCAGGAACTGATCTTCAGAGTACTTCTTTGCTTAGATCATAGGGTTCTGATCTTTTGTAATGAAGGGAGATCCACCCACTTTCCATACAATTTCAATTTCACTGAGATCTTTAGTCCAAAATGTAACCTGGTTGATTATATTGTTACCTGACAGTCTGAAGCCCTAGGAAGAGAAGGACCATGATTTAGAAGGTGTATATAAGAAGTAGCCCTAATAATAACATTTTGTTATTGTTAGTGCTTTTCCTAAATTCCCTATCTGGACGACTCACACACATTTATGATCTCATAGTAGGTTTACCTCTCCAGTAAAGATAAAGTTACCAAGCTATGTCAGATTAATTATGTAAACTCATAAGATTATCTGATTAAATCCTGTTCTAACTCCATGCTCACCCCAGAGCTTTCTGACAATATCTTAGTTTCCTGTGAAGAGGTCCCATCTGCTTGGGAGAGAATTTTTTTTTTGTAAATTATTTTGTGCTTTTAAATCTATAAAAGAATAGAAAAGTGTTAGATGTTATACGAAAGGCAAAAATCACCTATTATATAAATGGCACTTCCATGGAGGGGTGGGTGTTTATGAATCTGGATTGCCTGGTTTGAGTCCTGGATCCTCTACTTACAAAGCACTGAACCTTGGGCAGGCTAGCTTAAGTTCTCATGCTTCAGTCTCTTCATCTGGAAATTAGGATTAAAAACAGCATTACCTCAGAGAGTTACAATGAGGATGACACAAGTGAAAATAGGTAGAGTACTTAGAAAATAATGCTCCACAAAGGTTGGTTCTTTTCTTATGATGTACTAGGTATGGTCAATCAGCCCTCAACATCTATTCCTACTTTTTTTCTGTGGGGTCCTCTGCAGAGGCTCGAAAGCTAAACACCACATTTTTTAGACTCCCTTCCAGCTAGGATTCATAATGAAAATTAAGTTCCCACTGTTAAAGGCCCTTCTGCTAGATTTCGGAGGCTGAAGTAAGTAAAAGGCCATCTTTCTGCTGTCTTTTGGCTGTTAATCAGATCATCCAAACTTGGATGTCAAGAGGCATTTTTGTGATGGTGAAGGATATAGCAACTGCTTTCTGATCCTTTTTCCCTTATCTTCAGATTGCAAGTATGGTGGTATATTCTTGACTTCAATCCAGCAACCACCTCTTAATTCTTACTCTTCTAATTCTCCAGTGATACTACAAACACTTAATTCTCTGAATTAAATCTTTCTTAAATAACATAGGATGCTTCCTATTTCCCAGATGGACTATGACTGAATCACATGACAACTTGTGGTCTGACACATGAGTACAGAGCTGGGGTACAAACCAAGCACTGTGCTTTATAAGGAATTCCACTTATAAGGTATCACTCTTTGGCAAATACGTGAGCTCATTTCCTATGTTGAATGTGGAAGTCAACATGACCATCCTCTCACATCATAAAAGGACCAACTCACATACATACACTTCCCCTAGTCATTCTCACATAACAGAGCATGTTTTATAGTATATTTTGGACCCAGATGGTTTAATTCTGACCAGAGATCATCTGTCTTTTCATTTCTAGAAATCCTAAGCAGCCTTTCAGTCTCTCATCCATTACCGCTTTAATTTGATAGCTGAAAATACTGACACAGAAATGCCTCATGAATGTTTATGATTCACCACCTCTGGGAGTCTGGGACACCTGTTTGGCACCAGTCTTTGGTGTAAACAAGGGTTTCAGGAAGTTTTTTATTCCACCTACACAGCAGCTAAAACTATGTTAGGTTAGCTGCCCAGACCTGCCCTGTAGCCATCAGATTTCATTCTGAACTAAAATGACTAATTTCTAGAACCTTTTATATTGAGGGAAAAATAATTCTCTTCCCTTGCATAGAATTTTAATACAGTCTGGCTCCCTGCCAGCTGTCTTCTTAGGATGCAATAATACACATACCTGTCATTAGCAATTAGCAGAAATGCTGAAAATACTAATCTCAGTTCCCAAACTCTCTGGATATCAACATTCAAGTCTGCTTCCCATATGCATCTTAATCAATTTGTCTACTAATCCTGAGGGTTTTTTGTTTTTTTTACAGGGTTTAACCCACACATATATTTTCAGTGCTCATGAGACACACTGCGGAATGAAAACCTAACCAGATGCTGTTGAAATACATTTTATCAGTTGTGTCCTTTACACAGCAAGTGGCCAAATTTGCAGTGGGGAGGAAGGGAGAGAAAGATGTGCAGCAATATCTTTGAACCAATGTTACAAACCTGCATTGGATTTACTTTCTCCTGTTCTACCTCAATCTTTCTACTTTTGCTTTTGATTCCAAAACCTGTCTCTTCCAAGATCTTACTCTCTCAATTACTCCCTCACTGTATCCTTAACCTCCTCCTCTTTCTTAGATCTTTCTCCTCAATAATTGAATGTATTTCAGGCTTTTCTCTCTTAAAAGTTTTTTAATATTACACCTCTTCATTTATTACCTATATCTTTTTATTTTATTTTATTTTATTTTATTTTATTTTATTTATTTATTCCTGAGACACACAGAGAGAGACAGAGAGAGGCAGAGACACAGGCAGAGGGAGAAGCAGGCTCCATGCAGGGAGCCCAACATAGGACTTGACCCTGGGTCTCCAGGATCATGCCCTGGGCTGAAGGCGGCACTAAAGTGCTAAGCCGCCCAGGCTGCCCTATTACCTGTATCTTTCAAAGCAACTCCTTACACCTTTATTTCTTAGATGGGAATCAGATTATACACTACTGATAGTAAATTCCATGAGTTCTTCATAAGAATATTAAATTTTCACTTTCATGATTTTCTTAAATAATGACGTAAACATATTTTAGATCATCTGGATGACTGCCCTCTAGCCGAGTAGTAGCATGAGATTTTGGTGCCTTTCACCTTTATATATCTTGTATATATAAGATACATACACACACACACACACACACACACACACACACACATATAGAGAGAGAGATCTGGGAATAAACATAGTGTGGCTGGTATACATAAATATCTTGACATCAAATGGTATTGCTTTAATTATCTTGAACTGAAGAGGAAAGAACAGGAGCAGACATATTATAAGGCCAAATACTGTTTTGGGGGCACTGCACAAAGATGGAGAAGTGGTGGGAGGACAGAGCAATTACATGGGACATGGAAATAGAAGGATACCAAATGCAAAACAACCTGTAGTCACCAGCATAATTCATGTTAAAAATAGTTATTTAGTTTCACAAACTAACAAGCTATTGCATTAAGTTAATATTGTAAGCTTGAACTTACATTATATTTAATTTATAAGCATGTTTTGGTTTCATGGTTGTATTACTGCAATAAGTACAGATAACTTCTGGGGCACCTGGGTGGCTCAGTGGCTGAGCGTCTGCCTTTGGCTCAGGTAGTGATCCCGAGGTCCTGGGATCGAGTCCCGCATTCGGCTCTCCACAGGGAGCCTGGTTCTCTGTCTGCCTATGTCTTTACCTACCTCTCTCTCTGTGTCCCTCATGAATGCATAAATAAATTCTTTGTAAAAAAAGGGGGGGTATGCCTGGGTGGCTCAGCAGTTGAGTGTTTGCCTTTGACTTAGGGAGTGATCCCGAAGTTCCAGAATAGAGTCCCACATCGGGCTTCCTGCATGGCGCCTGCTTCTCCCTCTACCAATGTCTCTGCCTCTCTCTGTGTCTCTCATGAATAAATAAATAAAATCCTTTTTTTAAAAAAAGTACAGATAACTTCTATATACTTGATGTGTACATATATCGAAGAAATTTATATTAAAAAGATTCAAGCCAAGTTGGAGTTAAGAATTCTTTCTCTTCCTTATTTAAAGATTTATCTTATAAACACTTATATAGAACTTACTATATCCCAGCATTGTTTTAAGTATTAACTCATTGAATTATGAAATCACACAACCAATAAAAGATATAGCCAGGATTCAATCCAGGCAAGCTGGTTGTACAGTCCCTGCCTTTAATCATATGGAATGCATCCTTTTGGATGGAGTCTGTATTTATTCTGTTAAGATTTGAACAATGCTACCTTAGAGTGTATGATCTATTCTTGCTAGGTATTCAGTGGGGTCCTGTCTTTGGCTTTTCCTCTTTCAACTTGATGTGTCCTCCTAGGACAGCATCATTGATTACTATAGTTTCAATTACTATACCCTGATTATTTCCAGATCCCTAACTATAAATTAGAGCATTATTATGTTCTTGTGATACATATAATCAACTGAACATTTTCAACTACAGGTCTCAAAGGCATCTCAGCTTCAACCTAAACTGAACTACAAGCATTCCCATTCCCTCACTCTACCCCTGTTCCAATAAGTCTACTCTATTATCTATCTTATTTAATGTCCCTACTTTCTTTCTTTCTTTCTTTTTTTTTTTTTTTTATGTCCCTACTTTCTACTCAAGATGCTCACTGTTCAGTTGGGTAGAGACAAGTAAACTAATCATTATCTTGACATGTGACAATTATATGGATATGTCCAGAAGACCAATGAACTCAGAAGGAGATATGACTATGCCTGAGATGGAAGGGCCGAGGATGGCTTTGCTAAGAAGTCAATGTTTAAACTATTTCAGGGGCAGCCCAGGTGGCTCAGCGGTTTAGCACCTCATTGAGCCCAGGGCGTGATCCTGGAGTCCCAGGATCAAGTCCCACGTCGGGGTCTCTGCATGGACCCTGCTTCTCCCTCTGTCTCTGTCTCTCTCTCTCTGTCTCTCTGTCTCTCATGAATAAATAAATTTAAAAAAAGAAAAAAATAAACTATTTCAAAATACTGCTTGTACCTTGCTTCTTGTCTTCTCTTATGTACAGTTGAAGGATATCTTTTAGGTATACTATTTATAACAGTATTAGAAAATGTAGGATAATTTTTCACTTTAGTTCTAAAATGTAATTTCTACAATTCATTCCCTCTTCATTTCCCCTCCCCCAAAATGTGAACTAGTAATTGTACAGATTTTTTGTCTTTGTTTTTCCATTTGAACTGAAAGGAATGAAAGAATTTTCTATACTCTTTGAAAAAATCAGATTCATTTATCTTAAAACATTTTCTAACACTCTAACCTTTTATAGGAAAAAGACTACATAGGTTTGGGTCTACCACGTAATTTTTGACTGCTCTCTGACAGCTATGAAGTTCATTGGTCAGATCTCCACCTGTGGCTTCTGTGGGACTGACTGTCATAGCAGATAAATCTTTCTAGACATGGTCAGCTACTATTTTGCAATTCTAGCAGTGCAACACTGATGAGAGGTTGCAGTGATGATTAGCATGGAAGGCCACAGAACGGTGTCCTAGCTGCCAGAGAGGCAAATTTTTTGCCTTCTTCAAAGTGTTCATCATGATAATATCTCTTTCAGGAATAATTTTGTTGAAAATAGATATTCATTCAAACCGCTTAAGCTAAAATGGGAATTTTAATGTCAGGATATAGGAATCATTTCTAAGATCCAAGGGGAAAGATGTGGAGCCTGACCTTGAAAGGGTCTAGAATACAGGGAGTTCTCAGTTATTGTCTTTCCACTTGTCTCTGTCACTGGCCATATGGTCTTCTCTTGTTTCTCTCCTGTGTCAGTTTCCCTCAGTAAACCCACTTTCTCCACATGCATGCCAGACACAGCAGCTCCAGCTTCTGTCCCCATCCCAGCCTTATGTCATCTTTGAATTTAATCACTAACAGAGAGAGAGGAATGTCTCTAAGACCTAATTTCAAATCCTGGAAAAGAATCTGACAAGTTCATTTTGGTTCATGTGTAGATGTGCATAGAGAGAGTTATTTCATATCAATGTATGTGTAGAGGCCCATATGGGGGAAACTGGCAGATACACTCAAATTATCTTTGAAGATGTATCTTGTACTGAAGCTTTATTCCAACAGAGAATGGCTATGGCCCGACCTCATGAGATAAAATAAGTGATGCATTTGTTTGCTTCCTGGTAAGAACTATGTTGCTATTAATCATAAAAATCTGCCCTACTTATAGCCACCTGTGCTATTGAATAAATATGATTCTCTGGGATCAGATTGTCAAGAACTAATTACACCCATGTTCCCTTTCACTCTCAGGGAGGGAGAACTCTGACTTGTGCTATGGAAAAGTCATGGATAAAGACCAGCAGGAGCACCAGAAAAAAAAATGCTCAAGCTGTCTTTGCTCTAGTTTTTAGGGTAAAGCATCAAGAGGAACTCCCAAGATTTTCATAGGATTTGGTTTACTCTCCCTAGGATTTAAGGCTAAAATTCATTTAGGAAAATAATGTTTCTTTGCCTTACTATTCTTTTTATACTATTATTATTATTATTATCATTATTATTATTATTTTGCCTACTATTCTTTATGTTCCTCCCTCTGGGAATCAAATTGATATTCAGTGGCTAAGGCTACTTATACATGCAATAGTATTAACAAATATTTCTTTAACATTGCCAATACAATCACATCACGTACTGTTAGAGAATAGGGTCTTCTGGGTAAATTTTCAAGCTAATATGAATTGATACCTGTAGGTCTTTTTGTATAAATGTAGGCTTCAGTTGCTTTTATTTTATTTTTTATTTTTTTATTTTTTAAAAGATTTTATTTATTTATTCATGAGAGACACAGAGACAGGGAGAGGAGGCAGAGACACAGGCAGAGGGAGAAGCAGGCTCCATGCAGGGAGCCTGACGTGGGACTCGATCCCGGGTCTCCAGGATCATGGCCTGGGCTGAAGGAAGGCGCTAAACCACTGAGCCACCCAGGGATCCCCTTCAGTTGCTTTTAAACACTGTTCTGAGGTGTCATGGATGCAACAGAGAGAGGTTCTACTCTCCACTGTATCCTACAATCATCACCATTTTTATTCTAGCTATGAGGCTTTCAAATAATATCATATTTCACTTGATTCCATGAAATGTATGTGATATATCCACACATATGTATATATGTGTGTGTGTATATATATACATATATATATACACACTGTGATCTAGTTCAGTCTTCTCAAGAGGAAAATGAGAATCCCATAAAAGTTAAATTTCCAAAACTGATCATAAAATATTAGAATTAAAAATAAAGAACATACTAAATGTGATTTATTTTTTTCTATAATGATTCAAAAGGTACTTTGAGACTTATCCTAGCTTACAGTCTAGGTATGAAGTGAGCAGAATTTATTTATTCAAACAATTATTGACCACTCCCCCCCCAATACCATATACTTTACTAGGCACTAGAGATTTAATAATGAGAAAAATAAACTCCCTGCCTCCATTGAACGTATGTTCAAATGAGGGAGCAGACAAATATATTAGATAAAAGAAATATGTTTGATAGTAATAAATGTAAAGAATAACAACAAAAAATAAGGAAATGAAATATAAAGTGTCTAAATTGCAGAGGGAGAAAATTTATCACTGAGAAGCTACCTTTTTAATAAAGATTTGAAGAAAAGTGGCTATGCAGATACTCTGTAAAAGAGTATTTCTGGCTAGTGTTCCTTGTTGATATCAACAAGGATCTGAGGTGTAGATGTGCCTGGTATATAGAGGAACAGCAAAGAGGCCAGTAGACTACAACAGAGAAAGCAGCAGAAGAAGAGCAGCTAGCAACAAAGTGGGAAAGCTTAACACGGAAGATCTTAGAAGTCAATAGTAAGGATATGGCTTTTGCTCTGAATGGGACAGGAGGGGTTTTGAGCAGAAGAGTGACATGATTTAACTGGTTGAAAACAGTTTAAAAAGGGAATGACATCACCAAAGAGACCATTAGGAGTCAGCTGCATTGTATTCAGGCAATAATGGTCATGTAGACTGGGAGGGAAAGATGAAGATGCTAAGAAATGATCAAGGGCTGGGTATAGATTGAAAGTGTGGTTGATGTAAGCTGTTGATGGACCAGGTGTGAAGTATGAGAGACAGGGAGAAGGCAAGGATGACACCAGATTTTTTGGCCTGAGCAACTGGAAAAGTGGAATTGGCGCTGAGGTGAGAAAGAATGTAAGAGTTGCTGGTAGTAAGGAGTGGAAGAACAAGAGTTCAACTTTGGACACATGTTTGAGATTCTATTAGACAATCAAGGAGAGAAGTCAAATGGGAAGTTGACCTTGATCTCCCAAATCGTGGCTCTTAGACCAGATTGGTTTTTTCTCATAGAGTATAAATATAGCTGTTTGTTCAGGGAGTTTCCAGGAGAAATGCAAAATTTCATAACAAGTACAATTATAGTCTATTTAATCCTGCACAAGTCATCAATGTTTTTATATATTTAGAGTCTATTTTACTGCTTCAAGTTATGGAGTCAAGTGCAAAGGAAAGAGAAAAAGGAGGCAGTAAAACAATTCATCTGAATCTTGACTCTGCCCGATGATCTCCTTCCTTACTCTTCCCACGAAAGATGCCTTTATTTTAAATGTGGAGATTCCTTAATTAAAAATGCTAGATTTATAATTGGAGAAAATTTATCCTGATTTATCCAAATGACTATCTCAATTCTCTACCAGTAGCAGCAAAAAACATATATCATTATCAACGGTGACTTACTTTTCATAGGAGACGGGAGTTTCTGACTCTTCAACTTTTTTTTTTTTTGACTCTTCAACTTTTTAAATGAGTATCAGTAAGTTATAAACACTCCTTTATAAACACTCACTGAAAGACAGTGGAGTTCCTGCTTTACATTAAATGTCAAGTATATTTAATAAGAGGATTTGAATCACAAATAATGAATCTGACTTCTGTCTTGCTTAATTGTGTTTATTTACCGTGTCGAAATCTTCCACATTCAGGACATTAGAGAGAAGCAGTACAGCTGATAATTAAAGTAGGTAAATTGCAGGAGTAGTAGTTATCATTTGCACTGAAAAGGTGAAGAGCTCTTGTCCTGGCTGATGCTAAATAAAACAAAGGTCTCTTAAGAAAGAACATTTCATATTCCTCATTTTGGTGTTTGTCCTCCTGGCTCCTGAGCTGGTGATTAGAGAATATGAGGGCCAATGGTTAAGGGCCTTACTTGTGATTGCCAAAATGTGCCAAGTAAAAGATGTGAGCATCTCAATGAAACATTAGACACAGGAGGCAAGAGTCACAGGAAAATAGTTCACCCTGGGGAAAAGAAGTAAAGAAAGTAAAGAGAGTGATGTGAGATAGGTAGAGGAATAATGTTGACAAAGGTTAGGCCCAGGATGGAAAAGATATAATCAACATCAATGATAATTTAATTTTTAATTATTGATGCTTCTAAATGTTATAATGGTTTTTAATTAAAAAGGGGAAAAATTAACTTGCTTCCAGAAAAATGTAATATTACTTTAGATGAGTACTAGAATATATTTCTAGCTGCTAAATACCCAGGATAGTTTACATGTCAGATTGTTTATGAGAGAATTTATTTATTTATTTATTTATTTATTTATTTATTTATTTATTTTTATTGGAGTTCAATTTGTCAACATATAGCATAACACCCAGTGCTCATCCCACCAAGTGCCCCCCTCAGTGCCCGTCACCCACTCACCCCCACCCCCCACCCACCTCCCTTTCCACCACCCCTTGTTCGTTTCCCAGAGTTAGGTGTCTCTATGAGAGAATTTAAATGAATGTTGCCTATGACTAACATTCAAACTGTAAATTGCTATGTTGCAAGGTCTTACCTACTTTTACCTTATTTCAAAGAAGATTATATAAAGCAATATTTATTTAATAGATTCCTAAACAATAAATACAATACAATACGATACAATAAATTTAACTATAAAAGAAGACAAGTTAATGTTTTAGACCAATTATTTTATATACTCAGCATAAACTATGTATTGGATTAGTGACTATAAAACTGATATAAACTATTCAAAATTGAGTCTTTTCTGATGCTAAGAATATGTGATATTTGTCAGAGCTAAGTCAATCGAGTGGACAAGGTCCATAAGCAAGCAGCACATACCAGGTATGACTATGACGACTACTGTGTTTACAACTGAATATTCTCTCCTATGTAAATATAAATGTACACACACACACATATATACAACATAACAGACTCTACATATTTAGAAAACACATTTAGATTTACAAACAAAGGATCAATGTAAGGATAGTCTATTACTTTTCCAGCCTCAACAAACAAATTAGGGGATCCCTGGGTGGCTCAGCAGTTTAGCGCCTGCCTTCAGCCCAGGGTGTGATCCTGGAGTCCTGGGATTGAATCCCACGTCGGGCTCCTTGCATGGGGCCTACTTCTCCCTCTGCCTCTGTCTCTGCCTCTCTCTCTGTGTCTCTCACGAATAAATAAAATCTTTAAACAAACAAACAAATTCAATGGTCACTGAGTAGACAGATTAATGGATGCACGTATTAACTGTCTGGGAGTCTGAGACATTGTAATAAATGTGTAAATAGACATGAAATGGTTAACTACACAAGCCCTAGAGGCCAATTATTAGACCATTTTAAATACAGCTCTGCCTCTGAGAGGAAGGAGGAAAGAGAGAGAGATAGTGAAGCACAGAAAATGACTGTAAAGTAAAAAGTCTTCTAGGTAAGGAAGAGGTGTAGAGACTCTCCTGGTGGCACAGAGAAGGGAACATGTTTTCTTCTTACATGGTGGCAGGGTGATCTATGCAAACACTTGCTCCCACAGTCTCAGCAGAAGGGAAAAAAAAAGCATTTTATGGTGAACAGCTACAACAGAAATTTCAGCAGAATCAGAGGACAGAAGGTCATAACTGCTCGGTTCCGTAGATTGCACTGTCTGTGGGATAGCAAATAGAAATCCTAACCACCAGTGCTCTGCAGACATGTCAGTGAAGTGCAACGTAGTCTACATATCTTTTAAGTGTGCACATGAAAGCTGAGGATTCTCTGTAGTGTGTGTGTCTGGGAAACAGACCAGCACAGAGACAGAAGAGAAGCAGGAAGATACTGGAGAGGGAACCCTGGACCAGACCCAAGGCAAAGATGACTGATTGCCTCAGCTAATAATGGCCAGGCATTTAGCAATCAGCAGCAAGAGGGTGTAGTATTTAATACCAGAACCATGCTGCAGTGATAGGTCCAGAGGAGCCATATATTTCATATTCTGTATATTTTGTATTTGGCAGACGATGGACCCTTGGCACTCCCCAGCCACCAATTCCCAGATCAACCAACATTTTAGCGCTTTATAGCTATCCTGCCAACCCTTCCTGCCATAGGAAGGGGCAAAGGACAAATTATGTTTCCAATCCTTTCCTTACTGGCAAAAGATAATAATTTTCTGTTATCTTTCTTGCATTTTTCCCCCAAAGCCATTATGATTATTTATTTTTCTCACAGAGAAGCATGGGAATCACTCTATAATTAAAGGTGAAAAGAAAATAAGGCAAAGCTAAAATGCAGATTTGGGTGGTCAGTAGATTCTCTTACTAGTTAAAGGTTTATTCCCACACACCCCTCTAACAAAATTATACATTACTATAAGCCAGTTATGCTCAAAGAGTTGAAAATTAATTTTGAAAATATTAATATTTGAAAATGAATACCAAGTTCTGCATATATTTTTGCTTCAGTAAAATATTAAGCTGTATTATTTATTCCTCAGCATGTTTAGTTTTCAACTAATCCTTTGGTTAACTTAATGAACTCTAAAGAAAAGAATATTTCCAAGAATCATTATGGAGAGGCAGCATCCACTCAGATGTAGCTGAGTAACCTACACTTCCAGTGTCCAGAGTGAAACTCAGAAAGCATGCTGTGCTTCAGAACCGTGCCTCACCAGGGCCTGTCACCGCCTGTGTGGGTCATGTGTTTCTTTCCCAAAGGTGAACTTAACAACGTTTTATGTGCAAAAGAGGGCAAATAGCTATTCACCCAGTGTAATTATATAATTGCTAAGTACATAATATTGCCAAATGTATTTATTTTTAATAATTGCACCAGAAGACTGAGATATGTTGCTAACTTCATAGTTACTGTATTAAAATAAAGAAAACAAACAAACAAAACAGCAATAAAAACATATAAAGAGACACTATGGTAGGTTTAAGTTCAGGCTCTGAAGCTGGACTTCCTGGTTTGAGTTCTGGGTCTCCCTCTTACAAGCTGAGAGCCTGAGAAGACTGCTTTACATCATTAGGTCTCAGATTCCTCATTTGCAAAAGGGGATCATAACCTTAGAGTTCTGGTGAGGATTAAATGAGCTAATATATGCAAAACACTAAGACAGTATCTGACACCATAGAAGGCACTAAATAAATGCAAAATAGTTTTGAAGAAATATATAAACAAATAGAAAAAATGTCTATCTTTATAATCTGATACTGGGGCCATAATATACAATCAGCATCCAAAAGGAGTCTTAGTGTTCATTCTTTAAAGTGTATGACAAAATAACTGTTTTATTTATCCTTTTAACCTTGTTCAGCAAGTATTTATTGAGCATATACTACATATCAGACTATATATCTCGGGCCCTACAGATATGTAAAGCACTAATGTAGAAACATAAGTAATATATTCTACATTAAACATGTCTATATAATATGGATGTATGGCAAAGGTACTTATGCTGATGATTAGCATCATTTCTCCCATTTACTGAGAATCGATTTTGTGTTTAGTTATCGACCAGGAGGTTCTGTCCATATTAACTTGCTTAGATAACTTACTTTTGAGGTACTTATATGAGCCCTATTTTTGTCATGAGAAAACTGAGGCTCTGAAAGGTTAGACAATTTTTCTCAAAGTCTGTATAATAAGTGGCAGAGCTGGAATTCAAACCCAGGTCAGTCTGTTTTCAGAGCTGGGGCTCTACTACTTTCTGATATTTCCTTGGCTCTTCCTGACTGAATTCCAATTAGCTTACACATTTTAAACAGTTGGGATTGAACATAGACTGTATTATTCACAGTCTGAAACATTTGAAAGCTAGAAAGTCACCACTTAACAACTGACTCCTTTATGGTCCAAGGTGGCCCTAAAAGTGTTACAGAGGTAAGCTATGGACTCAGAGTAGGATCTGAGATGGCCACTAGAAGCAAAATGGTAGGGACAACCCACTGTGTTGGAAAGCAGTGCTTTAAAATAGAGGCTGAGATGAGTAGGTGGAGTCTTTAAAACACTGGGATAAAAGTACAGATACCTTAAATAATTTGTGGGCATGAGGACCAGAGATTCTATGCCTTGTGTTAATCTTAGAGTTGTCTGAGGGAGCTAGTTTCATGAAGGGTTTGTAGGGCTTTTTGGAGAGTTTCTCTGACCACATACACTCACATACACTCACACACACTCACACAGCACTCACACACTCTCCATCCTCATCAGATATAAAAATTGGAGTCAGGACACTGTACTTGAATACTGATCACCATGTCTGCTGCCACTGTTGGCTTTGGTCAATATGAAAGAGAAAGATAACATTTGTGTCCACCAACTATCTGTCAAGAACACAATTATTAAAGAATTTAAGTTAGTAAATGGTTATATGGAAGTAACCATATATTGAAGATCTACATTCAAATAAAATTCTTGGTGATTATAAACTTCTTATTTTAGGAAGAAGACTCTGAAGTTTATTTTATTTCATTTTATTTTATTTATTTTAGAGAGAGATTGAGGGAGTGGAGGAGAGGGAGAGGGATAGAAAGAACCTCAAGCAGACTCCTTGTTGAGCATGAAGCCTGATGTGGGGCTTGATCTCACAACCCCTGATATCATGACCTGAGCCCAAACTAAGAGTTAAGACACTCAACCGACTGAGCCACTCAGGCACCCCAACTCTGAAGTTCTTAATAAAAAATTCTATAGTGTAGGGGTGCCTAACTGGTCTCTAGACTAATATTCCAAACCTACCATTTCTGTTGGTTTCCTCCAGGATTTAGTACAGCCTTCTTAGTCTGTCATTTAATGTGTCCACTCTCATGCATGATATTCCTTTCCACACTAAGATCTAGTCACTACTTACAATGTTTGGGGTTTTTCCCCATACCACCAAGCAATTTTCCAACACCAGCTAGGTGTCCTACAATTCAACTCAATTCTGATACTCTATCTGGAGATAGCATCAGATTATTAATAATAATTATTAATGTTATTATTAAGTATATTGCTATATCATTAATTATGTAACAGTACTAGTAGTCATAAAATTAACATACCATTAATTAAATATATTAATAAGAATTATTATTAAGGGTTCAGTCCATAAGACTTCCCTCTATTTTAGACACCAAGAACAAGTATAGGTTTTTACCTATACTTCTAACTGATTGGCTATAAATAGAAGTTCCCACAACCCTCTCCTTGGGTTTGATCAATTTGCTAAAGTATCCTAAAGAACCCAAGAAATCATTTTGCTCACTGGTTTATTACAAAAGACATTAAAGGATACAAATCAATAGCAGATGAATAGATGGCTAGGAATTTCTGTCCTTATGGAGTGTGGGGCATGCCATTGTGGCACGCAGAAGCATTTTGGTTCACCAATCCAAAAGCTCTCTCTAGTCCTCTTGGGTTTTTACAGAGCTTCACTACATAGGAATGATTTATTAAATCATTGGCCACGGGGGATTCAACTCAATCTCCAGCCCCTTTCTCCTTTCTGGAGGTCAGAGGTAGGACAGGAAGTACAAACCCTTTAATCACACAATAGGCTCCAATGGTAGCCAACCCTATCCTTAGGTTTGGGCCAAGAGTCACCTCATTAACATAACAAAAGAAAAAGGTATAAGGATTTAGGACCCCATGCCAGAAACTAAGAGGAAGACCAAATATACATTCCTTCTTATAAACCATGATATCAGTACATCATATTAAATTACCCCCATAGAAATGCCCCTCTGGCTAGTCCATCAGTGGACTAGAATCCTTGATCTTTAAGCTTACCAGCTGCATTTCCTTTTCATACTTTAGCAGATCTGGTCTCAGGCTGCTCTCTCTTACTATCTAATCACATTTATCCAAACCTGCTGGTCTTCATAGCACAGTACAGCATGAATGAAGTCATACATAAGTCATGGATGAAACCCAGCTTTTCCACCTAATGGCTGGGTGGTCCGGGGTAGATTACTTAGTCTCTCTAAATCTGTCTCCTAACCCACAGAATGAAGAGAATGCAAGTATGTAACTCAGAGGCCTGCTTTGAAGATTAAATGAAACAATGCATGTAATCTACTTAGCTCAGTGCTTGGCATAGAGTAAGGGTTTAAGAAAAGTAACTTAAAAAAATTTAAATATCAGAGTTCCACTCCTAGTTCTTATGCTGATTTCTCTGGTTTTGATTATATATCTCCTCTTTACTCATAATACTGCCTGCAATTATATCATTTATATAATGTCTTAGGCTGTTTATCATTTTGCAACATAATATTTTTGGGGGGGCGTGATACTTTTTTTTTGTTGGCAAATTGAACACCAATAAAAAATAAATTTATTATTAAAAAATGCAACATAATATTTTATAGATATAAGTGCTGACCTTTTGGTGGAGAAGAAACCATGAAATAGATGCTCTCAATGGCCCCAGAGAAAGTACCCTTCAAAGGACATGTTCATTTATTTTCATTGATTGATTGAGTGGTTACTTGATTGCTTCATTTACTGGTTAAGTAGATGTGCATTGAATATCTTATATATTCTGGACACAGAGATGAATCAGAAAGTTTCTAATTTAAGGGAGAGAAAAATTACTTTGAAGCAGAGTAAAAGTCATAGTGTCTATATGGATAAAGCACATGATAGTTTCAAAGACAGAAAGATAGCAGTTAGAGAGCTTTACAGAGGAAGAAGCCTTGAGTGTGTCCTTGAAGGACAGTTTGTATGAGGTGATTGGGAGCTGAGAGGTGACAAGTGGGTGGCTGAGTGGCAGAGGGTACATTCTAAATCAAGGCACAAGCAGGAGGACACCCTTGGGGTTGGAGAGAGCAAGTACCCACAGTGAACAGCAAGGGAACATCAATTATGTGGGGGCACTGAAAAGCTCTTTCAAAACTCACTTGACCCCCTGAGGTTTTCTTTTAATTAACACAAATGTGACCTTGGAGACTTCAGTAAGTGCCTTTGCTTCCCAGCTGTTTTTATTGATTTTTGATTGCAGGACTTCAATTTTCATGGGTCTCCCTGGATTCATTGTTCAACAAGTTACGTCATGTTGTTGTCCTGCCACATTACCTGTTTCTTTGAAAAGTAACTTCTCTCTCTCAGAGAGGTTCCTGTTGACACAAAATTATGGAATGCTATGTGGGACCTTGGAGGGTTCTGTGCTCATAGTGATTGGTAAAATGTATACCAGTAGCTGAGGTGGACCAGCCAAACTACTGTTTTTTTACTAGGGAGGGTTTTTTTTTTTGTTTTTTGTTTTTGTTTTTTTTTTTACTAGGGAGCATTCTATAAAGGATACCTAGGAACCCAAATTAGTAATCGCAACATTTATAATAATTACAGCTCAGTCCAGATCTGTTCCAGATCCTAGAACCCACAAGTAGGGCATCAGAAGGGGAATCTTGAAGTTCCCAAAGATGTTCTCTTGAACATCTCAGTGTGAATACTATTGAGATTGGTTCGTGATTTCTGGAGGGCAGAAAGGATATACTGATTTTCCATGCAAGGGAAGTTTCTATTCTCTTACATAAACTCTAAGGCACTGACTGTGGTATTGCTTAATCAACAAAGTCAATGCCCTTAAGACCCTTAGCTGGATAAAATCATAAGAATCTTCTTGTGAATTCTTGAAGTTCTGTGGACATGCTCAGTTTCCTTTCATGATAACAATCATGGTGAACTTAAGTATAAACATTAAGTATTAAGAAAATTTGAAAATCTGGGTCAGGGCCTTTGATATGATTTAGATCAAGTAGAGTTATTTTCCTCTTCCTATCCACCAAATAGACTTTTCAGTAGCAACCTTCCCATCTAACCCTGAACACAAAACTCCCTATAAAGAGCTTCTAATAATGCCTCCTTTTTTAAAGAAAAATCTTTTATTATTTATTTGACAGAGAGAGAGAGAACGAGCAGGGGGAACAGCAGGCAGACAGAGAGGGAGAAGGAAACTCCACACTGAGCAGGGAGCCTGATGCGGGGCTTGATCCCAGAACCTTGGGATCATGACCTGAGCTAAAGGCAGACACTCAAACGACTGAACTACCAGATGCTCCCCAATAATACTTTCTTATCCAGTTCTCATCCATGGTATTGTTAATCACCCACAGTTATTTCATCATTGGTGGTGAGATGTATTACTAAAAAGTTAGTAATATTCTTAAGATAACTAACTATACTCAAAGAGTTGAAATTTTAATAACTTAGTATGAATCAAGGTTGTACAAATAACTCCATTTTTATAATCTCTTGCATTCTGGATTGCTTGCTTGACTAGGAATGCATGGAGTGATGTTATCATGAGTGCACAGGGCAACCCATCTCACGCCACAGCCCAGGGGACATTGCATGACCATACACCATGTGAATTGCAAGAAAAATGTGATTGATTAACATATTTCATCAATTGTAAAAGGTAATATTTTTTCACATTTTTACATCTCTAAAAGAGGGGTGCATCTTACAGTCAATGGCTATAGTTTTATAGTAATAAGAGGCAAGTTTTAAAAAATATTAATGGAATATAAAACATTGCATCTTACATCAGTTGCATTTTAGATTCAAGGTTAATTACTCCAGGACCCACATCCTACTCCTGACTTCAAAATTTCTCTCCAGTCAGGCTCATTGAGCCCTATAATACTGCCTTCAAAGTTAGTCTTCCTCTCTCTCTAGTCCTTTCATATTAATAACTCACTTTAAAATATATTGAGTGTCTACTTTATGCCAGATCTCATATTTTTATAAAGTGTTTCCATTTATAAAATAGATATTATACCTAAGCCCAGAGCATTCAGAACAGAATGTAAGCCAATGCTTGCCAAGTGTTTGAGCAAGAGCCTTTGAGAACTATTTTGGTGGATTCTTAACCATGGATAAGTTAATTAGGAATGAGAGGTTGTTAGTAACTGAATGGAAGGATGCCCATACCAGTTTATCTAAAACCACAATACCATCACAAGGCCAGAAGCATGTATATAACTAGGCATTGGCTACCAGGTCTTCTAGGACAGGTGCAGAGCTGGGAAAATCAGCGTGGGCGTGATGGTAGTGGGCAGTTTCCTGCCCTACTACCCTAGCCCCTGGACCTAGAGAGTGCAAATGTCTAAAATTTGTTCAATATGTGGTTGTTACCTGAATGACCACATCCAGCCAGGCAAAATCAGATGAAAGCAACCTGAATGAGTGGTGCTAAAGGGAAATGGAAATCACAAATATCAGCTGCCCTTGAGGAGTATATGAGGTAGGTAGAAGGCTAATGTCACTGATCTTGCATTGGTCATGAGGTTGAATGGGAGTCACTATCTATCAATAGTTAGAATTTATTATCTTCAAGATACTACCCTAAAAGCTTTACAAATATTAATTCATTTAATCTTCATAATAATCCTAATAAATAGCTACTATGGTTATCCCATTTTACTCATGAGGAAACTGAGGCACCAATAGATTAGTATTTTGCTCAAGATCTCACAGCTGAAAAATGACAGGTTTAGGAGTAGAACATAGGGAGTCTGGCTCCAGAATCTGTGCTTGCACAGCTCCACTAGAGTGTCTGTTTATTTACCCAGCAGGTGCTCTCTAAATATTTTAGCCACTATAATCACAGCTCCTTTGAGGCCAGATGTCTGCAGTCTGTCCTAGCCCTGAGGAAAGACAAAGTTGGCTCTCAGGCTATAAGAAGTTAGGCTAGTAAGCCTGCCCTATAGGTGCTGGCAGATAGAGAGGCATACATCCTGGATTTTACTTGGATATGATCCAGGTTTCTGGAAAGACCATTGAAAACTTTACCTCAAACTACCTGTTCCATTATAGTCTTAAAATGAACATCTCCTCCCCTCCACACCCCATCTTCTAGGCCAGAAAGAACTAATGTTGGGGAAGATGTGTTGACTTTCTTTGTGTTTTGTTTTGTTTGGTCCCTAGTGTTGCAAAAAAAAAAAAAAAAAAAAAAAAAAGAAAGAAAAACTGTAGCTTAAAGAAAACTTAGGGAAATTTTCATAGTTATATGTCTACTTAATTCTTTTATCAGAATGTTTAAAACAATTCTTAAAAGGTCTCTATGTTCTCAAATTTGGGGAACCAAAAATTAACATCTTAATAGGATACAGAATCAACAGCAAATATTTTTTTCTAAAATTACTGTTAGAGGTTAGAAGTAGCAGACTTGTTTTGTAAATTTCCCTGATGTCTTAGCGTCTGTCTTGAAAAGGAGATTTTTTTTTATTTTTCTTAAAATTTTTTTTTTGAGATTTACCTTTTAAAATTCCATACCAATACTACATTATAGATCAAAACGCTGGCCCTTTTATGGTTATTTTATATCCACATAAGAAAAAGTCTTTTAATTTGGGCTTGGCTTGAACAGATACCACAAAACTGTCTGTTTGTGCATGGTAGCCTCCATCTAGACCCTGGTACCTGCCACTAACAACACTCCTTTAGTTCTAGCATAGAGGGTAGAAGTTTCCCAAATCCACATTGTAGTCAAAAGCCTCAGACAAACATAGAAGTCAAAGAGACCTGCTTTTTCAGCCTTTGAAAGTGGGATGTCTCCATTGCAGTGCCTAGCAAAGTGTCAGAACAAAGGAGGAACAATAGATGGTTTTAGGTTTTTTTTTTTGTTTGTTTGTTTTTGTTTTGTTTTGTTTTGTTTTTTGTTTTTCTAGCTGGATAGAGATAGGAAAGTATTGCCTGATCCTACCTTGGAAAGCACAGGCAACAGAATTATGATAGAAATACACACAATGAAGTGATAGGGTATGTTTTCCTGGGCTGCAGATGTGGATAATAAATGAAAAGTAGGTCCACATGGAATCTTGAGGGCACTTGGCAGATATAATATCCATGATACTTCCTTGACATTGTGCTTTCCTCAGTATCTTGGGCGATGGAAAATGCTATCATTGTATTTTCTTTTTATAAACAATATGGGTATTAGGGTTAATCTCAGGGGATTTTACTGGATGCTTTTTTTCTTTTACAATGAATTATGAAGTAATCCTATTTGTGTCTGGTACTTCTTTGTGTTCCATGGCAATGCCAGATTGTGTTCTTTCTTATCAGTTTGAAAAATGAGGAAAAATGGGGCTGTGCCTGTCTTTAATTCTGTTATCAACAACTGAGGGAAAACATATGTGCCATGTGTTTTGCCAAGGCTACATTTTGTAAATAAACTGTTGTTGTTAATTTTGGGTAGTGTTTCTGATTCATGTCTAGCAATGATTCTGCATATTATTATTTTTTAGAATCTTACTTTCTTACACATATTTTCTTTTGATTCTTTCATCATCGTTTATGATTTCTCAGCATTCTTTTCTATAATAGTAAATACAATTATAACTCAATTTGCCATAAATAATTTTGTTGAATACCTACATTGTGCCTAATATTGCTCTGGTTGCTGAAGACAAACAAATAAATTAAGCAATTCGGGTTCTTGCTCTCATGGGGCTTATTTTCAGATGGGAGAAGATCCAAGCAAACAAACAAATAAGACAGTTACATGCAGTGATAAATGCTATGGAGAAATTAAAATAGGCTATCATTTTATTACAAAAAGGTAGCATGCTAGGATGACCAAGAACAGGGACAGTAGAATGAGACCAGAACTTGAATCACAGTTCTTTCTTTCTTTCTTTTTTTTTTTTTATGATAGTCACAAAAAGAGACAGAGAGAGAGGCAGAGACACAGGCAGAGGGAGAAGCAGGATCCATGCACCAGGAGCCCGACGTGGGATTCGATCCTGGGTCTCCAGGATCGCGCCCTGGGCCAAAGGCAGGCTCTAAACCGCTGTGCCACCCAGGGATCCTCTTGAATCACAGTTCTAACACTACCCCGCTCTGTGATCTTGGACAACTCATTTTAGCCTTTCTGTGCCTTAGTTTCTTTAGCTGTAAAATGGAAGCAATCATGACCTCTACCTCAGAGGCTTGCTCTAAGGATTATATGATTACTTGGAAAGCACTTAGAACAGTGTGTGGCCTATACCGGGCACTTCCCAACATTAGTTTTCATTATTTTAGTAGTTAACATTTACTGGGCGTTTTTTATGAGCCAGGAATTATGATTATGACATATTCATCAAAATTACCATACAAAGAAGTCATCATTAACTCCTTTTCACAGATGAGGAATCTGAAGGTCAGAGAGGCTAAATAATTTTCACAAGGTCATGCAGCTAGAAAGTACCAAAAGGACTGTATGACTTTTGCTCTGCCCTCAAACATCTGTCTCTCTTCATAAGAAGTAAGTTTTATTTTTTCCCAAATATTTACTTTCCAGTGGCTTGGTAATTAAGTCTATTATATCTGTAATCTCATGTTTGTGGCTAGAAAGAGAATACATATTTACTGAAAATAAAATGCATTCTTCTCAGGTTTTTTTCTTTTCTGATTCTGATTCCTTCTCCGCACTTTTTTCCCCCTGTTTTGCTGAAGCCTAAAATTCAGCTATTCATTGTGTTAAAAACATATTTTATACACATCTGATGTTATTTTATTCAAATAGATTCATTAATTATTAACCAACTATGTTGCTCCTTAGAGGTTACATACAGTTTCCTATGGCATTTATACTTTTTATGTTAAATGCTTTAGTGTAGACAGCTTTAGAAAGTATTTCCATTTGTGATGTTCCAAATTTTATCCATTTAGTTGAAATTCAAAATTGTTACTATTTTTTCTAATGACCTTTTCAGATGTCTTTCTCCTCTTCCTAATCACAGTTCCATTTAAACCAAATGACATGCAGAAATATTCACTTCAGTGGTAATCTGCTTTCTTTTTATATCCAGTTTTAAACCATAATCACTACTCTCTTCCTTCAATTGCTCAGGCACTTTGTATATTTTATTAAGCAACCGTCTTGCTAGATTTAAGAAAAGTGCTTCCTTAGAGCAAGGGGGAATCTAAAGCCCTAGGGTTTAGTACAATGTACCTCCACAGACTCTAAGACTAAGCATATAACACATTTAATGAGGCTTTGAAGAGAAAGTGCTATCAAATCCATGAACTTGGCTTATACTAGTTGTATAACCATAGACTTTTTCTCCTTTCTAAAGAAATGGGGAGTAGGTGAGGACACAGAGGGCAGTAATTGAGATTGTACTGTTGGCCTTTCTCCAAGGTACCGTGGCAAATGGGCACTGAGTCAGGGAGACCATTGTTGGAATTTTGTCTCTGCAACTTCATTATGTAACTTGACTGAGATTTTATTCCCTCATATGCAAAATGGGGATAATGATGTTATGATGTTTGTGAGGATTAAACAGCATATATGAATATCTAGACATATTAGATATAATAATAATTACTATTAGTTTTTAACTACTCTCTCCATGTTTACTTACATTTTTTGAATCTTTTAAATTGGTTTCTTGCTTAACATATGTGGACATTTCAGAATGGTATAAAGTAAGAATTCTTTTGCCTCCATCTAAGTGTTTATCATGTATTTTTATTACTATCTTTAGAACTAGTGTCAGCTTCTCCATATGTTCCAATCCATTCTCAAGATTCTCACTAGACTCAACTCTTTACTGATTGAGTCATTCATCAAACATTTATTGACTGCCTACTATACTCACTCCCTTCCCCCATGAAATACTCTGTGGAGATGCTAGATGTATGTTTACTTGAATTACAAAACCGAGGGGAAAATGCAACAATATCAGATACTGAGGTAGCATGAAGGAAGCAGTAGTAGTCTACTGGGGATGGAATGGTGTAGCCAGGAAGGTTTCCTGGAGGCGATGATCTCTAGCTTGTTCTTTGAGAGAAAAAGAGTTTGTCTAGTGAACAAAGGAAGAAAGGAATTCTGGGCAGACAGAATAATAGTCACTAAGTCACAGAGGATGAAACATCAAAACCTGTTAGGTGAAGGATAAGCAAGTTTAGTGTTAGTAAAATATAAAGTACAAGGAGAGGCGCAGCTGGGGAGGTGGAAGGAGACATATGTTTAGATACATTTATGTAGAGTAAGAAAACTGGGCTTAGCATGTAATACTCAATAAATGCACTTAAATTTTATTCGAAAGATCAACTCTCATTTTATAAAATAATTTATATTTTACCCAGATATTTTATTTGTACCTTTAAAAATATATTTTTATATTTATTTTGACAGAGTGAGAGGGAGAGAGAGCACAAGCAGGGGAAGAAGCAGAAGGGCAGGGAGAAGCAGGCTCTCTGCTGTTGAGGAGCCTGATGTGTGGCTCAATTGACGGATCCCGAGATCATGACCTGAGCTGAAGGCAGAAGCTTAACCAACTGAGCCATCCAGGTGCCCCTATTTGTATCTTATTTATAGCTTGTTCTAGAGTCTCAGGATCTCTGTAAATTTCTTTCTTTCTTTCTTTTTTTTTTTTTTTTTGCTTTCTAATTAGGAAAGACAAAGATAGAGATTTGCAATGAGAAAACACAGATTGAGAAATTTCATAACTCAGAGGAAAGAACTGCAGTAATACATATGAAGTATATCAATATCATCAACAATCACAAAATGATAAAATAAAAGATCAATAAGAAAATCCACTTTCTTTCTTTCAATAAGATTAAGTATTTCTTTATCAGAAGACAATTGGGAATGTTTTCTCCTGAATCTAGAAGGAGGTTAAAATTGTGTTCCTAACCGTAAAGAGAACTAGGCAAGTTGAAGATATTTCATTTTCCTCAACAGACTTTTCTGCAACTTGTCCCCACCAGGACCTCCCCCACCCACACCCCTCCAATAATCTTCCCATCTTCACCTCTTTGGACTGCATTCCCTGTCCTTTGATGATGATTGTGTAGACATTCTACTTTTATTATTTCTCACTAATATTTACCCAAAGCAACTATTTCTCTGCAATTTTATAGATAATAGTGTTTCTTTGAAAATACCCTTTGGGTTTCTTTTTTCTTTTTATACCCTTTGTGTTTCTGCTGCTCATTGCTAAGTCATAACAGCTGTGGACTATTACTAAAACTCTAACATTCCTCCTTTTGCTTCCCAGAAAAATTTCTCACAATAAATGATACTTATTTTTAAGAAATTCAAATATTTAAAAGAAAACAAAAATATTTAAAATTTGGATAAAATAGGGTGCGATTATTTACATTATGAAGAAATCCATCATCTTATAAAGAATCTTCTGAGTGACCTTAAACAAAGAGGAATTTATTTATTTGTTATTACATAATCAAGAAAGATTACAAATATTTTTATATGAAGATACCTATTACATGCACCTAGGTAATTCTTGCATATATTTCCAAGGGAATAGGGTGGCTTTAACTTTGATTTTAGAACGCTTTAGACTACAGTGACCTCTTCAAAGGATATTAAGGGGTATATATTAAATTTTTCTAGAAAAAAAAAGCATAGTAGTTAATGAAAAGCAATTGCATGAAGGTTTCTATTGGAACCTGTAATCCCCTGACAATTTACATAACACATTGGGTATTATGATAGTCACATTGAAAGAAAATCTAGTACTTATAAAATTATTTCTGAATTGGGAAAATATCTTATGGCACAAGGAATAGAGGCCCCTGGCTATCTCAGTCAGTAGAGCATGAAACTCTTGATGGTTGTGAGTTAAAGCCTACACATTAGGCTTACTTAAAAAATAATAATAATTAAGGTATCAGGAGCAGATATAAGTGTTACACAAGTAAAAAAGAACAAGTTTTTATTCCTTAACTATCTGGGCTATTAAGCATCATCCTTTTAAGCATTTTTTTCTCCTTTAAGACTTGCAAATAAGATTTATTTATATTCCTTTATGATATCATTTTCGGTTTTTATTTAAATAAGTTTCTCATTAATTACATGTCTGCCTATGAGGGCAAGAGGAAATGAGGTTGATGTAGTCAAAGTAGAAGTGAGACTTCTCAGTGTATATCTTTTAATACTATTTTGATTTTTGAATCGATGTAATTATCTTACTATTACTAAGTAAAATTAAGGGGCACCTTGATGGCACAGTCAGTTAAGCCTCTAGCTCTTGGTTTCAGCTCAGGTCAGGATCTCAGGGTCCTGAGACTAGGTCCAGTGTTGGGCTTGATGCTCAGCATGGAGTTGGCTTGTCCTTCTCCCTTTGCTCCTCTTCTCCCCACCTCACTCTCTCTTTCATAAATAAAATCTCATAAAAAAATAAAGTTAAAATGATATACCACCATACATTCACCCATCAAACAAACATGAATATGTTTTTTTCAAAATGTGTTTGTTTAGCAAACTTATGGAAAGGCTGGTAATTCTAGATTGATTACAATACCTGTATTTGGATAAAAGAATTATAAAACAGCATGATGTTAAAGAACATCTGAACTGCAGTATGAAGCACGAGAAATAGAATCAGAGGATCTGGGTGCAAGTTTAGCTCACAGCACTTATGAGTAACACAACCTTGGCAAGTTACTTAAATTCACTGAGCTTCACTTTTGTTACCTATGAGAAATGAGAATGATAATAATACTACCAGTCTATTCAACTCTCAGAGTTGTCTAGACCCCATCAGAAACATATGTGAAAGCCCTTTGTGAATGGAAAAGTCTTAAACTTGTGCTAGCTAATATTTTATATTTTATTTAATGTTTCTAAGACTTACAAAAATACACAAAGCCACTCTGAGACTCACTGGAAAAAAAAAAGACTATTTGTATGCTTAAATTTTGCTTTCACATATCAAACAACCAAAGTAAAAGAGTGTTTTGTCTTTGGCAGCCTGGTCGGCAGTAATGCCAAAATCAATATTGGGACCACATAATCTACTCTTATAGATCGATTACCTTTCCAACATGGAAAATCAATGTTTGGAAGTTCTAGTTAATTAACATGATTCCCAATAGGCATTTCAGTGGGAATAAATTTGCCCTGCCACTACAGCTCAAGAGAAATTGCAAGGCATGAATATTTGTTTAGCTCATTCATTCATCCATTCATTTACAAATATTTACTGATTGCCTACTATGTGCCAGGCACTGTTCTAGGTCTTGGGAACAAAACAGTAAGCGAAACAGGCAAAACTTGATACTCTCATGAAGTGTACATTCTAGTGGAAAATTAACTGAGCTTTTTTTTAAATCCTAATCACACACACCCCTTATTTCTAATAGCTTTTCTTGCTTTCCGTTAAAACAGCTTAAAACTGTTTTATGGTGAGAGAATTCTTCATTTATCCAAGACCAAACATGAAAAGCAAATAAAGCTAAAGCCTGCTCTGGTTAAAGGGAGACTGAAGCCAGGGCCCAGACTGTTTCCTCTGGTACCCCCCACCCTCTGTTCCTGCCATTCTTTCACTGGACCCCAGAATTCTGCAGAGGACAGTTTATTTGAATTCCCACATAGGTTGCCTAAAGTAATCCTTTAAAAGCCTGTATCCACAGACACCCAAGGACTTTTTAAACTTTCTTTCTTGTTCTGAGTCTACTTCTCCCTCTTTTTTTTCTCTCTCTCTCTCTCCACACAATAACCACATTATAGACTTTCTGGACTTTCTGATAATTACTGTAATGATGATAGTTACCACTTATTGAAGATGTGCTATCTGTCAAGGACTATGCTTAGCATTTTACATGTACTGATTTATTTAACTCTCAAAATAGTCCTGAAAGATAGGTGTGAGTCTTTATTTTACAGATAAAGAATGATATTCTGAGAGGTGAAGTAATTTGTTTAAGGTTACATAGCTGTTAATGGCAGAGCTGGAATTTGAGCCATATCTATCTGATATCACAGTAGGAACTCTTAACCACTACTGCTTCCCAAATTTTGTGAAGCTCTTTGATCCTGTCTGTACTTGTACATGGATTTAAGGATAATGCAAAGATGTGATTATAGTGGGGCTGATGGTGGTGGGGGTGCATCAGGGGGAGGTGCAATGTTTATCCCACAAGCTTGTTGTCGAGCATTGTGACACTAGCTGTCATTTGTTGAGGGCCTTATATATTCTAAACATTCTACATCTATTTTCTCCAATTCTCCCCAAAACTTTGGAAGGTACATAGGGTTATCTCTATGATACAGGTGAAGAATTTCAGGTTCAGGGAGGTTATCACTCACTTCAGGCCTTAAAGGGAGTAAGTGGTTGAGCCTTCTGCCTGCCTTTATCCCAGTTTGGGGGCACACCTAGTCTCAGAGCTGAACTGCAGGCCCCAAACTCTCATATCTTGAAAAGAACAACAGAAACAACTATCACAGATTAAAAATGAAGAGAATTCACCCACCTAGCTGGATCTGCTCCTTGGCCCAGGGCCTTCAGCAAGCCAGTAGTGGGAAGTGGGCCAACAGGCAGGCAGGTCAGTTGTGATTGAGCCTAACTACTCTTATCTCTATTTCCCCATCTGACTCATTTTCATCCCCTCTGTACCTCTGTTCCATCCCCCACCCCAGTACATGGCATTTTTCCTTCATTAGATTCTCCACATCCTCTCCATTGCTTCCCTCTTTTCTCTCTAATTGTTTTATCACCATATAAATATGTTTCCTTTTCCTTCCTCCTGTGAGAAGTGATACAGTGCAATGGCTGTTCTGGAATCATTCTGCCTGGAAATGACTTCTGGTTGTACTCCACTGGTTAGTTGTCTCACCTTAGGAAAACCATCTATGCTTTCTGAGTCTCCATTTCCTTGTCTGTAAATGAGCAAATGGCAACGCAATCGAACCTCTATCATAAGTTTTTGAGACATCCAAATGTGTAAACATATGTAAAGGTTTTAGAATGTCATCAGACATACGGTGAATGCTCCATACTAGTTGTATTATTCTCTCTCTTGCTACCAACTCCCTTTCTCTTTCCATCTTTCTTTCCTTGACATCTCTATTTTGTTCTGCCTTAGCTAAAATAAAAAAAGTGAAGAGAGAGTTCCTATAGAATAGGTACATTTATTGTTTGGCATCACTCATTTATTTTTTCATTTGGTTTACATTTATTGAGTGCCTACTATGAACGAGGTTCTCTGTACTAGGGACTCGGGTATAAAGATGAATAAAACATGCTTTTCCCAGGGCACCTAAGTGGCTCAGTGGTTGAGTGTCTGCCTTTGGTCAAGGCATGATCCCAGAGTCCTGGGATCGAGTCCCCCATTGGGCTTCTACAGGGAGCCTGCTTCTCCCTCTGTCTGTGTCTCTGCCTCTCTCTGTGTCTCTCATGAATAAATAAATAAAATCTTCAACAACAACAACAACAACAAAAAATCCACATGATTTTCCCTGAGGGGTTTATTTGTCTTGTAACAGTCAGTCATGCTGTCCCATATTTTAACAAAATAGATGAATTCATGTATTTTAATAAGCCGATATGTATGTCTACTGACTTTACCACCAACTTTCTCCCCTAGTCTGTCTACTCTTCTCCACCTAGTCTTCCACTACTCTAAGCCTACCATTACCATTTCACCTGGATGAGCATTTATCACTGGGTCTTTCCCAGTCTTTATGGCACTACTGGCTTATGCTATATTCAGCAGCCAGAGCTATTTTTTAGAAGAACAACTCTGATCCTGCCAGCCTCTGGCTTAAAGCTTTTCAACACACTTGCTTTCAGGAGAAAAAACCAAATACCTGTCCTCCATAGTCTGCCCATCCTCCCTCTTTCACTTCCTCATGCACGGTGTTTCTCTCACTTTCTTACATTCACAACTGGTTCCTCTGCTCTGCTTTGACAAATTAATGCCTACTCACCCTTCAGATTCAAGAAAATATTTCCTTGGGATGCTTTCTTGACTGTCTGTCTAGGTCTTGACTCTCTGTCCAGAGTTTTTTTTATTTGTTTTGCTTTGGTCTGGCTTAGTATCCACTAAGAATATACTTGAACATGTAGACTCTGGGAGTCTAGATCTAAGTTCTTTCTTTTTCTAGAGCATTCATCTGACCTTGCATTGTTCACTGGTATAATTTTACTACACTAACTGAAGGTATATCAGGAAACGGGTCATGTCTATTTTGCTCATCATTCTGTCTCCAATGTCTAGGGCACTGTGTCACTCATTGGAAACATTTAATAAATATTAGCTGAATGAAAATTGAATGAAAGAATTTTTACTCTGCCATTGCTTAATTTCCCCACTGTGTCAGCAACTCTTATTAGGGAAGCAAATTACCCTTAGCAGTTGGAATGTGAATATGAGAAAACAGAGTGAAAGAAGATTATCTTGAACCAAAGTATAATTTGGGCACTTTTGTCTTTTATAGATTTGTTCAATGAATCTACCAGGAAGCCTATTTGGAATAGGAATCTATAAAGCACATTAAAGATGCATACTTTATATTTCCTGAGCTTGGCTTTTCCATTCTAAAGTTGCTAATATTTGTGATTCTGAGAATTGAAGATACCACCACTCTTTTGGATTTCTGAATCTTTTATTTACTGAAATGGATTTTTTCCATATTATTCCTTTTCATCCCCAATATATCACTTTCCAAGGTTAGTAATTACAATTTCGCTTAATTTAATTTATGAAACTGATTAAATTTTGGCTATAAGAAGTCCATAAATGTACAATAAGGGATGCCTGGGTGGCTTCAGCGCCTGCCTTCCACCCAGGGCATGACCCTAGAGTCCCAGGGTCGAGTCCCACCCACATCAGGCTCCCTGCATGGAGCCTGCTTCTCCCTCTGCCAGTGTCTCTGCCTCTCTCTCTCTGTCTCTCTGTCTCTCATGAATAAATAAAGTCTTTTTAAAAATGTACAGTAAGTTGTTAATCTTGAAAACCCCAACCAGCAACAAGTATTTCTACTTGAATTAAACTTAAAACCATTATTAAAGGTTTCAAATTCTCTTAAACACAGAGAGAAATTTCCACCAATAGAGATCTTTCCCCTTCCCAGCAAATGGATGAAAGCAGAATTTCCATGTGTTTAAACTCTGAGAAGTAAAATGAGAACATTCAGAAATTATCTGCTTGCAATAATTGTTCCTTGATGACACATTCTAATTAGAAGACACAGTAACTCAATTTCATAGAATGTCAGCCAGAAAGAGCCTTAAAAATAATCTCTCTAACCACCTTAATTAACAAACAAGGACATCACTGTTGAGAAAAGTGATGTGGCTCAGGCGTGGTCAAAAAAGCATCAGCTGCAGAATCAGGGAAAGAAGAAAAATGTTTCATTACTCATTATTAAATTTGAGGGTTGGCTTAAATACTAGGATTTTTCAGACAAATGTGGAGGTAAACTACACTCGGCACTGAGAATATGAGTAAAGTTAATAGGTATTTTGGGTCTGTTTTAGCTTCTATTCCCCTTCTGCTTGTGTCTGTGGAATATTCTTTCACATTTGTCTATAATGTCCCAACGTTCCTTATCAGTGGGGGATCTGGGTTCATTTGTTAATACTTGTATAGTAAAGAATAAGATTAGGGCTCTTTATTTCCACATGTTTGATCTGGGTGTGACTAATGCAAGGGATGGATCTAAGAGATCTTTTTGGTCAAAATGTCTCTGGCATAAAGATTTATTTTAGCCTTCTTTCAGTATTAGCGAGTGAGTGCTTTATGTCACTAGATGTCAAGGGTCCTTCGAAATATTATAAAATCATAAGATGAGACACCCAAAGATCAAGATATTTAACTATGGAATGAAAGTTGTTATGAGGCTGGGCAGAGACGGCATAACATGAAGGGAAAGGATCTACATGAACTTTGTAAATATTTTTAGCCCCTCTGACATGAATTTGAGATATTGTATCCCCAGGATAGATAATTCGGTCAAGAGAATTTTTTAAGAGTCAGGAAGTGATATTTCACTTTGGCCCCATTACATTACCCTAGGTCCAAAATGGGGTATAAGCATGGAAAAGAAGCAGCATCATTAATCACTGACGTATCTGGAGAGAACCTCCGATGAATCTGCAGACTCTGTTTGCAGGAATCATCTTTTCTGTCATACGCTATGGTGCTATGTGTTAGTTGGAGGTTGGGGAGTTAAAAAAGCAACTGGGAGAAGGCTAAGAAAAAGATACATTAAGTGAAGGAACATCCTGGGAGATTTCTAGTTGCAGGAGAAGGCAGTACCTGTTGGTGGAGTCTATAGGAATATGAGAGAGATTTGTGGATAAACAAATGGCTAAGCAATACAAATTCTAGAGTCATATAAAGTTTTGTGTAAGTTTCCTTCCTAATAGTTCGGTAAAACTTAGAATATGCCAATCAAATTAATTAAACAAAATTTAATGCAACATATTTGGAGAAACCCAATATGTGGCAATACAGAATATCACTAAGGATGAACTGATGATGGATGGATGGGCAGATGGATGAAGGATGCCACATGAAAAAGCTAGGATAGGGAAGAGGAAAAGCATAATATATTTGAACTGTTTCTTGAACTATCCATATTCCCAGTTTTTTTTTTGATTAATAGTAATTGCTTACACTTTTATTTTTATTTATTTTTATTTTTTTAATAATAGATTTATTTTTTATTGGTGTTCAATTATCCAACATACAGAATAACACCCAGTGCTCATCCCACCAAGTGCCCCCCTCAGTGCCCGCCACCCAGTCACTCCCACCGCCCCCTCCTCTTCCACCACCCCTATTTCGTTTCCCAGTTAGGAGTCTTCCACGTTCTGTCTCCCTTTCTGATATTTCCTACCCATTTCTTCTCCTTTACCCTCTATTCCCTTTCACTATTATTTATATTCCCTAAATGAATGAGACCATATAATGTTTGTCCTTCTCCGATTGACTTATTTCATTCAGCATAATACCCTCCAGTTCCATCCACATTGAAGCAAATGGTGGGTATTTGTGCTTACACTTTTAAAGCTCTTTTATATCTATCTTTCAATTGTGATACATGAATAAAAGCAATTAACAAGACTAATGAGCTAGAAATGAAAGTGAAATTATGTATATAAAAAGCCCTGAGGTTCCATAAGAATTTTTCAAGCCTCTTTTGATCATAATAATCTAATTGGATTAGATTTCTTGGGCTATTTAAACCATCAGCCATCATGAGCTACTACAGTAAATTCAAAGAATTAAGAAACTTACTAGGTGTTTAGCTGTCTAGCTAGCCTCAGCTTTAATAGCACATA
Source organism: Vulpes vulpes (assembly GCF_048418805.1). Lineage (NCBI taxonomy): Eukaryota > Metazoa > Chordata > Mammalia > Carnivora > Canidae > Vulpes > Vulpes vulpes. The sequence goes on from NC_132790.1 coordinate 34,526,904, forward strand.
AGTTTTAAGATATTGAACTGCTTTCAGTTCTATATTTTAACTGATATGTAGAATGTAGAACTACAGATGTAGATGTTGTAGTCCCACCCATATCAGGCTCCCTGCATGGAGCCTGCTTCTCCCTCTGCCAGTGTCTCTGACTCTCTCTCTCTGAATAAATAAATAAAATATTTTTAAAAATGTACAATAAATTGTTAATCTTGAAAGCCCCAACCAGCAACAAGTGTTTCTACTTGAATTAAACTTAAAACCATTATTAAAGGTTTCAAATTCTCTTAAACACAGAGAGCAATTTCCACCAATAGAGATTGGTGTAGATGTTGACTGAGCTTCAGTTCCTCCATCTGTAAAGCTGGATAAGGTGATCTTTAAGAATTCTTCCAACTCTCAATTTCCATTTCTCAATTATTTTAGTTAAATCACACAGAATGCACCAAATGATTCGGATTGTACATTCATTTCTTCTTAAAGAATGCAAAAAACACAATGCAGTATTAGTGACAAAAATCTTCAAATAATGGAATTTATACTTTTCAACTACTTGAGGAGTTATGTCTTTTAGCTAGGATTCAGTAACTGGAGAGTTCTTTTGAAAATATTTTACTCATCCTAACTTTTTCTTTTTAAATGAGAAAATGAAAACCCATAAAGATGAACAGCTAGCATGAGGTCACACAGCTAGAATTAGAGTTGGCACCAGTATACTGGTCTTCTCTTCCTAGTCCAGAGTCTTGCACAGTACTTTCCATTCCAAAGCTCATCCTGAATGTTCCCTGATGATGCTGATGCAATTTCTGACCAAGACCTACAGCTGGACTTTATGAATATTGCGTGGGCATTTAAGATGCAGTTATTTGCATTGAGAAAATATCTTAATATGCCACAGCTGCTCATTCATATGCATAAAGTTATGTAGATGTTGATTTAAAGAAAGAAATATAGCTTGCATTGAAAGTAAGCTTCTTGTATATTGTATGTTTTTTCATTTCTGGGAACCTTTAGGTATAGAAATTGTCTACATTTTTTCAGAGGGTAAATTGTGTATTCATTTTAAGTTTTCATCACATCTTTGACCTTATAAAGAAATAGACATGGTGTCCAACTCTGGCTTAAGCCTGTGACTTAATTCAGAATAGTAACTCTGGAAAAGATCAGAGTTTCACATCATTCTGAGAAGAATGAGTGCTTTTCTTTCTGAATTAGTTTCACAATTTAAAAGGAGTAAAAAAGATTACTGAACTGAACTTCTGCTTTAAAATATAATAAGTTACTTAAAGAAATTTTAAAGTGATGCCTTACTGACTTTCTTTTGGTCTGTAAAGTCATCTATCAGGATGAAGTTCAATCTTACCTCATCTTAACTCAGTGCTTCCTTATTCACTTGCAGGAGAGGCCATAATGAAAGGGAATGAAGCCTAAATAGGTTCATTGTTTCACTAGATGAGAAGTTCTAGCAAGATTTATGAATGTGTTTGATAATCTGTATTTAGAGGGGGAGGTATAGGCTAGGGAGAGGTGAATGACACATGAACTTCTTAGATCCCCTGTAGCCTCACCTGTCTTTAGTAAAACCACCGAGGGATGACCAATCGTTAACTCATGCCAGAAATCAAACCTAGTGATGCTGCCTTATGTGACATCGCCCTGTACTCTAGGCGAGGGACTCCAACCCAGAGTGACAAGCCACAGTTTTTGCAGGGTCCTCAAGGATTCTAGTGCAGCACTTCTCAAACTAATGTACACATAAATAACTTATGGATCTTGATAAAATGTAGACTCTGACTTAGGAGGATGGAGTTCGGGCTTGAGATTGTGCATTTCTATCAGCTCCCAATTGGTATCTATGCTGCTGGTTCAAAAACCATACTTGGTAGACCAAGACTTTCGAATAATTCCTTTCTTCCCCTACCTTCTGGCAAGCCTTACTCCCTGATTTCATTGAGATCTCTACTGAAATATGAAGTCATTAACTAGGCCTTCTCTGCTCACCATATATTTTTATGTTATCACTTTTACCTTTCTTCCTATTTATTTATATTACCTATCATCATCTAACAAATTTAATATTTATTTGAGAGGGACTTTTGTTTCACTGCTTTATCATCTCCTGAGAACATTGAGTGGGGCATAGTAAGTGTTCAGTAAAAATATCCATTAACTGAATACATGTATAAATGAACAACATGGCCAATCTGCCACAACTCCATAAACCAGACCAAATTTATTTGGTCTCCAGACAATAATTAACTCTGTCCATCAGGCTTTTCTTTCAAGGAACTCAAGTAGTCTGTTAAGAGATAAAAGATGGATTGTATGGAAGTATTAAATAACTATATTGTACATGAGAAACTAATAATACACTGTATGTTAACTAATGGGAATTTGAATAAATTTTTTTTTAAAAGGTGGACAAAATCAGACCTCTCCCACTGTCTACTCAAGTTCCCGCTTGCTGATAGGAACCCCCATTGACCTCTTCTTCTCTACTTGCAGGCCCTTCTGAAGCCTTTACAATATCCAAAACAATGCTCCAAGTGGTCAGATTACACTTAAGAGGATATTAGTGATTGTTATAGGAATATCTTGGCAATTAAATGTCTCTATTTTGTGCTTTATCAAACAATTTATATTATTCACTTCATTCTCATAGTACTATCTTGTACTTTGTGATTTCAACATTAGTCAGTGATCTCATAGTAAATATAGGTATTATTACATATTGAGAAGGCAGCAAATGCTATAAAGGTTTGCCCCAGTCTGATTCAGAGAGAAATGCTGTGTTAGACTCTTTTGGACAAATGCATAATTTGGTTATAATCAATGACTTTTTTAAGGTTTATTTATTTGTTTGAGAGAGAGAGACAGAGACAGAGACAGAGAGAGAGAATGAGTGGGAGGGGCAGAGAGAGAGAGAGAATCTCCAGCAGACTGAGAATGGAGCCTGATGTGGGGGCCTGATCTTGTGATCCTGAGATCATGACCTCAACTGACTGAGCCAAGAGTGAGATACTCAACTGACTAAGCCACCCAGGCACCCTCAACGACTTATAAAATTCTTCAGTGGTGTTAAAGTTGAATTTTGGAACTTTAAAAAAAATGTTAGAAGTTTAATCATCTTTGTGTTATATTACAGAATAATAGCTGTAGATTTTCCTCAATGCAGGGGAAAAGATGTTTATTCACTAGGGTCACTTTTTTTTTTTGTAATAAAAAAAGGTACCACCTAAAAACTTCATCAACACTAAATATCCAGTCTGGGGATTCATTTACCATTTTCTGCATCTAATATCAAAACTCCAGGCAATTCATTTAATATTCATTCAGCAAATACTTCTTAAACACTTACTATTAATTATTTGCCAACACACTGAAGATATTATACTGCACTTCTAAAACAAATGGAGATCCATTCAATAACTCTTTAATAAAGTATGGTCAAATTCATATTAAGCAAATTCTCATAGGACATAAAATGAGTGATAAATAAGTTCTTGCCCTCTAGAAGCGTACCTGAGTGGGGAAATGTGCAAAACATGTTAAGGGACACACAAACTATCTGAATACAGGTCTGGAGAGCTCAGAGAAAGAATAAATCAACACTTACTTAACAGATAAAAGATGGCATCATAGTGGAATTGACATCTGTAGGTCCTCAAAATGGGATCCTACTAAGAAAATGGAATTCCAGGAGAAGAACTCACATAAGCAAAGGCCCAGAAACATGACTGTTCAGGACCAAATGTTGAGGAGCAGAAAGCAGTCCTATGTAGCAGTGGGAGGATAAAAAAGGCTGGTGAGTGATGATGGTGGAGTTAGTGGGAAGGGAGCATGGAGGTTGGCTGGGACCATATTGTGAAGGGCATGGAGTTTGTGCACAGGTACCTTGGGGTCATATCTTTCAGAACAGTAATTCTGACAGTGACGAGGAAGATGGCTGGAGAGGGATAGGAAAGGGATATATATATATATATATATATATATATAATTAGACTTATTTTTTTACAAGAATTAACTTCCCATATTGCTTAAGTAGAGTTATTTCTTAAGTATCAGATACATAACCCCCTTAAAAAAAGAAATAGAGAAAATAACTTCATTATTCTCTTCCTATTATCAATACAATACACATTAGTTTCCAAGTAGCTGTGATAGAAAGTAGATTATTCATGGTATAAATGAATCAGAATCATACCACCAAAAGAAACATTGTTTGCATGTTACTCTTCACATTTGGCTTTAATTTTACTACCTGGAACTAGACATTGAATACAATTTGATGATGGATAGAGTAATTTAGACAACTGGGGCCAAGATCATTTTAGGCAGAAGTGAGTATAACAACTTTGGCCTTACTTTGTACAGTGAAACTTGGCAAGGAAGACATTTATTGTTACGTTATGTTAATTCTAAATAATTTATAATTATTCCAATAATGTGCTAAGTCTTATGAAAGACACAGTTGGAAACTGTTTTCATATTTTGCAATACACATTTGTTTAGCACTTTTTTCTTTGAGTCAAAAATGAAAATATTCAAGTAGTAAAACTGAATCAGCCCTCCAATTTTCAATTATTTTCAAGTGGAAACTCAAGTGCTAAAGAGTGGTAAATTATATTCACTAGTTCAGCAACTCTTTAAGAAATACCAATAATATGTACACCACTAAAAATTGAATTATTAGTGAACAAAATATAGGTTTTGTGCTTGCACACACAGAGCTCACAATCATTTTTAGTTTAGCAAGATATTTTTTTTCTCCCTGCTTTTCAGAATAGAAATTTCACCCATTTTTAAAAGTCTAGCTCCATTTCCCCATTTCCATGAAGTACTCTTGTACTGTTCTGACTCCTGCCTGCATGGTTTATCCCTTCTCTGACAGTCCATAATTTTCAGAGATGGTGTCATTATTTTGCAATTTTGGTCCTATGTCATCAGGAAATGATCTCTATTAAATGTATCTAAGTCCTTTCTTCTCAATTAGATTAAAAAAATTCCTTAAAGACAAAGACTTACAATGTGGTTAAGCACCAAATTTTCTGAATATCTAGTAATATTAAGGAAGGAATCTAGTATATTCCTGATAAAAGCACTCGAATGTAACTTAAAAACTTATTTACTGGAAGCCTGGTTCTTGGTCACACCAAAAGAGATGTCAATAAAATTTGTCTTAGCACAGACACCTCACAATACTGGTGCAAATGAAGGGCCTCTGATAAGAATTTCCTAATGACTCTTACTTTTCACTTGTTGTTTTCAAGATAAATTGCTCATTATTTCTTAAATATGTGGTATAGTTTAAATGTCCCTAAATGACCTAAACAACAACCCAATCAGTTTTCCATTTCAAACAATAGTTAAATTAAGGCTCAGTTATACATTAAATTTACAAAGGGAGAAAGATGATTGCTTGATGTTACATTACCACATTTCCAACTGATTTAATGCTGTGACAAATTAGAATAGACTATTAAAATAGGAAGTTCTATGAATCCTATCTCTACTTTGGCATTTTGAAATAAGCTGCTTGTTTTCATTTACAGATTTCTTTAGAAGCACTTTGAAAATCTATTTGCATGATTTTTAGGACGTGTTTTGAACAGGCATCTTCACAAAGTACAGCAGAGTATCCAAACTAAGTATACTGTTAAAAGGAAACAAAAGCTGTAGGAAGCTTAAGATGAAGATTTATGTGATAGGACTATGACATACTTGTTCTCTCATATAACCCTTATGAGTTTAAAATCACTCTGTTCAAGGTCATTTGAATGGCTATCTTTACTACCAAGGGCTTCTAATTGGTGTAATTGGTGTTTGAGATGAATTTTTTCAAAAATAGGAAAACAGCCTGGGATATTTATGCCATGTGCCAGATTATGGTGAAAGGTATGCACTTTGAGACTGAATGAAAACAGCTACAAAGAATATGGAAAAATCCCATGGAAAAGTTCTTATTCTATATGAAGTAGAATTTGCTCATCAAATTATGCTAACCCAGATGTTTTTATTTTCTGTTTTACAATGGATACTTTGGGGGCCAATTTATTCCTATTAGAAGACATGTCTACTAATTTTTAAGAATAGAAAGACTCAAAACTGTCTGGGAAGAACATTTTCCCCTGGTGCTGTCATCATTCATCTTTGACAACACAAATCCCTTCTTTCCCAGATCTCTGGCCATACTGGGTGAGGCCAATAGGAGAAAGTATTTAATACATTTTTTAATAACTCAATTGCAAATTCTAATTCTAAAGGCATGCAAAATAAATATAACATTCCAAAGACATATGGCAGAGTGTTTTATTTTCACGTGAAATATGTGGTTGGCCACCATTACGGTAAAATCTAAGATGCCACAGGCAAGACACAAACCTCAGCCTTCTAAAGAACAACAGACCAACTGACATTAAGAAAGAATCACTTTACAAGGTCAAAGAAACTCTTCATACCCCTATGCAAAAAGGCTCTCCCTTAATGGCATCTTGTACTTTCATGTTTATCTGTTTAATAGTCCTGTCTGCTAGCCATGTGGACCAAGGGTAATTAACTACATTTCTTAAAGACAGAAACCACATTCCTCTGCTTTATGTAAAAAGTCTAGCCCACTGTAGCGTGCTTAACTGAATTTCATTAGCAAAAGGGAGTAATCTACATACAAATTTGCAGAAAAATAAACTACATAACAGGTAATGCCCAGGCTGTCTCATTGAACCTTATTCTGATCATAGAAATAGATGTTGAAACACACCAAAGAGTAGGGTATGACTAATGCAATTTAGGATATCTTATCAAGTCTCAGTTGGTTAATTCAATTTATGACATCTCACCAAGTTTCAGAGTTTACAGGAGTATATTACAAATACTATAGCAGAAAGAACGAGAAAAAAAAAAATCCACATCACGGACAACCAAAAATCATGTTAGTGTTAAGAAGAATTAATGCCACAAAGAGAGAATATGGTCCACTGATTATGTCTGTTTCTCTCTCCTCTTCCTGCTTCTGAAGGGATTCAGGACATCCACCCTCCCCCACCAAATGTGCCACTCTGGCATGGGGATTTTGACCTGAAGGCAATCTCAAAACCCTACAGACTCAAGAGAAACTTTTGCCCCTCCTATAAATACACAGAAGAATCTCACTCGGGGGTCTTTCCCAGAACAAAGGTTATTAGCAGAGATAAATTTTATCTGAGTGACCCATCTGTATGGCAAGGCAAACATCTCATTACCAAACATCTGTTCTTCTTATGGCTCTGTGAGCGCACTCCTTTCCTCTGAAGCCCCAGACCCCAGCCTGCTTCTTAGTTCAAGATGACATATCTACCTTATTTTGCCTGTCTGTGTGGATTCCCCATACATCTGCCATGAAATCTGATTTTCTCCTATTAATCTGTCTCATGTCAATTTGATGTTTAGTCCACATTAATTCTTTTGATAGTATCCATTGCTGACCAAATATGTATACCAGATTAGAACATAAATAAAAAAGCTGATGCTAGGTTTTATTTTATTTTTTTCAAATTCATTTTTCAAACAAGACTTTCTAACTGATGTTTTCCTTGGAAGATTAAGGGTAATGAAGCCTCATGTTCTTTGAACATGGGGCACCCATTTTTCAGGATAGTTAAATTTTTTTTTTTCAGGATAGTTAAAAAAAAAACCCTAATTGGTGGAGATTGGTTAATACAGGTGATCAGAAATGTGGGCACACATTCACAAAGAAATATATGGGAACATTGTAAGCCTGGGTTCTCACTGACCTTCAGGTTGATATTGTGCTATAATGGTCACCGTCTGTCCAGCCCCCTTCAGTGCAGCGGCAGCCTGTTCATGCGATGCTCCACGGAGGTCAATGCCATTCACCTGAAAGAGGAAGCCAGAGAATTTTGGTATTTTGAAAGGCATATTACTCTGATAGAAGAAAAACGTTTCCCCAAACTGAGAAGCTGTCAAAGATTATGTCACCTGCCCCAAAACCCCTTCTGTCCTCCCAAGGCATTTGAGTGTTACTTAGAAAGTTTCAGGCTCTTGACAACGTTCAGTTAGCAAAGACATGAAATTTCATCTTGTGGCATTTATAGCATGTCTGCCTGGGCTGAAACTGTGTCTATGCATGTCTACAATAATTTTAGTGTGTGCATTTAATATGTCTCTGTGAGTTTCCTAGATTTCTGGGGTGGATGTGAGCCTTCAAAATTAGAGGAAAACAGGATAATAAGGAGAGACACATGTAATGTACATAGACGAGTATGTGCTGACAGATTAATATATTCAGATGAGGTTCTGAGTAGACTATATGAAATGTGGCTGGCTACCCGCCAAATCCCTCTTCTTGGTCATGTGCCTGGTCCTGTCATCCTCAGCTTGGTTAGACAGCCCTGAGCCTTGTTCCAAAATAAACTTGACTGCCCCATTTCTCACGTACAATTCCAGAATGAATTCTGACAAAATGAAATAAAGAATGCCTGGAGTTTATGTTGCTGTTGCTAACTCCCATTTTGGGGCTGATGCCAAAAGAGAAACAGAACATCTAAAAAACAAGCATAAAACTCTGCTGGGAGGGAAAAATCATTCTGAAGTCAAATTTAATGAGAAGTAAAAGCTAAAATCTTTCTCAAATCAATTTATTCTAAGTCAACATAACATAATTACTGAGTGCTTTCCAATGACAGGGCTCTGTTTCTGCCCCAGGAGAGGGACCATGGGTGGAAAACAAAGGTGAACAAGGCAAGCCCTTAAGAAGCTTTTCTGCTTCCACTGAACACATAGTAATTCCACTTTTCTAACCTACATAGACCTAGTTTTTTGCAGTTGAAACCAGAAATCTGCTTCCTTTTATTACAGAGAGGTTGGCTACCATGGATGAAAAATTAAAAATAACAACAACAACAACTTGACCAGACACATGTAAAATATAAAATCTTATTTTGCCTTTTATCGATCCTCTTAGACAATGACACTGGATGGTGGATAGTGAGTTGCCACTGTTTCCCTGTCAGGCCTGGAATATATGTAATCTTTAATTCCACATCCTAGTCTTCTCATAATAACTTTGTGCCTCTTCCCTGGCTTTCTATTCTGGTGAACTCCTTACTGAAATCATTGAGGACATGGTAACATCAAGAAGTCCCCTGAGCTGGGTGTGGCCTGACTGTGCCACTCACCAGCTGAATGACTGTGCTTTTGCCTCCTAAGACTCAATACTCTTCTGCCTCAGAGGGAAGTGACTGGGAGGCTCTTTGAGTCTAAAGACGCTTTGAACTACTGAATTCCGGATTCACTTGAACTACAGAATTCCGGATTCACTTGTTAGTAGATGACAGTCATTTCAGAGACTGTCTAGGCACGGATGAGTCATAATATGACTCAGACAGCTGGAAGAGACAGGAAAAGTAATTAGATGTAGGCTCTTGCCTGCAGGAAGCTAAATGCACAAACTCTGTGGGCCAAATAATCTCTTCTCTTGTCAAACAATTAGGGTTAATATCTTATTAAAAAATAATATATGATCATGGTAAATGAATTCTAGTGTTTTAGAAAAGTATCTAAGGAAAAGTAAAAAAAATCCCCTCATCATCTTTACTCTCAGAAGCACCCAATGCTAGCAGTTTTTTGTGTATACTTTTTAGAAATCTACTATATGTGTATGCATGCTCATAACTTTATTTCTGTTTCTTTATATATTTTAATATATCACCACATCTTTATTTAAGTGAGTAGGATCATATACATAAATATATATATATTTTTTTCTATAACTTGTTTCTGTTTTGCTTTTCATTTAACAATATATCTTGGACACCTTCCATATCAGCTCATACCATTTTACCTTTTTAACAGGAGCCCAGGAATCCATGGTATTGATAGACCAGCATTTTTTGCAATAGGATTCCTATCATTGTAAGGTTGTAAGGTTGTGTCCAGCTTTTTGTTACTACAAACACTTATGAAGGTGTTTCTGAAGGGCAAATTCCCTAGAAAGATACTTTCTAAATCAACGGGTACATGTATTATTAGATTCTTTTAATTTGTTCTTGTATGTTTTTAACATAATTATTTATTCACAAAACAACCAGACACTCATAAAGGAATAAGCAAAAAGAAAAAGGCCAGAATCTTCTTGCCCAAATAATGTATTGATATAAAAAATAAAATTAATGTATGTACATAATGCACATACATGAAAATTAAAGCAATATGAAAGGCATAAAAATAAAACGATCCCCCTAATTCTTATTATTAAGGATAAACATTTTGATGGCTTCTTATATATACTACCAATTATTTTTGTTATGAACATAAGCAGGTTTATCAATAAAACTTTAAAATTTTATACAAATAAGATATTATAGGTATATTTTTTATACTTTTATCTTTTCCACTTACTAATATATCTTAGAGAACTTTCTTCATTCATATATTCCTATACAGTGTCTCATCCCTTTTGATAACTATGTTCTATTATGCAACATAAATTTATTTTAACAGTGTAGCTTTGGTGGCCCCTTCGATTGTTACAGTATTTTGCTATTCTAAACAATGCTGCAATAAATACCATGTAATATTAAGTTGTTGGGTAAAGGGTATGAAGTGTTAAATTTTGATGCTATTGCCAAGTTGTCTCCAAAAATGTATATTCCCAGAAATAAAATATGATTGACTTTCCTCAGTCTTGTAGAAATTGCATATCCTGCAATATTTGACCTTTGCCATTCTGATATGTACACAATTGTATTTTTCACTTTTACCTTTCTAAGAATTATGAAGTTAAGCATCTTTTTATGTGTTTGCTAATTATTTGCATTTCTTTTTGCATAAAATGGCAATTTTCTTATTTCACCTATTTTTTATTTGAATAGTTTTTAAAAATATTTATTTATTTATGAGAGAGAGAGTCGGGAGAAAGGGCAGAGGGACAAGGAGAGAAACAGAGTCCCTTTGCTGAGCGTGAAGCCCAATGAAAGGCTTGGTTCCAGGACTGTGAGATCACGACCTGAGCCAAAATCAAGAATTGGATGCTTAACTGACTGTGCCACCCAGGTGTCCCTGTTTAGTTTGTTCTTTTAAATATTTATCTGCCTATTAAGAATATTAGTGTTTCATCTCAGATAACTATTGCAAATATTCTTATTAGTTTGGTATTTGTATTTTGTATTATTGTATTGTAACTGTTAACTTTTTCTTGGTATGCTATTTCTTGCCATACAGAAGTTTAAAATGTTTGATACAATTACATTTATCCCCCTTTTTTTCCATTTTAGCTTTTGAGTTTTATATCTACCCCTCTCCAATAAACTTAACAAACTACCCATATTTTCTTCTAGTACAAACAGAGTTTAATTTTTAGCCACTCAATCTTTGATCTACTGGAAGACAGTTTAGTGGGTTTTTTTAAAAGATTTATTAATTTATTTATTCATGAGAGACACACACACAAAGAGAGAGAGAGAGAGAGAGAGAGAGAGAGAAAGAGGCAGAGACACAAGCAGAGGGAGAAACAGGCTCCAAGTAGGGAGCCCAACATGGGACTCGATTCTGGTCTCCAGGATCACACCCTGGGTTGAAGGTGGCGCTAAACCACTGAGCCACCTGGGCTGCCCCCAGTTTAGTGTTTGATATGAGAACCAGCTGAACAACCACACTTTCTCAGACCTTTCCTTTATAGTATCAAATTTCTACGTAAAATCTTTTAATATTCTAACATTCCTCTGAAATTTTCTCAATGCACTAAGAGGAACATTGAAAAGTGGGAAGGAACAGAAGATTTGGAATCAGAGAACTGGGTTTGAATTCTGAGTTGACTAGTTATATCTAAATAACTTGGGAAAGTCAATTAACTTCTTCAAATCTCAGCGTTCTCACCTATGAAATGGGCATAATATCTACCTCTCTATCAGGACTGTTGCATAAAATAAATGAGAAAATATCTGTAAAGCTGTTAACATAGACCTTGGTACAAACAGGCATTCAGCCAAAAGTATCTATTATTGCTGTATTTTTTCAGAGCTGTGATTACAAGTGATGAAATAAAATCTAATGGAAATTAGTTAATACAAAATATAACATATGAGTTCCCTTTTTTTTTATGAACACAGAATTTCAGTACTGGAATGAAGTATGAAATGACCTTAGAAACTTGTTCATCCAGCACTTAGACATTAGAACATTAAAGTCATTCTCATAGGAGAAGGGACCTGCCCAAAGTCATATCAGAGTTAGCATAGTGTTGGACCAGCCTTGGTCTTTTCTCGTTCAGCTGAGACTTCTTCCCACTATAGCAGATGTGCCCTACTATGGTTGCATGCTCATTTTCTACTGGGCCAATACTAACCGATTCTTGCTATTATCCTGAACAATACCACACTACCCAGGTACCTACTGATTTTCTTCCAGATTTTAGCAAACATACTCTCCTTCAGTCAAATTCTTCAAGGTCACTTTGACTCTTATTTCCATCCCTGAGCTTTTGAGTTTTTACCAGTAATTGTTGCTCAGATAGGATTTTTAGATGCATTCAAAAATAGCTTACATCATTGATATGACATTTTTTTAAACCAATGTTTTTAAAAATTTATTTATTTATTTTAGAGAGGGAGAGCATGAGTGGAGGAAGGGCAGAGGAAGAGGAAGAGAATCTCAAGCAGAATCGCTTCCAAGCATAAAGCCTGATCGGGGGGCCTAATCCCATGACTCTGAGATCATGACCTAAGCAGAAACCAAGAGTCGGGTGCCTAACTGACTGAGCCACCTAGATACCACAGAGAGGGAGAGAGAATCTTGAGCAGACTCCACACCAAGCATGAAGCCTGACTTGGGGCTTTGTCCCATGACCCTGAGATCACGACCTGAGCTGAAACCAAGAGTTGGACATTTAATTGACTGCACTACCTAGGTGTCCCTGACAGGACATTTTAAAATACCAAGTGTGACAGAACCTCATATATTTATTGTTTTTATTTTTCTACTGCAACCTGGTTTAAACACCATGACCCAGTTTATAATGATTAGATTATGCCAAGCTGAAGCCAAAGCTTTGGGCAGGCTAGAGAAATTCCATCTATTGCTGTATATGTATACACCTTTCACTGAATCATACAAAGAAAATAAATTCTATTTGTTATGACATCCTTTTCATAACCATGTTGGTAATCAATAGAGATTTTAGCACTTCTAGTTGATTCAAGTAGTTGTAGGTTTTATTCAGATGCTAATGTAAAGGTGAACAGTGCACCATGTCCAGAGTTAATCTTTCCTCTGTTTTTAAAAGATGAATATTATGTTGGCTACCTTAACCACTAGGTCTCCTGGCCTGGGGCTCCAGAGGTTATCTGCGTAAATGACTCTATATTTTCCAGAAAATTTTATCTATTTTTTACTATTCTAAAAAGAATGATATCAAAATCAGAGAATTTCAGAAATGAGGAGAGCCCGTTTGCATGTATGTATGCCTTTAAGCCAATTCAGCCACATTACATATTCTTATATCCTTGTCTCCCATCCTGTTGACCTTTTTATTTCTTTAATTTAGGCATATCTATATCTTTGCACATGCTATTTTCTCTATCTGGAACATCATTTTTCATCTCTTCTTCACCTGGAAAACTTCTCTCAGTTCTTAAAGATTCAGTCTGAATGGACTACAGATTGTGCTTACTTGTGAACTCCTCATGGTAGGAGTTCATTTATTGGAACTTGTGTCCCTAGCATAGCACCTGGCCAATAGTAGGTGCACAATAACTAATGAGTGAACAAATAAGTGAATGGGTGGAAAATATATTCACATTACATTATTCCAGGCAAATGGTCATCTAAGCTTGATGTGACACTGGCTTTACTCTGATGTACTCACTGTCCTTCACAGAAATCCATTCCACTTGGGGTCAGCTCTCATGATTAAAAAAAAAAAAAGTTCTTTGTGTTGAATCTAAATCATGTTCCTGGAACGTTCTACCTCTTGGTTCTACCCCCTTCTTCCAAGGGCTCACAAAACATTTCTTCTTTCTTAGTATTTTTTTCTTTTATATGATTCTCTTTCTAACATTTGAGGATAATTTTCTCATTTCTAGGTCAAAGGACCTCACTTCCTTCCTCATCTTTCCATATCATTCTTACCAAATGACCACTTGCCTCAGCTTACATACTTCTAGTGACAGGGAACTCTTCCTTTCCTTAGTATGTCCATTCCATTTTGGGGTGGCTCTTATGAATGTTATTTCTAGAATCTTGATTTTATTTAATACCTGATCAGAGACTCAGAGGAATGCATGTGAGGTGAAGTATGACAATGGGGATATTTACTAATGGCTATTAACCTTTTTATTTCCTTTTAAATATTTTATTTATTTATTCATGAGAGATACATAGAGAGGGAAAGAGGCAGAGACACAGGCAGAGGGAGAAGCAGGCTCCATGCAGGGATCCTGACGTGGGACTTGATCCTGGGGCTCCAGGATCACGCCCTGGGCTGAAGGCAGGCGCTAAACTGCTGAGCCATGCGGGCTGCTTAGGCTATTAACCTTTAATGTATACCTAGTACAGTATCTACAGGTAAACACAGTGCTGATACAAGTTTTGTTTTTAAAAACTAACCATTTTAGTTATTTCTTTTTCCAATTTAAGAGAGGAAGTGAACGTGCATGCCATATAGCTATTATAAAGCAATTCACCATTCAATAACTAAAAAAACGTAATTAAGCAGCAGGGGGGAAATGCTATGACAGGAAAAGGGGCCCTACTGAAGGTATGAAGGGGTATGAGAAAGTTTTCTGGAGGAAGTGAAATCAAAAACAAGATGTGAGTGAGTTATCCAGGTAAGGATGGGTAGGAATGCCCACAGAGGGCTGTGGAGGGAAGTATGGGTAGAAGAGTAGCAAGAGTATTCCAAGTAGAGAGAGGAGGGACATGTGAAGGTCTGGAGGTGGGATGGGACTTGACACATCTGAAGAAAAGAAAGTAGTTGTTAGCAAATGGCAAAGAGGGGAAAAAGGAGAGTAGGAAGGAGGTGAGTGACAAGGGAGAAATGAAGGTGGTAGTGATGATGATGATGATGGTAGAGGTGGTGATGATAGCTGACATGCACATAGCACTTACTCCATTGCAGGCAATGTTCTAAGCATTTCCTATTATTAATTCCCTAACCCTCATAATATTTCTATAAGTAAGAACACATAATAATGCCCATTTTACATAGAAGAGATTGAGGCACAGTAATTAAATATATCGCCCAGGTCCACTAGTTATAAATGGCAAAACCAAGACTTAAACTCAGGCAATCTGAATCTCTCTTTGCTTTGCTTGTGTCTCATGATTTTTCTTATCCTTGAAATTGTCAATAAAGCTTGATACTGAGTAAAATTCCTAATCATTCCTAACTATGACATATTAATGCTTTCCAAAGATCTGGCAATCAGCATGACAAGCCATATCAGCAAATGTAGAGTTTATTTTGATGTAATGGCAAACCATCTCTCAACTTAGAATTGAGAATATTATGTTACCATCACTCCTATACCCTAGGAGCACTACAGCCAGAGAAAATGCAGGAGGTGCCTGCTGTTGCCAGCTCTGCTAAGGGCCTTTCAGATGAACTGATCACTTTGGAAATGCTTCTCAAAGGGCAGTGTCACTGCTTGTGGCTGCTTTGGTTTTCCTTTTCTTTTTTTTTTTTTTTAAGATTTTATTTATTTATTCATGAGAGACACAGAGAAAGGCACAGACACAGAGGGAGAGACAGGCTCCATGCAGGGAGCCCGATGCGGACTCGATTCCGGGTCTCCAGGGTCACACCCTGGGCTGAAGGTGACGCTAAACCGCTGAGCCACCCAGGGTGCCCTGCTTTGGTTTTCCATCTCAGCTCAAGTCATTTGCCTGCTCTGAAAACTGTCACGGGAAGAACACTGGTTTAGAGTTGGAGGGCCAGAATTCAAATCTTGGTCCTGCTATTTCTTGACTCCAGGACCTTGGGTAAGTTACCTAAACCGTTTGAGCTTCAGTTTCTCCATATGCAACAAAGATATTAATGCTTATTTTGCTGGTTTGTTGTCAGGATGATTGGAGATAATGCGAATAATGCACTTAACACTTCACACACTGAGTAGGTCATCAGTGGTTGCTATTCCTACTAGAGCATATCTATTACCTATGAACCAGGATTTCAAAATGGCTTTTATTGGCAATAATAAAATCAAAGTATAGATTTAGTGTAAGATTGTCTTGGAATAAAAGTAGCTAAAAACTACAAATTTAACTGAATCATCATGAAAAATGCAAAGAGGTGACCCCATGGGAAAGGGGGAGATAATTGGCACCAGATTTCAATTAAAACTAGTCGGTACAGAACACAGGGGGACTATTTCAAGTACATTATTTCATAGCGGGGGGTCTAGTTGGTACATGGCATGGGGCAGCAGGGAAGAAACTGGGGCAGAATCCAAACTATTTCTACTTTATTCAGAGAGACTAGGGATAATAAGATAAGCAAATGTACTACCAGTGAATTAAATGAATGTAGAAGGCTCCAACTTTTCTCAAGGGGGAAGAAATCTATTCTCATTTTCTTAAAGTAATGTGATGTAGTGAGGTAGAAATTTGTGTTTAGTTGCTAACTCTTCCACTAACTTACTCAGGCCAGCCACTGAGCTGCTGTGGAAAACGGAATGTTCCAGGCCCCACTGTCTCTAGGTCCCCTGTTATTTGAAATTTGATGATTTCCATGGCTTAAAAATAACATCTCAGAAGTGTTTTATAGACAGTAGTAAATTGTTTTCACATCTCATATTTCTTACCTAATAAGTTGGGACATAAACAAATATAATAAAAACTTCCCATGTATTGACTGATCCTTATCACATGTTTGTGAGGGAAGTAAGGAAACTATAAATACCACATTTAATCTTAAAGTGTGTGCAAGCTGGAATGGCTGCCATAGAACATGGAGAGAAAAAACACGGTGCCCGCAGAAGCGGACCTTGAATGCCAACTTAAAACAATTTTTTCAGTAAGTGGTGGTGCTGAGGAGGGGATTGTTTAACACAATTGAAGCATTTAACACAATTTGACTCACATTTGGGCTAGGATAACTATGGCAAGAGTGAAAAGTTGGGGTTGAAGAAGTAAATGATGAAAAAGAGGATAATGAGATGGGAGACTATTGCAATATTATAAATCGTTGATGATGAAAGCCTGAATTAGAAAATTGAGAATGAGGACACCTGGATGGCTCATGGTTGAGTGCCTGCCTTTGGCTCAGGTTATGATCCTAGGGTCTTGGGATCGAGTCCCACATCAGGCTCCCTGTGGGGATCCTGCTTCTCCCTCTGCCTATGTCTCGCCTCTCTCTCTGTATCTCTCATGAATAAATAATTAAGATAAAAAAAAAAAGAAAATTGAGAACGCAACTGTGGGAAAGGGCCATAGACTTGAGAGAGGACAGAGAGAGGTTCTAGATAGCTGTTCTCAAATACTTCTAGGGACTACATAGAGTTTAAATAATATTTATAATAATGTTGAATGTTTGGAAATGGAAGCTGAGAAAGGTCATCAGGGGAGTGATGATATCATTATTCAGAATGGGAATGCAGGGTAGAAAGTGAGTTTGGACAACAGGATAACACATTTTACTTTGGACACGTTGAGTTTGCTATGTCTCTTGGACAGCTACGATTTTGCTGGTAGTGAAAAAATAACTATCTGAAGCTTAGAGAAATAATTAATGTTAATAATCAATTTAGTCTGGGGATCCTTAAGGTCAGTCAGTACCCTGATCTGACTAGCCCCAGCTGTAGAAGAGGCTTGCTGTACGAAGGTCAGATTAGTTAGCAACAGCGCCTGCTATATAATAAGGATATATAATTATTAGCTATTATTGACATCTCCCCTGACACACACAAAGAGGATGACCTGGACTAGTATAAAATTATCTCAATAAAGACAGCAGAGCAATGAGAAGTACTAGGGTTATAGGTACTGAAAGAGGGAGAATGGCACTCTGGAAAGCACTACCTTAGGAATTATGAGTCCTGAGTTTCAGTCTCACCCTGCTGTTAGCTTATTTCACTTTGGGAGTCTGTTTCCCTCTCAGGGGCTCAGTTTCTTCATCTAGAAAGACAGCCTTATACTAAATCACTGAGGTCCCCCATCCAGTGCTTAATAAACAAATATATTCCATGCTCAATATGTATTCTGTTGACAACGTGAGAAAAGCAAACAGTTCATTTAGCGATAACTTTCCAAACACCCTCCAGCATGTCTCAGAGTGAACAAACTATAAATTGTGTTTGAAGTGGAAATTTCTAATTAAGTTTCTTTTTCCTCCTGGAGGCTGTTGCGCTTGTTGCAGAGTGATAACATTTCTGACAGTAGCTGCATGAGAGCTCAAGACCAGAATCCACCTGGAGCAGAGGCAGAATGAAAAACTGATACTGGATATTTACACAGCTTGGCAGTTAAAATTAACATCCCTTTTAAATTTGGCTTGCTGATGCAAAAATAAACATGCATTTAAAAAAAATGTTTTAGTTTACCAGGACATATATAGAGAGCTGATCATTTTGAAGTCTTTAACCAAAAATAATCCAAATATTTACATATCATACTTTTATTATATACTCATATATTATACATTTATATATAATTTTATTTTATGTATTTTTATATTTACATTATATATTTATACATATAATCTCACATATATAACATAATTTTTCAAACCCAATTTACTATAGGCTAAGACAATAAATAACTTAGGATTCCTGTGTTTTGAGTACAAGAATATATTGCAAGAGTATGTAAGCAAAAATAGTTGAAGCCTTCCTTATAACATCTTATATAAATACAAGATGATACTAGTATTTCTACCTCTGATTCTTAACTCTAGACTTGTAAATCTATGTGCTTACTTCACTTCTCCAGCTAGATGTCTAAAATTTTTCAAACTTACCATGCTCAAAATCGAACATTTTTTTAAAGATTTTATTTATTTATTCATAAGAGATACACAGAGAGAAGCAGAGACATAGGCAGAGGGAGAAGTAGGCTCCCCGTGGGAAGCCTGATGAAGAACTTGATCCCAGAACCCCAGGATCATGACCTGAGCTGAAGTCAGATGCTCAACCAGTGAGGCACCCAGGCGTCCCTCAAACTCAAACTCTTAATTTTCTCCTGAACTTGTGTCTGGGCAATTTTGCCACCTTCAGAAAATGAGTAATACGACCATTCACCACTCAAACCACTCAGCCAAGAACCTACCTGCCAATCTTAATTTTCCTTCCTTCCCACCTGGCCATGCAATCCATCAGCATGTCTGTTTACTCTAGCTCCAAACCATATTGCAAGTCCACTTTTTTCCAACTCCCCCATCCCTCTTGGCAAAGCCACCACTTCTCCCAGGTATATTGCACTAGGCCCCTGACTGGGCTCTCTGCTCTCACACTGGCCCCCCATCCCCCTTCTATCCTTTTTGGCCCAACAACCATTGGGATCTTTTCAAAATATGTATATGTATATCAGACCATGCCTCCCTCCTGCTAATTTTTTTTTTTTTACACTGAACTTCTTGGTGTACTTTGGATACAATCCAAACAACTTGCCTTGACCTTGACCAATCCTTCTGATTCTGGCCTCTGCCTCCCTCACTATTTCACAGGCACAAGGGCTTTAGATTTGCTTCACCTAAGTCCAATTTCCCTCCAGCCTTGGGTCACTTGTACCAGCTGTCTTCCTTAGCAATTCTTATATTTGACCCCTTATTTTTATAAGTCTCAGCTTAAAGATTGTCCCTTTTAAAGTAGGCTGGTAGCCTATCTACCAGCCTTTTTCAATTTCTTATGAAACTTAGGTCCACCTGATATTTTGTTATTATCCCATCCACCCCAAGAATAGCTTCCTGTGAATAGGACCTTTGTCTCTTTTGCCTCAATACTTCTAAGGCCTACAATACTACGCAGATACTTCACAATACTCCTTGAATTAATAAATGATAGATACTAGATCACATTATTTTATTTAAGTAATTAAAATCTGACCACCACTTATTGCATACTTATTATGAGCCAAATGCTGATCAGAGTCCTTTTCAGAAGGAATTTGTCCTTTATGTAGGAGAATGGTTGATTAAACTGGAGCCACTAAATCTGAATTCTTGAGGGTGGGGTCCAAGAATATTTATTTTTATTTATTTATTTTTAAGATTTTATTTATTCATTCATGAGAGACAGACAGAGAGAGAGAGAGAGAGAGAGAGAGGCAGAGACACAGGCAGAGGGAGAAGCAGTCTCCATGCAGGGAGCCTGACGTGGGACCTGATCCCGGGTCTCCAGGATCACACCCTGGGCTGAAGGTGGCACTAAACCACTGAGCCACTCAGGCTGCCCCCAAGAATCTTTATTTTTAAAAAGTTCTCTAATGACAGATGCTCAGTCAGATGCAGGAACCTCTGTGGAGATGTAGCTCCTTGTCCTCTATGTACTCTTGCTGCTCCTTCATCATATATACTTGACTTTAGTCTCAAGTTGTACTTTGACTCTTATGCTTTACAAAAATCTCTGGCCCTTTGAGCCTCTATCACCAATGAGGACATAGGTGATAATGAAATGGCTCTGGAGCCTTCTTTAAGATATGCTCTGGGAGGGAATACATGAACATGGAAACGGTGGCCCATACAACCCACAATAGACCTATTTTCTTCATTCCAGGGTTCTGTCTACATACTGCACTTTGAGCATGGGTGTCTGTTGATACAAGTTCTCTCTCAGCTATGTAAAGCTGTAGATATGGCACCCTTGAAGCCCCCATCCCATGTCTCAATTCCCCCTGAATACATGGTTCCTAGGGAATCACTCACTTGCAAATCACCCATGCCCCCAAACTGCTCAGGCAAAAGGTAAAACTCTGGGGTGTGAGGCTACACTTCTACCCTCTGAGATCTGCTTTGTATCTCACACTCTAAGCCCTCTGCTATGGGATGGGATGTGTGTGCTTCCCAGGCCAATGGATTCCCTCAGGTTAGTGTCAGATTTGAAGCTGAGGCCTTTCCTTGATGGATGGTGGTAATAAAAGCAACCTTCTGAGTTTGCTTGGCATGTTCTTCCTTTTGAAATCAATGGGATGACTGCAAATGCTCAGTCATTTTTTTTTTAAATTAGTTTTCTGTGGTTTCTGGGTTTCTGATATTGAACTATCGCTAAATTTAATCTACTATTAAAAACATCATCAAAAAAATCATCAATAGGGAATTGATTAAATAAAGTAATAGGGAATATGATGTAGCCATTAAAAACAAGGGCATACATGCCTAATATTCTCATACCAACAAGTATCTGTGGTATATTCTAAATTAAAGAACTATAACAAAACTATACATATATAGATAACCTTGATTATTAAAAGAAAAAGGAAGGAAGGAAGAGAGATAGAAGATAGAGAGATAGGTTAGATAGATAGATAAATAGATAGATGATCATATAGAAAATGCCTGAAAGGCTACACAACCAAATGCTAAGAGAGGCTTTAGTGGGCTATGGTCTTGAGGCCATGATGATTGGGGTAATGCTGAAGAGCAAAGAAGAGATTACATTTTATTTTACAGCCTTTAGTAGTGCCTGAATAATCCTTAAGTGAACATGTATTTTCATATAACAATTTTCAAAGTTATGTAAGAAAAGTTTTAACTACTGAATTTGAGATTTGTGTTACTTTGACAGTAAAAAAAAAAAAAAAGGGTTGCCAAGACACACTAGAATCACAGTGACGTTTATAGAAAAAATGTAAGTTATAATCAAATATTCACGCATTACATAAAGTCAATGAACAGAGAGTTCCTGATCGTCTTCTTTGTGACAGTCATTGTACGGAGCTTTGGAATGTACTGGTGAAGAAAACAATGGCTCTGCCCTCAGTGGCCTAGGATCTAAGAGTAGTTCTCGACTGGGCATGGAAGTGTGGAGGAGGGGGGGATATTCTTTGTTCTTAAAATGTCAGAGTCTGGGGTGAGCTTTGACATTAATTGTGCAAGGCGCAGGCATGTTAAATGCTCTGCAAAGTGTGGTACAGTCACATGCAGTGAAAAATTGTCCTTCCAAAAATGCAGTCGCACCTACAATAATACACATAGATATGCTAATTCCAAATGAACCTCAATGAGATTATACATGGAAGAGGTTCTTGGTTTCTTTTCTTCTCCCCTTGCATGGATGACTTTAATCATAAGCATTAAAATTAATTTTAATGGAAGAAAAAACCGGTCATATCTGTCAAATAGTCCGTTTCTAAAGTATTGAAAGGCTTCAGTAGGAATAAGGTGCTAGTGGAATTATCTTGGTCAAAAACCATGAAATGCAGAACTCTAACTCTAGCTACTGCGTGCAGAACTCACCTGATGTTTGTTTCACTATAGTTCTTCAGGATAATGACATTCTTTTGTGTTTGGGCTTATGTGTATCTTGGCATCTGACTGTTGTCTATAATTACATCGTCATTTCTCCTACTTATTCCTTACCTAAAAATAAGGTTATCATCTCACTGCCTAAAAGCTCCCAGGAAACAGGTTTTCCGAGTTCAGGGAAACTGTGTCAAGGACTCCTGAATCCTCTTTCCAATTGTTATACAATTAGATGAAGGGGAGGAGACCTGACAGGCACAAATGCTGAATAGAAATCGAATTATATTTACCACTATTGCTGAGAAATGATATTTATTTATCTATTGTCCCTTCAAAATATTTTTTACTTTTCTTTTTTTTCTAATTTGCTACTCTAGCTCTAAATCTCCATCTAGACTACTGCAATAGACCCCCTTCCAACTATTTATTTTGAAAAATTACAAACTACAGAAAATTTTGGAAGAACTGTACATAAAGATCAAGACATTTTCCTCAAGATTCAGCAGTTGTTAATATTTTGGCACATTTGTTCTCTCTCCCTCTGGCTCCCTTTCTCTGCCTGCCGATACACACATAAACATGCACATTTGTTTTTTCTGAACCCTCAGAAATATATGGCAGACATCCTGCTACTTCCAAACCTAACATACCAGCAAGGCATCTCCTCACTATAAAGATATTTTCTGCATAAACACATTATCATTACTAAATCAAAAAAAGGTAACAGCAATTCTATACCATCCAATATACTACACTTAGTCAAATTTTCTCAGTTGTTCTTCAAAATGTCTTTTTTTTTTCTTCAATCCAGGGTTGAATCAAGGTTTATCAATTGTGTTTGGTTATGTCTTTACTCATTATTAACCTAAAAAACTACCTTCTTTTTTTCCTTTATGACCCTGAGTTTTTTCTTTTCTTTTCTTTTTTTTCTTTCTCTAAGAGTTCAAAGTAGATATTTAAAGACTACCATACATTCTGGTTTTGTCTGTTTCTTCCTGATCAGAATCAAACAATTTTATCAAAATCTAGTGAGTAACATTGTGTAATTTTTACTGTATCACATTAGGAAGTCTAAAATGTGAGGCTGTCTCACTATTGGTGATAGTAATTTTGGTCACTTGGTTAAGGACCACCAGATCTCTCTAATCTAAAGGCACCTTTAGGGACGCCTGGGTGGCTCAGCGGTTGACCATCTGCCTTCTGCCCAGGGTGTGATCCTGGAGTCCCCGGATCAAGTCCCACATTGGTCTCCATGCATGGAGCCTGCTTCTACCTCTGCCTGTGTCTCTGCCTCTCTCTGTGTCTCTGATGAATAAATAAATAAAATATTTATAAAATATTTTTATATAATATATAAAATATAAAATAAGGGCACCTTTAGAATGACACCTCCAGCAAATCTGGAGGGTAATTTTTTGAGACCACATGACTATCCTTTTTCTCAATAAACTTTCATCTCAATATTTCTTAGCATCTATTGACTATGCTTGCCTAAAACAACTATTTTACTTAGGGTTGGAAATTGGTGATTTTCTACTTCTCTATTTCTGCTGGAATCATTAGCTGGTATTCTGTGCAAATAACTTTTCCTTTATTCTTTTCTTTCAGTATCATTATGAACTCATGTTTTTGTTGTTATTTATCAAGATACAATCCATTACTGTGTAGTAGACCTTTTTTTTTAAAGACTTATTCATCTTATTTTATAGAGGGGAGAGGGGCAGAAGGAGAGGGAGAGAGAGTCCCAAGCAGGCTCCAGGCTGAGGGGGAGTCCGATGCAGGGCTTGATCTCACAACCCTACCACGACTTGAGCCAAAACCAAGAGTCGGACACCCAAGGCGCCCTGTGAACTAGACTTCTAATTGACCAGCAAACCTTCCTTTAAACTCTCTCTCTCTCTCCCTCCCTTACTCCTTCTGTTTTCTCTATTCCTATTATTTTGACAGCCATCCTATATATCATGGACAGTCTACTTTTCTTTACATACTGTTTTTCACATTTTACATACGATGCAGATGTTCATATTCTTCTATGTTCCTCACTGCTTGTTGGTTATGTGAAAATTTTGTATCTTCCTTTTTAAGATTTTGCATAATCTGGTTTTTACTATACCTCTCTCTAGTCTCATAAGACCATAGATTTCTCTGATGTAAGGGAACATGAGAGTTGATCTTGTCATTCCTCCCATTTCACAGGTAAGGGTACTGAGGCCCAGGAAATGAAGTCACTTGCATGCTCCTCTGTATTTGTGGCAAAGGTCAGATGAGAATGCTAGTGTTTGCTCCCTCATATTATTACATACCTCCTCTCCCAAGAAAACCCTCTGCTGCAACCAGAAGCTTCCTGTACATTCCTAGCCCAACACCATTCCTTATGGACTTCTTTCTCCCTGTCATGCTTCCTGTTCCTTAGGATTACCTAAAGTTTTGATCTTCCTTCGTGTCCTCATCAAGTTCTACGTTTCCAGGCCTCCTATTAATGGTCTGTACACTCACTTGGCCATTAGTCTCATAACCTGGCATTATTACATGGATTTTTGTCCCCTTATAGTGCTTTATTATTTTTGTTAAGTATAGAATTCAAGTTCATTTTATTTTATATTTTAAAATATTTATTTATTTAAGAGAGAGCAAGAGGGAGAGAGAACACAGAAGGAGAGACAGAGGGAGAAGCAGACTCCCTGCTGAGCAGGACCCCAAGGTCATGACCTGAGCTAAAGGCAGATGCTTAACCTACTGAGCCACCCAGGTGCCCCTCAAGTTCATTTTAAATAATTACAGTAGGGGATCCTTGGGTGGTTCAGTGGTTTACTGCCTGCCTTTGGCCTAGGGCATGATCCTGGAGTCCCGGGATCGAGTCCCACATCGGGCTCCGGGCATGGAGCCTGCTTCTCCCTCTGCCTGTGTCTCTGCCTCTCACTCTCTGTCTGTGTCTCTCATGAATAAATAAATAAGATCTTAAAAATAAATAAATAAATAAATAAATAAATAAATAAATAAATAATTACAATAATGTAAAAGAACAGCAAGGAAAGTACATCTCTTTTTTTCAATTCTAACTTTCAAGTCACCACTGGTAATAAATTGAATATATAACTTTTATGCATTTTTCCCCACACATGGATAAATGTGGGGAAAGCTATAGTCCTGATGTCTAGAATAATACTAGATACATATCAGTGATTGAATGTATATAGGTGCAAAAATATTTATAATTATCTTCCTATATAGTTACTGTCTTCAAAAATAGATCACACAGTGTTATGTAATTTGCTTTTTTTTTTTTAAAGATTTATTTATTTATTTATTCATGATAGACATAGAGAGAGAGAGAGGCAGAGACACAGGCAGAGGGAGAAGCAGGCTCCATGCAGGGAGCCCGATGTGGGACTCGATCCCGGGGCCTCAGGATCACACCCTGGGCTGAAGGCAGGCACCAAACCACTGCGCCACCCAGGGATCCCTGCTTTCTTTTTCAATTTAAATTACTTTTTTTTTTTTTTTAATGAATCGGTGTCAGTAACTAGACCATAAGCCCTATGAAGGCAGTCCTAGCCAATGTTTTACTTTCCTTGTATTCCCAGGATGGGGCACAAATTTCCTTCCTCATAAATTATTATTTAGGGTGATTACAATTACATGTGCCTCATGAATCTCTTCCTCTACTCTGAAGAGGTCTTAAGCTTCCCAAGGACTCCTTTTCCTCTAAGGAAGCATCATTAACCAGCTCACCAAAAATTTGGTGGCCAATTCCATTGGCTAATAAGGAAAAGGAGACAAACTCGAAAGTGAAGACAGGAGAGCTACTGGAGGGGATATGCAGGATAATAACAAGGAGGATCTTAAGGATCCTTTCTTTAAGGATGGGCATTTTTTTTTTTTTTATGTTGGAGCCGCCATCTTGAATGTGGCCTCTTCTGGGAAGTAGACCACACAACATAGAACCTTAATTCTCAAAGTCAATGATTTTATGAAAAGTTTCTTTCTCGTCATTGGAAAAACCAGAAGAAGCAAGAGATAGAGTTCAAAACTCTCTAAAATGGCAAACTCCATAAAATCAAAAGGGTGAGGAAGAACTGCATCCTCTGGAATTATCTCTTTCATCACTGTATTTGTTCTCTCAAGTATGTATCAGGACTTCTTAAAAGCAGCCAAGGCTGTGTGTAATCTTTTACCTTCAGTCCCAAGTGAATATTGTAAACATCAGAAAATTTTCCATCTACACAGTCAGAGAGGTATTTTCAGTCATTTAAATTTTTCTAATTACTAACCAATTCCCTCCTTCCAGCCCTCCCAATTTAGCGCACAGAATGTTGCTCCCCACAGAAAACAACTCCCCGGCGAAGTGAGTTTCCATGGTTAGTTGCCAGAGCTCTGGATGTGAACAAAGCCAAAAAGCCACTCTGCCTGAGAGAAAAAAAACATCAAGAAATCAGGTTCCACTGCCATGATTTGGTTCCTGTCACAAAGTAAATGCTCAGTAAATAATGAGAAGGATGGGGGGGGGGGGAAATTGAGGAGAACAGTAAAGAAAAGAGAGAGGAATAAGAAAGGAAGAAATCCAGTAAAATCGGCTTTCTTCAAACTGTGACCAGAAATTTAACTGTGGGGGCAAAGAAGTTACTGATAAGGGTAATACCAGTAACCAAATCTTGGGCAAGAGGGTACTATGCTGTGCTTGTTAATGCTAATCCTTCCAAGAACTTTTCTAAGGTCAGCTTTTAAAAGACAGAAGAGGGAATCCCTGGGTGGCGCAGCGGTTTGGCGCCGCCTGCAGCCCAGGGCGTGATCCTGGAGACCCGGGATCGAGTCCCACGTCGGGCTCCCTGCGTGGAGCCTGCTTCTCCCTCTGCCTGTGTCTCTGCCCCTCTCTCTCTCTCTGTGTGTGTGTCTTTTATGAATAAATAAATAAAACCTTAAAAAAATAAAAAATAATTTAAAAAAGGAAGAAACGGAGGCACAGAGAGGTTAAAAGCCTCCGACCCAGCAGAAGTGGGTTAGAGCTGCGATGTGTCACACAGACTGTGTCCTTTCTCCCTAGACTCTCACTGCTCTGTCTGCGATGCTGGCTGCTCTGGCCTCTGTTCCTCTGGTAGCGCCGATGCCAGGTGCTGCTGAACTGACGCCCGCCCATCCCATCCCATCCCATCCCATCCATCCCATCCCATCCATCCCATCCCAGGATCCCATCCCATCCCATCCCATCCATCCCATCCCATCCATCCCATCCCAGGATCCCATCCCATCCCATCCATCCCATCCCATCCCATCCCATCCCATCCCATCCCATCCCAGGATGCCACAAAAGGGTGACTTCTAACGGTGGCTGCTGGCCGCGCCCGCCAGCGCCGGGGCTGCTGTGCCTCCCGCGTCCGTCGACAGCCGGGCGGGCCGGGCGTGTGGTGCCCCCGCAGCTGCCCTCTGCGCCCGGTCCCGGCCCCCTGCGGCAGCAGCTGCGACGCCCGGGGCATCCCCGCGAGCTCCCCGGTGCACCTCCCCGAGCACCGCGGTCCAGGTCGACCGCCGTGGGGGGGCCCTGGGGCAGCTCCCTCGTCGAGCGGGGCCGTCCGTGCCCCCCCCCCGGGACCCGCCGCGACCTCGGGCTGCGGCCGCACTCGGGACTCCGGGTCCTTTGGAGCCCCCCCCCCCCCCTTCCCCTTCCCCTTCCCCTTCCCCTTCCCCTTCCCCTTCCCCTTCCCCGTCCCCGTCCCCGTCCCCTCGGCTGCCTCCCAGTACCGTTCCCTCGTCTGCCACAGTCTGGCCACCGGGAGAAGCTCCCGCGCCCCCCAAGGCCGGGCCCGCTGGGCGCAGCCACGGCCCCGACTCCCCGCCTGGGTCTGGCCTCCCGCGCCCTCGGGTCTCACCCCCGGCTCCGCCCCCAGCGCCGCATCCGCATCCGCATCCGCCTCCGCATCCGCGACCGCGTGGCCCTCGCTCCCCTTCCTTACCCCGCCGCTGCGGCCGGCTCCGCTCCCTCCTGCCGCTGCTGCCTCTCGCCTCCCCCTTACCCCCTCCCTCCGACCGACCTGCCTCCACTCTCTGGCTACATCCTCTTTCCCTCCGCTGGTGGATTCCTCCTGCTCCGTGGCGGGGACAGCCTACGACTCACTGTGTTCACCACCTAAGCGGAATTGTATCCCCCCTCTGAAGTCCAAGCCGACTTTCTGCCAGAGCCCTGTAATTACACTAATAGGAAATTAAAAAGTTTTCTTATTCTACCATTAGTACAACGAAAACACCGGGTTGGCTGTCAAATATAGGCAAACCAGAAGAGCTTGCTCTGAAAATGAAATAAAATGATCTCTGCTTGCATTTTCAAGGGCTACTTCAGCCTGTCTTGTTTATATCTGATGCTCTGTGGCTCTGAGTCAAGGATAAGCCTTAACTTAGGGTTTTTCTACATTGGGCTTCTAGGGAAGCTCCCTGTGATTTATAGAGCCCTGGAACTGCTATAAAACCTTTTTTTTTTAAAAAAAAAAAACAAAACCCACTTGTTCTTTCTAATGCAGAGCGCTCTTGCCTATCAAGAAACTGATAGAATGTTTGCCCTCCTTTTTAACATTACTGCTAAAACCTAAATAATCTAGATTCCAAAGTTGCCTCCCCATTTGCCCCCAGCTCCTTACCTAGCACCAGCCACTTAACAGCAGCTTGAATTTGGGCTTTTGGATGTGGGCATAGTTCAAGGCTTACATCGCCTTCATGGTAACCTCCATTTCCTATCCATCCTTCACCAAAAAATCATTCCCTCTTAAAAGCATGAAAACATCATTGTGTTGATAGAATTTTAGTATATGCCCCAGATACAAAGTATGGGGTTGAAGAAGCACTTAGGGGAAAAGCCACATTGGAAATGTGGAAGTGTTGATTGAAAACCATGAACATTAGATGACAATAGGTGATTATGCACACATACCACCCATTTGCAGAGAACATACAGGTTTTAAATATTGCTCCTTCTAAAAGCCAGGTATCATGAGAAAGGGAAACCAGGCAAAAGGTATGACTTTTTCAATGAATAAAAGATAAAATAGATGTAGGTAAAAATAATAAATCACCAAGACAAGTGTGTATAATTGTACAATGTGTTTTTTAGGATAACATATGTAAAAGTATCTGTTGTATCTATGAAAATTTACCCTTTTATTTTCTTCTTTAAAGCTGGCTTATGGGTGTCTGGCCACGTAAGTTTCCTTTCCGGACTTTGAATATACCCCCAAATCAGTAAATGGGTGAAGTTCTCTAAGCAAAAAAAAAAAAAACTTTTGCCTTATAGGCATGATATTCCTGGCTAATATTGATCTTTGCCAATTACACATATGCAATAAAACAATTAACTTTATTATTTCCTTAAAGAAAGCAAGCTGTCCTGCACTTAGTTCTATATGAATATATGTATAGTCATATATACACATATGTATTTATCCTAGGAATCAAAATATACATAGGATAATTCCCTATTTTAGATTAGTGCTTTTATGTCCCAATAGGTGGCAAAATCCAGAGACCGGTATGTTTTCCAGAATGCTCAATGGACAGGATTTTGTCAGCAATTAGCTTTGGAATGTTGCACTTTAGCTCCTTCATTTATTAAACACACAAGCATTGTGCAAAGGAGTCTGTGAGGTTCCATTCAGAGTTATGATTCTGTGATTCAATCATGCAGTTAAAGAACATATATACTGTAAGATATTTGATTCCACAAAGAGCTGTGTAGTTATTCTGCTTACTTCTATTATAAAAGTCATTCATTTATTTACTCATTCAAAAACTCATTCTAGAAGCATCTATCTGAGATTTAATTATGTTTCAGGTCCTATGGCATGTCTTAAGGATGCCAAGTTTATTTAGATACAGCCTCTGTTGTATCCTCTAAACGAGGATCTCCTATCTTATAGGATTTCATCTCAAAGATTGTAATTGTAGAAATTCAAAGTTTCTATGCAAGAAACTTAACATGTATCGATATTATTAAGTACTGATGAGAATCAGTATTTCATTTTGGAGAACTGTTTACTTCTCTCTCATGATCTCAGGGTTTTGAGACTGAGCCCTGCCTTGGGTATCGCACTCAGTGGGGAGTCTGCTTGAGATGCTCTCTCTCCCTCTGCCCCGCCTACCCCTCCCCCCCACATGCACGTGCATGCACACTCTCTGTCTCCCCAAAATCAATCAATAAATCTTAAAAAACAAATCAGTGACAGATTTATAGTGTGATGGAAGAGAAAGAGTGTGGGTTTTGTCCACTAGATTCAAGTTTGGAATTTTGGCACTATCTTACACCCACCGTGTGATTCTGAACAAGCTACCTGCTCTGAGACTATATTTTCACATCTATGGAGTGATGACAGGAATATCTACTCTCAAAGAGTTGCACAGTAATATTTGGAACTGAATAAGATAAGATGATGGATACAAAAACTACTCAATGAATGGTGGTTGTTACTTTGAATATGGAAAGTTAGAAAACATTCCTGCCTTAATATTCTTTTCAAATAAGTAAACCAATACAAACAGCTTTTTTGGCCTAACCCTTCTGAAGACTCTTTGCATTCCACATCTATGGCTGTAATCTCTAACCAAAAGATGAAGGACTGAGACATCTGTGGGGATTCTATGAGTACTAGATGGATACAAATCCATATTAGTTTGAATATTAGTTTGAACCATACAAAATTGCCAGTATTTGATTTGACCTACAAAAGTGACAATTTTGCATGGTTCAACTTAATACTATTAGTGGATGATACTACTAAAAGCAAATTTTAATTTTATACTTTTTAATATGAATGGCATATAATATTTAAAATTTGCTTTGGGGGATTATTTCCTGGTTTTAAAAAGTGTAATGGGCAAAATATATGTCATTTGCTTTTTAGATTAAGGAAAAAAATGGTAAAATAAATCTGCCTCATTTTGTTTTTCCAGAATTGTTTTAGATGGCTCAAATTTGAGTTTGATGCTGGGGAAATTTCAGCCTCAGGCAAAGGATAAGAGACATTAAAACTCATTTATTGTTGGCTATTAAGAAAAAGAGTAAATCCTTGACTATTTCAAGGGAACGACATAAGAATGTCAGCTAATGAGCTGAAACTTGTTCTGACTGTGACATATTACTGAACAAAAGATTAGAGGAAATTAGTACGAAGGAGAGAGAGAGAGAGAGAGAGAGAGAGAAATCTCGTTTACTTTTTTTTTTTTTTTTTGGCTACGTATGTGGGAGAGTCAGAGGATTGGGAGTGCGTAGGAGAAGTGTGAGAGGATATGTGGGAGAAGAAGTGTTTAAAATGTTCAAAGGAAACTAAAATGAAGACATGAAATGTACGCAGGGGTAGAGGTTTCCAAAACCAGTGATTCAGACAAGTACTTCCAGTGTTGCCATGAGTATCCTTTACCAGTAGCTTTTCAACTTCTATCCATGCTCTCTTCTGGGCTGAGAAAGCTCTACCTTCTTGATAGCCACTTGTTATACTGTCACCCTTGCCTTGGGAAACCCAATTCAAATCCTACTTCTCTGAAACTCCCCCTAGTAAGTAAAGGACATTTACTTTCTCTGTCCTTTAACTTAACCAAATAAAAATACTTCGTTTCTTCCAACTCCCTCTTTCCAAGTGTTTTGCAAATGACCGGTGTTTGTGTTCAGCTGTGCTGTGTGAACTAAGAAATACATCTGTACATCTGACATGGCCTGTAGATTTACTCTTGGTGTGCACCTGCTGTGATAATCCCTAAATTGGTGCTTGCAGTAACAAGGCAGTCTTTGCTGGAAACAATTTTGGCATTTTCATGAAAGGACTGCCATATTTAAGATCCACTGTCTCACCTTTCAGTTTGCTTTCAGCAACATTCACAAAGACAAGTTCATCACTCAAGCCTTTTAATAAAATAGTGATAGCACAGGCTATTCTAACCAATCTGGTTCCTATAATGGAGACCTTATTGCAATGAATTGTAAGTAAACTCCATTATATATTTATACTTGACATTGCCATCTTAGAGATGAGGGTGCAGGGCCAGCTGAGCCCCAGGCAGGATATCTGTCTCCCACAGGAGACACAGAGCTTTCCCTGGGCCAAGGAAATACCCTCCTGCAGCACCCACTCTCTGGCTAACTCGTAGGACTCCCATAGCCCTGCTCATGGCAACTCAAGAGATGAACAAGAGATGGCTACTACAGCTGCATGAGGCCAGTCCCACCTCTTCTAGGCCTTATGGGGCCCTGCAGAAAGGACTGCTCATGTCTGCTCAGACGGAGGCAGTCAAGGGCTTCTCTAGCAAGTGAATCCTGAGTTCTACCATTTTACAAATACATACTGACTTCCATGTTTGAAATGCGTAATGAGCCAACATAGATCCCTGGATTTATTAGTTTTTGATTTTTAGTGTATATGCCAAATTAGAACTGCCCTTTCGGACTCCAGAGCAAACATGCTTAAGAATCCCTATATCTAACTTCATTTCCCTTGATCTCTCCCTCTTCAGGCATCCCAGCTTTCCTTCCACTTTCTAATATATCATGTACATTCAGCCTAGAGTCCAGAAGCATGTCCCCTTCCTAGGCACCAACATTAACTTGCTGTAATTAGCTTCTAGATAGACACTGTGGCAGCTTATCAGATGGCTACCTGTGGTCACCTAAAACCAAAGAATCTTTTTCTAAGGAGTTGCTACCAGATGTCTCTATTCTAAACTGGTGCAATTAATTTTGGGAACTGTATTTTCCTAGACTGTCTGCCTGGGCAAGGAGTTTTGCTTGCCTGGTAAGTGGAAACAGTCAACAAGTACTTATAGGATTGGTGCCGGTAGTTTGCTTTCTTATAGGAACCTGTTTTTCCATTGGAAGAATATATTCCCCGCTAGTTTTGTGTGAAGTTCAAATGAGATAACACACAAAATATAAAGTGATATTATTATCACAGATAATGTAGGCTTTAATACCACACTACAGAAGTAATTATAACTTAAACCTGTAATCACAGAAACTACAGCCTAGAGGTCCTATAAACTACCCCAAAAACATAAGATAGATCATCTATCTAGATTTTATTCAGAAAAAAATTACAATTGTTTGCCCTTTAAAAGATGTTCAACATTTGCTTTCATTGCCCTCTAGTGGTTGTTATACCAAAGACGGAACTACATTTTTGACATTTTTATTTTTGAGATATTTAGGCACAATCTTATAAACATTCTTTAGATACTGTTACATTACATATATTCCTATCATTTGGTAATAAGTTAAGAGCCAACCTATAGGGACAGTACTTAGCACTGTGTCTTGCGCAATATAGATGTACTAAGTCGTGCGTTAGTGGTTATGCATCATTTCATTGTCTTCACAAAGAACCTACTGATTTAAAGTAATAACTTAACTTTACTCATTTAGTAACTATTTAGAGGATATCTATTATGTGTCAGAAGCTCAAGACAGACATTTTCCCGGCTTACACCAGTGAGAAAAATTGAGTATTAAATATGTCCCTGCAAATTAGCATGGCAAGCGTGATAAGGAAAGAACTGGGTATATGTGTGCATTAGGAAACTCTAACCTGGGTATGTTTCTGTGTGTCAGGGAGGCTGGGGTGGGATTTGAGAGAGGAGACATGAGAATGAACTTTGAGAGTATAACAAGTACCCTGAGATCTGAAGGATTAATAGAAGTTATTCAGAAGGATATCGGGTGGGGGGATTATTCCAAGGAAAGACATGATGTTAAATGAGGTTAGATAATAGAGAAATGAGGGTTTTAGAGATGAGGGCAGACAAAAATTTTAAAAAGCTATATGGGGGAATTTAGCCCTTATTCTCATGACTAATTTATAACCAGTGGACTCTGACAAAGCACAAATGCATGCATGGCCTTCACTTTTTATTTTTGTTTTTTATTTTTATTTATTTATTTTTAAACAAATTCTGTATTTTTTTTTTTTAAGATTTTATTTCTTTATTCATGAGAGACACAGGCAGAGGGAGAAGCAGGCTCCATGCAGGGAGCCCGACGTGGGACTTGATCCTGGGTCCCCAGGATCAGGCCCTGGGCTAAAGGCAGTGCTAAACCGCTGAGCCACCCGGGCTGCCCCTATTTTTGTTTTTTAAGGCTCCTTATTTAAAGGGAAAATTCTAGTTATTAATTATAAAGTAATTGTTTAAGAAACTTTCAGTGTGTCCTTTTCCAAACACAAAGTTCAAACACATACACTCCTAGAATGCTGGAGCTGGAAGAGCCTTGAGAAGTCACAAGTTTCCCTGGTTTCACTTTGGATGGGAGGGAAGTGTGTGTCAAGGATTTCCTCAGATTTCACCTGGCTGTACCTGGAAATTGCTTTTCCTTGATCTCAGATTCCTCAGTCTACAATTCAGAGGCCTTCCTCATGTCCCATATCTCATGTCTCATGGGCTCGGGGCATTCAGAATTCTTAAGCACCTGGCTTCTCACCTCTGTACTGGACTGCATGCTCTCCTTTTGTGATCTGATAAAATGGTGGTTTATCTTAAGCTTGCAGGAGGATCTGGGAGGGTCTTCTTATTACTAATTAGAGTGCAAATCCAACCCAGAATGCCAGTCAGGTTTTGCTCCTATGAAGGAATTCCCTGGCCTCTCTGTCCTTTTCTTATGGCATAACTCTGTGTGAACTGACTCATTTCTTCTAGACTAAAAGCATCTTGAGGACATGACACATGGCTTAGTCATCACTATATCCTATAAAACAAAGTAATTTGGGCACTGAAAGTCCCTATCAAGTTTGCTGTAGGCATGGATGGGTGGATAAATGAACAGAGTGGGAGATCTCATTTCCTAGCAGAAGGTTTAAGTAGGTGTTAGTAAGGGAATGATAGATATATTATCTTAATAACTTGTATTAGATTTTTTTGCAAGGAAGAATATGATTTTATAAAATACAATGGGGAGCTATCTGAGTTGAAAGGAGAGTCTCTTTTAAGAAGGAAAGATGAGAGTTGTACTCTTTTTTGTAAAAAAAAAAAAAAAAAGACCATGACTTTGAAAGTAGTAAGAGATTAGGGAAATCAGGACAGACAGAAAAAAATCTGGGCAGCATGGGGAAGAGAAAGATATCTGACATTCAATTTAAGTTTTTACACATGTTTGATGTAAACCACTGACATCTTTTTGAGCCTAATGTACAGTCTACCACACCAAAGGGGATACTAATGAAGACTTATTTATGTCAGACAGAGAAAGAACATGCTTTCCTGTGACATTCACAATTTCAGAGATAACTAACGCATGCACATGTACAATGAATAGGAAGGCAGGTGGAAGAATGAAAGAAACATGTAGTTTATACCTTCCTTAATTCTATCATAAATGTGTCAGTAGAATAAAAATATATGAAAAAAATGAGCCACAATTTAGTCATTATGTTACACAAAAAACATGAGAGATGTAGGCAATAAATGTGTTTGTAGTTTGGATCACAGCATCATTTCTAGCATGGTACATCAGGAAAGTTTGTTTCCAGGGTAGACTTAAACACAGAGAAATAACAAGCAATTAGATTATATGGAAGATTTACTACTGGCCCTTCACTGATCCCTCTCTTTCCTTCAAGCAGTAGAATCACTGATCAGTCCCTGTTAAGAAAGGGATAACATTTCTCATTTTGAGGTTTCTCAAGAAATTTTGGCTTCGAAGAGCTCCTGGTTGATTCTCAGTGCTTTGTTACTTGTAAAAATGGGACTCCCTCAATATTTAAAAAAAAATAAAAATAAAAATAAAAAAGCAAAGCCATACATACTACTTTTAGTTTTTAATCCAGTTTTTATTCCTGAATTATATTTTAAAAATCTAGCATTATGATAACCAGTTTTAAAACTTAATCAAATATGATCAGGGTGGGACGCCTGGGTGGCTCAGCGGTTGAGCATCTGCCTTCAGCCCAGGGCGTGATCCTGGAGTCCCTGGATCGAGTCCCACACTGGGCTCCCTGCAAGGAGCCTGCTTCTACCTCTGCCTCTGTCTTTGCCTCTGTTTGTGTGTTTCTCATGAATAAATAAATAAAATCTTAAAAAAAAAAAAAAAATACAATTAGGCCAAAATCCCAGCAAACAGGTCAGCGATCATCAGTGTACACAGTTTTATGCAAAATCTTTTACTGCCATCTGGTGGCATTCTCGAGGAATAACATCTGTCTCAACAGGCTATTTACTACATATCTTCGAGTACTAGGTTTGTATTCCACAGTATATGAAAATATCTGGGAGGTGTATATATAAAAAAAGAGCAGCTAAGTGTCCAGGTTCCCATTTAATTTAACCACTTTGGATGCACTACTTAATTTCTCTGTAGCTTGACTTCTTCACGAAAAGTACAAATTATAATAATGGTGCATCCCCTGTCTGTTTCAAGTTTGCTTTGAGAATTAAAACCTAACATTGGTCTCTAAACCAGAAAGTATTCAGAAACAATCAATTTTTATCCTTGTTATCATGCAGCACCACTAGATCGATGATACTAAACATTTTGTAAGCAACAAGATAGATACAGTTCTGACTGAAGAGTCCAGACCTTAGTGCCTGCCTTCAGAGGGATTTATCTTGTCTTCGGGGCTTTGGGGACAAGAGAGTAGATGTTTCAGTAAAAAGAATCCCTGGAGATCATTTCTCCTGGAGCAGATAATGCCATGGGTCTGGGGACTAAGGAAGGGGTATTTTCTTTTCTACTGGTTTACTACTGTGGCTTCTTCTGCTACCCTTGGGATACCATCCACTGATTCACACTTCAGTCATTTTCTTGTCACCTTTTCAGCTTAGTATTTTCTCTCCCAAACACTTAAGTGTTGGAAAATGGAGGCAATGTGTCAGATCCTAGATGACACTGACAACTTAAAAAAAATCATTTGTGCATTTCAGGGAAAAATTTGCAACCAAACCCTCAGAAGATCTTTCTTCCCCTAGGGAAGTTTCTTCAAGTTCCTTCATTCACTATTCAGCACTCACGGACACCTCTGTGTGCTTAACATTGGGTTAGACCCTGGGACGCAATTATGGTCAAGGCACAACTCTGTCCTCAAGGAACTCAAACTCTGTTGAAGAAATATTTATGAAAAGGAACCAAGACCAAACCAAAAACATGGGGTGTTATTTAGCTGTGGGGACACAGGGATGGGGGAGGAAGGGAGAGGCTGTTTCCCTGTATATCTGAGCTCCACTTATGGTCTCTTGTATGTCCTTTAATTTTGCCTCCCTTCCTTTTCAATAAATTTCTCCCTTCTCTGAACTCTTGACGCTCTTATAATAATTAGTTCACCTGGTGGTCATCTCAGACGTTTTGCCTGGTTAGTTTTCACCAAACCAATCTCTGGCATACTTTCCTACCTGCAACTGATCTTATAATTAGAATCATTTATAATAGGCTATGCTTCAAATATAATCCTTATTTCTTCCTGCCTGATAGGTTTTTATAATTTAATTTTAAAATATACTAAGCATCTACTATATGTTAGGAATTGTGGTTTTAGCAGTTCTGAGGCATTCAGTTTTGAGACATTGTAATTTCAGAACATGAACACCTCAACCTCCACCACCATAGGAATTTCCATGGAGACAAGGTAAGATAGGATTTTCTGCAGGGGAACAATTTGTAGTATCTAGAACTATTGTAGCATCTGTCTGTTCTTACTCCTTTCTCCTTCCCAAGATTCTCTTTATAATCCTATACATTATCCTAGTTCCTTCTGCCTCTTAATATGGTCTTATTTAAGAATTTGTCCTCCTTCTTCCTGCTCTGACCTGCCATTAGACTGAAGGCCCTGGAGGGCAAAGTTTCAGTTATTTAACTCCTTATTCTTAAAGCTTGCCATGTCATCATGATCTTCATGTGAGTCTCAGAAGGATCCTATTCCCATTCTGCATGTGTCTCTCCTCTCTTTTCCATTAGCCTACATGAGTTAGGTGAGTCCCCCAACCTAGGCACTAGCTGGTAGTTCATACCTCATGATCCATGATTGCTGCTGCTTCAAGTCCTGCAATTGCATAGAACCTGGGCAGAGGTTAGGAAGCAAAGGCCAAGGTGTCCCTTGGGAATCTGGGGGTAGTAGAAAGGGAAATAGCTTATACAAGGGCAGAGTGCTGCCGATGGGGTGCTCGTTGACTCTCCTTTTGTGTGTCAGCTATTGAGAATGGTCACTCTATATGGGGAAATGAGTGCTGGTGGTGGCAGCGGTGGTGGTGATGATGATCAAGGTTATACTTGATGTCAAGGAACTTACTATTTATTTTAAACAAAACAGTAGGAGGAGAAGACTAAAACAATGTGATTGTTCCTTTTTATCATATCTGCCATGCATTATAACCATGCTCAGCTGGGTCTTTCCTAGGTTAGCACTCCACGAAGGTGGGATCAATGTCTGGTTCAACACCCTCTTCCTTATAGCACCTGGCATAGTACTTGAGTTATGCTTTCATATTCAGCACAAAGTACGAGGACCTGTTCAGGAGCCAGGAATTCAATGGTAAACACAATGGATCAAAAAGAGATATTCAATTAATCAAAGAATAAAAAATAATAATTTGTCATGTATATGATGTGTTTTCCATTTCTTCCACTCAATATACATATATTTAGGGGAACTGATAAATAAATCACTAATTTCCCCCCTCTACATCAACACACAAACACTGTTTCTATTAACATAAAAAAAGTTGTTATAAAAACAAACAAAACTCTACCCTCTAGTGGCCATCCCATTCTACTTAGCCCTTCTCAGCAAAACTCAGAGGAGATAACTGCAATCACTGCCATGAACTCCTCTGCTATTCTCTCAGAAATCTGTTCTGTAAGGATTCTCACTCGATTATACTACAGACACTGCTTTTTCATTTGAATCAGTAAATTCTATGCTGTTAAATTCAGCAGTTAATTTTCAGTTCCCGTCTTGGGTGACTGACCAACAGCATTTGAAGCAGTTGGTCCCACTTTCTGGAAAAACTTTTCTTCTTAGCTCCCAGGTTCTACCGGATTCCTCCTCCTTTGTTGGTCCCTCCTCTTCTCCCCGAGGAGGACCTTTGTGTGCTATAGGCTCAGTTTGTCTCTACCTGTTACCTTCTCCACTTGGAAGATAGTCTCCAGCTCAACCAGTAGTATCCCTTCTAAACAAATCCAGTATCACTCCTCACTTCCCCCCTTCTACCACAGTTGTCCATTCCTCCACTGTCTCTCATGCTGGTTATTCATGTAGACTCCAAGCTTGCTTCCTGCTTCCATCCTTGTCCCTTGGTCCCCCTGTCAACAAGCAGCCAGAGTGATCCTCTTAAAATATAAGCAAGTTTATATCATGTCACTTTTCTGCTTATAATCCTCCATGGCTCTTCCTGTTTCTCAGAGTGAAAGTCATGTTGTTACAGAGGCTGAGAGGCTGTTCTCTCTATGACCCATCCATTAGCCCTCTGTCCTCACCTCCTATTCCTCTTCTCTCCTCCCACCCCAGAGTGGACCCAGGACACTGGGCATGCACCTTACACAGACTTGATGCTGACTGTCCTCCATCAGGAACTACATGGCCCACTTTTCCTTCCTTCAAGTCTTTGCTAACATGCCACCTTCTCACTGAGGCCCACCCTGACAACCTTGTTTAAATTTCAACTCCTCTCTCTGCATTCCAAATTCCTCTTGTTTTTCCACTGGTTTTCTACATCTTCTAATAGATTATATAATTTACTTATCCACTACTTAAAAAAATATATTGTTTGCTTTTCGCACTAGAATGTAAGCACTATGAGGCAGCAATTTGTCTGTTTCTTCTCTTTTCTCCCCCAATTCTTATATTCCTGATACTTACAATAATGCCTGGCACATAATGGCTCCTGAATAAACTGTTGCACAAATAAATGAATGAGTGAATGAATGAATAAATGCATGACTAAATAAGTAGTTCTCATTAGAGACTATGCCAATGGCTTAAATACATTATTTGATTCAATGCCCTCATCATATAGGAAGTTCCAAGTGCTTTAGGAGCTCTGTACCAGAAATGGGGATGAATACTAAATACAGCACCTCCAGCAATGTGGCCTGGTATTAAGTGGCCAGGAATGATGGCCTCAATGATAGCATCTTTAACAGACTGTCCTTCAGCAGGATTTTCTCCCCGGCCTCTGACCTTGCATCCTCAGGCTTGCTGAAGATCCAGGGAGCTATTTGTTATTTCCCCAACAAATTCCTTTTTCATTTAGGTCACCCAGATGTCCCAGGGTCCAGAACTCCAGCACATAAATTAACCATGTTGCCATTAGGTTTTTTTCCTAGAGTAGTTAGCATTATAGGTGAAGAAGCTGGTTGTGATAGGAAGCCTACCTCTGGTGTCCAACTGGCTTGGGTTAGAAAATCACTAAACTCATCAGTTTCTTTCTGTATAAAATGGTAAATGGTCTCTTTCCAACCTATCCTGAAGGAATGCTATGTGGATCAAATAAGATAATGTCCAAAGCAAGGGACCTCATACATAGAAATGGTGAAGCTTATATGTAAGGCTTATTAGATATTAGCTAGCAAAGTAGGTTAGTCAGAGGCAAAAGTCAATTGGAGCTAAAAATCAGTCCACTTTCAGTTGAGGATCACTCCTTCCTTACAACCTGAGATCTGTGCATGGTTTTCCCTTTATTGGGGGTCAGCTGTGATAGAGTATTTTCAATGCTTATGTGGAGAAGGCTTAGGATCAAGTGTTTACCCCTTGAGGCTTATTGAGGAACTCTTACTCATCTAAACATCTTTTTGGAAGAAGAGTAAATATTATAAACATATTTTATTTTATTTTATTTTCATTTTTCAGTTCCAAATATTTTTTCTTTTCTTTTTTTAATTTATTTTTTATTGGTGTTCAATTTGCCAACATATAGAATAACACCCAGTGCTCATCCCGTCAAGTGCCCCCCTAAGTGCCCGTCACCCAGTCACCCCCACCCCTCACCCACCTCCCTTTCCACCACCCCTTGTTCATTTCCCAGAGTTAGGAGTGTCTCATGTTCTGTCCCTTTCTGATTTTTCCCACTCATTTTTTCTCCTTTCCCCTTTATTCCCTTTCACTATTTTTTATATTCCCCAAATGAATGAGACCATATAATGTATAAACATATTTTAAAATTAAACAGCCCATGGGGCACCTGAGTGGCTCAGTTGGTTAAGCATCTGCCTTCAGCTCAGGTCATGATCCCGGGATCCTGGGATTGATTGAGCCCCACGTCAGCATCCCTGCTCAGCAGTGCTCTGCTTCTCCCTCTCCCTCTGATAGTTCCCCTGCCTGTGCTCTCTCTTTCTGGGTCTCTCAAATAAATAAATACAATCCTTTTTTTTTTTTAAAAGATTTTATTTATTTATTCATGAGAGACACAGAGAGAAGGAGAGGCAGAGACACAGACACAGAAGGAGTAGGCTCCCTGCAG
Source organism: Vulpes vulpes (assembly GCF_048418805.1). Classification (NCBI taxonomy): domain Eukaryota; kingdom Metazoa; phylum Chordata; class Mammalia; order Carnivora; family Canidae; genus Vulpes; species Vulpes vulpes. The sequence continues at coordinate 34,568,674 of NC_132790.1, forward strand.
GAAGCCCAATGTAGGACTTGATCCCAGGTCTCCAGGATCACGCCCTAGGCTGAAGACGGCACTAAACCTCTGAGCCATCAGGGCTGTCCAATATAATCCTTTTAAAAAAATTAAACATCACATATTTAGCATTAGAATATTTATTTAATATTTTCCTGATCTGTTGGAATTCCTATTTGTGCATTAGAAAAGGATTTGATTTGGAAAACACATTCCATTGGCCAGAAAGCTAAAAGTTTTAAGATATTCTGAATCTTCAGGACAGAAGGTGCCCTTTGGCCCATTTCTAGATAAATACAACTGAGAGGAGCCCTGGGATTCCCAGCTGCCTTCAGAGAAGTGGGTAAGGATGAGTCTTTCATTCATTCATTAAAGATTTGCTCAGTAGCTGGGTTTTGGTAAGCAATGGGATGCAGAGATGAATCAGATATAGTCCTTGTCCTCAAGCTTCAGAGAATCTAGATGTTGCTTCTAAGTCACCTCAATTTTAGGATCTATATATACAATGACTTCCTGTGGTGGCCCATATCTCTTCTTGCAAATGCTCTACTATTTTAGGCATTTATGTCTTTCTCACTAAATGGACTTAAAGTGTGGACAGCCTCAGATGTAAGCAAACCCCCAAAATCAGTTTTCTGAAGGCTGCCATTACAGAAAGAGCATAGCTTTGAAATCAGAATCAACCGAGGTTCAAATACCACCATTATTGGCTGTGTGATCTTAGGCAAATCTTTTCATGTCTCTGAGCCTTCAACCCGACTAGAATTTGTTGAAATCATAGTACATTACATTACTTGGTACTCAGCAGATACTCAATAAATATTAGGCATTTTATCCCTACTTCTCCATGTTCTCACTTTGTCTTTGTTGGGAGGCATCCCCTGTGGAAAGCCTTCTCACATTCCTGGGCTGGGCTAATGACAGCCTCTTTTGTGCCCAGGTGCTTCCCCACAACTTGCCATCCGTACTTCCTGTGCTATATTGGAAATAACCTATTTGTGTGTGTGTGTGTCCCCACATGGGCCTGTTTGTTCATTAAGGACACAATATTTTTTCATGTTGGATCCTTAACACTTTGTAGTTTTTGGCATTTAGTAGATGTTTAGTACATGTCTGCAGCTTGATTTTATGTGAATAGGTTAATAAGTTCTATGTAAAGAATATCCTTTATCTAGTGCTCCACAAACCCTTTCCTCATTTCCATTTTTGTCTGATGAGGATCTTTCCAGATTTCCTCTTTGGTCTTAGGTATTCGGATTACATTCTCCTCACTGCACCTCAAACTCTGCAAATAATCTTTCAATGTGGACATGTTACTTCTCCCAAATAAAACACTTGCATGAGTTCTCCTGGAGATTAGTTTAAGGCAGAATTTCTAAAAGTATATACTACTAGATAGTAATTCATATTCCAGGGGAAAAAAGATTTTTTAATTAAATATGTTTAGAAAAATGCTTTAATAACACTTCTTTATTTGCTATAGGATTTCTCTGATCCTTCATTTGAGCATGAGCCTTTTTTTTTTTCATGGAGCATTTCACATATCTAGTATTATACAGAATGCATTTGTAGAAATATTACTTTGAAGAAAAATTGGAACTGGTATCACTGAAGGTCAGGCTTTGGAAGGCTGCATAAAGTTGAGTTATGAAATAGTGCATGATATAGTGCACTTTAAGCGCATGTTTCACGATACTCTTCTTGCTGCATCTCTACAAGTTGTGATATAGAGTATTAATAGCAATAAGCAGTATTTAAGAAATGGATCAGAAAATAGCAAAGTTAATTTTATTTTGCTACCATGCCCTTAAAATTTGCTGGATTTATTCCTTTGATGGGCATCATTCATTAGCCAGATTCTATGTCAGACAATGGAGATGTTTCCTAAGTATAATCTAGGGCAATACACAAGTTCTCTGGTGCCCTTTAAGTAATAGAAGGCCCTTGCTCACTCTGAATTCCTTTGCAGAGGAAATTTAGTACACACACTGGTGCCTGTGGGAGTTTCTACCCATAAATGTGGCTATTCCTTTCATTAGAAAAGTGGAACACTTCCTTGTGGATTGCCAATAAATAATTCCTGTCCTGAGCCCTCCCAAGTGACCCACAACCCTGGCTGCCAGAAGATTCCACTTCTGTACAATCCTGTAGCAGTGAAACTATGGTCATTCACTGTATGGACTGGTGCTAAATTGCATGTATCAAGTTGCTAAATATTTTGAGTAGTAGCCCTGATTGGAGGAAAAGGAAAAAGCCAGGGTGGCTGGGATGGACAACATATGGGAGAAGGAGAAGTGGTGTATATGCAGCCAGTGGGGTCAGCAGGAGCCAGGCGCTATAAAACCTTGTAGGCCATATTAAGAATTTTGGAAAAAATTCTTATGTGAAAAATGGCAGAAACCATTGAAAATTTTTAAGAAAAGGGGAGAAATGACAAAGGCTCACTCTTTGCGAAGGTTGAAAGTTTATATGTGACAGGGGATGTCTATGCATCCTGGCATATCTATAGGAATAAAGGACTTGGGGAGTGTAGCTACACCGTGCTGAAGTCCTACCCTTTGGCGAGTGGGCCAGGGGTCAGCTTGGATGGTGGGGCTCTGAAGCTGAGGCTGAGGAAAATCCTCTCCCCTGGAGCCTTTTCACTGGCCACCCTGTTTTTATCTGAGGTGGTCCCTGAGCAGGGGAGCTGCTGGGCTCTAGGGTAGGCATGAAGACAAGTCCAGTAAAGTGGAGAGAAGTTTGAGTTGGTTCCACAATGGAGAGGCAAAAGCCAGAGACCCAAGAGCCAGGGAATCTAGAGAAGGTAGGATTCAGCAGATGCCTAAAACAGGCACACAAGTTCTGGGGCAAGCTTCACATGCTCTCGGGCCAGAAACCTGAATTCAAGCGGTCTGGATTGGGGCAAGAAGTCTTCACCTTTTTAAAAACACCATCAGTTCTACTTGGTTAGATTTTACTTTAGAGTTGTTTAATAGGGTCCCTGACTGAGAGAGAACCCTCAAGTTCCTGACACCTTGATAAGAAAGAGCAAGAGGGCAGGGAGGGGATGCACACAAAATGCATTGTTGTTTAATGTGTCAAAAATGCTCATAAAGCCCCTCAGCAAATGCAGTTTCTTTGAGAAAAATTGTAAGATGGGCCACTGATTCCAAAGCTATCTATAGAAGACAGATATCTACTCATTTTCCTGAGGGAAGCTGTGAAATCCCCCTTACTCCAAATGCAGATGTTGAGGCATTCCTGCTTGGAAATATATAGTGCTGTGCTTCAGCTAATTTTAGTTTCTGATTCTTGTTGTCTGTCTTCTGGTGGGAAAGATGGGAGTGGGTGGAGCTCAGCCAGAAAGATGCTAGGGGTGAAGGTTTTGCTGGAGTTTGGGACTCCAAGTGTTGAGGATGAGAGGAAATAAGCTAAAGGTGGTGTTGAGGTGAGAGGTTTTTTTTAAGACTTCCAGTCTAAGCTGTAGTAATTTTGAGACAAGGTGACAAAGCAGCACAGAGCTAGAGGGATTGCTCTTGTCTCCACATATGCACAGGCCTCAGAGCCTCTCTGGTATCTTGGGGAGTGCTGGTCCTCTTAAGAGGATCACTTCAGGAATCAAAGAAATAATTTGGGACTTTTGGGGAAAGGCAGGAGGGCTGGATTTCAGGCATAATATTGTAAGTGAAGTTGAGTTGTCTTTTGAGGTAACAAGAGAAGGGTGACTTTATCAGTATCCCAGGATGATGAATAGTGTATACAGTGCTCAAATACTATTTGAATAACATAATAATAAGGATCTGGCAAATAGGCTCTGAGCAGAAAGACAGTAAGTTAACCTGAGAATGAATGAAACATCCAGGTGATTTGTGACTCATTTTTACTCTTTCTAAATCCATAATACAATTTCAATTTCAACGTAAAAATGCAAAATTATCTATTGTACCTTCACCTCAACAATTGCAGCATTGCACTTTTGGCAACACTTATTCCAAGCCATCTATCTCGGAATACAGTTAGTTAAACACTTAAAAATCCATCAAGGATGAATTTTGGAGTTAGCAAGATCAGCTGGGGTGCTCTTTTTGAGGTTTCTGAGGAATGAAAAAACTAAAATTGCTTGCTGACACAGAAAAGAATCTCTTTGTAGGGGTATTGCTTCTACATGCTCTGCTCCACGTTTTTCATAACAAAGCATTGAAACAAATAATAACAGAAGCATTTTTATCTTTTCCTCTGCAGGAAGAATGCCTGAGGAGGCAACTGCACTAGTTAATGTGATTGCATGCTGAATGTCCTAAATTATCCTCCACCAACACCTCAAGAATATGGTTCAATTATTGGATAAGAGTTTCTACAACAAATGCTGGAGAAATAGAATACATAAAGGGGAAATTTAAAAAGATCACTCACATTACATGTATAGAATGCAGCCTATGGTTATGATTTCTTTATCTTTCAGCTTCCTAGCTACCTTAGTTCCGTAGTTTTGGCGGGAAGCAGAAAGTGGAGGCTAATAAAGCCCTACAATGGAGCTTTTGGATATTCCACCTTCTGGTTGCCATGTTTAAATGATGCATGAACAGTAGATGGCGCCCATAATCTTACACAGTAAAAGGCTAGTTGATTTTCTTCACAGACAAGAACAGCTACCTTGTTCTGAAAAGAGTCAAGTATGGGAATTAGAAAAATATCTACTCCCACATTTCCTACTATTGTTGTCTTGTGAAGTGCTCCTTACATGAGGGTTTAGTGGTCAAATACCTTGGGGAAAAGAATGCCTCTGAGGAGACTCTCAATGTATACTAGTTAATGAGATGTTTTTGAAAATTCTTCAGTGAAGAAACCTGGTCCCAAGGAACCCTTTCTCTCAATAGCACCCTAATACAATCCTTCTCTTCTAGTGTCCTGGAAAATACTCTTTGGGAAGTGCTCATCAAGTTCAAGCCCTGTTCCAAAGAAAGAATAACTCAAACTCTATAAAAGAGGCCTTTTTTGACATGGTTATCTGACACTTTTTTAAAAAAACTAGACATATTCTAAACACAAAGTTGTTAGTAGTTATAGCAGCACTGACTGAGTACTTACAATATGATATGCTGATTTGAAATGTTTGGTCTCCTTTCCTCAGTATGCCATCTATATCTATACTATATCTACATCTATACTTATAACCATATCTATAGTTCACATATAATAGATATGTTGATACATTTGCCTTCAGGCTGTGAATACTTTAAGGACAGGATATTTATCTCATTCTTTGAGATCTCAAATCCTAGTACAAAATCTGTCACATAGTAAGTCATTAATAAAATAAATTATCTCTAAAGTTTGTATAGACTGTGTGGGAGAATAATTCTAGAAAGCAGGAAGGGACATTCTGCCCCTGATTACAAAGTTAATTATCTCTTTTTCAAGTCTCTTTTCAATGAAGACCACCTGACACAGAAAAGTGGACAGCTCTTCTCCATGGGGATTCTAGTTCTTTCTGAACTTGCTACATTACTGTTAGCATAAGTTATTTACAAAATAATCTTACATGATGTAGTAACATAATTTGTATTTAGCTTGTGATTGCTATTTAGAGTTTTTGTTCTTGTTTTTTCCAGAAAGATATAGCTTGTCTTTTTATAACTAGTGTAAGCTGTAGATGCAAAATATCATATCCTCCATATTCCATTGTTAATAATTGTGTTCTGCTGTTTTCTTTCCATATTGTAATGTCTCAGCTTCTTGAGCCTGTTTAACCTTTTCTTTTAATATTAACCAATGAAATTCCAATACTGAACCTTGAAACTAGCCAATTACTAGCCACAGTTTAAATAGCTTTTTGCAAACTAAAAAAGAGAAATGTTGCCTCTTCCTTTTTGATTGCAAAAAGCAGACAATATTGTTATCATTGAACTGTCTTTGCAAGTGATATACATAAGAAAGGATATGAGGGAGGGAAAAGATGGTGGAAGAGTAGGGGTTCTCAACTCACCTGGCCCCACAAACTTACCTAGATAACTTTCAAAACTTCCTGAACACCTACGAATTCTATCTGAGATTTAAAGAGAGAACAGCTAGAATGCTTCAGAGAAAAGTTTTTGCTTCTAACAAGGTAGGAAGGTGAGAAAAAAAAAGTGGGGGAGGGGTCCCTCGAAGAGCCGGGCTAGTGCCTGGCCCGAGAGCCTCTGGGACAGGAAAGCCCAGTCCTGGAGAAGCAGGAACTTTTAAAATCCACATCGGATTCTTTCCATATGGAAAAGTGCTAGCAGGGAAACTGGGCAGGATCCCAGGAGGGGCAGTGAGGCCTCAAGATTCCTGGAGTCACTATAAGAGGAGGGGTGCCCGGGGGAAAGTGCACTGCAAACCGCGGTCCCATCTCAGTAAAGGGCTGGAGCGCAAAGCCCTCAAGGCATTTGGGAGAAGCCAGTCGGTTAAGCTACAGATGGAGGGGTCTGTACCCCATTCTCTTTGGGAAATGCAGCTCTGGGATTATGGGTCCAGCAGCATAGGCCCCAGATCCCAGGGCGCCAACCAGACACAGCCCATGATCCTGCACTTCCCCCGGGACAGGTGGAGGCGGGGAGGGCACAGGACAGCAAGGACTCTCCTGATGCCGGTCGCCCGGAAGCTGCAGATCAGCGTCCCCTGCCACCCTGGGAGCATCTAGGCCAGTGCGGACTGACTGTGGTAGTTACTGTGGGGAGCTGACTCCAGAGCTGGAGAGCTGGCTGCCACCAGTGTGATTGCTCCTTCTTGTGTCACCCTGTGCCTGAGATGGGCAGAGGGCCACCAGGGAACAGAGGCCTCAGGAGGTCAACAGCTCCCACTGCGCCTAGCACCCGGTGGGGGGCAGAGCATCTCCACCAGGTACACACACCTGAGAGTCAGCACAGCAGGCCCCTTCCCCAGAAGATCAGCTGGAAGGACAGGGGAAGAGCAAGTTCTTGACCAAGCAGCACTGGAAAGCTCCAGGACTGAGGGAAAATAGTATAGAAAACTAGCAGGTCCTTTTTTTTTTTTTTTTCTCTCTTTCCATTATGACTCATTTCTTTTTTCCATTATGACTCGTTTTTATATCAGACTAAAAATTTCCAATACTTTTTCTCTTTTCCCACCTTAACTATAATATTTTACCAGCTCATTTTAACTTTCATAGTTAAAAATGGTAGATATACAAGATATGCTTTTTTAAAAGTTTTGCCTTGTTTTGTTTTACTTAATACCTTCTAAAACACGACCAACATACACCCAGAACCAAGTGGAATACCATGTTGGTTCATTCTGTGAGATTATATTCTCTCTTCATTCCCATTCTGCTCCCCTCTTTTATCTTGTTTATGTTTTGGTGGCCAATGTGGGGGCTTTATATAAGTATTGCTGGTTTATATAAATTTGGGATTGAGCATCATCTAACATACAGAACAAAATACACTCAGAATCAAAAGGATCACCCACCCTCTAGGACCCCTCAGGTAGACTACATTGTCTCTCCACTACCACTTCCTCATCATCACCATCCACCTCACCTTTTTCTCTTTTTCCCTTTATCTTTACTTCTTTTTTTCTTTTTCCTTTTTTTCTTCTTTGTTTTTGGCTTTTTATTTTTACACCTTTGTTCTAAAATTTGTCTTTCACTTCAGTGGTGCTTTTGTCTTGTTCTATTCTTTTTCTTTTATTTTCTGGTCTCTGACCTCTTCAGAATCATCTAGGCTGTATTTTACTTAGGTCGTGGTTGATATTTTTGACTCAGTCTACTCATACAGCCACTGTGCACTGGACAAAATGACTAGAAGGAAGAATTCACCACAAAATAAATAACTGGAAACAGTACTCTCTGCTATAGAGTTATAGAATTTGGATTTCAATATGATGTCAGAAATTCAATTCAGAAATACAATTATAAAGCTACTGGTGGCTGTGGAAAAAAGCATAAAGAACTCTAGAGACTTCATGACTGCAGAATTGAGATCTAATCAAGCCAAAATTCAAAATAAATTAAATGAAATGCAATCCAAATTGGATGTCCTAACTTCTAGAGTTAATGAGGTGGAAGAGAGAGTGAGTGACATAGAAAACAAGTTGATGAAAAGGAAGGAAGCTGAGGAAAAAAGAGAAAACAATTAACAGCCCAAGAGGAAAGGCTTAGGGAAATAAATGATAGGTTTAGAAGAAAGAATATACATATAGTTGGGATTACAGAAGAAGCTGAGAGACAGAGGACCACAAAGTATATTTGAATAAATAATTGCTGAGAACTTCCCAAATCTGGGTAAGAAAACAGGCATTCAGGTCCAAGAGATAGAGACACCCCCCAAAAATCAATAAAAACCATTCAACAACTTGACATTTAATAGTGAAACTTGCAAATTTCAAAGATAAAGAGAAAATTCTTAAAGCAGCGTGAGACAAGAGATTTTTAATTTATATGGGGAGAAATATCAGATTAACAGCAGACCTCTCCACAGAAACTTGGCAGGCCAGAAAGGGCTGGCATGAAATATACAGGGTGCTAAATGAGAAGGACATGTAGCCAAGAATACTTTATCCAGCAAGGTTCTCATTCAGAATAGAAGGAGAGATAAAGAGCTTCCAGAATAGGCAGGAACTGAAAGAATATATGACCACCAAACCAGCTCTGCAAGAGATATTAAGGAGGACCCTGTAAAAGAAAGAGGAAGCCCAAAGAAACAATCCACAAAAGCAGGGACTGAATAGGTAATATAATGACGCTAAATTCATATCTTTCAATAGTTACTCTGAACATGAATGGGCTAAATGATCCCATCAAAAGACATAGAGTATCAGACTGGGTAAAAAAGCAAGACCCATCTATATGTGGTCTACAAGAGACTCATTTAGACCTAGGGACACTTCCAGCCTGAAAATTAAGGGGTGGAGAGCCATTTACCTTTCAAATAGTCCTCAAAAGAAAGCTGAGTAGCAATCCTCATATCAGATAAATTAAAGTTTATACAAATACTGTAGTAACAGATGAAGAGGGACACTATATCATATTTAAAGGGTCTATCCAACAAGAGGACCTAACAATCATGAATATTTATGCCCCTAATGTGGAAGCTGCCAAGTATAGCAATCAATTAATAACCAAAGTAAAGAGATGCTTAGATAAGAATACACTAATAGTAGGAGACTTCAACATGGCACTTTCTGCAATTGACAGATCTTCTAAGCAGAACATCACCAAAGACACAAGGGCCTTAAATGATACGTGGGACCAAATAGATTTCACAGATATATACAGAACTTTTTTTTTCTTTTTAAGATTTATTTATTTATTCATGAGAGACACAGACTGAGAGAGAGAGAGTCAGAGACACAGGCAGAGGGAGAAGCAGGCTCCTCACTGGGAGCCCTATGTGGGACTCGATTCTGGATCCAGGATCACGACCTGAGCCAAAGGCAGGTACCCAACCACTGAGTCACCCAGCTGTCCCTATACAGAACTTTCCATCCAAATGCAACTGAATACACATTCTTCTCAAGTGCACATGGAACTTTCTCCAGAATAGACCACATTCTGGGTCACAAATCAGGTCTCAACTGATACCAAAAGATTGGGATTATCCCCTGCATATTTTCAGAACACAATGCCTTGAAACTAGAACTCAATCACAAGAAGAAATTCGGAAGAAACTCAAACTCATGGAGGTTAAAGAGCATCCTACTAAAAGATGAGTGGGTCAACCAGGAAATTAGAGAAGAATCAAAAAGATTCATGGAAACTAATGAAAATGAAGATACAGCTGTTCAAAATCTTTGGGATACAGCAAAAGCAGTCATAAGAGGGAAATACATCACAATAAAAGCCTCCCTCAAAAAATGGAAAAAACTCAAATACACAAGCTAACCTCTTACCTAAAGGAATTGGAGAAAGAACAGCAAGTAAAAACTACACCAAGCAGAAGAAGAGAGATAATAAAGATTCGAGCAGAACTCAATGAAATAGAGACCAGAAGAACTGTAAAACAGATCAATAAAACCAAGAGTTGGTTCTTTGAAAGAATTAATAAGAGAGATAAATCCCTAGCCAGCCTTAATAAAAAGAAAAGAGCAAATACTCAAATTAATAAAATCATGAATGAAAGAGGAAAGATCACAACCAATACCAAGGAAATATAAACAATTTTTAAAAAGTATTATGAGCAGCTATAAGCATACAAATTAGGCAATCTAGAAGAAATGGATGCATTTCTGGAAAACTACAGATTACCAAAACTGGAACAGGAAGAAATAGAAAACCTGAGCAGGCTATTGAAACAGTGAGGAAATTGAAGCAGTCATCAAAAACCTCCCAAGACACAAAAGGCCAGGGCCAGATGGCTTCCCAGGGGAATTCTATCAAACGGTTAAAGAAGAAATAATACCTATCCTACTCAAGCTGTTCTGAAGGATAGAAAGGGAAGGAATACTTCCAAACTCGTTTTATGAGACCAGCATCACCTTAATTCCAAAACCAGACAAACACCCCACCAAGAAAGAGAATAATAGACCAATATCCCTGATGAACACGGACGCAAAAATTCTCACCAAGATACTAGCCAATAGGATCCAACAGTTCATTAATAAGATTATTCCCCATGACCAAGTGGGATTTATCCCCGGGATGCAGGGGGGTTCAGCACTCATGAAACAATCAATGTGATAGATCACATCAACGTGAGAAAAAACAAGAAACATATGATCCTCTCAATAGATGCAGAGAAAGTATTTGACCAAATACAACATCCATTCCTGATTAAAACTCTTCAAAGTGTAGGGATAGAGAAACATTCCTCAATATCTTAAAAGCCATTTATGAAAAGCCTACAGTAAATATCATTCTCAATGGGGAAACACTGGGAGCCTTTCCCCTAAGATCAGGAACACGACAGGGATGTCCACTCACCATTGTTATTCAACGTAGTCCTAGAAGTCCTAGTGTCCGCAGTCAGACAACAAAAAGAAAAGGCATTAATTGGCAAAGAAGTCAAATTCTCCCTCTTTGCAAGTGACATGATACCGTATATAGAAAACCCAAAAGACCCCATCTCAAGATTGCTAGAACTCATACAGGAATTCAGCAATGTGGGAGGACACAAAAACAATGCACAGAAATCAGTGGCATTTCTATATACCAACAATGAGACTGAAGAAAGAAAAATTAAGAAATCAATCCTATTTAAAATTGCACCCAAAACATAAGATACCTAGGAATAAACCTAAGCAAAGAAGTAAAGGATATATACTCTAAAAACTACAGAACACTTCTGATAGAAATTGAGGAAGACACAAAGAGATGGAAAAACATTCCATGCACATGGACTGGAAGAATAAATATTGTGAAAATATTTATGCTACCCAGGGCAATTTACACATTCAACTCAATCCCTATCAAAATACCATGGACTTTCTTCAGAGAGTTGGAACAAATCATCTTAAGATTTGTATGGGATCAGAAAAGACCCCAAATAGCCAGGGGAATGTTGAAAAAGAAAACCAATGCCGGGTATCACAATGCTGGATTTCAAGCTGTATTACAAATCTGTGATCATCAAGACAGTTTGGTACTGGCACAAAAACAGACACATTGATCAATGGAACAGAATAGAGAACCCAGAAATGGGCACTTGACTCTATGGTCAACTAATATTTGACAAAGCAGGAAAGAATATCCACTGGTAAAAGGACAGTCTCTTCAGTAAATGGTGCTGGGAAAATTGGACAGCCACATGCAGAAGAATGAAACTAGACCATTCTTTTACACCATACATAAAGATAAACTCAAAATAGTTGAAAGATCTAAAAGTGAGACAAGAATCCATCAAAATCCTAGAGGAGAACATAGTCAACAACCTTTTTGAACTTGGCTACAATAACTTCTTGCAAGATACACCTATGAAGGCAGAGGAAACAAAAGCAAAAATGAACTATTGGGAGTTAATCAGGATGAAAAGCTTCTGCAAAGGAAACAGTCAACAAAACTAAAAGACAACCTACAGAATGGGAGAAGATATTTGCAAATGACCTATCAGATAAAGGGCTAGTATCCAAGATCTATAAAGAACTTATTAAACTCAACACCCAAGAAACAAAAAATCCAATCATGAAATGAACAGAAGACATGAACAGAAATTTCACCAAAGACATACACATGGCCAACAAGCACATGAGAAAATGCTCTGCATCACTTGCTATCAGAAAAATACAAATCAAAACCACAATGAGATACCATCTCACACCAGTGAGAATGGGGAAAATTAACAAGACAGGAAACAACTGTTGGCGAGGATGTGGAGAAGGGGATCCCTCTTGCGCTGTTGGTGGGAATACAAACTGGTGTAACCTTCTGGAAAATAGTGTGGAGATTTCTCAAAGAGTTAAAAATAGAGCTACCCTATGACCCAACAATTGCACTACTGGGTATTTACCCCAAAGATACAGATGAAGTGGGGACACCTGCACCCCAATGTTTATAGCAGTAATGTCCACAATAGCCAAACTGTGGAAGGAGCCATGATGTCCATCGACCGATGAATGGATAAAGAAGATGTGGTATTACATACAATGGAATATTACTCAGCCATCAGAAAGGACGAATATCTGGCATTTGCTTTCACATGGATGGAACTGGAGGGTATTATGCTGAATTAAGTAAGTCAGTTGGAGAAGGACAGTCATCATATGGTTTCACTCAATTGGGGAATATAAGAAATAGTGAAAGGGATTATAAGGAAAAGGAGGGGAATTGAGTGGGAAAAATTAGAGAGGGAGACAAACCATGAGAGACTCCTAACTTTGGGAAATGACCAAAGGGTTGTAGAAAGAGAGGTGGGCAGGGGGATGGGGTAACTGGGTGATGGGCACTGAGGGGGGCACTTGATGGGATGAGAACTGGGTGTTATACTATATGTTGGCAAATCAAAATTCAATAAAAGAAATGACAAAAAAAAAAGAAAGGACATGATATCTGAATGTCAGAGACTGTTGTAATAGTCTATGAATTATAGTCTCCAAGAAGACTATAATTCTGATTGGTTGCCTTCTTTTGCTATGTGGTTCTGCTGGTATTATTTAAATGGATACATCTACTTTTGAAAACCAAAATACTTATGAACTTTCTTTGCTGAGTAATAATATTATTTGTTCATCCCTATGTCTACCATATGCCGAGAAGTTGAAATAAATAAAACCTATACATTTCTCAGTTAAACAAAGTCTAATGTCATCTCTGTGACTCATTATCTTTACACTTAAAATGAACATAATACGAGTGTGGCTGGCTGGCTCAATCTGTAGAGCAAGGGACGCTCGATATTGGGGTTGTGAGTTCAAGCCCCAAGATTGGTGTAGAGCTTACTTTAAAAATGAGCATAACAAGGCACAGGGCGGTTTCAAGATTAAATTGGTCATAATAGTGACTGACTCAAAAATAACATGGGAGTATTAGCTCTTTATAGTTTGTGTGCTCCTGAGTGTAGTGCTCACACAGAGCAGTACTCAATGGGATAAGAAAATGTGGAATGAGATCATTGACAGGTTTTGAAGGGAGACTGTGCTTGAAGAGAAAGAACAGATTTGGGATCAGGGAACTTGATTTTGAGTTCAACATCATAGTCAGTAGCCGTAGAGCTTTGGACAAATCATTCAGCCTTTCTGAATCCCCTTTTCCTCATATAAGAAAGTGAGAGTAATAATAACTCAATCCTGACACTTAGAATTAACACACATGAAAGTGCTTTGTGTGTGGGAAAGTGCTATGCCAGTGTGAATGCAGACTTCGCCAGTGGCGAAGTAACAGTGGGATCCCTGGGCTACAGATTTTGAGTCAGGATGATGACAATATATAAGTATGTTCATCTTAGAGTTTTAGAGTCCATCTGGGAGGCTACAGTGACTTTGTAGAGCATCACCACATTTATTCAACACTTTTTCATTCAACAAACATTGCTTGGGAGACTGCTATGTGCCAGTCACTAGGCTAAATGTCGAGGACACAAAACCATGTAAGATGGAGAATTTGCTTTCAGGGAGCTTTTGTCACTTAGAAAAGAAATGCCAATAAAAAGAAGTTATATCTTATACAGATGGTCCCGGAGTTAATGACAGTTTGACTTAACAAATTTTCAACTCTGTGATGGTACAAAAGCAATACATATTCACTAGAAACTGTACCTCAACTTCTGAATTTTGATCTTTTCCCCAGCTAGCAATATGGCATACACCCTCTTGTGATACTGGGCCATGAGTGGCAGTTCCCACTCAGCCATGCCATCATGAGGATAAACAACTGATACACTTACAACCATTCTGAACTCATATAACCATTTTGTTTTCATTTTCAGTACAGTACCAGTAAATTATATGAAATATTCAACAATTATAAAATATAAAATAGGCTTTTTAAAGGTAATTTTGCCCTAAAGTAGGTCAATTTAAGTGTTCTGAGCATGTTTAAGAAATGCATTTTTGACTATAATATTTCCAAGTTGTAATGGGTTTTTCAGGATACAACCTCATCATAAGTCAAGGAAGATATATATAGGGTACCTGTGGGTGGCTCGCTGTTTGAGTGTCTCTGCCTTTGGCTCAGGTTATGATCCTGGGGTCTTGGGATCAAGTCCTGCATCAGGCTCTCTGCAGGGAGCCTCGTTCTCCCTCTGCCTATGTCTCTGCCTCTCTCTATCTCTCCCATGAATAAATGAATAAAATCTTTAAAAAAGGAAGATTGACCTATCATCTATGTATCTATCTATCTATCTATCTATCTATCTATCTATCTATCTATCTATCTATTATCTATCTATCTATCTATCTATCATCTATCTATCTATCTATCTATCTATCATCTATCTATCTATCGATATTAAGTGTAGAGACAGTATGCAGAGGGGAGTAGTTAAAGGGGTGATATTCAGCTCTTGAATGACAGAACAAAGTCTTGCCATTGGGACCTGATCCTATTTCTCCCATACTCAATCTGTCCAGACATCTGCTAGCTAATGAGTAAGTAGAGGACTTAATGTATGAGAGTACTACCAGAATATATAAGATAAGGCCATCCATTCAGAACATTGGATACTTTGCTCAGGTCAATTGACTATATTACACGGGTAATATGTGTGTGAGGGGAAGGTAGGGATGGCATGATGGCTAACAAAGATAAGGTCCCTTGGAAAATTCTAGTTATAAATCACAGCTATATAACAAAGACAAGTTTTTCTAAGTACATAATGAAGACCACAAACTAAGTGCTTCATTGAGTTATGAACCATAAACTCAGCCATAAGAACTAGGCTCCTTTGATCATTTCCCATTATTTGCAAGATTACCAAAATCCCAGTACGGTCATGAACATCCACAATGTTTTTAACTACCTGTCACAGAGTTTATTCCAGAAAGATAGCTTGATCTAGTGAAAAGAAGCAGTCAATAAATATTTCAATAAAAGAAAGAAGAAAGAAGGAAGGAAGACAGATGGAAGGGAGGAAGGAGGGAAAAGAGGGCAGGTGTCACGGGCATTAAAACTGAACATTTACGGGGGCCTGGCTGGCTCAGTCAAGTAAAGCATGTGACTCTTGATCTCTGGGTTATAAGTTTGAGCCCACGTTGGGTATAGAGATTACTTAAAAATAACATGTTAAAAAAAACAAAACAACTGAATATTTAAATCCCAGCTCTTACTCTCTCTAGTTCGGTAAAACACTGACTTAACCTCTCTGTACCTTATTTTCTTCATCCAAACATGGGGAAATAACTTTCAGGGTGATGGTGAGAATTAAAAATTACTTTTATAAAATGTTTGGTTAAAAATAAGTGTTTAATAAATTGTTGCTGGAAGTGAGTAACAAGCACCAAGCACTTCAATATCATTTAAACCGCCACATGTACTGGAAGCCATAATGCTCTTATCCATTTTTCCCTTTTTTTTTTTTTTTTTAAGATTTTAGTTACTTATTCATGAGAGACACACAGAGATGCAAAGACACAGGCAGAGGAAGGAGCAGCCTCCCCACAGGGAACCCAGTGTGGGGCCCTATCCCGGGACCCCAGGATCATGCCTTGAGCCAAAGGCAGACGCTCAACCACTGAGCCACCCAGGCATCCTTCATTTTTCCTTTTTACTTAAGGTGCTTCTGGAGTCATACTTGAAAGTTACTTTTTCTCAAGTGGTATCAGGACTGAAGATTAAGAAGAAATACTCACGGACAGGATCTGGTCTCCTCTCTGGAGCTCCCCACTCAGGTCTGCTGGTCCACCAGCCAGAATGAAGGATACAAAAATACCTTCTCCATCTTCCCCGCCCACAATGTTGAAACCCAGGCCAGTGGAGCCTTTGTGCAGGACCACCTTGCGGGGCTCCCTGGAGAAACAAGTAGAAAACAGAGCTCAGAGGGTGACCCACTCAAAATTTAGGTTGCTTTTACTTTTCATTGAGATATATGATACCAGCAATTCACTACCTATAAAATGGCTTCCCAATGTAAGATACATTAGCACCTTAAGAAAAATGTTAGTATCAGGGCAGATACTGCAGTTTCTCACAATAACAAATATCAAAATACCATGCAAAGTCATTCCTTAATTCCAAAACATTTTCTTACACTGGACTTACTTCCATTTTTCCTTTGTTTAAAACATCTGTTTTTGTATTTTTAAAAAACTGAAACATAATTGACATATAACATTATTTAACTTCAGGTGTATAATGTAATGATTTGATATTTGTACATACTGTGAAATGATCATCAGAATGAGTCCAGTAAACATCCTCCACCACACATAGTTACATTTCTTTTTCTTGTGATGAGAACTTTTACTCTTAGCAACATTCAAATGTATAATGCAGTATTATGCACCATGTTGTATACCATGCTCCCAGGATTTATTTATTTTAAAATTAGGAGGTTGTACCTTTGAACCACCTTCACCTATTTCACTCTCCCCACCCATTCGCTCTTCTATGGAGCACCACAGTAGTGCTCAGGAGGATGAGTGTATCTAAAAAAGAGAAGAGAATCTGGGAGACACCAAGACTAGACTGAATAGGCCAGATCATGAAATATCTTACATATTCATTTGACTGTTAATTAAAATGTACTCTGTAGGCAGTGGAGAATCACTGGAGTTTTTGAGGCATTGAGAATATTTAAATCCATTTTAGAAGCATTAACAAATGGTCATATGTAGGATTGCTAGAGAGGAGAGTGCAGTTATGATGGGAGATAGGAAAATTGGTTAGGATGTTGACTAAATAATCCAGTTTTGAGAAAGTGGCAGCATGAACAAGAGTGACAACAGTGATAATGAAAAGAAAGGGCAAAATAAGGGAGGAAATTTGACAGGGGAAACAGTGGATCCAGAAACTGACTCAGGCAGAAGAGGAGAGAGGAAAGAATATCTACGTAATTGGCAAAAGGACAAGGGAACCGGAATCCAGGATC
The DNA here is from genome assembly GCF_048418805.1 of Vulpes vulpes. Classification (NCBI taxonomy): domain Eukaryota; kingdom Metazoa; phylum Chordata; class Mammalia; order Carnivora; family Canidae; genus Vulpes; species Vulpes vulpes. The sequence continues at coordinate 34,586,088 of NC_132790.1, forward strand.
CTGAAGATGAGTACGATTTTGACACGCTCCATTCCAGGTCATGGTGTGTTATCCATGTGATGTTTGGAAACAGTTGGAGACAAAAGGTTAGGAATATGGATCCACAGAAAGGACTGCAAATGCAGATTTCAGGCTCATCAGTAAAAGAATGAGAGATCAAATCTTGAGCTATTAACTGAGTTTGTGTAGAGGTTAGATACCAATGGAATATAGAATTTTAAGAATATAGAAGCCATCTAGTTCTTATTTTCTCATTAGTAGTTTTAAAAAATGTATTCTGTAAGCCTTGGGTTTGACCAAGGCACCTTTTGTATCACCCACCCTCCTCTCAGAAGTATCCCAGTTCCACTCATTAAAGTTTCTTTTATACTTTCCTGCACTTAAGGATGTAAGAATGGCAAGGAGCCATTTTACATTGGCTATTTTTACACTGATGACTACACAGAGTCTATTATTTGTTATCACATTCCTATGCACAAGCAACACATTATGTATCTATATTTAGCCTAATTTTGAGGAAGGGCATAAAGTGCACATACACCTTGGACTATAATATATTACAACACAATGCATTAAGTCAGAGGTAACTTGACATAGAGTTCATTTATTTTACTGCACATTTACTTTGTAAGCACTACTATACCAGTCATCGTTCCAAGAACTCAGAAGGTTTATAGGCAAAGCAAACACCCCTGCCCTGTTTAACCAAATACCTGGGTGCTCTGTGGCCCAGTCAGGATGACATATAGAATTAACTAAACATCAAAAAGATTGAGTTCCCTGTTTCCTCGCTGGGTGCCAGTTGGGAATCTCTCTCAGGTTCTAGAGGCTACTTATATGCCTTACTATGTGGCTACCTCTATTTTCAAGTTGGCAATGATACACTGAATTCTTTTCTTATTTAGAATTTCTGTGGTTTACTCTTCTACAAATAGCCAGATTTAACCTTTTGCTTCTCAATGGCTTGTGTGATTAGGTTAGGCCCAGTCAGATAATCTTCTTAACCTAAGATCAAATAATTTGTAACTTTAAGAACATTTGCAAATTCTTTTTTTTCCATTTATTATTATTATTATTATTTTTTAAAGATTTTATTTATTTATTCATGAGAGACTCAGAGAGAGAGGCAGAGGGAGAAGCAGGCTCCCTGTGGGATCTTGGGTCGATCCTAGGACCCACGATCATGCCCTGAGCTGAAGGCAGATGCTCAACTGCTGAGCCATCCTGGCATCCCTACATGTAAGGTAATTTAACTGTGAGAGTAATATAATAAGGCAGAAATCATGGGGCTATCTTAGAATTTTGCCTACCATTGGTGGAGAGACAACAGAGGACAAATCTTGAAGGACCCTGTCTACCATTCTAAAACTTTAAATTTCACTGACAGAAATGGGAAGCCATTGAGAAGAAGATTACTTGACTTAATTTATGTTTCTAAATGGTTACTCTGGTATAAAATAGATTCAAGGGGCAAAATTTGAAAAAGTGAGATCAGTTATGTGGCTAATTGCTATATGTAGGCAGAACAGTGGCTTGGCTGAATTAAAGGAAGTGGTAGGTAGTGGGTTTATTTCCAATCAGTTTTCTCTCTCTGTCCAGACTAATTTCTCTTTTTCTCTTTTCAGATTCAGTGATTCTTTCTTCTGTCACATTTATTCTGTTCTGGAGCCCATTCAATGAGTTTTTTACTTTGGGTTTTGTATTATTCAGCTTTAACATTCCATTTGAGTCTTCTTTATATCCTCTTCCTTTGCTGAGATTTTCATGTCTTTTCCCATTTATTTAAGTGCATGTATAATCACTTGCTGAAGCATGATGAGTATTTTAGAATTCTTGTCAAGTAATTCTAACACCTGTGTTATCTCAGTGTTGGTTTCTATTGGTTATCTTTTCTCATTCAAGTTGAAAATTTCCAGATTCTTGGTATGAAAAGTGATTTTATTTTATTATATACTGGACATTTGTGTATACAGTGTAAAATGTTATATCCTACTTAATTGAGTTTTTTGCAGGTTGTAGATCAGTTTAGGCATAGCTTGCAGATCCAAGTGAGATGGATATTCAGCTCCCTACTTGTCCCTGGTGATGCCAGCAAGGAAAGTGGGGTACTAACTAGTATTCTACTCACTCTACTTTATTGCCACGTAGTAGGGGTAGAAGCTCAGCTCCCTGTGGGTTTGCAGACATCAATAGGAGAGTGAAAATGGGGTGCTGACTAGCGCTACCTTGAACCATTTTGTTCTGCCACCTTGCCTCTAAGTGGAGCTAGAAGTTCAGCTCCTCCCTTGACCCTGCTGATGCTATCTTAAGGGGAAAGAGGTCTGCCAACTAGCACTGCTTCCCTCTTCCTTTCTCCTATGTCATTGCCATTGGCTGGAAGTTGCAGTTCAGCTCCTGGCTGGTCCCCACCAATAACAGGAGTAGGGAAATGGAATGCTAAATAGCACCACCTCACTCCAGTTTGTTGCTGCTAGGTGAAGGTTCAAGTCCAGGCCCCCACTGGAGAGTGAAGTGTCAACTAGCACCATCTCATGCCACCTTGTTCTGCCACTTTGCTGCTGGATAGGGGTGAAAGTTCAGCTCTTATTTGGCCTACTGAAATCAGCCCAGTGGAAGAAATCCAGGGCCATCTTATAAACTGCCTCTCCTGGTTTCCTTTGGTGGGGCCAGAAGTCCAGCTATCTATACACAGTCCAATGGCACTGCAGTGAGGGACCAATTTTTTCTCTGATGGTTGGCCAGAGTTTGGAACAGTATTATAAAAAGGTTCCCTGTTATATTAGTCTACACTTTTGCCAATCCTTAGGTTACAGGTTGTAGGCTTTGCTTGAGGCTTTTTTAGTCTGACCCTGTTGATGGAGGTGCCAGGGTATAGGTGTCTCCAGTGCTCCATCTAGGATACACAAGAAGTAGAAAGAAAATTTAGGGAACTCACCACAGTGTCATTCCTCTCTGAGTCAGTCTGACTTATTTCCAATTCATATAGTCTTTCCATGTTTATTATGTGTAAAGTTGTGTATGTGTGTGTGTATTTGTGTGTGATAAGAGGAAAGATTAGAGATAATGGGGATATTCTATTTTTAGGCTGCAACTAGAAGCCCACGTTCTGGATACATTTTGAAGGTAGGGGCCAACAGGATTTTGATAAAAAGTTATTGTAGAAATATCCCTCTTTCCTCAATCTCTTTTTAAAATTTTTTATTTATTAATGAGAGACACACAATGAGGGTCAGAGACATAGGCAGAGAGAGAAGCAGGCTCCTTGCAGGGAAGCCTGATGTAGGACTCGATCCCAGGACCCCGGGATCATGATGTTCAACCGCTGAGCCACCCATGTGCCCCCCTCTTTCCTCAGTCTAAAACATACACTCTTAGTAGGTCCAATGACATTTAAACTATACATGGTAAACATAGATGGAAGGAAGGGGCTACTAAGAGTCTAATGCTTATCTATGTACTTGATGGTTTTTGTGCATCATTCCATTTATTCCTCAAGACAATCCAATGAAGGATGCACGAGATGTCTGAAACTCTTTTGAAACTGATCCCAAAATAAAGTTAAACGGATGCTTGGATAGATGGATAGGAATTTTATAGAGCATATACAGTAATATTTTAAAACTGCAGTCTAGATGACAGGTGACTAAGCATTTTGAAAGAATTCTTTACATGTTTTTTTATGCTTGAAAAGTTTTTATTACAATATCTTGAGAAAAATTAACAACCTAATGAACAAATTATTATGACAACTTTTTCAATTAGTGAAATGAGATTGCTTATTCAAGTATTTACTGAGTTTAGTAAGTAGAAAAGGCAAGATTAAGACACAGGTTTTCTGGGATGCCTGGGTGGCTTTGTGGTTTAGTGCCTGCCTAGGCCCAGAGCATGATCCTGGAGTCCCCAGATCAAGTCCCATATGGGGCTCCCTGCATGGAGCCTGCTTTTCTCTCTGCCTGTGTCTCTGCCTCTCTCTCTCTCTCTCTCTCTCTCTGTGTCTCTCATGAATAAATAAATAAAATCTTAAAAGAAAAAAAGACACATTTTTGACTCAAAATTCCAGAGTCTAGACTATGATATATTCCAGAGACTGCGAATCAGAAAGCTAAACACTTAATCTGATCCGGTGTTTACAATTTTTTAATTTGTTCATGTTTAAAATTGGGAAAATTTGTATAAAATATAAATTTATGACTATATATGAAAAATCAGACATTCTATGAACACTGGCTCTAAACATTGTCTTACAGCAACAGTCGACTAGATGTGGCCCTCTTTAGAAGGGGCATTCATTCTCCAGTTTGCCAGCATCTACCACCTCTCCCTCAAGGTTCTCAGACAAAAAAGTTGTATGTGGTATGACATTTGCACGTCTTGCAAAGCTAAGAGGAGAGTAAAATATTTCTCGTACTTATGGTTTTATCAAAGATGAAAAAAATGCAAGCTTTATGGAGAGAACCTGCTATATTAATAGGAAAATGGGAGAGAACACAATTCCTTTGAAAGTAAGGATTATCCTTACATGTTTAATATGCAAAGTGACTCTTCAGAAAAAAAAAATACAGCTTTAAAAGATCATTATGAAACATCTCTCCCCATTACCATCTGGGGGATTTTTGTTAGTTGACCCCTGAACATAACACACATAATTCTTGAGTGACAATAAATTTTATTTATTTTACCTGGACAAGTCTTTTAAATAAAATTATTTGGAATTTTGTCAACTTCTAAGATTAAAATACCTTTTTAAAAATGGAATTTTATATCACAGTGAGTTATGATGCTTATTTTTTTGATGCTTATTTCAATAATGGAAAGAAAAGACAAAACAAATCTGTAGAGGGTATACAAATAAAATACCTTAAACACACTTTAAATGGTGTACTTTTTCTAATTTAATTTTTTCTTTTTAAAGTTTTTTTTTTAAGATTTATCATTTATTCATGAGAGGCACACACACACACACACACAGAGAGAGAGAGAGAGAGAGAGAGGCAGAGACACAGGCAGAGAGAGAAGCAGGCTCCATGCAGGGAGCCTGACCTCGGACTCAATCCCGGGTCTCCAGGATCAGTTCCTGGGCTGACGGTGGCGCTAAACTGCTGAGCCACCCAGGCTGCCCTTCTTTTTAAAATTTTATTTGTTTTTTAGTAATCTCTATGTCCATTGTGAGGCCTGAACTCATGACCCTGAGATCAAGAGTCTCATGCTTTTCTGAGTCAGCCAGGTACCCCTAATTTGAACTTCTTATGCTTATAACCCATTACGTTAAACTATAGATTTTAAAGTTTTTTCATGTCCTTTTTTTGTTAGATCAAAATCTTGTGAAGAATTACAGGTTCTATTACACTGATGCTTATATAAGTCAACTTGTCTAAACTAGTTGAGCTTTAGACACACAGCCTATGTTCACACAGGTAGTAAACGCCAGAACCAATCTCTCTCTCTCTCTCTAAAAGTAGGCTCCACACCCAGCATGGAGCCTAAAGCAGGGCTTGAACTCACAACTCTGAGATCAAGACCTGAGCTGAGATCAAGAGTCAGACACTCAACTGAGCCACCCAGATGCCCGTCTCTTCTTTTTAAGACAAATTTTTAAAGAGCAGTTTTATGTTCACAGCAAAACGAGAAGAAGGTACAGAAATTTTTCATATACCTCCTGCCCCTACACATGAATTGACTCCCTCACTATCAAAATCTCCCACCAGAGTAGTAATCTCCCACTTATTATAAATGATGGACCTACATTGACACATCATGTTCTTCAGTAGGTGAATAACTAAGGTAGTACATCCAGACCACGGGATTTTATTCAGCAGTGAAAAGAAATGAAGTATCAAACCATGAAAAGAGATGAAGGAATTTTTTTAAAAAGATTTTATTTATTTGAGAGAGACAGAGGTAGCAACTGAGATGGCACAAGCTGGGAGCCACAAGTGGGACCTCCCCACTAAGCAGGGAGCCTTGTGCCAGGGCTTGATCCCAGGACCCTGGGATCATGACCTGAGCTGAAGGCAGATGCTTAACCAACTGAGCCACCTAGGGGCCCCCTTTTTAAAAAAGATTTTATTTATATATTGACATGGAAGAATCTTAAATGCATATTATTAAGTGAAAGAAGCCAGTCTGGAAAGGCTACATATTGTATGATTTCCCACTTTTTTGACTTTCTGGAAAAGGCGAAACTATGTAGATGGTACAAAAATCAGTGTTGCCAGGGGCTATGTGGACAAGAGCGTGGAAATAAAAGGGTGGAATATAGGGAATTTTAGGGCAGTGAAATTACTCTGTAGAATAATCTAAGGATGGATAGATGTCATTATACATCTGCCCAAACTCATAGAATGGGCAGCATCAAAAGTGAACCCTAATGTAGATTATGTACACACAACTGTACTGTGGCATTTATCATGTTATGTAGTCATTGCTAATGCATCCTTTTCCCTCAGTAGACTGTGAACTATAAGAACCTAGGCACCAGCACTACCTCAGCAGTAGTAAGATGCCTGACAAGTAGCAGGGACTCAGTTACTGAATGAATCAATGAATGAATGAATGAATGCATGAATGAACTCCCATGGTACTTTAGACCCTCCTTTACCCTCTATTTCATACTATAGTTACGCAAATGTCTTTCCTTTTTGCTAGATTTTAACCAGAGATGGCAAAATCTAAAGCCCACAGGGATAGCACAGGTAACACAAATATGAAGGCTGAGTAGGGATTATAGCAAACTGGGGAATACATTCCACCTAAAGGGCTATTTCTGCTCAACTCTGGACAATTGCTCCAAGCAGAAATACTGACTAGTATTGGAAGATTCTCTGATTTATAAAGACAAGTGAAGAATCTAGATTTTGATGCAAATTTCCAGAATTTTATGTTGGTAATGATAAAAAAATTAGAAGTATGATGCAGGTCAAACCAAACATGTTTCTGTTGTAGCTCCAGCTACAGGTGACCAAGGACATTCTGCACCATCCACAGTTTGATGGCACATTCAATGTCTGCTTCATATTTGTCTCCTCTATGGTGCTTAGTGTGGTACTTGGCTCATGGCAACTCTCTCTAACTTTAAGTCGATTTATATTCCACATTTATCCCCACCTCTGTCCTTCTCTTTTCAAGTTCTCTCATTCTGGAATATATTTTTCTTTTCTTTTGTTTCCTTTTTGTCATATTTTCCCCTTTTATATTAGATGTGTTCAAAGACCACCTTCATTTTAAGCCTCAGCTCTCACTTCTGCATATTTACTGCCTATGCCAATGACTCTAGGTCTGTGAATATAATGCTCTGCATTTCCATGAACTGTTTCATGTGTGAGAGCATTATGGCTTCCAGAGAGATTATAAACTATTGAAGATATGGTGTCATGGTTTATACATTTCTAGGCATCCCCAATATACCTACACAAGTGCACAGCACAATGAATACCTTACAGATGAATAAATGAGAGCACACCACCAATATATAAAGAACAGTAATACTTTCCATACTGAAGTGATTTGGAGTCTAATTTACTATGTCATTCACAGTCAAGAATTCAGAAGGCCTAGGTGCCCATTAATAGTCATTATCATAGTTCATTATATATAGTCAGTGGAACAAAATTCTAACTCTGATTGAGGGTTGAGCCCAGGGATCATGATGTTCTGGAAGCCATCCCTGATGCTATGTATTTATCAGAACACATATTATACTGGGTTGGTTTGCTTGTCTACCACTCCAGCTAGAGTTGGTCAACTTGAGAGCAAAGACCATGCCATTTGCTTCTTGTACCCAAAATATGCTACAGAATAGGTATAGTCTACTAATTTGAATTTTCATTTTAGATTTTAGGTGTGGAGTCTACAGAAGGTAAAGTTTGTCCACTCATATGTTTTTTTTTTTAAAAACTGATCTATCCACTTAAAAACATATATTAATTATCCATTCAATCTTTCAACAATCTAGAGTACCTACTTTGGGTCAGGCACTATGAATACAAAGGTTAAGAAGCCTGGGGTGAGAGAAGCCACATGTAAGCACATAGTTATAGAGACGAGGAAGGCACATGTGCTAGGCTAGAAACCTGTGTGCAATAAGCTAAAGCAGGCAAGAGAAAAAACAACCAATCTTCTAAAAATATTTTGTCCTTTTATCATCACCTGGGTGAAATATGCTACATTAATTTATGCAGCTTTATTTTTCTTTTACTGTGATATAAAAAGCCTTTATAATTATAAAACCTCTGAATGCTGAACAGTTCTCCAGCCTGACTTCTTCCTAGCTGAGGCAGATCATCAACAGCATAATCTTGTTCAGGTTGAGTCTCGGAGGATGCTCAAAACTGGCTAGGATGTTTTCAGGAGAGGGGAGCAGGGTACTATATATTATTTTTTCCCCTTAAACCACATAGTTTGAGGGGTTTGGAGGTTCAAAAAAGGAAGTGATTACTTATACCTGAAGACTTTCCTCTGACCATTAGTGGGATATTCCTTGAGCTCTGAACCTCTGATGTCGGTGAGTCACTTCAGTTAACTCCCAAATATCTATGGTGAGAGGCTGTATGTAGTGTAGTGAGAAGTAAGCTATGAAAATGTTTCCAGTCATCCTTCTAAGTTACAAACCTGACCACTCTACCTTCTTGCTCAAAAGCCTTCCAGGGATCTGTAGGCCCTCAGCATAAAGTCTAAACTAAGCATGGCATTCCAAGTCCTCCATCATTTGACCACCAACTTTCCTGATCCCTAAATTCACTGTTAGTCAATGTTCAGCTGTATATGCTCCAGCCACACAAAATCGCCAACCACAGCTCATCACACCAGGTTGTTTCCTGTCTTATCATCTTTGCCCAGGCTACTATTTTGGCTAAACAAATGCCTTCTTTTTGCTACCCTCAGCTAATGAACTTCTACTTGGTCTTCAGAATGGAAGCCAGGTGCTATCTCTTTCTGCCACCTTACCCACCCTCTCCTCTAGATACACTGGCCACTTCTCCTTTTTTTAACTACATTGTCCTTTCATTGATCATCCCACTTCTGTTACCCCTATTGTTCTAAAATTACTTTATCTGTTTATGTCTACTGTGAATCTGTATGGTTCTGAAGGATAAAGAGCATGGTTTATTTATTTCTGTGATTTGGGGAAATAGTAGCAGTTGAGCCTATAAGAGAAACATACACAAAATATATTTCATGAATAAAGAAAGAGTGAGCAAGACATTGGGAGAAATGATATTGAATTTTAGTACTATCTATCTAGGGATTTGTAGGAATCCAGACATGCCCACTTTGGAGCAGTTTCTTTGCTAGGGTCATAACTTGGCAGATAATAACGTTTGCCTCTTGGGGAAGTGGTAAAACTTAGATAAGACAGCGAATTAAAAGCGTCTAGAAGATGGAAAAACATTAGAGAAAACTGTACACCGAGATTCTATTTCCAGCCATTTGGTAGATTAAGGTGTCCTGAAAACCCCCTTAGAAAAAGCTAAAAATTCTGAATAGGATACTTATATAATATCTTTAAATGACTGGCTAAGCTGTCAAGTAGGTAAGAGATACCTTCAGAGGCCAAAAATGAAGTGGGAATACAAGAGAAGGATGCAAGTGCTGAGACTAGCAGCAGACTGGAGAGCTTGGGCAGGTTCCCAAAAAGCTAGTGTTCCAGTGCCCAAAGTTGATGGTAGCATGGAGAATAGGACTGTGTGGACCTAGAACAAAATCATGACCCTGGAACACTGCACTCTAAACAAAGAGATAAAATGCAAAAGCATTATTAGCTCAAGGATATCAAGGATGTGTTGCTGACCTGACCTGAGTTCAAAGCAAGAAGAAAGGGCTTGGGGAAATAATCAAGGCATATCTGAGTGTGGAAGAAGTTATACTACAGGGATAGAATTCACAAAACGGACCTAACCTTGGCTCAAAGCAAGAAGAAAGAATACAGAAACTAATCAAAGCATGTCAAATGTGCGAAAAGTCATATATAAATAGAATTCATAAAATCGAATAAATTTGGAGGAAAAGAGAGAAAATCTTCTTGGGTGCTAGGAGAAAAGACTTGTTAATGTATCTCTGGCATAGAGCATTAGAGGAATTCTCCAGCTCCAGCTCCAGTTCACTAATACATATGAATATGCTGATTGGTTGGGGTAACCCACAAGTTGGATTCATGTGGCTATCCTAACTCAGTGACACTAGTCATTAAGGTCATCTGGTTGGCTGATTTCCCTCAAATCTGAGTCCATCAAGCCACATGCTTATTAAAATATGGTTTTCTATAGTGCTTTTCCTAATGGGAGTAAATGTGCTAATTAGCACATTCTAGTATCTTGAACAGATGTATTTCCTATTGTACATTAGTAACTTGGAATAATGCCATATAAGCTTGGTCATCTCTGAATACAATGACAAAAACAGTTCCAGAGCACGTAGACTGAAGGGCCAGATCTAGTAGCATGATAATCCAATAAGGGACTGTTACTCTCTGAGCTCATCCATAAAGAGCCAGCTAGGATCCTTGTGCCCTCTCTTCTTTATTTCTCTACAAATGTAGCTATATTTATATGAGCAATATTAAGAAGGAGAGTGACAGGAGATCAAAGCAGCTTTTTCAGCAGGATGGCAAAATGTGTATAAGCATGAAGAGGGGGCATAGAAAAGTTGTGGCATGGAGGTCAATCATAGAAGACCTTGAAGTTGCTGGATGATTATGACTGATGTCTTCTATCTAAATGATCTAGCTTCTTAGAAGACTAACACATCGTATGCTTCACCTTCAGATAATTACCTTGGTCAATGAGTCAAGCTGATGATTGGACATCATATAGATATACAAAGATAAAAAGGTTTTGTTGACCTGCTATTGTGAGGCCATGACATGAAGATAATACATAAGAAATCTCATGTTACAAGGGAGGATCTATGCTCTAGACTCCATGCTAAAGATCGTAGGCTGATTTCAGCAAAAACGGTTACCACAAAGATACTGAGTATATACTAAATATGCCATGGTTGGTATTTTGTGAGTTAAAAAGAACTGTATTAGATGGAAATAGTATGGCATTTTGTGATCCTGGGAAAGACTATGGGCATTGGGCCTAAATATATCTGGGTTTGAACAATAGTCCTATCAAACAATAGCTAATAAACTTATTGGGATTTTTTGATAGCTTATTTTTTTAGCTATAAATTATGAGTCATATCTATTTTATGGTGTGAGGACAAACAAATAAAACATAAAGTACTAGGATCACATAGCAAATGCTCAGTAAATGCTAACTCATTTTCTTTTCCTCTATGAGTTATAACCTTTGGAAAACAAATGGTCACATATAAAAATAATAAATTAAAAAATAAATAAAAATTAAAAAAAAATAATAAATCAACAAATGCAAGGCCACATATGTTAAGTACCAAATGAGTGCTGTGGATAATGAGAAATCTCTGCGTTAAAGAAAAAAGATGAAGTCATGAAGAAGATAGAATCTGAGCTGGACCTTGATGGATGGGTAGAAATTAGTGAGGTGGAAAGGAAAGCAGATGGTATTTCCGAAGATGGCAGGAGCCCAGGGCCAGAGGGGAGCAAATGAAAGATGTGTTTGGAGAACAGAGAGTATCACAGCTTGCAGGGAGAGCAGGATCTGTGTCAAAGAAAATGAGAAGACAATGAGAATACTGGAGTAGGTTGGAAAGGAACATGAATGCCATGTTAAGAAATTCAGACTTTGTACTTGGATGATGTGAAAGTACTGAATGTTTCTGTACCAAGGGGAGACTCTGTAAATATTATAACTAAAAGTGTTCATGTCATGTTGTGCTGTTTTTACAGTCTCCCAAGTTTGCCTGGAAGGGACTTAATTAAACATTCTAGAGGTCTCTAAAGACATCCTTGCTGCAAAGGGAGGGGATGTGACCATGGCCTTGGGTTGAACTGCCTACCTCTAGTCTGCAAACTTTGTAAAGCTCTAAGTGTTCCTCTCTGGAGAAAATCTTGGAATTAGTTACACATTTGAGATTGCATGTAACATTCTTGGTAAAAGGAATCAAACAGACAAAAATTTTTCTTCTTACAAACATAAATCAACTATAGATTAGGATATCAGTCTAATCTTGATTAATCTGATTTTGAAATACTTGGAGTTTTTTGCTTATTCGTATATCACATATGATAATCTATTAACCATATTCATCTCAATTTGCTTTTGTCTAAATTTCTTAGAAAGACAAATAAGGCAGCAATTAAATTTTGCTCTCACATATGTTCTTACTTTTCATAATCATATCTTTTAAGGACCATCTCATCTCCAAAGCAAAAGAAAACAGATTATTCCTCTTGATTTATTTCATAATACTTTGGCTGAAAACTTCCCCATTAAATTATATATACTATCCATAATGACAGGTATTTGTTTCTACTTCCTGTTGCATTTTTATTTTTTATTTTTTATTTTATTATTATTTTTTTTAGTAGGCTCCATGCCCAGTATGGATCCGAACATGGGACTTGAACTCATGGACCTGGAGATCAAGACCAGAGAATGAGATCAAGAGTCTCAAGCTTAACCAACTAAGTCATCCAGGCACCCCACATTTTTATTTTATTTTATTTTATTTTATTTTATTTTATTTTATTTTATTTTATTTTATTTTATTTATTTTATTTTATTACGCTTTATTTATTAGAGAGAGAGAGAGCTTGAGCAGGGGGAGAGGAAGAGAGTGAGGAGGAGAGAGAGTGAATTAGATGCCTTCCTGAGCACAAAGCCTGATGTGGGGCTTGATCCTACAACTGAGACTGAAACCTCAGCCGAAACCTGAGGCGAAACCAAGAGTTGGACACCCAATTGACTAAGTCACTCAGGCACACCACCCCTGAAGTTTGAATTTTTTAAAAAGATTTTATTTATTTATTCATGAGAGACAGAGAGAGGCAGAGACACAGGCAGAGGGAGAAGCAGGCTCCCTGTGGGGAGTCTGATGTGGGAGTCTGAGCCAAAGGCAGATGCTCAACCACTGAGCCACCTAGGTACCCTAGAATTTGAATTTTTAAAGAGCAATTAGTTATAAAAGGAATTATGTTAGTAATTTAAATTAAAAGAAAAACTAACCACTGAACTGAGTCCTTTTTTTTTTTTTTAACTGAGTTTTTTAAATAGTTACATCATTTGTCCTCAAGCTTTCACAACTGGTGGAATATTGTTTGAAAACATGAAAGCCAGGATATAAGCAAAACTAATTTGATAATAGGATTGGCAGGGGTGGGGATCCTGACTATTCTTCTTAAAGGCAAAACATATTTTATGAAAGATTTTAAAAATTATCTTTTGAGCTAGAGCTCTACAGTATTTATGAAATTCCAATTAATAACTAAATGCTCAAACCTTCTTCAATTAGTATGATATGGGGAAAGTGGTTTGGATTGATTAAATTAAAATTCCTCAGGCTCAAGTTTTTTAGGTCTTCCCTCAACTCTGATTTGGATACATCCAGATTATTGTAGAAAGTTTTAGACTGAAACTTTTTTCCTAATCCTGACTCCAACATTAACCCCTGGTTGTCCTTGAAAACAGCCTTCTTGAATATCTTTCTATTTTTCTTGAAAGAGAGAGAGCAAGTGAGCAAGAGTGAGTTGGGGCAGAAGGAGAGAGAAAGAATCCCAAGGAGGCTCCACCCAGCATGGAGCACAACATGGGGCTCAATGTCAAGACCCTGAGATCGTGATCTCAGCTGAAATCAAGAGTAGGATGTGCCACGCAGGCACCCTAGAACAATAGTTCCTATATTCTATGAAAAAGGGAGTGATGAGGAAGGCTCTTATTTTAGTGGGACAGGGAAGTATATAAAAACAACTAATTATAATATCATTAATTCAACTGCAAATTGGGGTAAGTTTTACAACAAATGGAGAGCCCTGATTTGACACAGAGATATGGGGAGTAGGAGCCATAAGGGAAACTATAAATGAAGAAAGTGACATAATATGTAGTTTGGAGAAAAGCAACTATTTTTGCTGGACTAGAACATAGAATTCTAGCAGGGCTGAAGAAGAGGCAGAGGCCAGACCGGGAAGATGCTCTTGGAGAGGGTACACAGAGACTCAGTTCTCAGTTTGTAGGAGAATAGAGTATTTGCACATCCCTTCATTCATTTAACAAACATTTCCAGTGGCCCAGACACTAGCTGGACCTTGGACTCACAAAACTACCAAAGACACAGTCTCTGTCCTTGAGAGGTTTACACTTTGTATTATCACTGAATTGTGCCCCCTCCTCTAAAAGATGTTAAAATCCTGCTAGACCTCAGAACGTGACATTATTTGGAAAGAGAGTGGTTGCATGGGTATTAGTTAAGATGAGGTCATATTGGAGTAGGGTAGGCCATTTCCCCAGGCTGACTGGTCTTCTGATAAAAAGACAGCCATGTGAAGACACAGGGACACACAGGGAAAATACTACGTAAAGATGGGAGCAGAGATAGGAGTTATGTGTGAACTATAAACCAAGGAACACCCAACATTGCCAGCAAACCACCAGAAGCTAGGAAAGGGGCAAGGAAGGATTCCCCTATATGATCTAGTGGAAGCATAGCTTTGCCAACACCATAATTTCAGACTTCTAGCCTCCGGAATTGAGAGACAATAAGTTTCTACTGTTTTAATCCACTCAGTTTGTGGTAATCTGTTATAACAGCTCTATGAAGCTAATATACTCTGCTAGTAACTCCATGAACCAAAACACGAAACTGAAATGATCACAACCTGTTGAGGGGGGCAAGGGGATCACTGAGGTTGATCCAACCCTCATGGCTGCTGTCACTTTAGAAAATGGATTTGAGGGATGCCTGGGTGGCTTAGTGGTTGAGCGTCTGTCTACCTTTGGCTCAGGGTGGGATCCTGGGATCCGGGATCGAGTCCTGCATTGGGCTCCCTGTGAGGAGTCTGCTTCTCCCTCTGCCTGTGTCTCTGCCTCTCTTTATCGTGTCTCTCATGAATAAATAAATAAATCTTAAAAAAAAAGAAAATGTATTTGAAGTAAAAGGCTAATAATATTAGTAGCTATCAGCAGATACCTGGACAGTGACCTGGGAATTCAAATGACAAGGCCTCCCATAAACCTCATTCACAGAACTTCAAAAGTTTCTCTGTACTGAAGATATCTGTGTAAGAACTTCTATAGAAAAAACAGGTGAAAACACTAACATGAGCATCATTAATTACTAGTGAAATTCCTTTTCAAAAATAATATGTAAGGAAATATAAACACTTCACTAACCATTAGCTGTAGTTGGACCCTTCAAAAGTCTTCTCTTAGGGGTCCCTGGGTGGCTCAGTTTGTTAAGCATCTGCCCTCAGGTCCTGGTCCCAGGGTCCTGGGATGCTTCCCCACGTTGGGCTCCCTGGTCAGCAGGGAGTCTGCTTCTCCCTCTCCCTCTGCCTCTCCCCCTGCTTGTGCTCTCTCTCTCAAATAAATCTTAAAAAAACTTCTCTTAAAAGAAGCATTCAGCTGTTCTCTTTTCTGTGCTTATTGCAGATGTTGGCTTGTACAAATGTCTCTATAGCTTTTTCGTGCTACAAGTTCTGTTTTCTGCTAATTCCAGGGAAAGTTTTATATAACCATGAGTTGAGCCCTGATGGGTTCTCTGATTCCTTTTTTTTTTTTTCCTCATCAGGAAAAGAAATGGAAGATCATTGCTTTTATGTTCTGGATTTTTCAATCAAGAAATTTCATTTCTTTTACCAATCTATTTCTTCCTAGACACCTGTGCTTAGAAGTAGAGACTGGTTGAAAACCTTCTTGGTATGACATTCTTAAAGTCATTCATTAACTAACTCCTTTAGCCATGATGAAATCTGAAAGCCAAATGTGGACATTGACATTAATACAAGTGATTTTAAAAGAACCATCAACATTTTCTTCCTTGAACAAATATTTGTAACCTCACCTCCTGGCACACTCTCAAAAATACTCTAAATTTAAATCACATCATTACCCTTTGATTTTCTTTGAAACAGCTTTTCCTCAAACACCTGACTCCTTCTCTTCTTTGGTCTTTGCACGTATAGTCCTTTCTGCCTGCAGCTATCTGCCTCCTTCTTTCCGTATGCATGGAAGCTCTATCTTTTTCTTCATGACTTAAAACCTCTGCTTTCCTCAGGTCTAATACTGCCTCCTACAGAATTGCAGTGCATTGGACTTCTACATAGACTGTCCTAATCATCATGCTTTATCTCCATATCCATTTAACAATTATCTGTTGAAAGACCACTATGCTATAGGGGAGCTCCACTAGGGGTAGGATTATAACCATAAAGCAGATAGTTTCTGCCTCCCAGGAATTGACAATATAGTGGTAGGTCAGAATAAACTGGCAATTATAAATCAGTAAGGAAAGATTGTAATCTTCTTTAATGATAATTTATTGTATGTTTCTTTTTCTGCTTGACTCTGGCATTCTGGAGTGTCAATATTCACTTTGTGAGTTAGTGTCTGACATCTAGAAAGTATCTAATAAATATGAACTTCCTTTCATCTGTTCTTGTGTCCGCAATACCTGGTAAAATATCTGGTGCAAGGAACATGCTCAATACATGATTGTGCAATGAGAACCTAGCAGACACCTATGTCGCAGTGCAAGTGAGATGATCCTAAGAAGCTGGTTTTGATTAACAAACAAACAAACAAACAAACAAACAAACAAACAAACTGTAACACTGGGAACTAAAAACAAAGGGAGGGTAGCAAAGGGATGAGAGGATTTGGTCTAGGAGGAGTGGAAATGGGCACCAAAAACACCGCATGCATCCATTTGCAGGGTGTAAGTTCTTTTCTACATAAGGCCAATCCAGAATTCTTACCATGCCTGCCTTGATATTAAAAGTTACATGAAAGAAATTCTTACTGTCAGATAAGAAATGGCTTCACAGATATGTCATAGGGTCATCTTTTCTCACATTTTTCCCCTAAAATCACTCCTATTTCCCAATAATCAGTCCCTCTCTAGGCAAAAGAAGCACTATAAAAATGAATAAAACAACAATGACACAAAACAAAACAAAAAGCTCTAGCTGAGTCTGTCTCCTTCATCCTGGTATGTCTGCATC
This sequence comes from Vulpes vulpes, assembly GCF_048418805.1. NCBI lineage: Eukaryota > Metazoa > Chordata > Mammalia > Carnivora > Canidae > Vulpes > Vulpes vulpes. The sequence continues at coordinate 34,603,168 of NC_132790.1, forward strand.
AACCATAGGATATTGCTTCACTCACGAATCCTACATATGATCCACGATGGTGCCACAAACACAGCTCAATTTGATCTGGGTTTCTTGATGTTTGGATGTGTCACTTAAGCTATAATCCTTACATGTTAGCACCAAAGTCACACATTTCTATAAAGTTCAATGTACCTTATCTAAGTCTCAAATGAAGGATAAATACTGAGAAGGCATGAAGAAGTGAGAAAAAAAAATAACCAAAGGAAGACCCTTGTTCATCCTTATTTTCCTCTGAAAAGAGAGGAGTGGCCAGGATATTAGGAGCATGAATTCTGGTCTTGACTTTGATGTAGCCTTGGAAAATCTTCTGCCTGTCTCTGGACTCAGAGTTTCCCCATATGGAAAGCACCAGCTGGACATGGTAATATCTTAGATACTTGGCAACTTTAATTCTCATGTTAACTTTTTCCCCTCAAATTGTTGATGTCCCCCAAATAAATTAAAACTAGGAGAATATTGCAAGGTCATTCCCCACAAACTCACAAGGCTTGACTTTTGACAGCCATGGTTCTTTCATGCCAAGGGTGAAAAGTGTTGATATAGAGTTTAGTTAGTTAAATAGATAGACATATAGATAGTGATCTTGCACTCCTATAGCTTTGTAAACTGTAGCACATTCAACCCACTTAAATACACTAAGAATTACCCAATAAATTTGGTAAGAGGGGGTGAAACCACTACCATCAGCCTTGGCCTTTTTCATATTGTAATATAAGTTTGTATTTTGGTTAGTGAGATGAGATTTAATTTTAATCACCAACATTTATTAAGAGCTAAACTATTTAATCCTTATGGTGTCCCCTTAAAGTCAGGTATTAGTTTCTTCATTTGAAGATAAAAAACAGGTTTGGAAAGGTTGTTTCTTGTCTAATATTGACCAATTAAGAGTGGTGGTGGCAGCATTCATACTTCTGATTGTCTACAAAAGCCTTTGCTGCTTCCACTTTCATATACAACGACACAGAGAGAAAAAGCACAGTGATCAGTTGGCTTCTCTCTTCTAGTAAAATAAGGATTGGAAGTGGAGAAAAACAGTCACTCAGGGAGAGTGAATTCCCTATTCCTCAGGTCATTGTAGAAGGAAATTTAACAAATATTTATTTGTTAAACACAGTCTGTGTTTGGGAGACTACTTCATAATTATGTAATAAGATGGGACCTAGAAGTAACCTTAAAACCTAGGGGTTTTAAGCCTAGTAGAGGAGAGAAACTTCTACATAAAACAAGGAGAAAACTCTAGGCATTAAGTTGTCTGGCTGAGCTTTGATCCGTTATATAGGTAATCAAGAAGGGATCCTGGGGATATGTATTAGTTGTCTATAAACCCACTGAATGTAGTGGAAACCATTGGAGACTCAGGTTTATGGGAAGAACAGATGTGTGTGCATGTATGTGAACTAGTACACATATGCATCAGACCTGGACTTATTCTATCATGTGTAAAATAAGGAGGTGGGATGTGGTGACATTTTGCCCTAAAATATTCTTTTCTCAACTGCTATACTTTTTGGAAACCTGACATTCATAAATGCTTTTCTTTGGATCTAGAAGGGTGTTAAGATGTAGGGTATCTCCTTCTAAATAGAAGTTCTAGCACATCAGAAAGAAAGGGGAAGATGGGATATAGGGAGAGAGAAAAGAGAGAACTAACTCCTACTTAGTACCGAGTAGTTGATAAGAACTGTGCTAAGATGTTTACATATTTAAAAAAAATAAATTCTCAAAACAACCTTATGAAGTAGCTATTAATTTTTACTTTACAGGTTAAAGAAATAGCCTCAGGTTCAGCAACAGCTCAAGTTGATAGAGCTAGTAAGAGCCAGTATTTAATTAAAGTAGAGATAAATCAAAGGCCATGTTCTTTAAATTACACCAGGCTGCTATACCAAGGAGAGGAAATTGAGGACAAGCAAGCATTTCAGGGGTGCAATGTATACATATTCAAATATCATGCAAATTGATACTGAAATGAGATTTCCCATCAATGTACATAATTAATGCTTAACCACAGAAGACTTCTCCATTTGCAAAATGAATAGGCTGTGAAAAGCATGGCTCCCTTCTACACTCCCGTGTAGTTTTTATAGACCTGTGCTTAAAATAAAAATTCCCAACTCTTGATACCAGCCCACATAAGCATGGGACTTTTTCAGTCTGAAGAGGGTAACTTTTCCCTTTGGGTTTGGTAATCCCTTGATAAAAATGACTGAAACCATACCCAAACAAGCGTTCCTACTTTCCCTTCGTCAGCTGCTTGTTTTTTTATTCTGAAACTACAAAGATACAAGCTCAGCAAATTATCACGATTTTCAACATTGTATCAGCTCCACTAGACTGTGTGGCCCTTAAGAATCAGCTCCACTAGACTGTGTGGTCCTTAAGAGCAGGAATTGGACCTTTTTCTTATGGATTATTTTAAATGCCTCACTACAGTGCCTTAGTTGAATGAAAGGATGAATGAAAGGTGAATCAATCAACTCAATGATTGATTGAATGAATGGATGGGTGATGGTTGTCTCCTGTATAACTGTCCCTGAACAGTCTGACTTTTCATGTAGCCAGCAGGAGCTTTACTAACTGTGAGCCATCTATAGTAAAGGCTGCTGGCTGACATCTTAAAAGTATACTTCAGTAGGGTAAACATTTCCAGGACTCGAAATCAGCAGAGAGATTAAATAAAAGAGAAAGACCACTGGCTTCTTTTCTGGTAATAGAGGGGCATCTGGCCTGTGGCGTAGGATATGGATGTGCTCTTTCTTTAAACTCTTTATAATTGGCCAAGAAGAGGAAGTAAACAAGAATCCTAATGGAATTTGAGAGTCTCTGAGGCATTAGCAATATACACAGAGAAAAATACCAGATTCAGTTGGACATATAAAGATGGATGTTTCAAGATGAGTAGTCTAATGAAAGGTGATAAATAAGACTCAAAGCAATCATTTTCATTCCCTGCTTTCCATCGCCATGCCACCTCCCAGGTCACAGCCAGGCAAAGTAAAAAAATATAATGGAAATCATTCTTTACAACGGGTTCAATTCATGGTCGAATGCAATGTCCAGTAAAAATTCATCAGATGAGACTGAGGCTGTTCCTACTCATGTGATGGATGAGCAACCAAAAAACCGCTCTGACCACAATTTCTGTCTAGACTCATTTTTGTGAATAATAAAGACAGGACAATGAAGGATCTCCTCTGTCAATATGACTAAAAAATGTGGTTGGGATGCCTTTGACATTTGTGTTGAGGTAGGATGGTCTAATGATGACAGTGTGAGGCTGGGTGATATGCATCTGGTTTGTAGTCAAAGTTCCTCCCCTTCCCAGACACACAATTTTGAGGAAGTCACCTACCTTGTGACACATCTGCAAACAGAATAAATGATGCTTACCCAGACTCTCTTATGATATTGTTATTGGGTCAAATAGAATAATGTCCATGAGATTTCTTTGTAAATTATAATACACTGTACAAACATAAGCCTAGTATTTTCAGGGTGAATAGCAAAAGAAGAGAGGATCCAAAAAAAATAAAAAGAAATGAATGTAGAATCAAAAGAAAAGGAGGAAGAGGGGATAGATTATGGAAAAGAGGGAAGAGAGAAGGAAAAATAGAGTGAGAGAGGCCAAGGAAAGGAGGTAGAAGAAGAGAAGCAGAGGAGGAAGTGGTGGCAAGGGAGGATCTCAAAATTTTGGCACACAGACAGATAAACAAACACATCAAACAAAAACCAATGGAATAGCAGAATCATCACAGATGAGATTCAGAAAATCACATCTCTGCAGACCATACAGTTCTGATAAAGCAACTGGAAATCTCCATCAGATGGCCTCTCTGGAGGAGGAAGTCAACCATGAGTCAGCCTCCTCATTATAAATTTCTAAATGGCAAGCTCTACTGACTTCATGTTGTTCTAGTCAGTGCTCAGTTCAGAAATACATCCAGACAGATTTGTAATCACTGCTTGTGCAGCCATTAAAGATGACACTTTCTCTTTGCCTAATTAAAGCCTACTCATTGTTCATATGAGAGCCTTCATGACCTTCCTAACCTCCCGGTCCCCTACTGCAGATCACCTATTACAGGCACTCCAGGTATCACAGGCCACTTTTTCATAGTACCTGACATAGTCACAGAGTTACATTTGTTTGGGTTATTATTTGATTAATATCTGCTTCTCCCTGTCAGACTGAGGACGAGGTAGTGTCTGCATGGCTCATCATTATATTCCCAATTAACTTTATTGATTGGGCACAAATCCATGCAAGTCACTAAGAGTAGCTTTAATATGAGAAAGATAAAGTAAAAGGGTAGTTTTCAAAGAAGGATAATGGTACAAATATAAGGTGGTGCCAGGATTACAACTAGGAGATTTGTGATTGAGAAGTCTTTCTGCAAGTTTAGGCAGCTAAATCCTGTCATAGAGTAGGTTTCCTGTATGCAGTTTTACTAGCTTGACAAACCTATGACTGGGTGCTTTTTAAAAAATTCCTCCTTGGTTCATTCAGTAGGTTAACTAGCTCTTTAGCTCTTTAATGCTATCTCAATCAACATCATGAGTGATCCTACTATCATTAGCATTAATAATTAAGAGTATTGATGAAGAGGGGCAATATTCTAGTTGGATATTTGGCAGCATACTATTTTCTGTACGTTTAATTATATAATAATAATAATAATAATAATAATAATAATAATGAAGAAGTTTATTTACAACTTACTTTGAGTCCTTTATTAAAACGCTTTTTTAAAAACTAAAAAGGTTTCCAAAGAAGACATGCAGGGGTAAGTAACCATCTTGGCATTGAACTATGCACAGAAAATAAGAATTATTTATATATATAAAAAAACCCCAACAAACCAAATTCCCCAGTGGATTCTGTGGCATCCTTCTAAGATAAATTCCAGCTGCCTGGCAATGAACATCCTTTATGTGCAAGGCCACCGAACGGAATAGCCCAGCAGCTCTTGATAACCAGACTCCTGACCTGTCACTCCTGGCTTTCTTCCTGGTCCTGCTGGGTAGAACAGATGATGCCAACAGTATGGGAATAGGGTTCCTCCACTTCTAATTCAGCACATTTCAAGATAAGTGAAATCACAGTGAGGGGCTTGTGCTATTTTTTGTTAATGTTCTTATATGAAAACTGAATTTTTGACAATCTGTATAATGACAGAAACCTCCAAAACCTCAGGCATCACAGGGAGTTCCATATCGTATTGCAACATCTTACTTGGGCCTCCAAATCAGCCAGTTTGTAATAACAAAACACATATAATTCTGAGAGGGCAGGAAAAGGCGGTGATTTAAAAATGTGGCTTTAAATCCCAATTCTGCCACTTATTACCTGTGTGACCTCGGGTAGCACCTTTAACTTCTCTAAGCTTCATTGTCCCCATCCATAAAGCGGGATAATGTGCCCATAAACAATAATAATAATTGTTGTCAGAATTAGATGAGATCCACATAAAGCATTTATATCAGCTGCTATTAAATAGGTAATATTTAATGTTATATTTTAAGCACTTGAATACAGAAAATATCCTGTTTGGACTTTGCTGTCATTGTCTCCAAATGGCCTGCTTTTATGATAGAATGCTATATATTCTTTATTTTATGTCTTTCCTTTTTTTTAAAAAAAAAAAAAAGATTTATTTACTTAAGAGAGAGAGAGAGAGCATGTGCAAGCATGTGCTGTGGTTGGGAGGAGCAGAGGGAGAGGGAGAGAGGATCCCAAGCAGACTCTGGAGTGTAGAGCCCGATGTGGGGTGTGATCCCAGGACCCTCAGATCATGACCTGAGGTGAAACCAAGACATGGATACTTAACCATCTGAGCCACTCAGGTGCCCCTTCATTATGTCTTTTCTATTTTACTGTTTTAAGGAAGTTTTTCTCTGATGGAATAATGATAATAATGGTGGCTAATGTTTATAAAAGTCTTTAGCTGAAAGAATGTAAATCTAGCTTCTCCTTGTCAACTCCCAGAATCTATGCTGGTATTTTACTTGATATGCCAAATCTGAAAACTTCTATCTGTTGTATACAAGAAAGTGGACATTTTTTTGGTTTTAGTTTTGTTTTTTTTCCACAGTTGTCATTTCAACAGTAGATGGCGTCAGAAACCCAGGTCCTGGGAGAGAATTAGGATCCCATGAATTGGCAGCACTTAAATATGCCCTAGTTCTCTGCAGTCTCAGCATGTTTTCAACACTGATAAATTTTTGGCAATCCTTAAAGTTTGCTGTGATGACACCTTTTATACTTTCAACTCTATACATGTAAGGAAGAAAGATTACAAGGCCAAGGGAAGGATGTTTTTCTTACTTAATAAGTAGAAAATGAAAACAAGAAGCAGTAAGGCCGTGGAAGTGGAGCTAAGGAAAATAGCTGATAGCGCCACTAGGAGCAGAGGTGGAAATTGCAGGAACTTGAGGAGGAATGAAAAGCATATGCATGGTGTGAACTACAGAAACATGTTCTGGAATTATCTGCTGTTCTGAATGAATCTTAATGTGTCCTCTGAGGTTTAAGCTCTGAAGGTCCCTCTTCCCTCTGGAGATGAGAGGAGGAGTCTGTAAACTTCCTTCCTTCCCCCAGTAGGGGACCTAGCAACAAAAGAAAGGCTGGGACTCTCACCTAGAGCTTTCTTACCCAAGAGGCTAGACTGTCTACTGCACTATAAATAATAAGCAAACATGTTTTGGGGAGAGACAGGAGGGATTTGATTTTTTCTAAGCATTTCTAAAAATCACCTAGTTGCTTGTCTTTTTAATTTTCCTACATTCTCCCTAAATAAACTCTTTAGCTAGGAGGAGAGCAAATTAAAGAAGAGAGCAATAACTATATACATCCTAGAGATACACAAAAATCCTCTCCACTTAATGCAACTTCACCCCCTATTTTGGTGAGGTTATTTATATTTCTGTGGTTAACAAAGGTTCATATTTTTGACCAGTGACTCTAGCAACTCATGACCTGAATAAAGCTTCTCTTTCAAGTTTGAAAGCAGTTCAGCATACTAGGCCTTGGTCAGTTACTCTGGGAAACACCGCTTAGCACTGCTTTTGAGGATCAGGGTAAGGAAATGTATTGGACAGACTTCAGGGTAAGGAAAGAAGTTGAATATTCAAACTGATTATGAATCCTGAAGGATGGCTGGGTCTGTGAGTGTAGAGATGACCCAAACCACTGCCCTTAAAGGCCAGCTGTTTAGAGCCCAATGGTCCTTTATGCTTCACATTTTGAAATATCCCTAGAATTTCAGAAGCCAAACTTTTCTTCACCAAAACTCATTGAACTATACAATGTTAGAGTTGTAAGGAATCTAAGACATTGATTATTTAACTCAACCTTATGCTTTGCATATGAGGTAACTGGGTCTGCTCAAAATCACATAGTAAGAAGTGGCAAACTTGAAGCTAGAACACAGATTTCCTGATCTGAGAAAAGGTCAATAATGCTTGCACTTTCTATAGTGACCGTGTGTTTTGAAACTGAATTTCTAGGCACTTAGGCTAAGAAGACTATTTTAAGTCAACATCATCTTGAAAAATCTGCAGCACATTAGCTATAAAAAAGTTTTTCCCATCAAGGCAAAATGAGTTGGGAAGAGAACAAGACAGCCAATGATTCCAGCCAAGGTTCTGTTCCCAGAGTTCTGTTTCCTTGGAAAGCACACCATTTCAGGCCCTATATGGGAACATCAGAGGCTCCCTGGCCCCAGTGGTGCCATGGTTTTAAGAGCCCAGAGATCTTAGAGTATAGAGAAGGGGTCTCTTGTGTCAAACAGAGGTTCATGGCTATTCCTATCTAGACAGGCCTGTCCTTCTAAGAAAGAATGACAATGATACCAACACAGAATAGTTAACCTGAGAAGATGGGTTTTCCCCTAGATATGTTTGTTTACAGAAACAACTGCTTTTTGATTATCTTTTGGGATACTTGTGTAGACTTTTCTATTTGAGAGAGATATTTAGTTAGGGTCAATAGGACAAACCATCCACGTAAAGAATTCCTTGTATAATATCACTGAAGATAGTAGTTTAGTTTCTTGTTAAGTGCTACTTGTAGGGAGTGGTGAACAACTTCCAGGGCAGCTATGTTACTGGGGTGAAAATGCCAGTTAGGAGAAATCTGCTTTTTTGTTTTTCAATTTTATTTATTCATGAGAGACACACAGAGAAGCGGAGACATAGGCAGAGAGAGAAGCAGGCTCCCTGCAAGGAGCCCGATGTGGGACTCAATCCTGGACCCCCAGGATCATGTCCTCCCTGAGCCAAAGGCAGATGCTCACCCACTGAGCCATCCAGGCTAGAAATCTGCTTCTATGGTGGTGCTTAAATGATCTCCTAAGGTAAGATAAAACAAAGCACATGCCTTCTAGTGGATGAAAGGATGCATATTCTCACATCTACCATAAATACCTCAGTTACCTACCATGTACATGGATCTCCAACTCCACTCCAGATGGTGGGTTATTAGCTGAAGAGATTTCCTCTTTGCAGTGTTACCCAAGCATTTTAGGTTTTTGCACATGATTTCCTTTTTTTTTTTTTTTTAAACCTCTGTCTGGTTCCAAATATATTCCTCAAAGTTCAGTTTGTATTATCCTTCCCCAGAAGCAATCATTTTTAACCATTTTGCTTCTAATTCTAGTGGTGACCTCTATATTGTTAAAAACATGATTATAAGAGAGCCTTTAATTTCTATTTTGTTCCCAGAATTACTTCTATTTTCATAAGTTTACTGTTTTTTTTCTCTGTGCATGTGAGTTTTAATCTTGTTTATGTCATTTTATGGGTTTTGTTATTTGGTAACTTATGGTTGGCTGTTCATATTCAATGACAAAATAGCAGAAAGGCTGTAGGAGATGCTTCAGATAAGGGGGGCAAGGCTTTTTCAACGACAGGCTTCAGGTTAGGTAAGCAAACCTGGAAACTGTCCCCCTAACTGGCACACCATGAGGGGCTCGCTGTGTGGGCAACATGCAAACTAGTTTAGCTAGGCTCCTCAGAAGAAACCCTGTTTCTGTAGAGAAGGGCCTTCATTTTCTGACTGGTGGTGGGTCCTTGCCTGGCAGCTGTTCTGTGTCAGGCGTGTGCTTGCTGAGTGGGGGCATCCTCTGTCCTATTCTCAGACTCTGCTCTCAGTTCCATCTGTTGTCACTATTCTGAAGTCTCTGAATTTCCTGGGCTCTGCGAGGCAGTCCTGCCACCTCCTGAGCTCCTGCATGTAACGCTGCTGCACTGTGGTGGGCCTTTTTGTGGGTGGTGTCCCTGGAAACAGAACTCTAGGAGATGGCATTTACGCAGAATATGAGAGCTCTGCCTCCGCAGGTGATCTAAGGCTGGGACTGCTTTGTTCTGTTTATCCATCTGTTTTCTGTCATCCAGAGTGTGATGGAATCTTTTGGCCTTTGATGCTTCTTCTACTTCCTTTACCATTACAGGACTGTCCCTTCTTTATTCTTCTAGTGTCCTTTTAATGGGGTCCCAGGAGGAAGAAGAGATGAAGGTGTGGTGGGCTGTATCTGTCAACTTAAACCGGAAGCAAGGAGATCACACCATGAATGGGGATGTTATTCTGCTTCCTTATGCCTGGCGTAGTTAAAGATGATTCAGATATCGATTTAAAAAACAGCAGTAACTCTAGGTGGAGGCTTAATTAGACAGTTTTGTTGTCTTCATGGATCAAATTAACTGGAAATCTGAAATATTCCCACTTATTTCCTGTCAAGTAAATAGCAGCTAGATGAAAAATATATAAACATAAAGACTTTTAAAGTACATTCATTTGAAAAATATCCTAAGTAGTTGCTTTTCATGAGAGCATTAGGAAGGGAAGTTTTGAGATAATGAAATTTCCAATTTCAGCTGATTGCCTCCACTCAGTGGTATAACACCTTAATGGGAATCCTGCTAAAGACCCATTGGCCTACACAGAGTGAAAAATGACTTTCCCACTATGTGCTCAGTAACAATGATTGTATGACACATTATTTCTCTGTTGACCAGCTGGGCACACTTAGCATAGCATCAAATTTAGTGTTTTGAGCCTTGTAGAGAATTACTGAGGTATCCCCTTCTAAACATTCCAGCAATGCAAAATTATTTCTACCTCCAGTATTTTATTTTATATACAGAAATGTTTTATATCTATATAAATAAAATTATACACATATACACACATATACATACATACATAATGGCAAGTGTTCAATGAGGGTCTCCAATGTGGGTCTTCAAACTAATTTAGGCTATAAAAGTTTTATTTTCTCAGAACACTTAGACTAAGTATATATTCTGCTAGAAGGTACTGAGGGTCTAATATGTACCTGCTACTTCTGCAGAAAGCTAGTGAGTCTTGTGCTATCCTCCTTCCTGGCTAAGGCGGAAACTCATGCTTACAGAGGGGGAGATCCTGTTTAAGATTAACAACAGATGGCAGAGGGGCCAGGATTCAAAACCAATTCTTTGATTTCAGAGTCAGTTTTCTTCCATGACTGCTGGGAACACAATATTTTTCATAGTGCATGATTTGCTAAGTATAAGACAAAATGCTTTATATCTGTTAAAACAATGGAGCATAGCTGAGAATACCATTTTTGATTTTAGAAAAGGAGTCACTCTTGTATTTTGTTCTCAGCACAGAATTAGAATTGGTGATTGTGATTATCACAGAGGTCATTGCACTTAAGTGGAAAACAATGCAAAAGACTAAAAAAATATTTATTGGGAAACTGCTAATAAGGTTCTGTGAGTAGGAAGAAAAGATTTGGAAATAGCTTTAGAAGAAAATGCCATTATTTAGACTAGTTGGAGGAAATCTTCTCTATGTTCATGATAACTATGTGGAATAACGGCCATTCTGTGTGCTAAGTGAAGTCTTCGTAAGGAACAAGAAAGGTGAAGTAGAGACCAGTGGACAGCTCAGTCCCCATACTCTTACATCTACCATAAATACCTCAGTTACCTACCAGGTACATGGATTTCTAAATCCACGCCAGATGGTGGGTTATTATCACTGTTTAATGATTCCTACAGTCAGTTCTAGTTCTTTATCATTTTTAAAATGGAAGTCCCAGGAAGTTCTTCACTCTATCCAACCTATCCTGATGCAGTTTATGAGTGGTGTGACCAGTGCTCTCCATTCAATAAAGCCTTTTCATGCTGTACTATTTTACAGCAGAGTTTAATTTGATTTCAAATCCAAACTGTGCTACTTTCTTGGTAGGGGTCCTTGGGAAAATTAATTAACCTCTCTGAGAATCAAGATTGAGAAAAATGGATGCCTATTTCATATAACTATTTTAGAAATAAAATTAGAGAAGATAGATAGATGGATAAGGAGAGAGAAAGAGAATGAGAACACACCAGGTACCTAATAACCACTTGATAAATGTTAGTTTCTTTTCTCTTCCCTTGATGGAACATCTACGAATTTGAACTATTTTTATTGCCAACAAGTTGCACATTTTGAATGTAATCTCATCATTAATGATGAGCTCCTTTCTTCATATTATAGAATCCTAACCCTGTCAATGTTTTCTTGATAGAATGCTGTCCCATTCCATTGTTACCTCTGGATGTTCTTTCCTTGCCCAGTCCACATGTCCGATTTAACATGCAGAATTCAAAACTGATCACAGTGCTTTGGAGAATGTAATGAGTAAGTTTTATGGAATATTTTTTTCTAAACTATGGCACTTTCCAGAAAGAGGAAACGGCAGGGGTGGTATGGATGGTGCAGTCACAAGGCCACACACACTTGCACTGCAGGTGCCCACTGATGTGCATTCTCAAGTGCAACTGGAGAATGTTCACAGGTTGGGGAGACTATTTCCTCTTGTGTTTATGTAGTAGCGTCTTTGTCTTAAATGTTCTGAGATATATATCCCAGAAATGTGAGAGCATTTCTTATTCTGGTCCTATATTATTCCCTTTGGAGCTGAGGGTAAACTGATAAATAGAAAAGACTGACACTATTCTTTATTGTGTTTAATGAGTATTTAAGTATAATCTTTGAAATTAAAATACTTTCACATATAAAAACTCAGCAATGAAGCAAACTCAATGATTTGGATTGCTTCCACAAATGATTATTACCTTTGTATATACGAATATGTCTCTCCAAAGTACAGTAATGACACTAATCCCTGTTTTAATGAATCCTTATTTAACATGAAGGTAAAGGGATGTCTGAGTAGCTCAGCAGTTGAGCATCTGCCTTTGGCTCAGGGCGTGATCCCAGAGTCCCAGGATCGAGGCCCATATGGGGCTCCCTGCATGGAACCTGCTTCTCCCTCTGCCTGTGTCTCTGCCTCTCTCTCTCTCTGTGTCTCTCATGAATAAATAAATAAATGATTAAATCTTTAAAAAATATGAACATAAAACTCTACTACCTGATAAATTAAGTGTATGTTATGTATAACAACAGCAATGAACATTTTACTATATTATAGTAAACACATATAATGCCAATGCTATTATAAAAAATAATATAACTTTAATTCTTGAGAAAAAAACTCTGTAAGGAAATATTAAGTATGTACATTTTACAGATGATGAAATTGAGGCATATAAAAGCAAAAAAGAGAAAAAAAACACACACAAAAAAGGAGCAACTTCCTGTCACACGGCTAGTAAGTTCCTGAGCCCAGATTTAAACTCAGGGAGTCTAACTACAATTTAGAATCTAGACCACCTGAAATATTACTACAGAACCAAATGCTGTGAAATACTGATTGAGAACTTGCGATGCCTTTTTTTTTTTAATGGACAAATGTTACGATGAAGATACTGTCTTGTTGAGGAAAAAGTTACTTAATTCTCCAGAGCTAAATTCATATTTAGCCTATTGCTTCTATCTCTCTGTTTTTGTTTGTTTACTAGAGGAACTAAAGTGGTTTGATGTCCTTTACCATCACAAATGGAGGAGGAGGGCTACCAGGGGAAGGACGAGTCCTTTTGGGGGGAATGCAGGGCCCGTGGAGAAGCCACATTGTTTTTGCTCACTTTCTTATGGTTTGCAGGACATGCAAGGGTTTTCCTTAGCTGAGGACAAGAAAGGGAACTGCATGAAAAGTATTTATGATATTTATGCTCTTCCACAAAGCAAAGACTAACATCTCTCCCCTAGGTGGGTGTCCATTTAGCCATGGAGTTTGCTGCCTTGCCCTGTTGCTACTCAGGTTAGAAAAGAACCATGGGGAGAGAAGACAAGAAGGTCAGCCAAGGAGAAAAGAGGTAAGGACTGTGTTTGGTAAGCTCCACGTAAGGGGGAAGAAAGATGGCTGCTGCTCAGCCTGCAAGCCTCTGGTGTGAAGCTGCTGAGGAGAGATGAGAAATGGGGATTCTGGGGATGGGAGGGATTGCTGTGGTTCAGGCAGTGGTGAGTGAATGGCAAGGCATAGTGTGCTATTGCTAAGGGTTCTGTGGGAGAAACAGCTGAGTCTCCCAGGGGACCACTTGTCTAGAGGAGCTGTGAGAGTTTCCTAACATCATTGGTGCATGTTTGGTTATCCATCCATTCAGGCTACATCACCAGAGATAACCAAGGGAAAGGGAACAGCCACAGTAGAATGGTAAAGAAATGCCACTCCCTGTTTCCTTTTTTTTTTTTTTTCTTCTTGCCTCAATACTACCAGAGGAGAAATCTAAGAGAAAGGACCACCTAGAGAGGTAGTATGAGAGAGAAAGCAGACCATAACCCTGTCAACTCCAGAACACTATGGCAGAACCCAAGCCCTAAGTATGTTAAAAGGAGGGACAGAAGTATGAATAAAACATAACATTTTAAAATAGAAAGGACTAACAAATAATAAAGTTAGAGACTTAAATTGAAATGCCATTAAGGAAGCCTACTCATCATTGAGAAATAGAGTTGAAACAAAGTTGGTAACAGATATTGGAGAAGTAAAATGATTTAATTTTTATACATTAATCAATTAAATATTCTCAATTAAACCAGCTATAATTATACAACAAGTGCGGGGGAAATATTAACCCCCAGCCCCTTCAGCTTTTATCTGATTAGGGAATTCAGACTACAAAATACTAAGTCCTCTAAATGTAAGCCTTCACAGCTAACATCTCCATTCTATTTTTTTTAAGATTCATTTATTTATTTTAGAGAGAGGGAGAAAGCAAGAGAAGAGTGTGAGCAGGGGGAGGGGCAGAGGGAGACAGAGAATCTACAAAAGACTCCCCGCTGAACACAGAGCCTGACACAGGGCTTGATCTCACATCCCTGAGACCATGACCTGAACTGAAATCAAGAGTTAGACACATAACCTACTGAGCCACTCAGACGCTCCCAGCATCTCCATTCTTATCTCCTGCTCACCATCTCACATACCCCTAGGCCAATCTATGAATCACTTAGTGGCCTTATGACACCTCATGCTTGCCCATGTGTTCATGTTTTTGCACATGTCCTTTCTTCTGCTCAGAATACCCTTCCTTCCAGTGTCTGTCAGGTAAATATCCATGGGTGTTTCAGTTCTCAGCTTGAGAATTATGTCTTCTCTGAAACCATCCTGACCTGTTTCCACCTCCTTCTCTGATGCCCATTCTCAGCCAGGTGTCCTTCCTGGATCTTTCATTAATTGCTTACATGTACTTCTTTTGTGATTCTTACACTGGATGCAAGTATGTGTCTGTATTTCTGCCACTCCTAATAGACAATGAGCCCTCTAAAGGGAAAGAAGAGATCTTAAACAGAGTACCTAGCACAGTACTTGGCATATAACATAAGCTTTATAGATATTTGCTAACAGAAGGGAGGAAGAAAGGAAAGGAAGGAAGAAAGAAAATTTCTTTATGTCCTGGTGAAGAGGCTGAGGTTTAGTTTAATAGAAGGCTCAATATCATTCATATCTTACCCTTCCAGGGAGATGGCCCGTTGGAGAGTCACTGAAGGCTGGCGGGTTGCAGTGCTGTGTTGAGAATGACTGCAACAAAAGAAAGAACAAACAGACACATATCACTTATTTAAAATGTCTTTGTATATTCTTATCAGTCCTATTGTTGAGAAAAGGACTAATCTTGAAAGAAATACAGTAGAGATGAAATGTTCCTTGGTGATAACTAGAATTGTCCACCAAAATCTGGTACTCTCCAGATAAGGGGTTAATATTTTCTTATAATTTGATTTCAATATGTCTTATTCAAAAGTACCTTGAAATGACAGAAACACATGAAAAGAAAAATATTTGGAAGAGGTAATTTTCATAATTTCATTATGATGCAGTATATTACTTTTTAAATGAAGAACATTCTTAGGACAAATTTTTAAACAGTGAATTTGAATACTGGAGAAGTATTTAATTAGTATAAGATTTCGTAATAATTTATACTTGTATCACTTACTTATACAATTAACAATTCAGCTATTGGGTGAAAACAAAACCTTGAAAAATGAGGCTTCTGGTTGCATACCAACCTTAGAATTTAATGTAAATCCATATTTTGGATTTTGCATTGTAATAAGACTGATTTTATAGACAAGCAGTTGCAATAAAAATTATAATGCTTATCATTCAGTGAGCACTCATATTTCCTGAATCCCTTTTCTAAGTTTATTTGTTTACTTCTCTTAATCCTATGAGGTATTCACTGTCCCATTAATAGGTGAAGAAACAAAGGTATGGAGAGATTTGGAAATTTATTCAAAGTTAGATGGCAAATACCTGTGCTTGAGATAACATCTAAACTGTCTGATTCTAGAGCCATTATTCTTAATCATCATGTTATATCATTCCCCAAATGGTCATAATTTTTCAGATTCATAAGAATGTGTTTTGTAATGTCAAAATACTCTTCAAGTAGAGATAGAGGTTCATCTGAGATATGTATAACAGCAATCCAATAGCAAAAAGTAATGCTTTGTAGATTTCCTATGTGTTAAAATGTATGCTAACATGTGTTTCAGTGTGTAATTTTAGTTTGTAGTATTGATTTAATATCTTAGTTGTAATGTTAGTTACATACATATATATAGGGTATGAAGGTATATATACCCAAATGTGTGAATAAAGAGAAACCTGAGTCAAATGTTTGCAGACATTAGACACCCTCACACAGCTCCACAATTTCTCAGCACATACTTCTGAAAACACTAACACTGTCACAGAGAGCCAAGCTGTAGGCTCCAGATTTTCATCCAGAACTTCAGTCATTATGGACAAGAAGCGGTATTTCTCTGGGATAGTATTTAGTTGTCATGGATGATATTTTTCTGAGGTTGAAGGAGCAGAATTGGGCACTATAGTTAAAAACTAGAGAATGTTCTTCAAGTTAAGGACTGTGCCCTATGTTTCCTGGCATCCTTTATTGTGTTGAGCACTATGCATGTTCCCTGAACATGTTTTGATTGACAGTTGAAAAGCAGCATAGCATTTAGGAGCCGGACCATATAGCCAGATGCCTGAATTAAAATCCCAGCTCCACCACATGGATCAATGTGACCTTGCTCAAGTTATCAACAGCTCTCTGCATATCAATTTCTTACCTTTGAGATCAGGACAGTGTTTTCTTCCTGGGATTGTTATAAGGATTCAGTGAATACAATGTTTAGAAAAGTGTCTGTTACATGGCAAAAGCTACGTAAGTGTTTGTTAAATAAACTAATATGATTAAACAGAATATCTATTTTAGCATATTTAGCACTAAATAAGAATAATTACTCAGATTACTTCTTTTGGTTATATAGTCAGTGCTACAAGGTGTGTATTTGCAAGTCTAATATAAATTTGGTGATCAATATCAAATTAAAATATATTTTATATTGTAAAAATATACAATTAATGAAAACACACACATATATATTCCATTTAATATATTTTCAAATAATATAAGTACTATAAAATACATATATATCAATTTCACCACAATCTTATGGGTACTAACATTATAACTTAAAAAATTGATAATAGATATAAAATGATACTTCAGATTTATGAGTATTTCTTTATTAGTGAAAACAACCATTTTTTTCTATTTGCTTATTTGTTATTTGTGTTTCTTTTGTTTAAACTATTAAATCCTTTCATTTGCTGTATATATTATACTGGTTTAGAAAGTACCAACAGTCCTTTTTGGGTAAAGATCAATGATGCTTGCTAACCAAGATTAATGAGTAACTCGAATTCCTGATAGCTTCCTCACCATTAGCCCAGCCCATATAATTAAAACAAAGAAATATTCAGTAATCTCTTTTAACTTATCACTCCCTTAAACTAATTACTTTATTATTCTCCCCTGTATTATTCCAGTAACGTCCCACTTAAAGTTTTAGTGACATTTAAATTAAATGTGGCTGATACCTTGAAGTGCTCACAGAATTTGACCCCACACATGCAAAGTCAGCCAGTTTCTTCTAGTGTGTAAATTTTGAACAGACAGAGCTTTTTACAATATGTAATTACTCTTTTACTCTTCTAAGACATATATAGTGAATTATTTGATACTAAAGACCAACAGACACAAGGGAATTTCTATTTTTCCCTGATAGTAATGTGTAAGCAGGACCTGAGGGGATGATACTTGCAGTGGGTATTAGGAGCTACCAAATGGTGATAATAACTGGTATTTTTAAAAACACCAAACATCTTCCCCTTGGGACCAAGCAGGTTCCATGCATTCCATATTATTGGCTACACAGACAGTGTGTTGCTAGTTCTACCATGACTAACAAATTATAGGTAACCACTGCCTGGCCCTTTCAGCTCCTCAGGCTGAGGCCAGCCAGATGGAATTCTGAGAACTGCAGTAAGAAGAATCATGGGAGAAATGTACAGCTAAAACTTAAAGCTTTTAACATTGCAGAGCTTAGTGCTCAGAATATATTTGTATTAAAAAAAAACCAATCTTAACAAATGGCCATCATTCTCCTGCTATCATTTTTCTAGACACTGTGAAACATCTATTTTGTAAAGCATTCTATGATGTGCCTCCTTCACCACCCCAGGGCAATTGACATACTGTTTTGTGCACCATTCCATCTTTTCCACACATTCAAAATAGCACCCAGGATTGAGAATCATCACCATTTATTTATATGCCTATTTTTTCCCCCGCTAAGTTATGCATGTTATCACAGCAAGGATTAAGGCTTATCCATTTGTACATTCTCAGCTCAGGGCTGACCCACAGAATGAATATGCTTCATAAATGCTTTTTTGAATGATGAAAACCATAGGTTGAGCTCCATCTATCTTTAAGACCCCATGCCCTGTCTCTTTCAAACTTTGTAACAACATGAGAGCTAGTCATTATGCCCATTTTTGAAGGATATTAAAGACCAAGGTCTCCCAGCTAGAGTAGGTAGCAAAAGGAGAACCCATGTTTGCTAGCTCTAAAGTACTTGTTCCTCTGAGACAAATCATGCTGCCTTATAGAAAGGTGAAAGTAAAGCTCTGTGATTAGTTCAGATAGAGGATCTAACACATTTGGTTAGGAAATGCTGAATTTCACTGAATATCACTGACAGTTTTGTTTTGTTTTTTAAAGATTTTATTCATTTATTCGTGACACTCACACACACACACACACACACACACAGAGAGAGAGAGAGAGAGAGAGAGGCAGAGATACAGGCAGAGAGAGAAGCAGGCTCCTTGCAGGGATCCTGATGCAGGACTCGATCCCAGGACCCCAGGATCACACCTTGAGCCAAAGGCAGACACTCAATCACTGAGCCAGCCAGGTGCCTCAATCACTAACAGTTTTGTTTTGTTTTTCATAAAATAGCAACCACTATTTTCACCATATATGTTCAACTTGTGTGTCAGTGGCTTTAGAAGATCATTTTTTTATGGAGACAATTTAAAAGCGGGACTTCTCTGTCCTATTCACACCACTTTATTAGTGAGCCCTGGACATTTATGAGCATTCGAGTGACAGTAAACGGCGGGTGAATAGGAGAGAAGGCTCAGCAGCATGTTACAGCACTGATGCTGGATAAATACTGTCATATGGTAGAAAACCTATGGTACCGCTCTGTACTTAGGCAGCTTGGCTAACGTGGCAACTCAAGCAACTGTGGAGGTAAATCTTACCAAGACTTTTTAAGATTTAAAGAGAGGTAACATCCCTATCACCTTTCTAAAAATCATGCTGACATTGAATAAAATTGAGCCAGAGAACAGTAGAATCTCTTTTCCAGGAATTCTCTGATTTTCCAAGTAAAAGACTCTGGTTATTGCCGAAGAAAATGACATTTGAATGGTACCAAAAGATGCAATCCTATTGCTGAGTGAAATTAAAATTTTGTTAAACATCTGAATTGAAACTGTTTTATTACACATGCAACAAAAAGGACCTAGATGGTGGTGATAAATGGCTTTTTAATTTTCTTCAACCCTAAAGCAATAAGAGACAGGATAATTTGTCTTTCCAAAATGTTGTAGCTTTAAAGCTATGTCATTTTATGGAGAATACAAAAAGGTTTTGGAGTATTTTATTAACAAACTGATAATAAACTTACTTAATATGCCTTGTAAAGTCCTGTCCAACTAAAATACCTCCTGATAAACTGTGTGGAGGTTCCTCAAAGAGTTAAAAATAGAACTGCCCTACAACCGAGCAATTGTATTGCTGGGGATTTACCCCAAAGATATAGATGCAGTGAAATGCTGGAACACCTGCACCCCAATGTTTATAGCAGCAATGTGCACAATAGCCAGACTGTGGAAAGAGCCTCAGTGTCCATCGAAAGATGAATGGATAAAGAAGATGTGGTCTATGTATACAATGGAATATTACTCAGCCATTAGAAACGACAAATACCCACCATTTGCTTCAACGTGGATAGAACTGGAGGGTATTATGCTGAGTGAAATAAGTCAATTGGAGAAGGACAAACATTGTATGGTCTCATTCATTTGGGGAATATAAAAAATAGTGAAAAGCATTAAAGGGGAAAGGAGAGAAAAAGAGTGGGAAATATCAGTGAGGATGATAGGACACGAGAGACTCCTAACTCTAGGAAACGAACAAGGGGTAGTGGAAAGGGAGGTGGGCGGGGGGTTGGGGTGACCGGGTGACGGGCACTGAGGGGGGCACTTGACGGGATGAGCACTGGGTGATATGCTATATGTTGGCAAACTGAACTCCAATAAAAAGTAAATAAAATAAAATACCTCCTGATGTGTTTTCAATATTGTTTCATTCTTCACCCAGATTTCTGAAGAATTTTTATCTGTCCTTGTCATTTTTAACTCTTCATATTTTCTTGAGTACCTGTATCTACCACTTATCTGATCTATCTTAATATTTCTCTTTTTCTACTTTCCCTGTCTTCATATCCATGCATTAAGTTGCCATTATCCTTAAAAAGAAGGGTATGTGTCTTCTTGGGTATCCAACCAGTACCTCAAATGTAACACAACCAAAACACATTACCTTCCTACATGAAGCTGGATATCTCTCCTGTTGCTTCATTATATAATTATATACAATTCATATGTATATGTATATACATACATACACATACACATGATTTGTATATATACATATATGTACAATTCATATACATGAATTGTCTTGTATAATTATTTATATCTCTGGTTACGTCTAACTAATGTTTATTGGGAACTTACTATGTACCCAGGTATCATGTTAGGTGCTTGGGATGGCTCTTTGATTCCTTAACAGTATACTACTCAATAAATACCTGATAATAAAGCTGGTAAAATCAAATAAACCATTTGGGCCCTTTGGTATAGATAATGTTTTTCAATAAATCTCTGGGTATATTTGATAGATAAACCATCTAAGTTGGATCTAGAAGGATGTATACATATTTTAAATGGTGTAAAAGGGAAAAGACTGGGGATCCCATGGTGGCTTAGTGGTTTAGCGCCTGCCTTTGGCCCAAAGCGTGATCCTGGAGACCCGAGATCGAGTCCCACATCAGGCTCCCGGCATGGAGCCTGCTTCTCCCTCTGCCTGTGTCTCTGCCTCTCTCTCTCTCTCTCTCTCTCTCTCTGTCTTTTATGAATGAATAAATACATTTTAAAAATCTTAAAAAAAAGGGAAAAGACTATCTGAGGAGCTAGAAGAGTATGATCAAAATCATGGAGGGTCAAAAGTATGTGTTGTGCTCTGGAAACCTTGAGGGTTTGGCTTGGTGGGAGCAGAACAGCCAGGAACAAGGTCAGAAAGCTGACTTGGAGTGAGTCAAGAGAGACAATGAATACCACGTCAAGAGGTCTGGACTTTATCTTGATGGCAGTGGTGAGTTTCCAAAGTTTGGGATCAATACAGCAATAACTGTGATCCAAAAGAATAAACCTAAAAATACTCTGAACAGCAGAAGGAGTCTACAGGCAGGGAGATAAATAGAAATTGTCATAAGAAAGAAATTAATAAATGCCTTAATTTGGACAATGGCAGTAGGAATATAATTGAGTGTGATTTTTATATAAGCTTAGCTTAATGTGCCTATTACACATGTGGGAAATATGATCTACAGGGGAACAGCTATACCTATTGAAAGGTTCTTTCTATTGGTGTAATACCAATACATCCACAGTAGCCACTGAAGAACATATTCTTGCATCTTCTACTCTTTCTTTTTAAAAAAATTTTAAAAATATTTTATTTATTTATGAGAGAGAGAGAGAAAGAGAGGAGAGGCAGAGACACAAGCAAGCTCCATGCAGGGAGTCTGATGTAGGACTCCATCCAGGAACTCCAGGATCACGCCCTAGGCCAAAGGCAAGCGCTAAACCACTGAGCCACCCAGGGATTTCCTCTTCTACTCTTTCTAATAAACATTCCTAACACTTCTGGTTATTATTAGATGGTTTTAAGATTCCCAGCTATCTTTCTCTATATACTTTTATGTTTTTCTTTTTTCATCTTATTATTTATATTTTTTAAAGATTTATTTATTTTACAGAGAGAGAAAACATGAGCGGGGGTGGGGTGGGGAGAGAAAGCAAACTCCCCACTGAGCATAAAGCCTAACACACGACTTGATCTCAAACCTGAGCTCACGACCTGAGCTGAAATCAAGAGTGGGATGCTTAACCAATTGAGCCAGCAGGTGCCCCTCTCTCCCTTCCTCATTCTTCTCCCCCCTCCTTCCTTCCTTTTTTTTTTTCTTAAGATTTTATTTTTAGTAATCTCTACACCCGGTGTGGGACTTGAATCCATAACCCTAAGATCAAGAGTCACATACTCTACAGACTGAGCCAGCGAGACACCCCATTTTTCTTCTTATTTTTACTTAAATTGTAGAACCTAGAAATGAATTCAGAGATCCAGATATGTTCAGACCAGGGCTGAGTTCCAATAGATGCTGACTTTGTCTCACCTGCATTCCATACTCCTTCCAGAGGAGCCCAAGATAACATTAATTTTAAAGTTTGAATTTTAAATAATATTGTTAAGTTTAGGGTCAAGCTAATGTCTCATATATTTTTGACATAAAATGATTTGAAATCAATATAGCACAGAATTGTAAATTGGGTTTTTGGATATTCAACATAGTTAATTGTCAATTTTAATGGTATTAATTTTGATCTAGTTTTATATTTGAATTAACACTAGGTCTTCAATTCAGCTCAATAAATATTTATTGAGCATCTAAGATGTTTTAGCCATTACAGAACTTCACTTTTTCATGTAGTTTTGTATCATCATCTTTGAAGATGATAAAATGCCTTTTACACTTTCATGCAAATTATTAACTATGATAAAAGACAAAGATCATGCATTGTAGCAAATCATCACCAATCCTCCTCCAGTTTGTTAGTCCAGAAGTTTTACTATTAAGCTTTCTTAATCAACATCTCTTTACAGATTAACCAGTCCTCTCCAACCCCTCAGTGACAAGCTGACCAATGTTCACAGCAAGTGGAATGCATATGTACAGAGCACTGAATCATGTACAGAATTATTGAATCATTATATTCTCATTCCTTCCATATGACTCATATGTTTCTAAGAATCAGTTGTAATTGTCCTCAAATCTTTTTATTCATATTATACTCATTGTATAATCATGTAATTTAATGTTATAAAAATGAAATATGAATGTGTAAAAAGAATTGCTTCTATCAAGGATAAGTTTACTGATCTATAAAAACTTAATAAGCATATGCAGTTTAAAACATCAATGTTTTTGCACAGCAAAGGAAACAATAATGAAGGCAACCTAGTAAATGAGAGAAAATATCTGCAATGACAAATCTCTTAAGGGGTTAATATCCAAAATAAATAATATCCAAAATAAATGTCCAAATAAATAAATAAAAATAAATATAATATCCAATATAAATAAATAAGTTGGGTTATATACCACATTCTGCCACTGACTTTGGTAAACTGCTTCACCTTTCTGAACCTAGATTTTCTCATCTGTGAAAAGAGGAGGAGGAGGTGGAAGGTTGAATTAGATGCTATAAAAGGTAAATTCCACTACTAAAGTGCAATCTGTTCTATGCCACCTTTGCCAACTGTGCCTGATATTTTCCAAATCCATTCTTGTTTATCACATAATGTCAATAAGAAGAACTGAAACCTTAAGATTAAATTTATATAGAACAAAGGCATAGCAATGCAACTTTAATTAAAGGTGAAATCTTGCTTGCATATGATAATTGAGCAAAGAATGAATGATTTCTGAGTCCAAGATATAAGCTGTTGTTCTATTTAAATGGAAAAAATAATTTAAATTCTATCAAAGGCTGTTTATTTTTAATGTTACTTCAAAAAGGAAAAGAATTTTAGAGCGGACTCATATAACTCAATGCACTAAAAACAAATAATCCAATTAGAAATGGTAGGGGTGGGGGGCACCTGCATGGCTCAGGTCATGATCCTGGGGTCCTGGGATCAAGCCCTACGTTGAGCTCCTTGCTCAGCAGAGAGTCTGCTTTTCTTACTCCCTCTGCTGCTCCCCGCTTGTAGTCTCTCTCACTGTCAAATAAATAAACAAAATCTTTAAAAAAAGGTTAGAGGAATCTGAAGAGACATTTTTCCTCTGAAGAGACATTTTTCCAAGGAGACATACAGATGGCCAATAGACACATGAAAAGATGCTCAATGTCACTAATCATCAGGGAAATGAAAATCAAAACTATAATGAGGTATTATTGTACACCTGTTAGAATGGCTAAAATAAAAAACACGAGAAATAACAAGTGTTGGCATGAAAATGCAGAGGAAAGGGAACCCTCGTGTACTGTTGATGGGAATATAAAGTGGTAGAAAATAATATGGAGGTTCTTAAAATATTAAAAATAGAAGTAACATTCTATTTGGTCCAGTAATTCTACTACTGTGTATTTACCTGAAGAAAATGAAAGCACTCATTCAAAAAGACGTATGCACCTCTATTTTATTGCAGCATTATTTACAACAGCCAAGATATGGGAATGACCCAAGCGTCCATTGATAGATGAATGGATAAACGTGCGGTATGTGTACACACACACACACACACACACACACACACACACACCGGAATATTACTCAGCCATTAAAAAAATGAGCTCTTGCAATTTGCAACAATATAGATAGACTAGATGATATAATGCTAAGTGAAATAAATCAGAGGAAGAGAAAAATTCTATGATTTCATTCATATGTGGAATTTATGAAACAAAAGAAATGAATGAACAACAACAACAACAAAAGACCAAAGATAACTCTTACATACAAAGAATGAACTGGTGATTGCCAGATGGGAGGTGGTTGGGGGCAATGGGTGATTAAGAATACACTTATCTGATGAGTCTTGAAAAATGTACAGAATTGTTTAATCATTATATTATACACCTGAAAATAAATATAATGCTGTATATTAACTATACTTCAGTAAAATTTTTTAAAAATCGAAAAGATACATTACCTGAAAAAATTACTAATCTAGAAAGACAATAATTATATATAGTTCAAAATGTTGCTTCCAAATTAGGTGTGAAGCAACTATAAAAGTCAGAAAATAATTATAAAATGATAATTTTTCACTTAGTGTACTTTTGATTTTCATTCTAATTTAACAAAACCAAATTGAAAAGCATAGATAAATTAAAGACATAATGTAAGAAAAAAGAAGGAGAAATTCATAAAAAAATGGGCCCCAGATTTTTGGCCTTCCTAATCGATATAGTATACTAAGCATTTTAAAACTCTTAATGGACAATTTAGATACTGGAAGATAGCATCATAAAAAGCGTGGCCAAAAGTTGACAGCACTAGAGAAAATCTTGACCCTCACATATAAAATATGATGAGGAACACAATTTGTTAAGTGATATCAGACAATTTAAAAGTTATGATTTATAGAAAAACAGTATATAATACTGGACTAATTAAGATGATCTATTGAAAACTGAAATCATGGACAATGAAGAAATCATGCATTCAAACAGATGGATCTAAATATGAAAATAATGGATCAAATTCAGGTCCCTAAATTTTGCATGACAGAAATGTGGTTTAATTTATGGTGAACAGCTTCAAACATGTCAGTAAAAATGTGGAGACTAAATAAAAAAAATTGGAGGACATTTATTAGGAGAAATTCTTCTTCTTTTAAATACCACTAAACTACTTATTTGTGCAACCATACAGTTATATTTTTAAAATTTAAGGTGAGGGGCACCTGGGTAGGTCATTCGGTTGAGCAACCAACTTGATATCAGCTCAGGTCATGATCCCAGGGTTGAGAGATAGAGCCCTGCCTTGGGCTCCATGCTGAGCACGGAGTCTGCTTAAGATTCTCTTTCTCTTTGCTCCTTCCACTCACCTCAATCCCCACTCACGTGAGCGTATGTGCTCTGTCTCTCTAAAATAAAAAAAAAAAAAATTAGGTGAAATAATTATGGCACAAAGGTATCTTATCTTTTTCCTCCCAAATGATGACTGTTATGTCCAAACTTTTGACTAACAAATCAATAACCAGTATTGGTTGTATGGGTGATGAGAAATTCTATCTTATGAATGTCTAACAAGATTATCACCCAAATTTTAGTTTTCTCCTTATCCTTAAAGAATATCATGGGAGACCTCATAGTCTTCTTACAGGGGTGACCTAGAGAGGTTACAATGCATGACCAGAATGTGGTTAAGATGCATCAGAATGTAGATGCAATTCCTAGCCCATTGTTTTCTCTGTCCTGTGCCACTGTGACTTCTTCATATTGTTTTCTGTGACAGAAGTGCACTAGTATATATAAATATGACTGGCCCCAGTCTAAAACTCCTGGTCATCACTGTTAAGTAGCTTAAGACTCTTGAAGGTGTACTTGAAATGATGATCTCAGTATTTTCCCCTCCGGACGGAACTGATATGTAACTGGTTTCAAAGCCTTAAACGTCAGAAGCAAAATGTAGTATTTTAATTCAGCAGGCGTATTTCTGCTTTTATTCATTTTGTTTCTGGATGGCAGACTGCATATCATTCTTACTGGTTTCTGTAGTATGCAAGCTGTATCTCAGTAGGTAATGTATGAACATGTTTCAGAAGCTCCTTTTTACACAGACTATTCTTCACAAGGAAAGTAAAAAATTGAATATATAAGAGCTTAAATCAAGTCTCAGCTAGTTCTACCAACACAGCAACTTCAAAAAGGAAAACAGTTTTTAATCTGGAATTTACATAAAGTATAGACAAATACTACAGAACAAATCAACAACTAGAGAAATTGGAATGAGAAGATTTTTGTATACTTCTTGTAATTTTAGGCATTAGTTGATATGACCCTGGGTATCCCTTTATTTCATACAAGAAACATGTTTTTTAGGATAGTACATTCTTTGTATTCTTTGACAATACCTGGGAAGCAGAGTTGTATGGAAAAAAGAACAGAAGTCTAGAAGTCAGAAATGTGCTCCTAAGGAGAGCTCAAAGGCCTTCAATAAGTCATCTCACTTGCCAAGTTTCAATTTTTTTCTTCAGTTTGAGGAAAAAACAATTGTTCTTGTTCTTCCCATCTACTATATGAGGCATAGATGGGAAACAGTATTGTAATGGGGAAAGGAGCATGAGCTTGGGAGTCGATGGTCTTGGAATAGGGATTTCTTATGCTTTTCTTAGTTAGGTTCTTGACAATCTTAAAACCCAAACACTCCTATCTATGTTTCTGTCATCAGTATAATGTAAATAATAATGCCTTCTCACAGATGCTTCTGGGGGGAAAGTAGAACAATATATGTGAGAGAAATTTTGTGAAGTGTGAAGCATGGGAAATAGGAAATGGAAATTACTTTCCAGGGAGGGAGTATCAGTTGGTCAAAAGGTGTTTAAAACTTGTGACCTGAACTTGAACCAATGGGCCTACAGAAGGAAAATAAGGCTAGAGCTAAGAAACATCGAGGAAATGGGATCTACAGGATTTGGCAATTGTATGTGTTGAGTGAGTGAGGAGTCCAGGACAACTTCCATGTATCAGAGTGGGGTTAATGGATCAATGGTGGTACTTCATACTGAAAAAGTAGTATGGGAATAACAGACTTAGGAGGAATATAATTATTTTAATATTGTATATGGTGAGTCGGGGAACCTATGTGACATCAAGGTAGATATATCTCATAAGATAGGTAGATATTAGAGTTCGATCTTAGTAGACAGTTCCATTGTAAAGAAGTTCATTTTGAAATAAGCATTTGAAGTGCATTTGAAGTCATGGATTGTCCTAGAAATACTGTGATAAAAAAGACTGAAAGTTTGGGAGACCTGTAGACAACCAACATTATGACTCATGTAGAGGAAGATAAACCTGGAAAGAAGACTAGGAAGAAGTAAGTGGAGAAGTAGGAGGAAAACCAAGAGAATATAAGGTGATGGCAGCTAACAATGGGAGCAGGAGGATAGTTTCAAGAAGGAGAGTTTGGTTGACAGTTGGCAAAGACATTACAAAGCTTAAATATGAAACAGAGGGGAAACTGGTCCCTGGAGTTTGGATTATATTCTGTAGGCAAAGAGGAGGTCATGAGTAATTTTTTTTTTTGGTCATGAGTAATTTTAAACAATATTAAAATATAGTCATTTTTTTGCAGTGTAGAAAGAGCCCTCTGCAATTCCCAGGTATATAAAATAGCTGGAGAAGGGTTAGAGACAGAGAAGAGCTTTAAGAGGAAGTTGTTCTTAAGAAGACTAGTATGAACACCAAAGCTTCTCATCTGAGCTTATGTGGGACCAGTCCTCAGAGAACTTTTCTGTAGAGCAGATGGAATAATTATCTTTCCTCTGGCAAACCAGTGTAGGTGCCAAGGGGTAGAAAGATAGGGAGACCTTTGACTCTTATCATATTTCTGGGTTCTATTTTCAGTGAAGAATTGCTGATTCTTATTGATTTTCATGCAGTCAGCAGAAACCTCCAGATAAATGAAGGCTGCTTGGTTTGATGCAATCTATTAGTTTATATGTGTGAATTCATGGAAACTTCCAAATGTTTAGCCAAAGGGTGAGTTTGTTCTGCTTGACACCTGTAGTCTGAATTTTCCTCACTATGGTGACCAGCGAAGTCATCACCATCATTGTATCAACAAGTGGTACATTTCCCTTCACTTTTCACTATTCATACTTCCAAGGTAAAAATTGCCTCCTTCTCTGGTACCCTCTCTTCGTGGAATATGTTCAAGGTAGTCATGCGGTCATTTATTCAGCTAAGCTGCTACTCATCAGAACTAAAACTCTGGACATAAAACAACATTAAAAAGTACAGTGCTTTCTAAGTCTCTTAATGTAGATTTTTAATTTGATCCAGTGAGGTGAAACTAGATGCCAGCTGCAGAATCTTTCTGTTTAAACAAATTCTTGCTTCCCTCAAGCATTAGTTTTACAACAAAAAACATATTTTTTTTGGTCTTTGTGGCTATGAAAAGCTTGGCAATATGTAGCATTCATAGGCATAGGACTACTGATGTAAAGAAAATATCAAATATAGAAATAGTGAAAGAGATTATAAGGGAAAGGAGGGGAACTGAGTGGGAAAAATTAGAGAGGGAGACAAACCATGAGAGACTCCTAACTCTGGGAAACAAACAAAGGGTTGCAGAAGGGGAGATGGGTGGGGGGGTGGGGTAACTAGGGGATGGGGTAACTAGGTGATGGGCACTGAGGAGGGCAATGATGGGATGAGCACTGGTGTCATACTATATGTTGGAAAATTGAATTTAAATTTAAAAATGTTTAAAAAAGGAAAATATCAAATATAAAATATCAATGTAAGTAAAGTATCAAAACACTAAAATGCTTTGTTTTTGGATCTTAATGACAAGCTTCCAAATGAAGGAAACTTAGTATTAATCCTCATTAATGAAAATAACTCTCTTAACAACTAAATTGCATGCAAATTACAATTCTGTAACGATACAAGTGAGACTACTTGAAAAGGTATAAAGGAAAAAATTTCAATCTTGGCTGGTTTTCTTCTTCACATTTCTTAAGATTTGTAAACAATTTCAAAAAATAATCTCTTTTAAGAGGTCAAAAGTTTTAGTAGAGTGCAACATATTGGAAGGCTCAGACATCAATTCATCATACCTCAATTTCCCAAGCACCTCATCAGCTAATACCCAGTCATTAGCACCCACAATATGCAAAGTGCTACGCCTCATGTAATGAAGAACAGTAGAAGAAAACAAATTTCAAGCATTTTTAATATAATCTGCAAGACACTGGTCTACTCATTTTGATCATTCCAATTTCTTTTCTTTCAGCTTTTTAATAAACTGCAGCACTGTCCACTGGTTGTCAGTACAAAAATCTAGGCATTTTCATTGATTCTTCACTTTCAACTATCATACTCCATAACCAATTCATTTTTAAGCTCTTTCCTAACAAAAATGACTCCCACCTCCCCAGTACTTCTGCCCTAATGGAAACAACACCTTCTCCTGTTGGAATGTTATAACAGCCTTCTAACTGGATTTTCTCCTGTCCTTCTAGCCACTAATTATCATAACAAACTGTGAGAATACTGTTTTAAAGCTTGAAATCAGATCATGTGGTTCCCCTGCTTATAGAAAACTTCCCAGAGACTTCCCCTTCCAATTAGAATAAAATTAAAAGTCACTTCCAGGGCTATAAGATCCTGCGGTCACTGTCTACCTTTCAGTGTTCATTGCTTATCACTATCCATCACTCCGCAAGTCTCAGCCATCCTGGCCCTCTTCTTGACTCACACATCCTCACTAGCTTCTAAGGGCATTTTCGTTAACCACTTGCTATGCCACAGGTCTTCTCTTTCATTCCGGTTACAACTAGAAGGCTAGCTCCCCAGAGAGGTCTACCCTCTACTCCGGCTAAAGGCATTCCATTCTCATCCCAGGCAAATTATAGCCTCTTATATTACTTTATTTCTTTCATGGCACTTGTATTTATCACTCACTGAAATTATCCATTTTTTGATTACTGTGTTCACTGACAACCTTTTAAGAGTTGCTTCTATGAGTAGGAACACCGTGTGTGTGTGTGTGTGTGTGTGTGTGTGTGTATGTGTGTGTGTGTGTGTGTTAGCATAGCTCTATTTGGATAAACTCATGAACTCATTCAGGATTCTTTAATACCATGATTTAAATCAAAGGTCATTATTTTAACACTACCTAAAACTGTGTATCTTTCTGAGATAAGGCTTTCTTAGACTTCATATTTTCCCCCTTGCCTTGGTTCTTTGAAATACCTAAGAACAATGTATTTACTTTATTTCAGAAGGACCATCCAGTCAAATCCTGTTGGGGATTATTGTGCTCCCCAAATTCATTTTATGCCTTATTCTGAGCAAGCCATTGGTTTGTAAATGCTCCAAAGTATTTCATATACCTTTGATTTTTATCAAGGCATGACCTCATTCATTTGTACACTCATTCAACCAACATTTATTGTGCACTATATATGGGCCAGGCAATAATCCATACCACAGTTCACTTAATCTATCAGCTCATATTTACTAAATTATTCTCCCTGTTGCTTTCTCATAACATCTCACATCCAGTCATCAACATTTCTGTGTCTACTAAAAGTCAGTACTGTGCCAGACACTGAGAGATACAAACATGTATCCGTTCCTTCCATGAAGGATCTGATAATTTATGTGGAAAGATGAGTAAGTGATGAGCTAACCAAAAACAGGGGCGGGGGGGAAAGCAGAAATACACTGAGCGCTGTAACAGAGGAGATCTCACCCTAGTCTAGAAGTTAACAGAGTGGAGGAAAAAGGGAAATGACAGTTTACTTTTTTAAAGGTATTTGTGTATGTGTATTTGCTTACCCTAAAATTCTGAGAAAGCATTCCTTTTGATTTTTTTTTTTTTGTATTTTTCTCTTGGGGTTTCAAATTTTATATATCCCAATAGGATCATTTTAGGAATGAGACAAGTTATAAATAATGTAAACATACTTGCATTAGGACATATTATGGTATTAAGTACTATTATAGCAGTGGAAATATTTACTAGGTAAGTGGAATTTAAGAACCAAGGCACATTTCCAACTGTGTTTTACTTTGAGAAAACTTCAGACATTTTCTTTGTTCAGGGCTATTTATTTATTTGAATATAGTTGACACATAGTGTTGCAGCAGTTTTAGGTGTACAAATAGTGATTCAAGAAGTTCACACATTATACTATCCTTACTATAAGTGTAGCTACCATCTGTGACCACACAACAGTATTACAATGTCACTGGTTATAGTTCTCATGCTGTACCTTTTATTCCCGTGACTTATTCATTCTGCAACTGGAAGCCTGTATCTCCCACTCCCCTTCACTCATCTTGCCCATCCCCCTATCTCCCACCTCCCTCCTCTTTGTTAACCATTAGTTTGTTCTCTGTATTTAAAGGTTGTACATGGCCCTGAAAACATGACATTTGACAACCAAGGAAAACTACAAATAAATCATCCTAAAATGATTTCAAGAGCCACAGTCCTTGATATTGCTCTTTGTCCAGACGGCTCCTATTTATTCTTTGGACTTAGTCTCATGCACAGCCAGACTGGAAACCTTTTCTAACCTTTCAGTTCCGTTTCCTCTGTACCCGGGCATACACTTATTAAGGCATTCCCCAGACTATAGTGATACACTATTTTTAAAATGGCTATTTTCCTAACTAAACTATGAGCTCCCTGAAGGCAGTAAGCATGGTGCATTACCACTCTACCCCCTCATTCTATGCCAACAGGAATCCTTGTTATGCAGTTTCCACTGGGATCCCAAAGCAAAAATATTCATTTGTGTCAAGAAAAACATTTGTCGTTGCATTTACTGAAACCAAATAAATATACCTGGGATTTTTCAATGGATAGAACACCCTTGACAAGGTAGAAAATGAAAATACACTTTTTAATAGGCCATCTCAAATTCAAGAAAACAGACAATGCAAATAAGGAATCTATTACCACTTAAAGAGTACAGTGGTAAATTTGAACTTTGAAATAAAATATGTGGTGGAGCTTAATATATGAAAATGACAACCAGAGAATTCTACTCTGCTCCAACAAACTTGTATCTTATTGGAAATATTAAGTGGAAATGGCAGTCATAAAAGTTACAGTGATACAAGATTTAAGCAGTCAGCCATGGCAGTGTTTACTGCTGTACATGGTCAGTGCTGCTTAAACAATGCTGTAAGTCATTAATGCAGCTGGGCACAAAACCACAGAATCCTAATCTGCCCACATGGAGATGCTCACTATGATTATAGTCAAATGCCATTTTAAAGTTAGTTTTGTAAAAGATGGAATGGCTATCTTTTCTTTGGTTAAAACAGAAAAATGAAGAAAATAGTTTTATCCCATAAACAAGTATTGTTACTACACCCTCTAGCTACTGGTAGTTTTTCATGGATAAAATATATTAAAAAATACAAAAGTTAATCCAAAAAAGGCAAATTTATAGACAGAAAATAAATTAGTAGTTGTCTTGGGCTGGGGTGGGAACGGGAACTAATTATAAATAGATATGAGGGATCTTATTAGGGGCATGAAAATGTTCTAAAATTGATTTATGTTGATTGGATAAAGTTATTAAATTTATTGAATTATATACTTGAAGTGCATAAAGTATAAGATATATAAAATATGTCTATTGAAATTGTTAAAAAAAGGTTTAGGGCAAAATACAAAGCTTGAAAACTATAGCGCAAGATTATTTTTTTTTAAATGAGGAGTCATTAAGGACTTGTTGCATTTTTTAAGCTCTAAATTTCTAAGATTTTTACCAAACTTTTCATCTGATCCCACACAAGCAGAAAGCATCAAATTATATAGGAGGGTGTCATAACAATGACATTCACGTTTAGTCATGCTTTCCTCTCTGACCTAAAATCAGAGAAGTCATTTGCGTAGAGACTTCATAAGCCACAGGCCATGAGGGCTAAACGGAGTTCAAAATAATGAGATATCCACCAGTATGTTGATTTTAGCTGCTGATATTTAGTTAATTCCTCATATTTGGGCCACGGATGATTTACCACTACAGTATTTGGAGTTTCATGGCATGGGAATAGACTGACAAACAAATGAAAAAACAAACCTGCCAAAGCACAGATTTAAAGAGAAGATCCTTAAGGAAATAATATTTTGTTTTTCAATTCCTTTAACTACTTCTGATTATAAACTGATATTTAATGAAACTACTAGGACCTGAAGTGTGTTTTCAATAAAAAAGACTCATACTTAAAATGTTAATTGTTACATTAAACTTCTATTTCATTGAGTCTCTAGTCTTCAAGTCAGCCTTTAAAAATTACTTGACTAATGAAATACAATTTATCATTGTAGAGAGCGAGAGGAGTAACTTGTTTTTCCAGGTCATCTTGGATGTAAAGGTCAAATTATTCATTAGATTGTTCATCCATTGATTTATTTCACAAATATACTGCATGCCTAACATGTGCCAAGTACTCTCTAAGACCTAGAAGAAAAGCATAGAATGTAATAAAAAAAATCCCCTTCCCCTTCCTCATTCAGCTTACATTCACATGATGGGAGTACATAGAGGGTAAAAAAACAAAATAGTAATTAAAATAGCTACTATTTATTTAGAACTTACTATGTTTAAGGCACTTGGCTAATTGCTTTGCATACATTATCTCATTTGATCCTCTCAAAGGTTGCTTCGTCAACATTTTGCAGATGAAGAAACTGGGGTTCACAGAGAGGTACATGCTTTCTCCCTAGCAACAAAAACTAGTAAGAGATAGGATTCTCATTTACTCTCTCAAGCTTCAAAATCTGCTTTTAACTATTATAATTGTTGCTTATACAAAGGGCTTTGCGAAGGATCAGCAGTTGAATGATGACTGCCCTCAGAATTTGCTGATAAAAGTACTTTTTAGGAATTATAAGAAATAGTAGAGATCTGTGCTTAAATTTGGAAATTTTGGGTTGCATTATAATCACAAATTGTAAATTACATATAAATGCATATTTATATACATTTATAAATATATTTGTATACATGTATCTATACATACACATACATGTATGTGTATGTGTGTACATACATGGTGCATATATAAATATAAAAATCTTTTATTTTCATGAAAATATAAATTTCTATCTTCTCAAGAAAGCTATAAATGAGTGGTTTTGTCAGGCTACAGAGCTTCAGTTAAAATTTTGTACCTAACATGGTAAGCTGTGATTTTGTTTTATGCAGATTCGTAAGATAAAGCCATAATGATTTTCTGTGTCATTAATTATAAGCTTACTGATGATGGTGAATTTTTCTCTAACAGTTTTCAGGAACTTGTGCTAATACTGATCAAATGAAATGAAGGACAGTCTTCTTCTTTTTTCATTTTTTTCTTACTACCACTTTCCATAAAATACAGTTTTAAAAAATAAATTTCATAGACAAGAATATTTTCCCCAATAATCCATTTCAATTTTCTCTGACCTAATTTTCTCCAATTACTTCTATGTTCTTGTAACATGACTTATCCACATCTGCTTTAGCTAAATAAATCTTGTCTTTCCTCGATGTTAACACCTCTGAAATATTTACAGACTAATAACAAGGTCCTATCAATTCTGCTAATTCATCTACCAACTTCTTTTCATATCTCTGTATATCTCAGAAGATACATGAATATAGTATAATATGGGTAACATGGTATAAATTTTTATTTTAACAATCTTACCAAGTCTCATAAATATATGAAAGAGCATTTCTGTTCTGATAGATGAGGATTAAACAGCATGGCTCCCATTCTCAATTGTCAGATGGCTGAATTTATGCACTGAATGGAGTGTTTTTTTTATATATAAAAAATGAGGGTATTTTCAAGTTGAATCATTTGATAAAGGAGTGCCAAATGTAATAGTTTTTGAATACATGGTTGACTCATATTGCCAACTCTGGGTCAGGGAAAATTGTCAGCAAAGGCATATCCATCATGCCTTAGACTTTTCTCAGGAACTCTACACTCCTGGCTGGAGTCCTTAGTTTCATTTTCTAAAAAGTAACTGTTCTGGTGCTGATTAGGCTGTTTGCTCTTATCTCAGACCACTTGCCTATCCTTTTTTCTCCCCGGCTGGAAAAGCTCAGTTGAGCTGTACTGCTCTCCTCTGCATTTCCTGTTGTGAATTGATACTGGTTCTACCTCTAGAATATTCACATTGCTCTCTGTCTCAGAGTATACCTGCTATCATCACAGTGAAGCAAAGTGCAAAGTCAGCATACCTGGATTTGATTCAGGCTCCACCCCCAAATAGCTGAGTTACCTTGGTAAGTCCACTTAACTAAGTCTCAATATCTTTATCCATAAAATGGGAATAATAATACCTCAGAGAATTTTGTGACCTCAAACGTTATTTATGTAAAATATATTATGCAGGATATAGTAAGTACTCAAATAATAGCTAAATATTCTTATTATTCTCATCACTATTGACTTCCCACTTTGAGATTTTTCTCTCCAATTCATCCTTTGAGGTTCTATCAAAGTAATCTTCCAAAACACTAATTCTGCATATACTGTGATATATTAGCTCTGGGCTACTCAGCATTTGTCAAACATATCACGTTCCTTCATGTCACTAGATATTTACATATGGTTCCCCTCATCCTGGAATGTATTCCTCTCATATTCCTCTCATATATTCCTCTCATTCCCCTCATAAGCCATAGGTATTATCTTCATTTTGTAGTACCCACCATAAATCACCCGCCTACATTAGAAAATAAAATTCTAAAATGTTCATTTAAATAATAAGTTTGTAATGAATCAAGGATATTATGTAGATAAAAAAACTAATCTTGGGATACATTGAAAGAAACAGAGACAAAATGAACTACTTGATCTGAAAAGAACCAGGATGATAATTTTTAAAACATGCCACATGAGGAGCTATAGAAGATACTGGCAATGTTTAACCTGGAAAGGAAAAGGCTATGAATAACTTAAAAACATGTACAATACCCTTATATGGAATGGGCAGTGCACTTCCACTGAGTGGCCCCAAAGGGCAACCCTGAAGCCAATAGGCAGAGTTATGAAGAGTCAAAGAGGAATTCATGCCAAAGAAGCCCTTTCCAAGTACCAGGAGTATTGGAAGGCAGATTGAATGACATGAAGAGACTGAGTCTCCTGTTCTTGAGGATAACAATAAAAGGCCTGAAAGGCTAGAAGAGACACTGAAGAAGGCCTTAAAGCTCCAAATAGGTAATACACAAGACGAGTTGTGATGTTCCTGAGATGCTGTGACTCAAGGGTCCCATCTTCATGAGGCTTTTCCTTGCCCTCTTAGTCAGGATGATTCACACACATTTCTTACTCTCCATTGCAGTTGTTACTACTGTCATAACACTTTCCACACAACCAATTGTATCTCTACTTCACCACTGTAATGAGAGCTATTTCTGGATGGGAAATGTGCCATCAGCTTCCTAGTCCTCACAGTGCCAACCCAGCTCCTTTAACACAGAAGATACTTAATAACAGGAATTGATTTAATTTTATGTCCACAGGCAATTCATTCATCTTTTTAATGAGTTCCCTTAGCAGTAAACAGTTTTAAATGTGATGATCTAGCATTCTAACTAATGCCAGATAGTAAACTTCCTAATAATTAAAAATACAAAGATTACATTCTAATAATTAAAAATATGAATAACAATCTGAAATTTGATTTTTGGAATAAGTTGGAGAAAGCCCACTGAATCCATTTTATATGGAAGATATTTGGAAGTAGAAATGCACAAAGCTTCATCTAATGGAATACTCTTGCCCCTGATCTCCGCCCTTGTTAAGAATTTCATAGGAGAAAGTTTTTATGGTTTTAGAAATAGTGTTCATTGATTCTCAGTCTCAGAAAATGTTTCTGGTAGAATAAAATCCACTTTATGTACATATTGAGCATTTTATTGACATAGATTATAAACCTTTGCAATCAGGCTGAAGATGTTCCATTATTAGCAACATCCCTTATTTGAAACTGCAGGCTTAGGCCAAGTGGCAACGTCAGTTTCCAGCCTTTTCAAAATACTTCCTGTCATCTATATTGTAACTTCAGCACAGAAATGTATTTGCTTTACATTTTCAACCACTCCATGTCTTAAAATAAATGTTCCTTGATAACTGCCAAAAATTAGAAGCAAACTAAATCTCCTGCATTAGGAGAATGAATAACTAAATTATGGATATTATTGATGTATTGTGTAATCGTTAAAAATTAGTGTTATAAACATGAAATGGCAGTTTGAAAAAATGCTTATGATGCAAAAAATGAAGTCACAGATATAAAATTGTGTGAATACTTGTAGGTCTAATAGCTGTCAGAGTGATTTAATAAAAAGTTAGATCTAGGACACTTGGGGAGCTCAGTTAGTTAAGCATCTGACTCTGATTTCTGCTTGGGTCATGATCTTGGGGCTGTGAGATCAAGCCCAGCAATGGGCTCTGTGCTGTGTGGTGCCTGCTTAGGATTCTCTGTTTCTCTCTCCCCTTTCCCTTCGCCACCACCACCCGCAGTGCACATATGCTCTCTCTTTGAAAAGAAAAAAAAAAAATCTGATTGCATAATTCTTGGGAGACAAATTCTCTGTCTCTTACATTTCTACACATCTTGCCAACAGAAACACTGTCTTTGTTTTGAACTGTCTTTTCAAGGTTATTTGAATAGTGAACAGTTTGCAAAGATGAAGACAGTGTCTCTCTCTACAGCAGAGAGTAGTTTTGTTTATTGTCCAGCCTAATAAAGATAATGTCTTTCTTTGTGGCAAAGGCCAGGCTTACTGCTCATTATAAAAGATCCAGGTTCCCTAGGCTTGTGATTCCTCTCCTGTTAAGCAACCCACGACATGTGCAGGCATCATTTGGTAAAAATGCTGATACTGTTATTATGAGTAATAAAATCTGTTATCCATGAGTCTCACTTTTTCTGTCAGCATCCATGATGGTGCAGTAGTATCCATAATTTAACTGGTTAGATTGCAAACAAGGGGAAAAAACCTCAGATCTTTCACATTTCTTGACATTTATTCCCTTGCTTAAATTTGTATAACCTTTGAGTGGCATCCCATTTCATTTAGGATAAAATTGCTAGTAAAATAATAACAACAATGGCTAATACTCAGTGAGTGCCAAATATTATACTAAGCATGTAATATGTTATATAATCCTCATGACAACGCTAAGGAGTAAATATTACTCCTTAGGAGCTGATATCTTGGTAACACTGTTTAATATGTGAAGAAACTGGTATGCAGTTTCAGCTGTTCAGAAGAACCAAGGGGTGACCAATCACCCAAATCTATTTGTGAATCAACTTCCATCTCTTGGTCTGATTCTTATCCTATCCTTTGGGTCGCTGCTTAAATGAAACATCCTTACAAAAGGCTTTCTCTTGACCCTCCTCCAGTCTTATTTCCTCATGGCACTCTGCTCTTTTCCTTTGTAGCACTTTTATCACAGTTTATGCTAATTGTATGATTAATTAAGAGACCCTGTGATTGCTTATGTACTGCCTATCTTCCACCTGACATTCCCATGGGCAAAGGGATGAAGTCTACGTTGTTTCCCAAAATTTTTCTATGACAGATGCTTAATATATGTGCTGCATGAATGAATGAATTGTATATAATAAGAAACTGCAGATAACTTAAAATTTTGCTTGCACAGCATGATTTTGTTATTTCTAAAATATCCTGTAATGCAGCTATTTTGCCTTTA
The DNA here is from genome assembly GCF_048418805.1 of Vulpes vulpes. Classification (NCBI taxonomy): domain Eukaryota; kingdom Metazoa; phylum Chordata; class Mammalia; order Carnivora; family Canidae; genus Vulpes; species Vulpes vulpes. The sequence goes on from NC_132790.1 coordinate 34,642,338, forward strand.
TCGTAAAAACAGTGAATTTATATTATTAAAATAAGTGAAACTCAGGGCCTTATGCCCATGAAAAATTTCAGAGGCATTTTCAGACTCCATGGAATGCAGGCAGAATTGCAGAAAACACAGCGTAGACTGGGTAATAAAGGATGTATTAACAAGCAGACATGTTTACCATGGACATTTCTGGTATGTATACATTTTATGGATCACTTATTGAGAACTGCACCATTTGAAATATTTTATCCTAATTGATTGTTAAGCACTTCTCACTAAATGCCCCATGCGCTTTCATTATCATCTTTTGAGGGGTTGCTGCTTTTTATATTTTAATGGTCCAATTTATCTTTGCCATAAGCCATTTGTACATTATCAACATTCTGTTATGCAGCTGTATGATAGATGGGGCGGGCCAAACAAATTCTGATATGCAAATTTCTCTTTTAAAGAAGCAATTTTAATAAAATTACATTGTTTTACATTTTAAGAGCTCACAAAATAGAAACTGGAAATAGTTTCACAAATAGCTATATTTTGTTGGAATTCAAGTTTGAAGGTTGCTAATGAGAAGGTTGCTGTATTAGATGACAATGTTTGACAGCACGTACACAATTTTTGAAGAGAATAGAGGAAAAATGTAATAAAACTGCTTAAAATATCATAAAGGGCATGAGTCTCATAATAAAAGTTGAACACTCATTTACTCAAACATATTACTGGCTTCTACTTTTGGAGAGAGTTGTGTGGTGTAGGTAACACAAATGATAACAATGGCTTCTACGTACTATGTAGGCAATGCCAGGCTCTTTACATATTGCTCCTCAATCCTCCAGATAGTTTTAGAGGTAGACATTATTTTCCCCATTTCCTACATGAATCTCACTGAGATTAAGAAACTTGTCCAACATGATTGAGTCCATGCGCAGAAATGCTGTAACAAACAAACAAAACCATTGGTTTTGAAGCCAAAACCAATCAAACCAAATCAAAACTAGTCTAAAAAACTAACAAAATTCAAGTTCAGTCTGGCTCCAAATTTTAACCACTTAATAACTATACTATTGGGTTTTATCACTTCTTTTCCTTCTTTCTTCCTTTTTCTCTTTCTTTCTTTCTTTCTTTCTTTCTTTCTTTCTTTCTTTTTTTAGAGAGGAAGAGAGAGAGCATGCTTGTACAGAGGGTGGGGAGGGATAGAGGGAGAGAGAGAATCTTAAAAAGGCTTTACATCCAGTGCAGAACTCTACACAGGGCTCAATCCCACAACTCTGAGATCAGGACCTGAGCCTAAATCAGAGTCAGACATTTAATCAACTGAACCACTCAGTTGCCTGAGAGGTTTATTATTCCTACAAGGGGTTTTAAAGTCTAGTGGTGACATAAGATGATCACACAAATAACTACATGATAACTACATGTACAAGGTAGAAAATTAAAAGTGCAACAGCAGAGGCACAAGGAAAATGCTATGAAATTTCCAGGAAGGAAGAGCCTGTTTCCCTCAAGGGATATAGAGGAAAAACCAGAAAAGGCTACATAGAGAAGATGAAAATCTTCTGAGAAAGATCTCAGTCTAAGACTGAGATTTTAGATGTAGAGACTGTGAGAGAACATTTAATGTGGGAGAAACAGCTTCAGAAAGAAGCCATGAAAGATAGTAGGAGGATCAGTCCAGAAAAGAAGTAGAAACTATAGCCATTTACCAAATATCTACTACATCCTAGACACTTGGGGGGAAAAAAACCATGAATCAAACACAGAATAGTGGGGGATACAGGCAAATAAATTATTCTTTAGTGTGGTAACAGAAGTACATACAAGATTCACAAATAATAGGGGATAGAATACAGAATGTATGATCATGGGGGCCTTTTTTTGTTTCATACTGAATCGGGAAGACAGCTGGAGTAGATAAGAATTATTTTCCAATACTTGAAATATCCTAATTCTCAAAAAGGATAAGAGTACCTATTTCATAGGTTGCTTGTGAGGATCAAATGAATTAATAATATAACATGTTTAATATAGTGCTGACCCATTATAAATGCCCAATAATTATCTGTTATTATCATTAATATTATTCGCATTACCCATAACGATTGCTAAGAGAAAGAAAACTTTTTTTTTAATCTATGTAATCCAACCTCTATTACCTTCTGGCAAAGAACAGTACTAAACAAATGATCATGAAATAAGTGAATGAATAAGTTCATATGTGCTTTCTCATCTCCACTTGTTTTATTCAAGTCATCTCACCTTTTTTTTTTTATCATTCTTAGACACCAATTTTGTATCCCCACTATATTAACTTTTCCACATAAACTGCTCCTGAACTTCTAACCATTTGAGATCTCTCTCCTTAGAACCCCCTACAGCACCATGTATTGATTATGTTTGTCTCTCTTCTCTAATTCTGCTTCTCCCCAACAATATGCACATATGAACACACAAACACCATACGGTATATTTTCCTCTGCCTCATACTCACCATTAGGATTTGTCCTAGAGGCCAAAGATAGTCCCTTTTTAATCTTCCCATAATCACCTAACTGAGCCATTCCTAGCACAGTAAATATTTGCTCAGTATGTTGAATGAAGGGTTATTGCACAACAACTTTTGGGAGTAGGCTCTTGGCCAGAGGAAGGGGCTTGAAAGGAAGCTTCTCAGCCTTTGTAGACTTTACTTTCTTGCCTTATCCAGGTTATCAACATAAGGGAACTAAAGAAAATATAAGGTTTGAAGTTGTATAATACTCAAAGTCCAGTGTAGAGTACTAGAGTGACAAGTAGAGTAAAAACAAGATCTTTCTTCTAGTAGACATTTATTATTAGGTTATTTCACAACCTAAGGGAAGTCATTTTCCCTTTCATGGAACTATTCTCCCATTTACATAATGGAAAGTATTGAAACAAAATTTCTGGGACTCCTTTTAGTGCTAACCTTCTATGATTCTATCCAGCTGTAAGGTACTCAGGAATAGTAATTAATTAGAAGAATGAGTATAATAACTCCTGGCAGTAAATTGAGTACCATCCCAAGCAAGACTGGCAGCACTGAGATTAACAATGTGAACAATTCCAAGGCTCCACTTACATTCATTCTGGTGAAAAGCAAGAAAGCAGAGTCCTTTTGGAGAAAGCTGTAAGGTCACATCATAGGGAAGTAAAAAGTGAAAAGAGAATTTTTCTAAATTATGAGTTGCTTTAAATAGAGAAAAGCCCAACTAAATTTTCAAATATACTGACATCGATTTTTTTTTCTGACATCGATTTTTAATTTCAAATTTATGATGAAAAGAAACAAGGAGATATTAAATATCTAAGCAAGGAGAGACTAATGCTGGACCAACCGAGAAACTATAAGGGTCATTAACTTTTAAGATTCATCAAAAGATTACTAATTGAGGAAAAAGGACTTTGATCTTTGGAGATAATACTGCACAGGGTTTTGAATATATCACAGCTTATCTTCTAGTCCAATCTTCCTCTGAAACATTTGATACAGGTCAATTCCAAGTAAACTTGGGAAGACTCTCTTCTGTTCCAGGGAAACAACCTCAATGTCTCCATGTTCTGATCCTGACCTAGAAAGTGATCCACTGGAGATTCTAATTAAATTTGCTATCTGAAGATGTGGGAGATGTGACTAATTATGCTAGGCTCTAAAAACGGGACAAAGAATTTTATCCAAGTCCTTTGTTAGTCATTAAATTAAATGAACAGTTCAGTAATAAACCCGATAGAGTAAGTCGACCGAGTGAAGTGGAATGCATGCTACATCGAAGAGGTGGACTGGAAAGGTGTCAAACCTGTAGGAGGACTGCAGCTGTTGAGTGCTATGATGGGCTATCTGAGCAGTTAACGTGCATGGAAAAAGTACACACGTACTATGCTGTGACACAAGAAGAAAAGTCTGGTTTTAAGGGAGAAAGGTTTTAGAGTGTCAGAGCGACACACGGCAACCTCAAAGCCAACAACTCTGGAATGAAGAAAATATTTGGTTAAGTGATTTCACTGAGGTTTAATTCTTCTCCTGCTAAAGGGGTCAAGGTTCTATGAGACATTAATAACTGGACAGGTCCTAGAAGCACCATGGGGAATTTGATTTCCTTGTTGTTTCAATGTTTGCAACAAAAGACTATTTAGGAAAAAAGTACAGTGATAGTAAATTACAGCAAATTCTGGTTTTCATACAGATACTTTGACAATACATTCCAGCTGCCATTGATCCTCCTGCCAGCTATCACTGCAGCGAAGATTACTGAAAATAAAACACTGAATATTTGAGTACCTACTACGTTTGCCACTATTTTAGGGTTTAAGAATCACTAAAAATTAATAGCAAAGGCCTCTATATTCAAGAGGCTTACAATAGAGTGAGACAAGAGTATAGAAATGAATTATTTGTGAATAATGTAAGACAATTTTTAATCAAGTGGTGATAATGTGACCTAGAGTGGGGACAACATGATATAATTTCAGAGAATGTAGGGAGCCACATAGGTGGGAATTTTCAGGGAAAGATTCGTGGAAGTGGTAAATCCTTGGGCTAGATTTTGGTACAATAGAATTTTAAAAATTCGAGAGGAATGGAGAAAGCAGCTTAGTTTAGGATCGGCAGAAGTGCAGGGAAGAAAATGACGGCAGAGACAGCTGCCTGAATTTAGAAGTCAATTAATGATAATTCAAAACAAAGATGTAGGCTTGGTTAAAAAAGAAAAAAGTCTTTTATAATGTTATATTGCTTTGACCATGATTATTTTTGTCTCCAGATTACGGCTTCATATTAGCAGAATTAAGAAGCCAAACCTACAATTTTCTATTCGTCAGTATCTTGTCTTCGAGTGTATGTTTTTGTGAACTAAGGTTTTTTTTTTAATTAAAAAAAATTTTTTTAATAAATGTGTGGGATTTTTCCTTTCTATTTCAAACCAGCTCCTCTGCATATACAGTATTAGTGGGTGACACTTAAGAATGTTGGTTCTACAGCACAATTATCCTTTCCATGTGTTACTGCTGGCCTCTGTTGCCACTGAAATTCCCAACTGCATTTTCCAACATGTTAGCCTCATAATATTTAATGATAGAGAGCTATCAAATCACTTTACTTTTATATCTAGCAGAATCAAAGCTGCAAAAAAAAATTCCTTCATAAGGCTAGTATTTTGTAATCAATCAACTAAAATACTGATGGTCAGTTTAGAGCAAGAAACCATAGGAAATAAAATGACACTTTTACGTCTGTCTCTAAGAGAAAAGCAAAAAAGTTTCTTTAGTGCATTTATAAAATGTTTCCTTATTTTGGTGTTTTGAAAGTTAAACAGAGAATTTATTCATTTCTACCCCAAAGGTTATCACATAAGCAGCTTAGAGTAGCTGCAAGAATTATTAAAACAGAAACAAACAAAACACAAAAGCAAAAATAGCAATCATATTCTGCATTTATATAATGTGACTTGCTGGGGAAGGGGTGCTGATAGCAGATGAAGGCAAATGTGCACCACAGCTATATTTTAAAAACAAAGGAAGAAAAAAATAAAACTGTCATTGAACTATATTTCACTTTGTTAGACTGAGAGATGTGAAAAGTTATTAATGATAGATTACAAACCTCCAAAATGTACATTAAAGGAATGCTGCTTATGATGACTTCTATGTATGGTAATTATCAAATTTATGGCTCGGTGGTCATATTTGACAGCTATTTTGTTTGGGCATTCAAGGTGTCAAGCCTGTAGGCTGCAAGCCTCAATCTGAAGGCTTTTAGAGAGAGTCCACAGTCAAAACTGTAAGTCGGAACCAACTGGATATTTAAATACAGAGTCTACTAAAGGTCGTGGATGGGGATACCAAAAAAAGACACAGCAAAAGGGTGCTTGCTGATTTGAAAAGGTGATTGGGAGCTGTGTCAAGAGCACATGGTAACAGGAACAATTTAAATACACAATGCTGGAGACAAATCCACCTCTCAGTTTTTCAAATTAAGGAGAAGAATACAATAGCTATCATCTAATATCACCATAGTTTCATAAAATAAAGTATATTTAACACTAGAGTTAGAGGAAGATCATACTTTCAGGAAGGATTCTTCCCAAGGAAGGGTGGAAGGCAATCTAATATGGATACGTTGCAAAGTCTTTTTCCTGCATTTTGCTCCAGACAGTAGAAATTAGACCATGAACCAGCACGAGTATATGCACTTGAATTTGAGAAAACTCTGAGAATATTCAGAAGTATTGGAATTATGTAGAATAAAATGTTTTATTATATGTCTATGGCTTCATCAATGGTTAGGAAGTAGCTTAACAAGGCAATTTAGGCAGCGGAAAAGGTGAGGCATAGGGGCGCCTGGGTGGCTCAGTTGGTTAAGCATCTGCCTTCAGCTCAGGTCATGCTCTTAGGGTCCTGGGATTGAGGCCCCATGGGCTTTCTGCTCAGCGAGCAGTTTGCTTGTCCCTCTCTATCTGCCTCTCCACACTACAAGTGCTCGCATACTCTCTCTCTAAACTAAATAACATCTTAAAATAAAAAAGGCAGAGAGGCCTATGGGTATATTCAAGAAAGACCTATTTCATTTCAAGTTAAATGTAATCACTGACCCCATTAGTTAATATCCTGTAGACTTCCGAGTGTCACTAATATATGTGCATGCATGAGTGTGTGCATTTGTGGATGTGGATATGTACATTCCTTAATTTCTCTCCCATTTTAATCATGTTAATGAATTAACACTCTCCTTTCTTGATACCCTCTCAACATATGCCTTCTATATAGCATATACTGTATGAGATTCTATTGTTTCTCTGCCTGTTAGGGACCCTTCTATAAGACTGAGCCCCTTTGGTAAGGGGCTATGTTTAATCAGTCTTTGTATTCCCAATGCACAGCACAGAGCTTGTCACAGGCTCATTGAATATAGGGCTTTCTAAATATTTATTGGATACATAAATTAATAATGACTTAAATAATTTTTATTGTCTTTTTTAAAACCAAGGGTTAATACTTGCCAGGTATATTGCTGGGCACCAAAAATACAGAAATGATTAAAACATGGTTCCTGAGCTCAAGGGGCTCAGTCTAGCTAATGAGATGGATTAAAAAAAATCAAATAATACTAACAATAATACAGTAGGCTGAGTTCTATAGCTTTAGAAAGATGGGGGAGGGCCCCCTACCCAGGATGAGAGCATCACAAAGAGGTTTCCAGTGGTACCACACAGAATGTGTTTCCTAGGTTTGTTAGTTCCCCAGGTGAAGAGATCTGTGAGGGGGAGCTGGCACTGAGGTGGCCTGGTGACTGCTATGTGTACTTGTTTAGAGAGGAGGAGTTTAAAAATGAGAGAAACATGAGTCAGGACCTGAAGATAGGGAGACAGTGGTTGTTGTTGTTGTTGTTGTTGTTGTTTTCCTTTAGGAACTGCAAAAGGAATGGATATGCATGAAAGGCAGGCATATGAGAGGATTAGTCAGGGCAGGGACAAAATCAGATGTGTATCACCGAAGGCCCCATATGGGCTATAGTGCGGCAAAGTGATAGAAAGTACAGAGAGTTTGATTCTAGATGGATTCTAAAGAGGAAGCAATAAGGAAAGACTGCAAAGGAATTATTCAAGAATTCAAGATACATTGATACAACACTTAGAGATCAACTTAAAATGAATCAGTAGGAAAAATCTAGGAAAATGTTTTGGTGCCAGAACCATAAAGTACTAAGTTTACTATAGTTTTTGCAAAGAAGCAAGCCATAAAGAGAGTGAACAGAAGATACAATGTGAAAGGGATAAGAAGTTTCTACTGGATTTAGAAAAAGAATCTTGGTAATCTTGTTGAAAAATAATATATCAGTAGAAGGCTAGGGTGAAATTTGGCTGCAGAGCCCTGAAGAGTTAATGGATTAAAGGAAGGGAGAGTGTAGACAATTCTTCTAGCTGGGAAGGAGAGTTTTAAGGATCACTTTTTATATAAAGGGATGATGGCTGTGGTACAGTAAAAGCAAATGGAACTGGATTCAAACGTCAGCCCTGTCAGCTATTGGTTTCATCAGTAAAGAAGTGATAAAAATATCTCTTTTGTAGATTTATTGTAAGGATTAGTGATTACATTTGCAAAATAACTAACAAGGTTGGTATTTAGTAAATGAGAGCTATAGCCCTACTAAAAATGTGAGAAGTCTGAAGACTTCTAAATCCTCTGAATAATTTACGGAGTTATCTGTCATAGGGTAGGAAAATCATTTAAAATTTTAAGCATGTTTTTTGTTACTTTTGTCTGAATACTTGAGGTTATAAGGACATAGTCCTAGTTTCATGTTGCTGTGTGAATTATTTAACTGTTCAATGGGAATTTTAGCAGCATTATTGAGATATAATTCACATACCATAAATTCATCAATTTAGAGTGCATCATTCAGCAGCTTTTGGTATACTAACAGAGTTGTGGAACCATCATTACAATCTAATTTTAAAACATTTTTATAACCCCCAAAAGGAATCCCATACCCATATCACTCACTCTCGATTTCTGCACCTCCCTATCCAGCTCTAGGCAATCACCAATCTACCTTCTGATTCTGTAGGTACGCCTGCTGTGGTCACTTTACATAAATGAAATCATATAATATGTGGTCCTTTGAGACTGGCTTTTATCATTTGACATGTTTTCGAGGTTCAGACATGTAGCATATGTCAGTATTTCATTCCTTTTCCTGGTAGAATATTATTACATTATATGAATATATCACATGCTATTTATCCATTTGGACAGTTTCCACCTTCTGGTTATTATGAATAATGCTGCTGTGAACACTGTATACAGGTTTTGTGTGGACATACGTTTTCATTTCTCTTGGGTGTATACCTAGCATTGGAACTGCTGAGTCTGAACAGTGGATTCTTTAATTTTTACTAATAAAACTTACACATACCAGTTATAAACAATGAAAACAATTTAAAATTGTATGAAATAAAAGATAACAAATTTCTTTCTTTAAGATAACCTGTTATCCTGAGGTTGTAGTTTTATTTCCTTCCAGGCTTGGTCTATGTATGTAATATTTCTGAGCATGAAACATTCTGGAAGGTTGTGTTAAAATTACAACCTGGCATGGAAGAAAAAGCAGTGGCTCCCGATGTCTCTGATCGAAGTTCTATACCCGCCACAAAGTACATGTGTGATTCTGAGACCTTGGGTAAGTCTCTCAGTTTTTCTGGACTTACTTTCTCAAAAAAATTTAAGTATTTGGATGCAATCTTCTCTAACCTTTTCCAAAAAAGCATTCTATGATTTAATGATGCTGATGAGACTGAGAATATACTATTAGCTTTGGGCTTATTTGCAACATATGCTACTTCTCATTTCTTTTTCTTTAGAGTTGGTAGAAGGAACATTAGAGGAAGGGAATGGTAATTACCCTCACCTTGCCAAAACTGACATTTACTTAGTATGTTAAGCAAACTTTCAGGGTGACTGGTATTGAAAATAAAGTCCTTTTGCAAGTCTTAATCTATTCCTTTTCCATCTTCTAAGTTTGTTGAATTGATTTTTGTTTTATTACCTTTCACAGGGTCAATCAGAGTTGCTAAGAGGCTTGCTTACTGTGGACCTTGATCCTGTTTCTGAAAGTCTAGTAGTACACATTTCAATGACCCACCCCCTGTGGGACATGTTTGAGGAATCCACATATGATTTGACTTCTTAAGAGCATCTGGAATACACATATGTAGAGTACAAATGAAACAGACTTTAACAAAAGGTATACATTACCTAGTGCATAATAGGTAGGATAAAAAAAATCTGTGTCTGTGGCCTAACTCAGAAATCTCAGAAAAAAACACATGAATCTCCTTCTCCTAAGAGAATAAAGGTGAAATATGATCCAGAGAGAAGGATTTTTATCCAACTGTGAAGTCTTCTATGCATTGCCCTCAGCCTGGAGAAGAGCTTTCACTAAATGCAAATTCCCCCTTTGAAAAGTGAATCCTGTTCTAGGGGAATACCTACCATTTGTCATTCTACTGAATGTCTATTATATGCTCATGTGTCACATGGACAATATACAACATGGTTTTTACCCATAATGAGGTGACACAGAGATACCTTGTTTTTATGTTACACAGACTTATTACCAGAGAAAAATTTGCGAATTGACTTGGACTGTTCTTGTTTTTTTTTTTTAAGATTTTATTTATTTATTCATGAGAGACACACAGAGAGAGAGAGAGAGAGAGAGAGAGAGAGGCAGAGACACAGGCAAAGGGAGAAGCAGGCTCCACCCATGGAGCCTGATGTGGGACTTGATCCCTGAACTCTAGGATCACACCCAGGGTGAAGGCGGCGCTAAACCGCTGAGCTACCCAGGGATCCCGACTTGGACTGTTCTGTGATGTTCATTATTCCCCTGGCCAGTATGGGATAGAAGTACATAAAGAAGAATTAAAGATCATTTGCCAGGTTCTTTTATAGCTGACTTTGGACCTTGCAAGAAGAAAGGAAGAGTCTGAAAACTGCAACAACTTGAGAGGGAAGAGGAGATAGAAAGAGCCTGCATCTTGAGCATATGTAGATTTCCACTTGTGGACCCAGGGAAACAGAGGGGCCCCCTTGATACTCCAAGAGAGAGGCCTCATCGAGGGGTATGTCAGGGGTATGGGATACACTAAAAGATAATATAGAGAAAAGGAGAAAAAAAAAAAAACACTATATGCTTAGATAAGGACTCAGGAAAGACAACCAGTAATGTGGAGCTGTGATTTATAGGGGGTCTTTGACCAGAAGTTGAAGGAAGCCCTGACAAAGTAGATGCCAGCAGGCACCAGAAGCATCATTGGACAAGGCATTCACCTCCTCCCCACGGTCCTGATTTCCCACAGTCACTATCCCCATCCTCCTGCTACAATTTTTTTTTAACTTTGAGTTTTTCAATTCTTTTTTCAATATTATTTATTTATTTATTCATGAGAGACACACAGAGAGAAGCAGAGACATAGGCAGAGAGAGAAACAGGCCCCTTTCGGGGAACCTGATGCAGGCCTTGATCCCTGGACCCCGGGATCACGCTCAAACACTGAGCTACCCAGGTGTATCCAACTTTGGAGTTTTAAAAAGTAAGTCACCTTCTGAAAAAGGTTTCATGCTCTGGAAACTGAATATTAATGTGAATATTAATGCTCTTCAACCAAGAAAAGTCTGTGTCTTTTCTTTCTCTGCTGGGGAGTCTTGATTAGAGGCTCTTTTTTGCGGGCCACAAGGATTCCAGAAGAAAAGGCTCCAGTATGCAGATAAGGGCAGGAATCTGCTTGGGACAAGAAACGAGCTGCTATGGAAGACAGGAACAGAAACAGGGATGGCAATGGTCCCTGCCAAACACTACCCAGCTTCTACAAGTCTAGCCTAGGCAGAAAGTGCCAATGTGGACAATGGCGGAAATGGAGATATACATCTGAAATAGCATCATTCTAAGAGGCAGAGACAGGGACAAGGGTGTTTTAAGTGAAGGGTGTCCTAAGAAGAAACAATAGGAAGAGGCCATACTGTAAAACTATGGAAATGGTTGTCCAGGACAATTTATAAGTCACCAAAAGATTGTGCAAGTAGGGGAAGGAGAGTCTCAGAATTCTGGCAATTATACTGGTGGGAATCTGGTCAGACTTTTTACGCAGTCCCTTCCCTCATGCCCAGTGCAGCCTAAGGCCTACTTACAATTCCAGTGATAGCAAGACAGGAAGAACTTATCAAGTAACCTATCATATGAGAGTGGGGAGAACTGGAAGGAAATCTGGACTGCCGCTTGACCTTCAGATTTCACATGAAAAAAGGTCTGAATGCCTGAAAACCTATGAATACAAACCTCTAACTGATATCTACGAGAAATCAGGAGGGCTTCAAAATAAATAAAGCCCAATGCTAAGTAAAACTCACACATATTTGAAAAGGCAATTCATAATAAATTTCTAGGCTTTTTCTACTTTTTCTTTCTTTCTTTTTTTTTTTAAGCATTACTAGTGGCTGTCAGTTATATCCACAAAAGAAACTCTCTGGGCCCAGTGGTCCCTAAACCTCCTGAGAGTAGGATGTGACTATGTCTGATTTATCTATCCCCAGAGGTACCAACCATATAATAGGCATTTAATACATATTTGTAGTTTGAGTGACAGTTTCCTCATCTGGAACATATAAAGATTGGACAGGATGAAATCCTTGTAATTATGCCAGAGGCATAAGAAAGGAAGCAGAACATTAGAATGAATTTGAGAGACAGAGAAATATCAAAGAGAACTAAGATTCTTATTTCTTAGCCCCATACTCATCCTCAGTCTAGGTCAATCCCTTTTGTTGGTCAGGTTGTTCAGGAAAACACTTGGGCAGGGCAAGAAGCAAGGGCTGAAATCCCATCTGAACTCTGTTTATCATGTCACATTTGGGCCCTGGAACATTTTGTCCTTCCAGAAGAAGGGGAGACTTTAAAATTTGGACAAAAGCTCTAGCTTGATTACAGAGGCTTAGTACATCCTCCCCTTTTAAAGCAAACCATAAAATTCCTCTTTACCCTCCAATGTATTCATTTTCTCTGGAAGAAAGTGATTTTAGGTTTTAGTATTCAATTTGGAACACACATCCCTGCTGACTTAAAAAACCCTGTTCAAGAGATCCTTTAAACTTCATATGAGCTTAAGGTCTATGAAACTGAATTAAAGAGTTGAAATGGAAGATTTATTTTCTCTGCTCTGAGAGGTAAGTTTTGATCCCTTAATCAAAACAAAATTCTGCATTCTAAAATACTTAGATCGCTATATAAATATAAGTAGTCTCACACAGCCCCTCTTTCCATACGGCCAATCTTAAAATTCATCTCCCTTTATAATTCATGGGACTCATCATCAGTCCATGAATGAAAACAGCCTTTTAAGAATTCATTCCCCCTTCAGCCTGAGGTATGTATTTTGGGTCACATAATATGTCTATGTATTTAATATATATTCACTTGTAACAATAATAATACTAATGGGGCACTTGATACTTATCAGGCATTGCTTTTAGCACTTTCCGTGGAATCTCATTAAATCCTTATAGCAACCCCATGAGAAGGATACCACAATTATTGTTATTACATAGATGAGGATACATAAGCTCTGAGTAGTTGTCATTTGCTCCAGTTTGTACAACCAGGGAGTTAAGGAGGCAGGATGCAAACTCTAACCCTATGATTCCACAGTCCACATTCTTAATCAGATACTCACCTATCTATCTGGTTACCTATCTATTGAAATTTGACTGTATTTAAATGAAGTTTACTTTTTTCTCAAACAGAATCTATTGAAATCTTACTACAGTTAGATGAGTGTACTTTTTTCTCAGAGAGAATTTAATACTCGAGGAATATTATGTTTGAGGACAACATTCAATAAATATTTATTGAGTACATTTTTCTAAGTCCTGATTCTGGTGCCAGCTTGCTTGGATTCAAATCTAAACTGTGTGACCTTAGACAGGTCACTCAATCTCTCTAGACCAAACTTCTTCCCTTGCAAAACGGGGATATTAGTAACACACGCTTACCAGGATTGCTGTGAGTATTAATAAGCTAATTTGTGTAAAGTGCATCCTGGTGCATAATAAGATTTTATAAATGAGAGTGATTGTTTTCTTTGTCATCATCATCACCACCACTATTACTGTTAGTACTACATGCCAGGAATCATTTTCAGCATAGGGAACAAGAGTAAATGAAACAGACAAAATCTTGTCTAATAAAATTAATATTCTGAATATATAAGTCCTGATGTGCTTAATTAAAACTATCTCATCCCACTGTTTCCATTTGTTAAAATATGTACCATAATTTTCCTATAAAATTAGAATAATCACACCTACCTCATGGGTTGTTTTTCTTTCCCCTCATAGGTTGTTATGAAGATAAATGAGTGAGTACATATAAAAGTTTGGAATAGTGCTTCACACATAAAAGCACTCACTACATGTTAGTGGTTTTAACTAACATCTCTGCTGTGGGTGTGAAGGCTTAATGTTACTGTCTTGATTCTTTCTGAGTTCCTATAATCTGTTGCTATAGTGATTTTGCATAGCATTTTCTCACAGCTACTTTCCCTCAGAGAAGACTGCTTTTGAAATTATGCTTATTCTTCAATCTCTTATTGCTACTCAATAATATAATGCTTACTAAAGTTAATATGAAGATTGCTCTCAAAACACAAAAATGCATACTAAAACTAAGTGAAAATATTCATAACGTCTCAGTAAATAATCTGGCTTTTTTTATAAAAAGAAAATTAGATTGTTTCATTACAGAGTTATTTGAATATCACAGAATGGGAATTTTGGAATCAGACCAATCTGGGTTTGTTTTCCAGCTCTTCCAAGCCTCCTACTCTCAACCGACCGGGTGCATCATGAGGGGTAAATAAGAGCTTTTGGAACAGGGTGAGTTCTTTGCCTTCCTTCCTCTTTTACACTCACAATGTAATTTTAAATGGGCTTTAAAAAATGTTTTTTAATTCTTAATGAAAGAACATCTCCTCCTTAATAATAGAAAAAGAGTGAAGGGCAACAATAAGTGATATTTAAAAAAAAATATCCAGGGGATCCCTGGGTGGCCCAGTGGTTTAGCACCTGCCTTCAGACCAGGGCGTGGTCCTAGAGTCCCAGGATCAAGTTCCACATTGGGCTCCCTGCATGGAGCCTGCTTCTCTCTCTGCCTGTGTCTCTGCCTCTCTCTCTCTCTCTCTGTCTCTCATGAATAAATAAATTCTTTGAAAAAAAAATCCATATACAGAATGCTTTAATTTCAAAGCAAAGTGTGCTTTTTTCACTGTGAATCCTTGCATATTTATCACTTTGTGGAAAGAAGAAGATATAAAATGTAATGTGGCAAGAGTAGCCTCTGTGACTTTGTGGGAGTCAGTTAATCTCTCCTTATTTTCCTTAATTCAAATTGGGCTTAGTGATCACCTATTTCAAAAAGGCAGTGAAGGCCTTTGAAGAAGCTGCTGCATAAACCAGGAAGGGGCTGTGCCTTATGAGCCATGCCCCAGAGGGTTTCCTCTCCAGGTTTTAATTAAAAATGAAATTAAGAATTCTTTAAGATTTTATCAGCCTTTTAAGGGCATAAGAAGGTCAATGATTTGTTAAGTGTCTTTCTTTCTTCCTTTCTTTTTTTTTTTTAATGGTTCTATTTCCCAGATTAAATTGTGTGAGCAGATTGGTGGCACCACAGATTGGTGGCAGGATAGATGGGTGATGCAGAGGACTGAGAGAGAAGACATGGGGTGCACACAAGAGAGGGAGTAAGGCACCATGGGAGCGGAAGCTTGGGTGCGGGCATGCCCTGATTAAAGTCCTGGCCCCTCCATGTGCTAGATCAAAACCCACACTTCGCAAGGCTGTTGGGATTATCAGAAACAGTAAGGTATGTTTGTGAAGTGTCCAGCTACTGATCTGTGTTCCAGAGAGTTGCTGTTATTTTGTCTACATTCCTCAAAAGGCACATGCAGGATAGAAACACTGGTGCATGAGTAGATAAAAAAGAAAATTATCTCATAGAACTGTGAAGTCACATACTGCTTTAAAAATATGCCATGTTTTACAGCGAGCCTATATATTAATAAAAGGAGATATATGGGACTTTGCCTACGGTGACAAGAAGGACTGCTAAGAATGACAGAATCAGCATTGACAGCTTTCTTATGGTCTCAGGGGGTTTACCTATACTGACAAATATTTTTCACCTGATTTGTGATAGCACTAAAACTAAATATATAGCTTAAGGCTCTAAAGTAGAATGAGCATATAGAAACAATTAATAATGACTAATGTGGATAGTGCCCAGATAAAAATTCATTTGCTCCATTTCCCTTGATCCTAACAATAATCCTATGAAGAGAATAGCACAGACAGGATGATTTCCCCTCTTTTCTGATGAGTGAATTGAGGCTCTGAGAAAGATGAAGGGGTTAGCTAAATCTAAGTGCTTAGTATGGGGAAGGGAAGGCCTCAGCCCTAGACAGTCTGGACATAACCCCAGCTCAATGACATCAGGTCGCCACCAACTCAAAGAAGAGAGCTTCTAGTACGTTTTGCCTTCTTTTCCTTCCGCCGAGTTTCCGCCTACAGAGTTTTATGTTTCAATGCATTTATTGTGAAAAATAATACATTTATTGTGGACAAGAGTGCTCACTGTCTGAGAAGAGATGATGTACTCAGCTAACACATAACCCAAACCAGAAAATTCATGCCCTTGAAAGAATCACTAAGTACCACACATTTCATGTGATAAATAATTCTGAATTCACTATGTCTATCTCTACAGCTTCAGTTCAGTTCTTCATGATTTCAACTGGAGTGGATATGCTAACTAGTCTCCCTGCCTTCAAACTCTTTCTACACAGTTGACTGAGTGATCTTTCTAAAAACACAAATCAAATTATGTCTTCACTCAGCTTGAAACCTCTTCAACAACTCCTTACTGCTTGCAGGATAAAGTCCAAAATCTTCAGCTTGGCAAGTAAGGTCCTCTATGATGTGTAGCAGCCTGTAATTCCAACTTCATCACCCACCCAATAACCCACATGGAAATGCCTTGAGTCCCAGAGCCTACTATGCTTTTATACTGTGGGGCTTAACTCTGAGCTACACTTCTTTAACTTCAAACACATTTCTTCCTTCATTGATGAGCTCAGTGTCTTTCTGAAAACTTTAAGAAAAACAGAGGCAGAGTTAAATGATTCCTGTCCTGCTTACCTTTAGAGACTCACATCTAGTTCTTTTATGGCATTATTATGTCTAGAAGTTATATCTGATTTTGGATTTACAGACTTTGAGACAGTTAAAACATTAAAGCCCCACATAAATTTTCTATTATTTTGCAAGGAGAGGGAGCTTGCCAAAGATAGGCCACCATAACATATGGCTGAGGTCTTGTGAGATAAAGATCTTGCTCTATGTTCCAAGGCTGGGAATGGATTGAGGCTGCCAACTTTATGACTTCTACAAAGGGAGTGAATTATACATGAATTCTAAGCTCTGTAGGGAATAGTTAGAAGCTAGACTAGCAAATGGACCTGTGAGAAGGTAATGATAAGTCTCCTATAAATAACATCTTACAAATATTAGAAACTGATGAAACAAAGTGTGAGTGGAGAACATTCCTGTGTATATGCTCACCTTCTGCAGAAGGGACAGTCTAAGATCATGCTTGTTTCTACTGCTACCTTTTATGGTAGTCTGATTTTGGTTACCTTGAAATTAGGTACATTGGAGAAATGAAGAGCCTTTAGCATATATACATCAAATGCACAGTAATGACTTCTTCATTTACATGTCTTTGAACGGTTTAAGGAAAAGGATGGACGGTATCCTGTTCACCTTTGAATCCCCAGAATCCTGGATAATGCCTGGAACCTAGTAGAAATCCCATGAATATATACTCTTCAATGAGTAAAGATGTTTTATGATTATCTAATGCCTCAGAATCCATTTCCTACCCCAAATCTGCCAACATACTTTATAGTCTTCATCTGGTTTATCTCAGTCTCTGTTTATCAACTACAAAATAACAATAATTAGGACCACCACCTATATAAAATGACAAATGAAAATGTGGCATACGTGTTGAGGAAACAGGAAAAATACTATTTTCCTTGCTATAGGAATATCAAAAGCTGAATAACGTACCATTCTCCCAAAGTAGAAAAACCAATTACAATATCAAAAACATTTTTCTTTCTTTTTTCTTTCTTTCTTTCTTTCTTTCTTTCTTTCTTTCTTTCTTTCTTTCTTTCTTTCTTTCTTTTTGAAGAGAAAGATGTACTGGATAAGAAGAAGTCCTACAGCAATCCCATTTGTGTTTCACAGAGCTCCAAATTTTAGTTTGATTCCAGGCTCTGCCCATTTCTTGCTTTCGTAAGTTCTGAAAAGTCAATTACTCTAAATATAATCTGCAGCCTTAGGAGCTGACACTTTGTCAAGTAATTTAAAGAGCTTTCCTAAGAAAAACTTTCAACTCTGTTTTATTCTAGATAATGTTACGGAAGTAATTGTGTATACAATTAATCTACTCCTGGTGTTTGCTATCAAATCAAAGTGCTGAAAATTTGGATATTCTGATTGAAATGCATAGAACAGAGATGACTGGCTCTCCTTGCTTCTGCTGAGTGGCATCCATTCTTCTGAATGCCAATTAGGGAATAAACTGGTACACACGTTAAGGTGGTTTCACATGCTAACTTTCACAGAGCTAGCTCATATTCTAATCTGAGACGTTACTGTCATACCAGTACATGTGTGCTTCTGAAATAGTGTGTGGGAAATTCTCAAGTGCCCTAAAATAAATAAATAGTAAATAAGTAAATTAAAAAAAAAAATTGCACCTTAAAGGTGAGGCATCTTTTTCAACACTTTTGGTTGTCTTTTTCCATTTACACTTTGGTAAAAAGTTTTCCTAGTATGGTACCTTGCACTTTGTCAGTGCTTGATAAATCTTGGTTGAATGAACTGAAAGATATATTCTTATAATATCCTTTTTGGGGCAGAAGATTCCCCAGTAAGTAAGATATACACTCATGAAGACGGTGGCTTGAGTATCTTATCATTATAGAGTTGAATAAGGGCTGGTCCATCTAAGTTTTCATGTACCTCTGATGTTTTACAGATTATTTAAGGTCACAGTGGAAAAAAAGCAAGTGATGATGTCAAAAATGGAACAAGAACCCTTGAACTTTTCCCTTGAATTATTGGCTGCATTTCAAAAAATATCTGCTCAGAGTGATATTTTCCATTGCAGAGGAAGTAAATAATCTCTGAATACTCAGTTTTCATGAAGAATGGACAGTTACCTAATGAATGTACTGACCATTGAGGTAATTTAAGGTGAAAGTGCAGCACACAAAGTGAGCTCTAGTCTGCTGTTGTTTCAACGCACAAATTCATTCATTCATGGGGTTGTTTTATGTACCCTTAAGACCTGAGTAAAGCACAGCTTTCAGCCATGATGTGTTCCTGAAACAGGAATCTATTTGCTTGTCTGCAGATCTTATTTCCATGTTTATTTAATCACTCAAAGGTTTTCAGCTGCTGCTGTGCCAGACATGATGCTAAGTGTTAGGGGTTTAGCAGTGCAAAGAACAGACATAATTCCACCTAGTGAACTTATAGCATTGAGTGTGAGACAGGAGTTTGGATTTAAAATCATATAAATAAATGTATGATTATAAATTGCTTGAGTCTTATGAGAAAAAAAAGAGACAATATAATAGGGGACCAGATTTTCTTTCAGGGAGATTTTCTGAGGGAGTACAATTTAAGCTTCAATCTAAGATGACCAGGAGTTAACCAGGCAAAGTGTAGTAAAGAGCTTTTCAGTTTGGGGAAAGAGCATGTGTGAAGTGCTTGAAATAGGAAGAGATTTAGTGGATTTTGTGAATGTGAATCATGTGATCAGCAAAGGGAGAAGTGAAATGAGGTGTTTAAGAGGCAGGCAGAGGCCTAGGTCATGCATAGCTTGGATGCTGTATTAGTAACTTTGCATTTTATACTAATGCAAAAAAAAAGAGATGTGATCTGTATTTTTTAACAGATCACCTTGGCTGTACTGAGAATAAATCAGGACAACAACAGAAGTGGTGAGACCAGTTAGGAGGCTATTGTTGGTGGGAGATAATGGAGGCTTGGGGTTCAAGTGCTAGAAATAGAAATAGAGGAGAATGAATAGACATTTTGGAGGTAGAATCAATAGGACTTGAAGACAGATGGAATGCTGGATATGAGGGAGAACAGGTATTAGGTATGGTTCTCAAGTTGTGCCTTGAGCAATGAGGTAGATGAATGTGCCATTTACTGGGTTGGGAAAATGTGGAAGGGGAGAAAATTGGGATGAAATCAAGAATTTTAGTATCAGCGTATTGGTGACAATGCCACTAAAATGTGTGTGTGTGTGTGTGTGTGTGTTTGTGTGACTTTTTTGAAACGAAGGATAAGATATGAAACAAAAAAGAAAGAGGGGGAAAAAGAAAGGGACAGAATTAGACTAGAAAACAGAATTCCCAATGGGGTGATGGAGGGTGAGGGGTGGAGACTGGAGCATATCAGGGCTGCTGAAGGCATGTCATCTGAAACACACGTATTCAACATGATACTATAAATATATATATATATATATATATATATATATATATATATATATATTTTTTTTTTACTTTGGGAAAAGCAAAAACAAAACAAAAAAAAACCATGGTCTTCATAATACAAATTACAGAAAGTAAACGGAAATAGAATTGTTTCTGGTAGATCCACACAAGAGATAGAGTCCACCATATGGTTGTTGGTGAGTTTTAAGAGAGGAGGCATCAAAATCTCCAGGAGGATGCAAGGAATGTGACTTTTAGGGTCATCAAATAGAGAGCACGGGTTATCAACATTGAGCCAGAAGGGAGATGAGAAGGCAGTATAAAAATAGAGAAAGGAGAGAAAAAATGAAATGGGTGGAGAATTTTTCCAGCAAGCGAAGACGTCTCTGCCATCATGCCTGTGCTGATGCAGGTGCCATGGTCCCCTGGGTTTGAATCCCAGCCTTGCCACTTATTAGCGGATGATCGCGGGCATGCCAGGTAACTTCTAACCCTCAGTTTTCTTACTTGTAAAATGAAGATATTGATAACATCTACCTCATAAGGTGATTTGTCAGGGTTACAAGATATAATTCGTAAGAAGAACTTAACAAAATGTCTGGCACAGAGGAAAGCTAAGTGTTAGCTGACTTTGCACAGCTGATTATAGATGCCTAAATACCAGGAAGTCATTATTATAGGTGTGCGCACCTTCTGCTTCCCTCTGTTATGCTAACTTTGCCTTCTTAGCTTCAAAATTGTTGTATCAAGAGGTAGTTTCATGATTTGTTAAAAATATACAAAGATTTAATGAATGTTTATAAAGCATTCTAAAATGCTATTAGGCTTTAATTGTTGCAAATTAGTGAAAATGCCCCAGCTGATTACATGGCCAAAAATTCATTTTCTCATGTATTTCTAGAAATATTATGTATAATTAAAATTTGTTATTTAACTCCTCTAGAAAGACCAATAACTGACTTTTAGCTTTTCCTTTGGAAATATAAAAGAAAAACAGAGATGATGTTCTAAGGAGACCCTCTTGGTATATCCATTTACACTTCAAATCATTCTAAAATCTGTATTTCCTCAATCTTATCAGTATTATAAAAATATATGATGGTATTCTATCCGAAAACATAACTAGATAAGCACTTCATTATATGGAGGAACATCATGACTGAGATCTCCTGATTTAGTTAACTGTAACTACCTTAAGGAACACTAGATTCTCCTTTATTACTCTCCTCTCTCTGTGACTTTTACTATTGTGTGAAGATGAGGTTTTGTTATTTAGCATACATATACTTTAGAATTATATCCAGCCTTCAGACTTAGAATGATTTGTTTACAAAGTCGTGGAAAGACTCAAAACATTCTAAGCCAAATCTGAACTCAGCATTTATTGGCAGTATCATACCAAGGACAATGCCTTAACTTCTTTGAACCCTTGTTTTTTCAATATAAAATGGGAGTAACTAAATCAAGAGAACATGGTAAACACCTACCGTGATAACCATAAGGTTAAAATTCTTTGTGATTAGATAGAACCAGTTAATTCTGTAGTTTGGGGCAAACTGTTTAATATCTAAATGAGTGAACTAAGTATAGTGTTAATTTAATATTTTCATTAAAATATTA
The DNA here is from genome assembly GCF_048418805.1 of Vulpes vulpes. Taxonomy (NCBI): domain Eukaryota; kingdom Metazoa; phylum Chordata; class Mammalia; order Carnivora; family Canidae; genus Vulpes; species Vulpes vulpes. The sequence continues at coordinate 34,664,081 of NC_132790.1, forward strand.
AATGGCAATAATAGTACTGAATTCTTAGGCTATGTTATGCCTGGAGCATAATAAGTGCTTATTAAATATTATTCAAAAATGTATTGAGTACATGCTTTCATCCTTCTATATGAGGGAAATAGTGCTAATTAAATTCCAAAATTAATTCTTCTGGAAAAATATAATTAATACCCTATTAAAAATGCATGGGAACCAAGAACATTTGGAAAAACATGTGATCATGTTTGAGTGCTCTGTGATCACACTAGGTAAAAAAAAGGGCAATGTTCTTAATTTCTCCCATTGCACTAAACGAGCAGAACATCTCTCCACTGAGGAAGATGTCAAGTTCAAGAGAAGTGAGCAGAGGTGGCTTCTACCCATTCATCCTTGTTGAAGCACATGCAATTCGAGAAGATGAAGTGAGGAAGCGCATGCAGTACCTGGTCATCTCAGAGTCAGGGAGCAGGCCTAGGTGGTAGTGGGGGTAGGGAGCTGAGAGAAGGAAGCTTTTGTCACACTCAACAGGGGAATAGTGCCTGGGAGAAGCAGGCTTATCACACAGTTTGTTCACAGTGCTGTAAACAGGTTCCGGAGGCCTGGTGACACAAGAGGAAGAGAGAGACGCACGGTTAGCATACAAACCGAACAACTGTGCTACTAGCAGCATTTCACCATATGCAAAAGCAAATACCCCAAACAATGCCTTAGGCTGTTAGACTTGGAGAAAAAGTCTTTGTAAGAAACAGTATCTTTGGTTAGAAATTAGAACTTTGGATGAAATTGGGCATGATGAAAATCCTGATGCCAGATACCTCAATGGAGTCACAGTCAACTTACAAATGCCATACCTTTCTGGATAATGAAGTCTGAAGTGCCAAACTTTGGGCTCCTCTGACATGGCACCATTTTCATCTTTAGTTTCTTCTTTAATGTAAACTTTATAGAGACCTTCCTGACTCCACTGGCCAAGACATCTTGTTATTTGTCACAGCACCCTGTCCATACTTCAATATTTTTTCTGAGCATGAAATAATCTTGTTTGTTTTGCTTAATTTATAATTATCACTCCCACTACCCTGTAAATTTTAGGAGGACAGAAACTACATTTATTTTGTTAACCACTTAGAGTCAGTCCACATTCCATAAATATTTTATATTCATATATGAATGAATAAATTGATAAAACTTCACATATTTATGTAGTAATTTGAGGGGGCGGGGTTGGCCTTAACTAGAAGTCTAACTGCTTATATGATCTCAGTGACTCCTCTATATATTTACTTATAAATTGCCCTACCAACAATTAGTTTCAGAGAGTTTTCTACTTGAAGGATAATCACTTTAGTAAAATTTCTTCTAAATGAATAAATCTGAAGATACTAAAACATTATCTAAAATAGCAGCATCTTTTAGTTGTTACAAATGTGCATAGTGAGATCAGATAAATTTCAGCTATAACCTTTGCCAAACATGCATGTACTGCAAAGTCCTTGGTTATTAAAAAAAAACAAAAACCAAACATCTCACAACTCTGTACCACACTATTTTAACATACAGCCTGAAATTGCTACCATATCTTCCATTTAAGGTAAGAATTGAAAGATCCAAATCCAAATGGAATTGGAAGTTCCTATAGTCTGTGTGGGAAGATAAGGAGCAGGTCAGGAAACAGGCCTGTGGACACAAGGCCAGACCCAGGTGAGGGAGAGAGCACCCCTTGGGTCAATGAGACATCAGGGAAAGTAAGTGGTGGCCATATCCCTAAGCAAAAGTAGAAGTATCCATGGTGAACTCAGTGAAGGCACAGTCCATGTTTCTGTAACTCCCAAAGTGGTCCCTAATGTCTTATAGTTGCTCAGTCAATGCTTCTTGAACAGAGCAGGGGGGATGAGAGGATAAGCAAAGCAGTGAAAATAAACTTTACCTAATTTATAGTATTACTGTGGGCCAGTCATGGCTTAACACTACCTAGATAATTAGTTTCTTCCCTAACACGAAGCCTTCCTTAACATAGCAAGAGATGACTTGATTTCATTTGTTTTCTACAACACAGTAGAGGGGCTGAGGAACGGACAGTCCAAAGACTTATTTTGTCATCCAAATAACTCTCAGTGGTAAAATGAGGTGTTTTATAATGGAGTTGGATTGCTCTATCTCAGTGGCTAATAAAATAACATCTACAAGAATAATTTTAAAGGTTCTTCAATGAAAGAGCCAATTTTTTTTCTCACTTTATGGAAGCTAGCATATATTCTTGTTCAGACAAGTGCTCCATTTTCAGAAAAACCTAGTGAGTTTGTCAATTTCTGTTTATCAATTATATAGAGTATACACAATTCATAATGACAAACACCAGCCCTTAAAAAAGGCAGCTGTAAGATCATTTTTAAGAAATGTTTTTATCAAAGGAAAAGAAAGAAATGTTTTTATAAAAAAAAAAGAAATGTTTTTATCAGTTTTTATAAGTAATTCACACTGTGTGATGTAAAAGGAAAGATGCTTTCAGTTATACACTAAAATATATCTTTCAAAACAGATTTAATGCTGTTTTGATTTTTGGGGGAGTCTGTTTTTGAATTGTTAATATACTGAGCTTTATGAAGATTTATGTGTATTTCCTATGGTTTTGGAGACAGAAAGACCCATGATGCTGGTCTGATAAAGAAAAGTGGTTTGGGAGATCAGTTTTGTCTGAACTGAAAATGTGGTTATCCAAATAAAAATTCATCTTGGATAGGGCTTTGTATTAATGAGATACGTAACTATCAATTAAATAAGATATGAGGAGGAATGTATGAGCTCTATGGGAATTTTTCTGCATAGGTTATCATAAGAAGACCTGATAATACTTTCCACATTTTCTGCTTATGATTTAGCTGCCTTAGCAGAGATGGCTGGATTGCCTCCCAAACGTCATTACTCCCTTATTAAGAGAAAGCCAATTTTCCACTAGTCACTTTTTCTGTAGTTAAACGTTATATCTCAGTCTCCCATGAAGGTAGATGTGACCCAGTGAAAATATTCAGGCCAATGTAATTGGAGCAGAAGGATTTTATGGGACTCCTCTGATAGCCGCCTAAAAGGGAGCTGACTTACCTAGGACCCCTGTGATTTTGCTCCTTCCCATTTCCTCCCTTTGCTTACCTGGAACCTGGAGATAAGGGCTGGAGCTTCAGTGGTCACCTTGGACCTGAAGCAACCTTGAGAATAAAAATAAACAATATAGATAGAGGAGCATAATGGTTACTGTTACTGATGATAAGGAGTGACACTATGTCACTTCTGGACTTCCTACCTCTGGATTTCTTTTGAGATAAAATATGCTTATGCTAGGTCATTTTTCATTGTTGGTATAAATGAGACTTATTATAAGTCTTAACGGATATACTCCTGCAAAATGTAAGACTGATTCTAATACAAAGAAATAACTATAGAGGCGCCTAGGAAGCTCAGGCAGTTAAGCGTCTGCCTTCATTCGGCTCAGGTCATAATCCTGAGGTCCTGGGATGGAGCCCCACATCGGGGTCTCTGCTCTGCTGGGAGCCTGCTTCTCTCTCTCCCTCTGCCTATGCACTCTCTTTCTCAAATAAATAAATAAAATCTTAAAAAAAAAATAAAGAAAGAAAGAACTATAGATAGGGCCTACCAAAAGGGGCTAATACATTTAATGATTTTAGAGGTCCATCTGACACCTTTTGTATACACAGAAAAAAAAAAGAATGCTATTTTCTGGCTTTGTTTAGAGCCTGTGACTATTTAGAGAACCCACTGCATCTTTATTAAAAAATATTATATATATAAAATGGTAACCAATTTAAACTGCCAGCACAGGGCATAAGAATAAGGGAATTGATGACTTCTTTTAGGTCATAAAATATTCTCATGATGATGTCATTTCAGTTAACATTGTGCTTTCTGCCTAGGAGGGCTGATTTAATTTTCTGTCTGCTGTTGACTTGACAGACCAAGAAAATGATGTTACCAATTTCCTCCTAGTCTTTTTACCTCTGTAAAAGTATATTTTGAAACAAATGATCAGAATGAAACCTGGATAATACTTATATTAAGAAAAAAAATCCTACTTGGATGTACTCAACTAAATGAAGAGGAAAACACTCTCTGAACACTACAATAAATTCAAGACAATAAAAATTAGGCCCTACACATTGTCCAGTGTTGAACTCTTAAGACCTTTACCTATATCCTTTTGGAATCATCTTATGGACATAATATTATTTCATAACTCACTTATTTTAGTAGATTTGGTGTTGAGGACAGGCTTAGATAACTTGAATTTTAGAAGAGGGACCTTATATCTTTGCCTACAGTCACATTCAGAATGTTTTCATGGTGGATTGATTCTTTGCCTAGGCTTAACGACTCATGATTCAAAGTCTAATCAAAGCAGAGATACAGCTATTGATACTCAGGCCCATTTATATCTACTGTTAGTCTTTCATCCTTTATTTATTTACCAGTTATTTTGTACAGTTACTGACTATTGAGTGGACATTTCAAATCTAGCTTAATTGTGAGAATATTTGCTATCTCAGAAGATGGATAGCTGAAAAATACCAAAACATAACAAAACACTTGACAAACTTGACAGAGCTTTCTTGCAATATTCACCATGTTCTCTTGCAACCAAACAACTAAATTAAAAATATCAGTGAGAATGTCCTTTCAAGTGGCATAAAAATGGAGTTGATATTTGAAGATTTCTGCCTGCTAGATTCATTATGGTCCTAGAATTCTATCGTGTATTATGTACAATATAGGTCACAGTACAATATCCAGTAAGTACTACAACAAGCTACAGTTTGAGCATAGGAAATGGCATATAGTAGGTACTTGAGAACTGTTTCTTTGAATACATGGATTTTTTTTTGAATACATGGATTTTTAACAAATTATTCTCCATTGAGGAAAATGAAAAATATTTCTGGCTCTTGCAAGGAAGCCTTAAGTTATTCTGAATCTTCTAGCTCTGTTTGAAATTTTCGGCCATCATTAATTTTCATAGGTTATCTGGCAAGACAGAAACCCCCATGGTGTCAGGAACTATTGGCTTTAAGTACTTGCTGTGCATGGTTCACCCACTCTCAAGGGACAGGTTTTGCGCATCTGCAAGCCTGGCTGTCGCAACACCTGCCCACAGTTCCTGTAAGGGTCATCCCTCAGGCTCAGGGCACAGAGAATTCTCAGGCCTGAGTTCCAGAAGTAGTAATGCCAAGAGTCAGCATTCTTAGTATTTCTCTGCAGTGATATTCTCCATGACCTCTCCACCAGACAGACAAGAAATGCCAATTTATGAGCTGTCATTGGGATATGGGTGGCAGGAACAGATGCTACCATCAGTTCACATTTATTCAGTAAGGAAGTGCCATGAGGAAATGACTTTAGGCAGTGTGAATCAGCCAGTCAAAATGAAAGAGCCTGTTTATCCTATTATAATAAACCTCCGGAGTCACCTAGGTCAGGAGGTAATGAATATGGAAATCCAATCTGAGGTACCTCCTGTCTCTCTTCTTTCTGTAGATGCCCCCAGAAAGGGGAAAAAGTAGTTAGAGAGATTAGTGAACTTATAAACAAATCATTTGTTTTGCTGTCCACTTATCAGGGGCCATAGATAAATGGCTTAGTAGTCTCTAGTGTTCATCCATCAGCATTTATTTGCATATCTATGGGTTTATAATTGCAGGCTCTTATAGCATATAATTAGCACACCCTGGCCCTTGGTGACCTCTCTTCTCTGAACTCCATTAGCACTTGCTATTTGTTCAGCTTCCTTGGCATTTTCAATTGCTAATCCACAATGATAGTGTAGAGGGAGGTGCTTCATCAAACCCTCTCCTAAGGAAAATGACCCTGTCTGCAACTGCCTCTTCCCCTTTGTCCCACTGACTCCAACCCAGTTCAGTCCCCTACTCAGCCAAATCTGCTTAGACTAGGATTGGGAATCTGATTCTGCAACCATGACCCGTAGGGTAGGGCTGGGGAGAGCAAAAAAAAAGAAGCTTAGGCCAATTGGATTTTGCTACTGAATGTTAATAAAACAGCAGAAAAAGAAATTATCAGCTGGTAGCATGAGTGAAAGATGGAGACATGTAGAGGATAGCTGTAGCTGTGTCCACTAATTACAGTGAACCACAGTGAAGCTTCCTGAATTTTGATGCTAAAGTGTCAGGAGGTTCCTTGAATCTAGAAAACAGTCTGTGTTCACTCTTTAAGGGACTTAGTAGGGTTCATGCCATTGGATTTCTCTGCTGGCTCCCATATGACATTAAATATATAAAGAAAATTAACTATTACCTCCCATCACATTCCTTCACTGGAGCTCAGGTCAGATCTCTTGCTTGCAATCAAAAGAGTGAAAATAAAATAGGCTGTGTGTTTTTACTGTCCTATGCCACTCAAAGGCAAAAGATAAAACCTTGGACCCCTATGTGATTCCACTGTACCTGAGATCAATACCTAACTCATCTTGTCTTTTATTTATTATGGATTCTTTCACATTAATTTTGTTTTCTAAAATGTTGCATTAAAATACTATCTTAATTACAGTTTTTTAGTGCCCAATTAAATTTTGTGCCTGACATGGTACTTCCCTTGCCTCACCCTAAGTCCTAGCTCTGTACCAGAGACGGTAAATGTTTGATGCAGTGATGACATGACAGCCATTGTGAATACTCATCTGTGTGGTGCCTGAAGACCGGTCAAATGGATAGGACTCCTTCTCTTAGAGGTAACAGTAAGAGTGACTCACACTCTATTGAGTTTCCAGTCTCTGTCAAAAGGACTGCTTTCAAAGCCCAAAGGCCAAATCAGGCAGGGCCCTCACCTCATTATACTGTCATATTTGGGGCACAGGCCTCCTTCCTTCTCTATTAGCTCTCAGAGGATCAGGCCCAAATCTCATTTATCATTGTTTCTATATTGCTTTCCCGAATGCAAGAATGTATGAGTGAAATACTGTCATAAAAAAGAAACAAAGCTGTGAGGGGACGAAAAAGGGGACTGGTATTTTTTATTCTCTCTTCCTGAGCTAGAATTAAAAGGAAGAGTCTAAAATCATCATAGGAAGAATTTGAATTATATATTTGTATGCTTTTGACCATTAATCTGTCACATGGAATGATATGGATGAATCTGTAAATTGCTCAGATTTTCCAACGCTCATCCTGCTGTGGCCTTCTCTCGGTGCTCTAAAGGTAGCATCCAGCCCTATGCAGGAAATAGGACCAAACTACATAAATGAATGGCAGCTGGGATGCCAAATGCTTGAGTGTCTAAGCATCTGGCTCACTGCTTGGCATAGTTTGGAGGAAAAGGTTTTGTTTTTGTTTTTTAATCTTACAAGGGTGCCTCGTGTTCCTCTTTATACATAATACACTGCTTTGAGGCCAAAGATTTGGAGAAGCAAGCAGAAAAGGATTGAATTCTAGGTCTGGGCTAACAGGTCTTAAGGGCAGAATTGCTATTCTGGGAGCCTCAAAGTAATTAGAGGATAAAAGAATACAGGACCACGTTGTGAACTATGTGGTGTAACAGGTAAACTGGACATTTTAATGAGAAGGATTAAAGAGGCTGACCTCTTTTACACTGAGCATTAAGCAGAAAACTGTTAGCCATTTGGTGGAGGTGTTATCAGAACTTAAAGTATAACAGAGAGACGTGGGGAATGAATTGGTCTAGATGATTTGTAAGGGCTCATTTATCTCTCTAATTTTAAGGGAGGACTTCCACCATTGAGTATATACCTATTTGCATTATACTTACTTTTCTAAAATGTAGCTTAACTTAATGATATTAAAACGCCTTCTCTACATACCAACAAAGTTGTTAAGCTGTAAAATTATATGCAGAGGTAAACTATTACAAAACAGTGTGGTGAGTAGAAAGAAACAGAGCTAGGTTTAACTCTGGCTCTTCTAAATTTTACCCTGTGTGGTCTATGGTTTCTTAACTTCCCTGAGCCTCTGCATTCTCATCAATAAAGTGGGATTAGTAATGTCAGCCTGAGAGGAACATAAAACACCTAGCTCAGTGCATGGGACACACTGTGAGTTTACCAAAAAGCAGCCAACAAAATATATATACATATATATATACATAATTTTTAATATATTATTTAATTTTGTATATATATATTTATATTTTAAGAAATTGGCATGTGACATTGTGTAGAAGTCCAAGGTATATAGTGTTACTTTGATACATTTATATATTGTAATATGATTGCTGATGTAGTGATATTTATCACATTACATAATTATAGTATAATGTTATTGTCTCTAGTCATTATCCTGAGCTTTAGATCTCTACCACTTACTTACTACTCATTACAAGTTTGTACCCTTAAATACAATCATTCTTATCCTATCCACCCCCACCATCTCTTGGTAACTATCATTTTACTCTGTGTTTTACTTTTCTTTTTTAGGGTAGGAGGAGGAGAGGAGGAGGGAGAGTAAGAATCTTAAATGATCTCCACTCCCAGTGTGGAGCTTGATCTCACCATCCGGAGATCATGACCCAAACTGAATTCAAGAGCTGGATGCTTAACCAATTGAGCCATGCCAGCACCCCACTTTCTTTTATCTTGATTATTACTTTCGGACACTTGGGGTCACAAGGCTGCCTAGCTTCGGAGAATGCTGCTCCCCTAACAGGCAGTTCGTGTATTAGCACATAAATGTCATGTGGATTCTCTACAAGAGAGTAGAACAAAAGAAGTAACAATGTGTGGTGTTCAGTGTCACCAAAGGCACTGCATGCATAATGTTGCCTTTTAAAGCTTCACTTTTTCTTCTGATATTGAAAAGGTAATTGGTCCTCTATCAAGGCCCTTGGGGTTGATGCTCACTTTGTCTCAATTATTTTCATTGTTCCTAACAAGATAACATCTCCAGCCCAGACTTCCTAATTTGTGCTGGTACCTTCATAATGACTTGTTTTCCTGTATGACTCACAGCTGTAGTGTCCTATTAAATTGTTGGGCCATAAGTGATTTGTTATTAGCAATAGTCTACATACCATAATCTATAAATAATACTTGTAAACTCAAGAGATCAATTCATGATTTTCTCTGTATAAACATCATTCTTAGTTATATTTTACGATGTTTGCTGATATTGAGGAGAGAAATGGCAGAGAACAAGCTTCATTTAAAGTCATTTTGAAAGTTTTCAATTATTAAGCTGCTTTATTTTTTCAAAAGATGGTTCGGGTTTCACAAAATTAGGCTCTCATGACTGTGGGTTATAAATGGTTCATGCAGTGTTTTTAAAATTAGAAGTTGAAAGTCAATAACCTTGACAATAGTGTCTATATGATAAGTATAACTCCAAAGAGGACAGGAATCACCATACTTTGGCATTGGGTAAGCTGTCCAGAGACAGTAGTATTTTTGTGGCATTCTGAAAGATGTTGAAACAAATACTGTCTGAGATGTACAAGCCCAAGTATCATGGCTAGACCAAGGTTTTTGAGATTTGAATTATCTGGGCAAGGTTTGATATGCCCTATCACAGTGTTTAAATTCTTTTATTTATATGAACCCAGTTTTAAAGTTTTTTTCTTTTTAATTGAACTCATAGAATAAAATGTAAATCTACCAAAAAAGTAGGTAAGTAGGTATCCTGCATCCTGATGAAAAATATATATATTTTACATTTATATATTATTACGTATTTGTTATATATATTTTGTATATTCAACCTGAGACTTGAATTCACAACCCTCTGAGATCAAGACCTGGGCTGAGATCAAGAATCAGATGCTTAACTGACTGAGCCATCGAGGTGCCTTGGAAAATTTTTAAGCATAAAATAAATGGAAGAAGTCACATAAAAGATGACAGATTTGACTACATAAAAATGTAAAACTGCTGAAATAAAGTCATAAACAAGCAGTAATTTGGGGAAAGCACCTTCTCAAATACATTTATCAATATTTTAAAGATGCTCCTACAACTCAGTAAAGAAAAACTGCAAGTTTTCAATAGAAAATAGACAAAGGTATATAGCATTCAATCACAAAAAGAAAATATAAATGACAAATAGACATGCAAATATAAATGTTTAACCTCACTAGGAATAAAAGTAATGCAAATTAAATGCTCTGCCTCCCCCCTCACTTGCCTGTTTAAAAATAATGAAGGATTTTATTTTATTTTATTTTATTTTATTTTTTTTATGATAGTCACAGAGAGAGAGAGAGGCAGAGACATAGGCAGAGGGAGAAGCAGGCTCCATGCACCGGGAGCCCGACGTGGGATTCGATCCCGGATCTCCAGGATCGCGCCCTGGGCCAGAGGCAGGCGCCAAACCGCGGCGCCACCCAGGGATCCCAATGAAGGATTTTAAAATCGATAAATCACAATTCAGTTGTGGTATGGTGAGCTAGACACTCATACTGCTGGTGCTATGGAGTATTAAACTCCCTTACAACATTTCAAGACAGCAATCTGGCAACATATTTCAGAAGTTTTAGAAGTAATCCTGAACCTTCGGTTTAGCAATTCTATCTCTAGTATGCAATTCTAATAAGAAAATAAAAAATGTGGACACAGGGTTCCATAGAGAGAAAGTCCTTGTGGTTTGTTGTAAGAGAAATGTAGAACAAAAGTAAACAATCAGAATGTCCAAAAAGGAGACAAAAGGTATAAAACATGAGATATAGCCACATGATGGTTTTTAATTTAGCCATTAACTTAAGACTGACAAAAACTTCTAATAATACAGAAAAAATGCTTTATTTTATAATATTGAATAAAGTGTAGTAGGAAATTGTAAATGGGAATGTGGGGACAGTGGGAGTTGGAAACACGTAATTCTCTTAAAGAGCCTAAACTAAGAAGACATGGAAGAAAATGCTGTGGAGAGTAAGGATTGTACGCAGGGTTGGGGTGGGGTGAAGGAAGGCCTTCTGGGAAGTGTTAATAAATGGCACATGCAAAGTTACAGAGCTAAAAGCACATCCCATTCAGGAAGTTTAAAAAGGCTTGAGTAGGAGACAACTTGAAAAAGTAGGCAGATGTTGAGTACAAGTCTAAAATCCGCCAGTGATGGACAGCCATGGAGATTTGTACTCTCCCCTACTGAATGCAAAAAAAGTTCAATCATTTTTACTGTTTATTTTTACATTCATTCATTTATTTTATATATATTTACCTAAAACCTACCCTGTATCAGGCCCACAGAGAGGTACTATTTATATACAGTAGCAAGATAAAATGTTCCCTTTGCTAATTGAGCAAAATGTTGTTTGTAAGGAAATTTGATGGCAAGGAGCAGAGACTTGTTTGAGCTAGTGCAGGTGACAGGACATATGTGCATGGGAATTCAGAGAAACTGAACTGGTGGAAATCGGTAGAGTGGGATATAGTGAACTGTATCAACTCTAGAGCTTCTTCATCAACACGATGATACCTTTTCTCTTTGTGCTACTTCCTTCTCCTCTCTTTAGCTGTGACCTTCTTTAACTGTTCATGTTATAAATGTGATAGTCTCTACCATATTGTTCCTGCTGCTCTAATAACACCAAATTGTACATGACTCGTGATAGATCCTCTGGTCTCCTTTTTATCATTACCTATCAGCTTCATTTTTCACTGACAGGTGTTCATTTGGGCTGCCTTTTAATTAAAAATTCCTGAGAGAATTCAATAGACCCAGTTCACTTTTCTGACTGAACCACATTGCTGGGCACTGGCTAGCCTCTGGATTGGTATCCTTTGGGTCAAGTACACACCCTGTTCATTTGCTGGGGTATAAGCCACCTGACTCTTTTGATTTAGCCTTTCCAGCAGAGATGAAGGCAGGGCACTGTGGTCTGAGGTTAGCTGGGCATTTCACTGGTATTTTTAGATTTGGCCTGATGGGTAATTAAACGATATTTCTGGCCAGTACTATTAAAAAATGGTATAGAGAAAGAAAGCAGGGCCATTTATTTTGGATACAAATTTGAAAACAAAAGAGAAAGGTTTGGATGATAGAAAAATATGGGGAACATCACAAAAGTCCCCAAAAGAAGGTCCAAAGCTTAAATATCTTCCTAGGGTTTCTTTCTATTTACCGTGATATTAAAACATAATCTTATGGAACAAAACATTTACCTCTACAATAATCATTTTCTTTCCTCAGAGTCTCCAAGATTATTTATATCTGTAACATCTAAGTCAAAAGTTTCTGGATCTGATAAGATCTTGAGTTTTAAAATTCATACCTACATAAAAATTTCTGAGTATGTTTAGCCAAATCATATCTTCTAAAATAGAATGCAAAATGTTAATTCTACTATATACTTCTGTATGCCAATTTTACATTATTAATACGGAGTCTGTAGGGGAGAAAAATTTTTACACCTTTAACTGAAAGAAAGCTCAGCTTGAGTACAACAGTAGCTCTTAGGAAGAAAGATTAATGTTCAAATGTAATTCTATACTTATCAACAGGAATGATGAGGTAGCTTTAACCAAATCACTTAGATGGTTTTTTTTTCCCATCGCTTTTCAATGGTCCATTTTCCTCTATTTCATGCAGCTGTTATACCATTTACTCTTCTGGGCCTGTTATTGCAAGCAGGTTATAAAGATTGCCTTATGGCCAGGGAGAAAGGTTAAGACATCCGTAAGAACAAGAGATGACTATAGCACTGCCTTGCTCTTTTTGGAGAGGACTACCCACTAAGAAGCACTTCTGGGATTTTAGAATAAGACATAAACTGAGGTCCTAAATTCCCTTGAGCTGATGTTTCACATTACTTCAAAATTTATACATATTGATCCTTTGTTCCAACCCTATATTTGTATATGTAAATGCATCAGTTACTCCTGGTTCCTAAGAAGGGTCTAACTCCTATTTTCTCCACAAAACCTTCTGAAATATACTTGTAGAATCTTTTTTTTTTTTTTTAAAGATTCTATTTATTTATTCATGAGAGACACAGAAAGAGAGGCAGAGATACAGGCAGAGGGAGAAGCAGGCTCCCTGTGGAGAGCCTGCTGTGGGACTTGATCCCAGGATTCCGGGATCATGCCCTGAGCTAAAGGTGGACACTCAACCACTGACCCACCCGGCCTCCCAATTTTTCTCCTTTCTAAACTTCCATACAGTATATTCTTAATGTCTGCCACTTGGTTTTGTACTCTGATGTATTTTAAATGATAAAAATAACAACTACTTACGTATATCTTGGGAACTTACTAGGGGGGTGACCCTGTGCTACATATGCTTTATATATTCTACATCCTGTAATCCTCCCATGAATCCTAAGATGTATATAATAGTATTATCTGCAAGGTTTAGCAATACCTTGTCTCTCCTCACATAGCTGACTTGGTTGGGGTGGGGTGGGGGGACTCTGAACCTAGCTTGTCTGGCTGCAAAGCCTGGATGTGAAATCATTATGTTGTCGTTTTTTAAAAAATTCTTTTTTCTAGCATATATTTTCCCTCAAGGGTCTAACTATGTTCTTGGTCATCCTAGCAACTATAGCCTCTATTTTCAAGGCAGTAGAGAATAGAACAAAAAAAGCAAGCTGTGAGTCTGATTGGATTCAAGTTCCAGCCCCATTACTTTAATAAGGCATGTGATCATGGGCAACTAGTTTACCTCAAAGCCTCAGTTTATCCTCCTGTTGCAAGAACAGTTCCTACCTCTTAAGGCCTTCTGAGTATTAAGTGAAATGATGCTTGAACGGCACTTAGCACAGTGCCTGACAGGCACTCAGTAAATGCCATGACTATCATAGGTATTAAGGAAATCTGGCAGTGACCTGGTTTATATGTCCATTTCTAGTCATTTTTGTGGATGCAAAGTCATTCTTAGGAGATGATGATTTCCTCTTATGATTACAAAATTATGATGACAGCCATAGGGTTGTCAGATATAGTATATAAAAATAAAGAATGTTCAATTAAATCTGAATTTTGAGTAAACAATGAGTAATTTTTAATATAAATGTTAATATTGCCTGGGGCATATTTATACTAAAGAATTATTCATTGTTTATTGCTGTTTAAATTCAAATTTAACTAGACATTATTATTTTATTGGCAACCAGCTGGCCCTGTGGCCATTGAGTTCCTGAACACTACCAGTATTCTGTCTTGGGGTATATACATTCATACTGCTGTACAGCATACCTTTTTACTCTGATTCTTTTAGTGTGTTGATTAAATCATCAAATGTGCTTATTTTTGTACACCTAGTGCTCAACATTATCTCTTATCTGTGCCTGAATTTACATCTATGCCCAAATCTACAGATAAATACTTAGATAAAATTTGATCTAGATAAAATTATATGTATTATCATGCTATTTATTTTATTTTATTATGTTTTAAGATTTTATTTATTCTAGAGAGAGGGAGAGAGCATGAGTAGGGGGGAGGGGAAAAGGGAGAGGGAGAAGCAGGCTCCTCGCTCCATGTGGGGCTCAATCCCAAGACACTGGGATCATGACCTGAGCCAAAGGCAGACAACCAACTGAGACACCCAGGTGCCCCTGCTTTTATTTTATAAATTTACAGCTTACAACAGATATCTTTCTAAGCACACATAGCAGCATCTACATTTTCTCTAATAGCTGCAAAGATCCTCTTCATACACTGGTGGTGGTGGTATAAACTGTTGAACCTGTGACCCAGAAATCCCACTTCCAGGAATCTATCCTATAAAAGTGAGTATAATAGAGGTACATAGAGGGCAGCCCTGGTAGCGCAGCGGTTTAGCGCTGCCTTCAGCCCAGGGCATGGTCCTGGAGACCTGGGATCAAGTCCCAGATCAGGCTCCCTGCATGGAGCCTGCTTCTCCCTCTGCCTGTCTCTCTCCCTCTCCGTGTGTGTTTTACATTAATAAATAAATAAGATCTAAGAAAAAAATTTTTTTAATTTTTTATTTATTTATGATAGTCACAGAGAGAGAGAGAGAGGCAGAGACACAGGCAGAGGGAGAAGCAGGCTCCATGCACCGGGAGCCCGATGTGGGATTCAATCCCGGGTCTCCAGGATCGCGCCCTGGGCCAAAGGCAGGCGCCAAACTGCTGCGCCACCTAGGGATCCCCAAGATCTAAAAAATTTTTAAAAAAATAGAGGTATGTAGATTATAATGTCACAAAGTTTGTGAAAACAAAACACTGGAAAAAACATGTATGTTCATTAGTATTGAATAGGTATGTAGTATTAAAAATATTGTGTAAGATTTGATGACACAGATGTTCACAACATATAATTAACTTAAAAAAGAAGGTTAAAATAGTATATGCAGTTTAACCCAGTTTTTGTAAACAATACAAAATAAAGTGCGATCCCAATTTTATATAATAGATAATGAGAAAGAAAAAAATTTGGGAGCATACACCAGAGAATTTGCTGAATATTATTTTTGGGAAATATGTTCACATAAAATTTTTATTTTCTCTCAATATTACATGTTTTCTAAATGGCTTTTAAAGGGCATTAAAAATTGTTCATTGTAGAAACTGAGGCCAATTTTATGAGAAGCATATCTGTATATGTATATGTATGTTTGGGAAAGTCACTGGAATGTTAATAGTGCTTCCTCTGAGTGATGGCATTACAGGTAATTTTTATTTCCTTAATTATATTTTCCTGTATTTTTAAATTACTTCTTAAAAATATGTATTTTTTTCTATTACAGAGGATTATTAGGGACGTATACTGGGCCTTGTTCAATTCAGCTTCAGAGATTGACATATTTTCAAATAACTCAGAAATAAAAAAAATTCCCATTTTAGGGACAATTTTTTTTTTTTTTTTTTTTTTTACTATTGAGCAACTCCTATTTCTATGTGATACCTTGTTACTAATACGGTATTATACAAATGGCAATGCAGCACTATGAATATTTGGTTGTGACAGGATGGCTTAACTGGCATCACCATATTTACTGTTTAAATTTGTCAGAATCTCCAATGTCTTCAGTTATCCAAATATATTCATTTATTAAGAAGATTCCAGTTAAAGTTTATCTACTTCAGGAAATTATGTGCTAGCCAGAATCCTTTTATAGAAATGATGACAATTAAAACTAACAACTGTATTTTTTTTTTTTTTTACTAATGTATCACTTGTTCATCTAACATCTACTTATGTACTTAGAGAACATATAGAGAAGCTACGAGCATGGTGAAAAAGTATGGGGTTTCAGGCAATAAGACCTAGTTTTGAATACTGTTCTGCTGCTTACTTAGCTATGTGACTGGGGAAGGTACTTAAGTTGTCCAAATCTTGGCTGCCTTATCTAGAAAATGGCTACTTTATAGGACTGCTATGAGATTAAATGAGAGACTCTATGCAAAGCCTTAACGAATTCCCACCATATGATAGGTGCTCAGTCAATAACTAGTTTTATGTACTAATCTAGGTGATGTGGATGATAAAAATCTGATCCAGACATAGATTCTTTCCTCAAGCACACTGTGTCTTAGAGAGGGTGAGGGTGTGGTGTGTGTGCGTGTCTTAGAGAGGGTGAGGGTGGTGTGTGTGTGTGTGTGTGTGTGTGTAATAAAATAGGCCAAAATTGGTTAAGTGTAATGGGAGGGAAAGATAGACTGTCTTGGGAATTCAAATTAAGAGGAAATTATATCCAGCAAGGAGAATCCTCTCAGGAGGTACTGGAGCTGGGCCAGTACCAGTGGATAGGATTGAAACACTGAAAATGAAGAGGGAGGTGACTGAGGGAAACATGTTTGGTGAAGGGCAACGCAAGAGAGGGCAGGGTGGCAGGTAAAGCCAGTTAGTTACCTGGTTAGGTTGGTCAGAGCATAGAGATATGAAGTGGGGAAGTGAAATATATTCTGAAAGTATAATAATGTACAACATATGATCCCATTTATAGGAGAACTTCTGGTTTAATAGACAAACTCTCTCAAGTCTGGGGGGGACATTAAGTAGATTCTGTGTATTTGAGGAATTTTACACATATTTAATCTCCTAGGTAGTAACACATTTTAGTGCAGACCAAATTTGAGTCCCAACTCTACTACCTGTTAGCTGTGCATGTTTAGACAAGCTACTCAATCTTTCTGATTTTCAGTCCTATGCAATTGTGGGAGATGGCACATGACAGAACTATTTTGAAAATGAGTAGGAAAAAAGTATCCAAATGACTTCTCAGAATGCTTGACATTGGCAGCACTCAGCCAACATTAATCATACCAGAGTCACCAGACTATTCTCCTCACCATTTCCTAAACCATCTCTCCCTCTATGTTAAATACAGTTTTGAGACAATAATTCCAATTGCTCTCCTGTTCATGCTCTGAAGAGTTTTAAATAAGAGAGCTTTCCTTGTATGCTGTTGGCCAAAGTATTTCCAGTAGGTTGAGTAAAAGCACAAATTAGACAGAGTGATGAGATGACTGGCACTGAGGTCCACCTGGGGAGAAGACTCCTGGCTTATCTGGAGGATCCAGAGATATCCTGACTGGACCAGTATATCCAATGAAAGTGAGAGCTACTTATAAATGAACTACTGTAATGAATGAAGATATGGCAACAATGAAACCAGATGGAGGAGATTTTTCTTTTTTCTTTTTTTTAAAGACTATCAATAATGGCTGAACCTCCCATCTACTATACCTAAGTAATCCAGAAAAGATTCAGCCAATGGGAGAAATTTAGAACAATATATTCTGATCATAGCTATTTGGTATCTGTGATAGGTCTGTGAGATGACAAACAGCTAGTCCTGACCCTGACATGCATGTAGCCATAAGAATATTGTCTGTTTTGCTATAAGGTGGTAGGTAGCTGTGTATAAAGAACTTAGAATTATCTAACATTCCTATATAAAAACATTGGTTTCACAGAAAAGGGGAATTAGGAAATTTTTCTTTTCTTTTTAGGATTTATTTATTTATGGGGGTGGGTAAAGGGAGAGAGAGTCTGAGCAGACTGTTCACTGAGTGTAGAGTCTGATATGGGGCTCAACCTGATGACCCTGAGATCAGGACCTGAGCCAAAACCAAGAGTTGGATGCTTAACTGACTGAGCCACACAGGTGGCTCTGAAATACTAATTTGTGTTTTGAACATAATATGCTTTTTCCTCCCCAAGGCTGTAGCAGATATTCAGACCCTTGTGTTTCCTTGTTTCACTGGAGACAGAGGATACAGAAGGGAAAGCAGAATTTCCCAAAGAAACTCTTCCTGGTTTTTGTTCTTCTGAAGTCTGAGTTCCTGAAAGACTGATATTCAAGGAAGAAATTAAGAAGAAAGGCAGGCATGATAGAAGCCTATTATCAGATGTAATTCGATGTAAAGGAAATGCATCATTTTTTACAAAATGTATTTATAGAGTAAAATACGCATCTGTAATAGGTGGTTTCTTAAAGAGCTGGCAGTTTTAATGATAAAATCTGAAGAAATTCTACTTTTGGTAACTTGTTCTTAAGAGCAATACCCTTTCTTTGCACGTTGCCATTAGTACTGTCAGTGCCATTGCTGATTTAGGGTTATCCAATGTTTTATGGAAATTTACACTATGGAAGGCAGTCCAGGTGGCTCAGCATTTTAGTGCTGCCTTCAGCCCAGGGTGTGATCCTGGAGACCCAGGATCGAGTCCCATGTCAGGCTCCCTGCGTGGAGCCTGCTTTTCCCTCTGCCTCTCTCTCTCTCTTTTCCCTCTACCCCACCCCCCATGAATAAATAAATAAGATCTTAAAAAAAAAGAAAGAAAGAAAGAAAAATTTACACTATGGGAAAAATCCCTGGCCATGTTTTCTTCCAATGTGCTCCATTTTGCTTTTTACTCCTGGTCATCTAACTTTTCTGAAGTCAAAGACATAATGAATTTAAGCCAGTGATCTTCAAACCTGCCTATGCATCAGAATCACCTGTGAGAGCTTGGGTACTATTTTTAATACTAATGTCTGAACTCTATCTTTGGACACCCAGATTTGGTAGATCTGAGGTGGGGTTCAGGACTCTGAATTACACAACTTTTGCAGGTGACTGATTCGTTGTTAGAGATTGGGACTACACAATTTTAGACAGTAGACCTCTTCTTTTTGAGAAAGGTATGAACTGGCCACATTTCCTAATTGCATTATATCTTTCAATACTGTAGAGTACAAGTATTGTTATAAAATTTTTTGACATAATATTCAGCTGATAAATGTTATGATCTGTATGTAGAGTACAAATATTAATATCCTTTTTTTCAGAGGAAGGTAAGAAATAGTACCTCTCATTATTTCACTATATGTATATAATAGCACAAAGAGAGCACAAAGATAGAATATATATATATATATATATATATATATATATACTGAAAGACAAAGGAAATATCACTAAATCCATATAAAATCTAAAAACCTACCTAAGAAAAGTATAAAGATTGTGTAAATCTATGTTTTATTAGGCTAGCTGGAACCATATTTTCCCCTTCATTCACTCTCAAATCTCATCTACCATCTCCAACCAGCAGTGTTATCATCACCATGGCAGCCAGTCTTACAAGAACCATGGTACCATGGTGCCCAGGACTCAAAGTCAGGGAGAATAATAATAATAATAGTAACTAACAATAATAGTAATAATAATAAACAACTAGCCTGAATGTAGTTTATTTTAGGCCAGGCTCTGTTCAAATGTTCCACATAAATGACTTCATTTCATCCTGATAATAACGTATGGTATAGGCATTGATGGGGAAATAGGCACAGAGAGGTTACATAACTCATCCAAGGTCAAACAGCCAATTAAGTGGTGAATCCAGCATTATTCTGACTCCAAAATCTAAGCTCTTTACCAAGGTGCTACCTTGCTGCTGGATTCTGCATTTGTCACTTATTTTCTACTTGTTGCAGGACAAACCACAGAATTACTATTATCTCAGATTCCCAGTCAGTTAAACAGACATAGCAAAACTCTGTCCATTTCATGTGGAATTATAAGAACAAAATGAGAAATAAGAAAGTGCAATACTAGGCAGCTATGAGTTTGCTAATACTATTATAAATTCAGAGCAAGGCCTCCCATAATTGGCTTTGAAATCTCTGGCTATCACATTTACTTCAGCTGTTTCATTCTGCCTTCATCCTGTCTCAAGATGGTAAATGAAACTTTAGAAAAAGATTAGGGGGATAAAAAAACATAAAGCAAAATATCAGATGACAAGGGATCAGGTGACAGTATTTCCATTAGGACAGTCTACATGAGAAAGGACTTACATTGTTCTACTTCAAGGTCAATCTAATTTAAAAACATCGAGGAGGTTGATATTTAAATCTTTACACAAGGACACATATATTCACAGGGTCTCCTAAGCTCTTTCAGCGAGGGCTTAAAATGTTCATTAAGGCAACCATATGGGGTCTGGTGTTATAGCTGGAATGATAGACATTAAGGACTGAACCCCTGCTTGGAACTGCACAATCCAGGAAGCCTCACTTCTCCCTGAGAAATGCTGATTGCCTCCTCCAAATAGGTTATAAGTGTTGCTGGATGGGGGCCATGATGCAAAACTTTAGTTCTACCTTCTTGGACAGAAACAACAACAAAGACTAACTTGAAGCACAGAGGAGATTCAAGAAATCTTAAAGCTAATAACACTACCCGTGCAGTGCAGCAACAACAGCCAGACTCTGGAGTTAGTTGGAATCCTGATCCTGTAATATACTAGTTACATGACCTTTAATAGCACAAAGATAGAGATTCTGAAGCCAGACTGACTTTGCTTGGACTCCAGCTTTGCTAATTACCAGATCCCCACTGCTTAATCAGCATCTCGCTTGGTTGCCTTGTAGACATTGCACCTTTAACACTTCCCAGAACAACTCTTGATGTTTGCCC
Source organism: Vulpes vulpes (assembly GCF_048418805.1). Lineage (NCBI taxonomy): Eukaryota > Metazoa > Chordata > Mammalia > Carnivora > Canidae > Vulpes > Vulpes vulpes. The sequence goes on from NC_132790.1 coordinate 34,684,889, forward strand.
CTTCACAGGCTTCCCATTCTTAGTAATAAAAGCTCTCTTCTGCTGTTGCTTGGGCTATGAACCTTAGGGTAGCACCCCCACAGTGTAAAGAAGCTCTATTTTCTTCTGGCTTGCATTAGTTCTGACAAGAAGTCTATTTTTTTTTTAATTTTTTTTTTTAAATTTATTTACGATAGGCACACAGTGAGAGAGAGAGAGAGAGAGGCAGAGACACAGGCAGAGGGAGAAGCAGGCTCCATGGACCGGGAGCCCGACATGGGATTCGATCCCAGGTCTCCAGGATCGCGCCCTGGGCCAAAGGCAGGTGCCAAACCGCTGCGCCACCCAGGGATCCCCAAGAAGTCTATTTTTATTATGCTCCTCTCTTTACAATATCTTGGGGCTAGGTTGAGAGTCTTAGACTAATATGATTTATAATTTTCATCAAATGTCAAGAAATTTGGACTACTTGGTACTTCAAGGTCTGCTTTTTTTCTGGTGCCACATAAATCACTAGAATTTTTTTCTTTAATCTTTCTGCATTTTATTTGAATATATTCTACTGCTATGCCTTAGAGTTCACAATTCTTTCTTCCCCATAGTGGACTGTGATACTAATTTCCCTTCAGATACTATTTTTTCATCACTAAATGCATAATATGGGTTTATTTCAGATCCTCCATTTCTCTCCTCTTCATTCACATTTCTTTCCCTACTCTTTTTGGAAGATTGGCTATACTTATAATAACTTTTAACCTTCTTGTCTGCCAGTTCCATCATCTCTATCATTTTTCGGTCTGTTTCTGTTGCTTGAATTTTCTCTTGATTATGGGTCACATTTTCCTATGGAAAGGCAGGTTGAGGACAAACATCAAGAGCTTGCTTTTGGCAATATTAAAGGTTTGATGTCTATAAGGCAACCAGGTGAGGTGCTAATTAGTCAGTGAGGGGCTAGGCATTTATCTTAAAGAACTATGCCATTAAGAGATGGAGTCAGAAAGATCATATAAGCATTATCTGTAATAAGCAAATCTGAGAAACAACTGAAAGGTCCTACAATAGGAAGTAATTATGGTTTTTCTTTATTAAATAGCTGCTGAAAATATGTTTTTGAAGACTATTTAAAGACATGAGAAAATCTGGAAGATATAATGTTAAATTAAAACAGAAAAAAAGGCCCAGTGTACACAGTGTGGTCCAAATTTTATAAACACACATACAGTCATAGAAAAAAAAAACTTAAAGAAAATATATTAAATATTACTATCTTTCTGCTATAAGATAGTAATTGTCATTAGTTTTTCTTTACATTTATTTTACAATTGTCCTACAAATACATATTACTTTTATAATTAAGGAAAATAATAAGAACTTAGGAGAAAAACAAAGAGTGGTGCAAGACAATAGAAGGGGCAAGGAGTAGCTATCCAGATGGAAAAGGATGTCTAGGGAAAATATATGAAGGCAGTGTTTTTAAATGTCTTTTTTTTTTTTTAACTCAGATATAACTTACTTCATTATTTAGATTAATTTAGATTACCTAGAAGCAAAAAGGGAATGATGCAACCCAAAATTCACGTAATTTTATAAATTAATGATAAATAAGAATGTTAACTCTTGGGGCAGCTCAGTGGGTTAAGCATCTGTCTTTGGCTTAGGTCATGATCCTGGGGTCCTGGGATTGAGCCCTCACATTGGGCTCCCTGCTCAGTGGGGAGTCTGCTTCTCCCTCTCCCTCTGCCCCTTCCTCTACTTGTGCTCGCTTATGTGTGTGCTCACTCTCTGAGATAAATAAATAAAATCTCAAAGAAAAAGAATATCAGTTTTTGGAATGCAAGAATTGTATCCCATAATTTTCTTGCATTTCATTAAGGCAATCATTAATATTAAAATGGTAACCTCACTGACAGTAGCTTATGATACATGAGATGGCAGGAAGTCATTCAGAGATTTCAATGCTGGCCTGGATAATTTACAAAGTATACACCTAGATGTGGACAATTAGGGATCAGCTGTCTTCTGTCTACTATTACTTTACTGACACATGGATATGGAAATAAAGTCCTAGAGAAAGAGGCCACGTCTACATGTCTTAAGTCATAATATATACTCCTTTTCAATATCATACAGATAAAGATCAGAAATAAGCAGCATACTGTGTTGGTGATAGTAGTTTAAAATGTAAAAGGACTGGGGTCAACTAATAGTTGATTGCTTCTACAAGGGTCCCTCCAAAATTCCCCATTGTCCATCATTAATCTTTTTTTCTTTTTGCCTCAACTAGACCTGAAGGCCAAGGATGAACTAAAAAAAATATAATGTAGCATTGATTAAATAACTATCTATATGTATTTACATTTATAATAATAATAGCTATAGATGTGTAATAACCATCTTCCATAAAATTATAAAACCTAGAACTATGTGTTTATGTCTGGCTGATTTATTAGGTATAAGAAATAATAAACATCTATAAAACACATCTATAAAATCATCATTACTGTTTCATTTTTCCTAATATTAAATTCATTTCCCTGATAGCAAACTGAAGCTTAACATGTTTTCTAATACATATTTGGATATCTTCCTTTAATTAAGATTTGTCATCTTCCTCATTAGCATACCCACTCATTCTATTTCTAGCAGGACATCACTATCAATCATGCCTCATGGCTGATGTAAGTAAACTTAAAATGGTTATGTGGAGCCACCATCAATAAAGAGAAGGCTCCCTCAAGGCTCCATTTGATGGTTTATCTTCCATCTGTCTCACTAATTTGCCTCACTCTCCCCTTCCCATCACTATACTTTGCTTCAAAAAGAGGTGTACATAAAAATAGCAGGCTCCATGTCAGAGGAGCCAGGCATGAGGCACAGAACAAAAGAGATTACTCAGAGACATTGCTGATGAATCTTTCATTTGGTTAAGTTTTATAATGCACTTTATAAAGCCTGCAAGGAGTCTGATACCATATTCCACAGAATTTCTTTTAAGGGAAAAGCTACATGGCACTAATTGGTGAGAGCTACCATGAATAAAAAAAGGGCAAAGTCAATAAGTTATCTAGAGAATAATTGTATTTAGCAACAGAAGCCAGATTGATGGATTGGTTTTTGTTGTTTCTCTTTGTTGTTTTATCATTTGTGGTTCCCTGAATCCTAGATTAGATTTTCAATGCAGGTGGTACTAGATATTCACTGTAGTCATAAAAATGAAGATCCCTACTAAAGCACTCCAACTGTGAGGCTTTCTGTAGTAAAATGTTCTAATATGCTCTGCAAGATAAATTGAAAAAAAAAAAAAAGTACACATAGTTAACTTTGAGAAGCTACATATGGTTGTTGGCTACATTTTCATTTTATGGAGGATGTTTACCAAACAATGATGCTATTTGTGGTGTTAATCTGAAAATCATTGTTTTAAATAGTATTGATATTCTCTAACCTTTATTGAAAGCTTTTTTTTTTTTTTAAATCTTAGAGGTATTATTCTACTTCTTTTATAAATGAGCAAACTGAAGCAAAGGGTGATTACATAATTTACCCAAGGTCACAGAGCTAGGAAGTGGTCAAGGTGGGACCCTGAGCAGGGTAGCTCCAAGGCTAATCTCTCAGCTATACAGATGCAAATTATAAAGGAGGGTCAGTTGTCTGTATGGGGCACACCAGTTCTTTCTATTATACTTGGTTAAAGATGAGTAAGAAAAGATTCCTTTTCTGTATCTGAAGAAAGAATTTCTAGTTCATCCAGAAAGGATTTTAAGTCATCAAATATAAGTTAAAAAGTAGAGAGGCTACACTATACTCAGACTTTACTCTGAGGCAAGTCTTATCTGATCCTTTTTTTTTTTTTTTTTTTTATTCATAAGAGACACAGAGACATATGCAGGGAGCCTGATGGTGGGCGGGACTCAATCCCAGAACCCTGGGATCAGGGCCTGAGCCAAAGGCTGACACTCAACCACTAAGCCACTGAGGTGCCCATCGTCTGATCCTTTAAGAAGCCTGTCCTTAACAGGGACCACAAATCCTCAGCCATCACTAAAGGGCTGTTTCTATAACACAAAATTAATAACTGACAAGTCTGTGTAAGTCAGCTCAGTGCTTCTTAAATTTGGGTACTCATATGTACCTTGGGGTTTGTGGTACTTGCCAGGAACCAAGTATCCCCAGAAAAAAAATCTTTCTGGTGTGTTGATTTCACTTTAACATTTTGGATAATATAATTTAATTTGTAATCAAAATGTTTTTACATTAAAGCAAACAAAGATATTTCCTAAACTTGTATGAGAAAACATAAGATTTTATGTGTTTCATGCTCGGACAGAAAGCTTCATTCGTGTTCTATCCCAGATCCTGAGGACATGTGGATAGAAACATTTGAAAATTAACCTCTATCCATTTCTGATGCACAGAGTTAAACAGTAAGGGGAAAAAGAAAGTACCAGCAGTGGCAAACTTATGCTGCTCCTGAAAGATTACTCTATAGGTGATAAAAAATGTAGAAATGGTCAGTAGTAAATTAGTCCAGTTAAAGCATGCCTGCTCCTCACGTAAAACATTGGTTATTGAATCTAGCTCTAAAATAGAGCGCAGTGGGCATTCTTCTTATGGATGGCTCCTTCTTCCCCTAGTCCCAGCTGGCGTAACCTCTCCCTCATTTCTTCAATGGCCCCTCTACTTCTCCACACTGCAGAGAGGTTTTCTTCTAATATAAATCAGATAAGTTTATTCTCCTGGTTAGTATTCCTTAATGGATTCTCAGGGTACTCAAGATCAGACCTATACTTCTTCATCATTACCTACAGAGTCCTGTGTCATGTGGCTCCTGACTCCTTCTCCAACCTAATTTTCTGCCATGTTCCCTTTGGCTCATCTTTTCCATAACATACTTGTGCCTCAGTGACTGGCTTTACTATTCCCTCTTCCTGGAATGTTCTTTTTTTTAATTTTTATTTTTTTTTAGATTTTATTTATTTACTCATGAGAGACAGAGAGAGAGAGAGAGAGAGAGGAAGAGACACGGCAGAGGGAGAAGCAGGCTCCATGTAGGGAGCCCAATGTGGGACTCAATCTCGGGTCCTGGGGCTGGTAATTTAAGTAAAGTCCCAGTAATTTACCTGGGACTGGTAAACTAAGTCCCAGGTAAATTTACTGGTAAATTAAATTACTGGTAATTTAAGTAAAGTCCCAGTAATTTACCTGGGACTGGTAAATTAAGTCCCCAGCTATTGAAAGCCCAGGCCCTGGGCTGAAGGCAGTGCCAAACCACCTGGGCTGCCTGAATGTTCTTTCTCTGATCTTTATATCACCACTTTTTCTTGTTATTCAGGTACCAGTTCAAATGCTATCTCCTCTGAGAGGCCCCTCCTGGTTATCCTACATAACATAGTTCTCTTTCCCAATCTCTATCATATTATTCTATTTTTTCCTTGTAGTACTTACTAATATCTGAACTTACCTCATTTATCTATGTATCTCTTACTTGATGCACTAGAATGCAAACTCCATGAGGACAGGGAACTTGTTTGGTTTGCTCACTATTGTAACTTTATTGCTAATAATCATGCTTGACATATATATGGTAGAAGCTGAATGTTCATTGAATGAATAAACTGAGTGAAAGAAAAAGACGACTGGAATACATTTTAGGTACCATATTCAGTAAGCTAATGTTCTATAATTTAGGAAGAAGAGAGTAGAGGTAGACTCTAGTCTGATAGGCTCATATCTATTTAGTAAATAAAAAAGTTAAACTGGTGAATATCTGAGTCATAATTTTGGAATTATTCTAGAAAATTTCTGGAGATTCAAGAAAAATTTTGAGACTTCATTTAGCTTACGTTTTTTAAGCAACCAAATTATGTGAGGGAACATTATGTCGAGCCAATCAGAAGGACACCTGGGTATACTAAGATCAGGGCCAGGTGAACTTGATTTTTCTCACTGGGACATATATGGCTCAACGCTATAATTTAGGTCCCTGGCTCTCATGATGATATCTATCACATTTGTAACTTGGTAAATTAAGTCCCCAGCTATTGAAAGAGCAGTTATACATTGCATCTCAAAGTTTTTTGGTTTCATTTCAGTATTGATTTGTGTATCCTGAGAATATTGAGCCAGATGGTAAACTGTGGTTTGCACCTCTCCTGGGTGACCAGGTTATCACTTGGCCCAGTAGAGGTGGAATCAATAGTAGGTAATATACGAAGTGGGTACTGCTCACAGGTGATCCTTGATTGTTCATAGTTTTCATAATTCTTACCTTCTTACTCCATCCCAAAACAACAACAATAACAGCAAGAGTGAACAGAGCTCAGAGAGTAGAATGAGCACTAGACTTGGTATTTGAAGACATAGGTTCTGTATCTGATTCTAATACAAGTTACGGGACTTAGGGATAGCCAACAAATCATTCTGGGCTTGTGTTCCTTACCCATCAGAAGGAGGAAGATTAGACTCTAGATTCATTACTGGCCCTTCCAATTCTGAGAGACTATAATTCTTTGAGCCAAAAACACATCTCAGCATCACAGTGATAGTTTTCCAAAATAATTTACCAACAATATAAGACCAGGTATCTACATCACAATGAACACTGATTTATTTATAGGGTACTCAACAGACTTTCTATTAAGAAAATTTTATCCAAGGCCTTTTTGTTTGTGCTTTCTCTAAATCAACAGGAAACAAAATTTCCCAGTTTACTCAGGTATACATTTCCTCAAAAAGTTAGAAAGGGCTAAAAAAAAAAAAAATCCAGCTAGGTTAGTGTAGCATTTTTTTTTTCTAATAAAACTTCCCTTAAAAAGTTCTTACTATATCTTCCCCACAAAAATGCATATGATTCAGGAAAATAGAGAAATGTTTTTTACAACACATTACAAAACTCCATTTAAGGAGTTTGGTTGTTGGAAGGTTCCTATTTCACAGAAATGTTTCCCCATTAGCCCAAGTCCCATCATTAGAGATCAATTACTTGATTTACTATTTCAGGAAAATTCAAAGTAGGCCTCAAACATAAGCTTCTGATAATAATACATTTATCTAGCCCTTTAACAATGGAAACTTTAACACATATTACCACACTGAAATTTCACAATTCCGTGAGGAAATTAGAAGACCTTTTATCCCAAATTTATAGATGCAAAAATCAAGACTCACAGAGATTAAATGGCTTTTTCAGGGTCATTACATGCTAAGGTGGTAGGAGCAGGACTAGAAACCAATCTCCTGATATAAACTTAATCCTGTTTATCCAACATTTCTCTATGGAAATTGAATGTATAAAATGGGACACGAGGTGTGATGTGAGGATGAAGCCTGGGAACACAAACCTGAATTCAAATTTTGATTCTGCTATTTGCTTGCTGTATGATATGAGGCAATTGCTTAAACTCTCTGAGCATTTTTGTTATTTATAAAGATCAAGAATAATAATATAATATAAATAAGGGGAATCATACATGTTAAAAGACTTTGTGGTAACAGTATATAGTAGTGATCCTTTTGTTTTTACTATTGAATATATCCTAAGTTTTACAAGTAGGTTGCATATGACAGAAAGGATAGGAATACAGAGATTACTTAAAGGTAGGAACCACTTTCTTTTACCAGTCTAATTTTTCAAGCTGTTGCTTCATCTTATTCCATTTCACATTCTTCTATGAATCTGCATGTGTTATCCTCTACCATGAATATCCTTCCTCATCCCTTAACTTTCTGATCAACACCTACACATTTTTTTCAAACTGAAACTTACAAGTTATCTCCTCTTTAAAACTTTCTTTGATTCTATAGGCTTTTCCTTTGGTATTCATATAAAGCTGAAATTCATTTACAAATATTTACTAAGTAACTCTTGTGGTGTGAAAGAACTCTGCTAGGGTGGCACCAGAGCACTTCCTAGAGTGGACCTAATTGTTTGTTGCTGTTTCTAGTTGCCATACTTTGACATTTTACAGACCTTTTACTTTTAAAAGATGAGAACTGATATAAATTTGCTCACATTTCATTTTTCAAGTAAGGGTATAGTAAGGTAAATATCTACCATTTACTACCATACACAAAAAAATGAAAAATGACATTTTGATATGAACATATATAACCTCAGAATTGAAAAAAAATAATAGATTAGCCTTTTTAGAAAATTTCACAAAGGGGGTCTGCATAATCAGGGATTAGGCATTGAAGGATCCATGCTGGTTTACCTATATTTTTGTCCCAGTTTAATAGTTCTTAGAGCTGTCGTTTCTTACTCAATTTTTCATTCCTACTGCAGTTCCTGCTGTCTAGTAGGAAGTGTCCAATAAATATTGATGAACAAGGCAGTGAATTTGCCTTGGAGCAAATACCTTTGAGATCCATGGCAGTGCCTACAGCACAGACCCCTGTGAGAGGACAAAGCAATGGTGAGAGTGGGAGAGGGGTGTGTGTGTGTGTTAAAACTGATATAATTCACAAGTTTGCCTGGTGCCAGACATTCAGAAGATTCTAAGGAGAGTTCTTAGTAAAATTGTCTTGCCAGAGAATAAGGGAGGAGGAGGTGGGACAAGAACCACACCACAATACCAAGGCACAACCCTATAGGAATAGGTGGACTCTATTCTTAGGACACCATCTGTTCAAACATTCCTTGTGACATTATAACAAGTATAGTGTCTGTAAATAGATAACATTCATTTAATATTCATGATGTGTCAGGCTCTGTTACAAGTTCTTTGCATATATTATGTCACTCAAACATTACAACAACCTGTTAAGAAAAATTTGATTGCTATTCCCATTATATAGATGAAGAAGTAGGCTTGTGGTGGTTAAATAAATTTTTGGCAGTCATATAACCAGTGGTAGAAATAGGTCTCAACTCTGATCTAATCTAACTGCCTTTAGAGCTTACTGAAACTCTTTGGTCTCTTTAGAGCTATGTATTTCTGTGATGAACAGTTTTATATGACTTGGTTTTCATTTTTAAAATGAGAAAATTAAAACATTTCTTCTTAGCCAGGATTTTGTATCTGGCAGGGCACCCACAGTTTTTCTACTTAAAGGCTGTGTGACTATAAGCAAGTTACTTAACATCTTTGAACTTCAGTTTCTCATCTATAAAATAGGGATGACAGTCTGCGTTTTCAGGAGAATTAAATGAATAGTGTATGTAAAACAGCTAGCAAGGGGCCTGGATTATGAAGGGGATTTAATCAATTTTAATTCCATGTGGGGTCTAGTAAGATAAAACGACATTTTCAAATTAAAATCATATCAAATATTAGTGATAGAATGAAAGCAAATAGATCATTGCTCTGGTGAATAAAGGTGCCTATATTTACACAATGTTTTAGAGAGCCATGAGGATTATCTTTGCTGCAGCCCTCATTTTAATTAAGAGCATAGAGATTAGATGTTTCAGCATAGGAAGAAGTTTATATTTGATTTATACCACAGATGCACATTTGCAGCATCTAAACATTCCATTCCTTGGCTAAAGATGTAACAAGCTACTTCAGCAAACCTGAAATTGCAAAATAAATGGAAAATGCTTAATCATTTAAAAAGAAATAGCAAAGGAATGAAAAGACCAAAGCTGGCATGGATACCGGTGAGGGAAGTTAAGAGGCAGGAAGCCTCCTCTATTTTTTAAAGGCTGACAAATGGCTTCATTAGACAGGCAGGATATTAAACCGAAAGGGTCCATCTCTGTCATTTTTACACACAAACACTTTCAAAAAAAGTGTGTACATATTTATATGCAATCTCATTTCAGGTAAAAGTACTGCTCATGGAGAACAGCAAATTGTAGGGCAATTTCTAAAATATGAACTTACTTTGTAAAAACAATCAAAGCCCCTCCATATCTGACTGAATTAATATGAGTTTATATGAACATGCAGAAAGTATGAAAGATTCATGCCAGGATGTTACATTGGTAACCTCAAGATAGTTGCTCTGGCAGGAGTCTGGGAGAGGGTTTTGTTTCTTGAACAGTTTCATTCACCAAATGCAATGGGCATACATTACTTTGGAACAAAAAAAATTAAAGACAAAAAATTTACATTTATTCTTATTTCTTCCCTTATTTATTCATTGATTTATTCATTATCCAACATTTATTGAATCCTTAATGGTGACAATTAAGTCAAGGAAGTTTCTGCTGTGTGAACTGTCACACCCGACTCAGAGGTGTGCTGCCTAAACTTGGTTTTACTTCATGGCATTAGTGATGTGGTTCTGTGCTCTATCCTAAAATCCTGTCCTGTTCCCCTTTGGAATTAACAGCATATATTAAACTCAAACCATTTGTAGTTAATGCCACCTCTTTTCTTTCTACCTATAGCTATTGCACTAAAGGAAGGGTTGACTCACTCCCGAACTCCTTTGACTTGTGGGTAGCCAGTGGTATCAAAAACATGAAATTTAGAGTTTAAAGACAAAAGTTTCAGTCCTAACTTCTTCCCTAAGCAGAAATGTCATGTGAGGTTCCTTATTTGAACCTCAGAATCAGCTTCTCTAAAGTTACCTCTCTTATAAAATGGCTGTTGAGCTCAAATGACAACATGTGTGAAAGTCTTAATAAATTGTAAAGTGATGAGTATGTGTATAGTACCACTTCTCACAAAAAAATTAGTAATTTTGATTCCAAATGACACATGATTATAAAAATTTGCAGATTTCCCCTGGAAACAAGACTATATAAGTTTGAATGGTGCTCAGAAACTTTAACCCCAAAAGCAATGCCTGACATGTTAGGCAAATGCAGTTTCTTCCCAGTAACGATCATGAGCCCAATTTAACCATTAAGCATATCTGACCTGGTGTAATCATCTTCAACAAGCATGTGCTTTGGAATCGGTGAGTACCTTCCTGGAGAGATGGGCGGCAGGGAAGTTTTATATTCTAAAGTTCCATTGTTGCCAGAGAGTAGATGGTTTTCCATTGGTGGAGAATAAGCTAAGGGGTGAAAAAAAAGAAAAGAGAAGAAACCTGTTATGTGGGTGATTCAATGTGTCATGCTATCGTTCTGTTAAAAATAGGAAGACTTTCCTATATGCTGAGGAGTTTCTGGTCTCCCAAGAGGGAGGAGTTACTGTTTGTTTGCATTTAATATACACAAGCACATGGTGACCTTTAGGATTGGAAAGATATAATAACATTTGTATCTATAAACCCAGTTCGTATAATTAGGTGAGGAGAAGAATTGGAGGAGAGACCCAGCCCATGCATTTTCAGAAGGATGATTGATTTTCTTTTGTTTTTTTTTTTTTGATGATGAATTTTCTATTGAAATAAAAATGTTAGCTTTGTAATTGCAGAGCTCACATTCTTTTCATATAATTAATATTCAATCATCAAATCTAGGTTTCTAGGAGCAAGTTCTTGTATAAGACTTTAATCTCAAAATATGCTGTACTCCCAACCCAGAAGGGCAAAGGACTCTGGCCTTTCTTTTCTAATCCTCCACAGTACTTCATCTCCTTCTTAAATGACTGAAAGCCCCTCCTGCCTGAGTCTCCTGCCTTCCACCCCTCTCTAGAAATCCATTTTATACTTTGAGAAATCCAACTCTGATAAAGCTGTTCCCTTGCTTAAGTCTCTCCATTGCTGCTACTGTGAATATAAACTTCCGTTTGTCATTCTTACAAGATTGGTCCATTTTAACATTCCGCTGACACATATCCTACAATCCTCAAAGACAATTCTTTCCAACATTTGTACTTTCATCAGTTACCTACAATTTCTGTCTCCTAACACGTCTCTGATACTGAAATTTTATCTATTCTTTAAGAAACAATTCAAATGCCACACTTCCCATTAATAGTTTTATGATCTTCCAAAGACAGGTAGTACACCTCTCCTGTGAGTACCCAAAGCACATTTATTTTTACCATTCCCATGTCAGGTACATCTCTCTTACATTGCCAAGTATTGCTGCTATTCATATATTTGAATTAGCCTTCCTTCCAATAAAGGCCAGGATTGCATTTCCTATGTATCCCATATATTACCTTACAAAGTGTCTTACACATATTGAGGCTACTCAATATATATATTTTTAATTGAATAGCAAGCTTTATTTGTGTGCTTTTATCTCTTTAACACTGACCTTATTTACCCTTCATGAAGTAGCTCAGAGTCTCAAGGCTGATTTTTCTAAATTCATCCAGTCTGAAAAACTTTGAAAGTTAAAATTCTTTCATATCCTAATGTAAGGCTGATCTCAGCTTACTGCATGCTTGAGAAAAAGACATATTTTGGGGGCAAGTCATTTTTCAAATCATCATTAAGAAAAGCAATAGCTAATGTAATGGGCAGGTAGCAAAATTATTCAACCTTTAAATTTCTCTCAAGAGAAACATCTAAATCTATGAGAGATTAAATGACTTCCTTAAGACCATAGTATTAATGGTAGATCCTGAAGATATTAGAGTTCTCAGTCTCAGAGCTGGTTACTCAAAATTTCAGAATGAGCGAGCTTAGTGATGTAGACAAAATTGTCCCTTAAACTCACAAGGAAAAAAAAATTGCTTCTAAATCTAGTCCCCAAAGACAGAATCTAAGATAAAGTTCTTGCTGACCTATTAAGAAGAGACAGAAACATGGGGCTTATGTAGAAGTGGACTTTATTAGGACTCAACACAGTATCTCATAGTTAATTGTTGCCTTAGAAATACCCACCTGCAACCCACCTCTACTGCCATAGTGACTGAGAGTTTTCCCTGGCTTCCCTGCCAATATAACATTCAGATAAACATAAGAGTTATGGTGATGGTGACAGAGGATCACAATTCCACTATTCAAGTGCAAGATCCTCTCCCCCAGGAGGGAACACAGTGCTATCTCCTGTCTATTTTGTCAGTTTCTCTCTTTTCTGCTTTGCTACTATATAGATTGAAGTAGGAAGGGGGGATACAATGGCATGAGGACTATCATGTTTTAGGGGCTTGAGAAATAGCATTTAAAACATGTTGCTTTTACATTACCATAATCACACTGTTCACAACATGCATCACTAAGCCTTTCTTAAACAGTGGACTTTCTAACTCATCAGGTGTCCCACCTTTAAAACGTTAGTTAAGGCCTCATAAGGCAACCGGGGAGTGAAGCACAGCACCCCTTGGAACTATTTCCATAAACTAAACAAGAGTGAAGATGCAAGCAGAGTACTTTGCCAAGTTTTACTGAATTCCAGTTTTGTAAACCTGGCAAAGGTGACACTGAGAATGGTACTTACAGTGAGTAATATCAGGTGGACCATAAGGATCAGTCATATAAATGGTGGTGGGTTTGCCAACTTTTAGATAAACGACATCGGATGTGTTCTTCAGTATTGCTACCGCCTCTTCATGTGTCACTTCTTCTAAACTGTAGTTGTTTACCTGAAAGGAAAATAATATTCAATATTAGAGTTAAATCTATGTGGGTGAAAAGAAATAGGCAAAAAGATATACAAATTAGACCTTATTTAAAGATTAAATTGCAATGATTACAATCCAGTATCTACATCACGCTTTGACAGAAAAGATGGATTAATGGCATTAGCCAAAGCAGATAACGTACAGTTGTTGATGTTAAAAAAACCAAGCTGCTTCTGTCTTGTTCTATGAGAAAGCAATGTATCATAATGGAAATCAGAATGCTATTTGTGGAAAAGAGGAAGGAGGGGTCAGATGTCTCTCTTATGCTATAGTTTTTCCCATTACAAAAGTAATACATACTCAATGAACTTTAAAAAACTTAAAAAAAAAACTTAAAAAAAAAACACCATAAAGAATAAAAACTAACCAAAGTCTCCCTATTTGGGATATAGTTCTTTAAGTAATAGCTACCATACTGTACACATTGTTTTAGAACGTACTTTTTAAATCTAGACTGACTGTTGGTCCATATCATAGATGTATGTCAACAATATGACTTTGTTTTCCATAGAGCATTGTGTTGCATAATGCTTTAACCAATCTCCTACTAAAGCATGTTTAGTTTGCTTCTATTTTTTTCTACTATAAATAATGTTGCAAGAAACTTTTTCTATATTTGCACACAACTCTGATGATTTGTTTAGAATAAATCATACAACTGGAATTGTTGGACCAAGATTTATGAATATTATAAGCCTTCTGATACCTATTCTTTTTAAAAAAATTTTTTTTAAAGATTTTATGTATTTTTTTTGACAGAGAGAGAACATGAGAGTGTGCACGAGCAGGAAGATGGGCAGAGGGAGAAGGAGAAACGGGGAGCCAGATGCAGGTCTTAATTCCAGGGATCATGACCTGAGCCAAAGGCACTTGGTTGATACCTATTCTTGAAGTGCCCTACGGAAAGAGGAACAAGTTCACGCTTATACCATCACTACATGAGAGTCCTAACTTTCCTGCAGCTACACCAAACTTGGTTTTGTTCACTTTAAAAATTATTCCCATCTGAGGTGACTGGGTGGCTCAGATGGTTAAGCCTCTGACTCTTGATTTAGGTTCAGATCATGATCTCAGGGTTAGGAGATCAAGACCTATGTCAGGATCCATGCTGGGTGTGGAATCTGCTTAAGATTTTCTCTTTTGCTGTTGTGCTCTCTCCCCCACTCTCTAAAAAAATAAAAATAAATACAAAAAATATAAAAATTGTTCCCATCAAAATGTTATTTAACAAGTCAATTTTCTAAGGAAAGAATGCTAATATTGCAAAACAGAGCTTTGCAGGAGAGCAAGTTAAAGTGTACCCATTTCTGTCCACTTAACACAACTCCTTTTTTTTTTTTTTTTTAATTTTTTTTTTTAAATTTTATTTATTTATGATAGGCACACAGTGAGAGAGAGAGAAGCAGAGACATAGGCAGAGGGAGAAGCAGGCTCCATACACCGGGAGCCCGACGTGGGATTCGATCCCGGGTCTCCAGGATCGCGCCCTGGGCCAAAGGCAGGCGCCAAACCGCTGCGCCACCCAGGGATCCCACAACTCCTCCTTTTTACACCCCGATACAAGTGCAATTCTTACTTCATAGCATTACAGCAATATCTCTGCAGCACTTCTCTTAAATGGTTTTAAAATATTTACAAAGTATTTTAAATACCTAGGTTATACTTATTTGGCTACTATTATTTTAATGGAGTGATTCTTTAGTTAATTTCTGCTGAAAGGATGCAGCATTAAAATAAATGTACTGAAAAGTATTAGATTGGATCCTCTATATATTTTCTGTACTATTTAATTAGTGCTTTAGTCATGTTCTATACATTCCATGTACCAATTAATCCTTGATGGTGTAGCCCAAGTTAGGGAATCCGGAACCAGAGGGAACTGGATCTGACTGATGTGTATGAATGTGGACTGTGAACTCTCCATTAAACTATAGGCTTTCCCCCTGGTTCCTATAGCTCTCTTCCGGACAAATGACATTCTCTTACACCCTTTTGTATTTCCAGTATCTAGCACTTGTTCATCCATTGGTCAAATGCACACTTATATGTGTCAGTCATGATTCTACATATTAGAATAATAAATAGTAAGAATGAAAATAATAATCATGGCAGACACTTATATAGTGCTGTATTCACACTGGGCATTATTCTAAGTCATTTACATACATTAACACACTTGAACCTCGTAACAACTTGTGTGGTAGCTGTTGTAATTACTTTCATTTTATAGATTAGAAAAGCATGTCTCTGAGACGTTACGAAGCTTGCCCAAAGTCATTGATCTTATTGTGATAGAAGCATATGAAATGCCAAACTGTTTAGGTCCAGAGACCAAGCTTTTAACTACTAATCTAAATTCTTCTTTCAGATAGAGAAGGTCCCTAGCTCCCTTGAATCTCATATTCTTGTGTGACACAGTTCAAGCTTCAAGCATGTTTACTGAAAATGACTTGCATGCAGATTCTTAGGTCACCAGAGAAGTCTTTAGACCAGAAAGTAGAAGTTGAGCAAAAGGCAGAGGTGAAAAGTGGGGGATAATGATGATTTATAATAGTAGCATTTCAGTTGGTTTTTATTTAGTGACTAGAAAGTGTTGAAACATTGACACAGATTTTAAAAGTTATGCAACAGATGGTAGGATATTGGCAACAGAACATAGTGATCAAGAGCACATGCTTCTGAATTATACAGACTAGGATCTGAGTCCTAGTCCTGATTCTTCCCAGCCATGTGACTTTGGACAATTAACCTAATCTTCTTAGCCTCAGTTTTGACATCTGTAAAATAGGTATGATAATAATTGCTACCTCAAAGAATTATTGATTTAAATGTATTAATCTATGTAAAATGGCAGGAACATGAAAATACTCATTAATGTTAGCTCTTATTACTATTACTATTGTCATCATACATCTCTCTTCTCAGGAAACAGGAATTCTTGGTGAAAATTTTTGCTGAGCATTTTCCTGTAAACATCTGTGAACTGATGAGTTTAATTAGGGTACTGTTGATGAAGCTTCTGTGTGGTCTTTTTAAAAATTCAGAATAGTACAGGATCTGGACCAAAAAGTGCTCTTTTGTGCTGAAATCTTCAAAATGTTTTTCACGAAAGTGGGTTTATTTGGGTTAATTATGTGTGTGCATTATCCTATGAACCCTCAAGATAAAGGGCCTACAGCTGGAGCTGATTGTACACAGAAAGAAGGGACATTACACTGATTGGCTAGTTGCTCTTGTCATTGTTTTTTATTGTCTTTTTTTCTTTTGCATCAAGTATCTGCCTATAATGGTGAACACTGAACAACTGGCCTGATTTCAGAAAAAAATAATGTGCATCTGAATGCAGTGTTTCTGTGGGGTATACTACACAGAGAGGGCCATGTGTGCAGCCTGGCCATATGTTTGCAGTAGGATGAAGGACTGAGGCCAAGCAGAGAGGTTGGAGGTGAGAGCACTCATTTTCTACACCAGAAAAGGGAGCACTGAATTTGAGCATGATGCAGAGACAAAGAAGGGCAAATCAGCTGAAGAAAGAGGTGCCAAAAAACTTGTAAGAAGGGAGCAGGGTCAGTTTTGGGAGAATCAAATGAGTGCAAACAAACAGATCTGTGACAGTTACTAAGGTGGGAGATGTGGCAGCAGGAGAGTGGTAATAAAGGGGAATGGAAATGTACAGGTGGTGAGATGCTGACCTTTTCATACTTATTCAGGAATAACCTCATGGTAGGACAAACTAGGAGGTGGACATAAATACTGTCTAAGACATAGTACAAAAAAAGGTGGGAGCTCTAGAAACACTGTAAAAAAAATCACAAACTCCACAGTTAATTTTTTAAAAAGAAGACAAAGTTTTTGATCAGTAGGTAAGATGAATTAAGAAGGAGGACTAAGTCATGAATAGAACTGTTGAACCACTATATGGTACATCTGAAACTCATATAACACTGTATGTTAACTAAACTGGAAATAAAATTTTAAAAACCTACTAAAATTTTTAAAAATAAGAAAAATTGAAAAAATGAGACCAATCTAATGTGCTAATATCAATGACCTGAAAATAAATATGCATGAACCAAACACTAAAATCTCTGCAGTACACAGCTAATAATTAACTTTGGATAATAAATTATCTTCTTATTTTTCATTTTCTCAGCAATGATCATGCATTAGTTATGGGTAAAATCATATTAATGTTATATTTTAAATGAACAAGAAAAAACCTCAAATAAGAACAGAAGCAAAGTGGGGTGCCTGGGTGGCATAGTCAGTTAAGTGCCCAACTCTTTGTTTCAGCTTGGGTCATGATCTCAGGGTCATGAGACTGAGCCCCAAATTGGGCTCCACACTGAGCATGGAGTCTGCTTAAGACTCTCTCACTCTATTCTACATAACAAACCTTATTAAAATAACCCTTACCTTCCATTAGCTAACCCCCTCCCCATATACTTATGTCCCCATATCTTGCCGTCCCTAAAAGCCTAACCCTTTTCCTTTTTCTTGTCACTCTTCTACCAATGTATAGTTCTTTGTTAAGATGCTACATAAGCCCCAAATTCCCAACACCCCTTTGAGATATGCATCAATTTCTTTCATGTGTATGTATGCTGTGCATGTTAATAAATGTTTTCTTTTCTCTTGTTAAAAAAAAAAAGACTGTCTGCCTCTGCCTCTCTCTCTTCCTTAAATAAATCTTTAAAAAAGAGAACAGATATAAAGTATAGCAGCTTCATTATGAAATATACATAGTGATGATATGAGATCTCACGAGTGATGGAAAATTGGAATGGAGAAGAAGGAAGTTGGTTTCTCATTGCCAGTGAATGGATTTAATTTTTTTTTGAAATAATAGCCATATTTTATACCTAGATGTTTCTATAAACGAAGGTAACTTGGCATAAATTTTAAATGTAGCATTACATATGGTTTCAATTCCTAGATTTTAGTCAGTTAACATTTATTGAGCATTAACTTTTATATGCAAAATAGGGATAATATTAATTTATTTGTTGGGTTACTTGTGTTTAGGAGAAAGGATGGATACCATGAACATGAAGAGACACTGTATAAGATAGAGCAGTATACAAATGGTCATCAAACATCACAATCAGACACAGTGCTTTTGCTAATTCTGCTGCTGAAAATAGCTCATTTGAAAACAATCACTCCCTACCTTCTACAATATTTTCACAATGCCTCTTCCCTGCTTAAGGACTGATCTTCTAAAAGGCAAGGATTATATTGTTCTTTTTATTTTTTTTTTTTACACATTGGAGGATAGTTGACATGCAATGTTACATTAGTTTCAGGTGTTCAACATAGTGATTCAACAAGGTTGTTATCATAAGCATAGCCATCTGTCACCATGTAACAGTAATAAATATCATGGACTATATTCTTTATGCTGTACCTTTTATTCCCTGCCTAATTTACTCATTCCATAACTGGAAGCTGGTATCTCCCACTCCCCTCCATCCATTTTACTCATTCACCATCTCTTTAATTACAGTGTTTTCATCTTTGTAGTCCCCTGATTCACTATAGATAATAGGCACTTAATAAATGTTGAAACAATTAGCTAAATAAGTTAAAAATAACATTCCAAAGGAAAAGCTATCAAAATTCCCTATTTTATAGGATGAAGGAGGCATTTATGTTGAGTGTCTAGTTTACGTTTGTGTGGAGTCAGAAAGGATAAGAAATGAAGGTCATTCAACAACACACATTTATGGGATACTCACGCTGTGGCAGGCGTGGAATATAAGGATGAAAGCCTGGTACAGAATGGGTGTAGTGAGTCACATCAGATTATAAAAGACACAATCAAACCTTCAACAGTGTGAATTTCTTTTTCCTCCATTAATCGTTGATGTATTTCTTAAAACTTTATTCCATATATAGAGACAGAGCAAGTAACAATGATGTTTTGACTGACTTTTCTAGCTTCCTCTATATCAGTGGTCACCCAAATGGACAATATAGGAACCCCAGGGCAACCCAAAGGTTAGAGGCAGAATTCTGTATCTGAACTTCTATTAATATTTATCACACTGATTTTCATCTATTTTATGTATGTTTTAAAATGTGCATCATGTATTGTTAGCATAGTGATATATGTATGCAATATAAAGTAGGGAAATAAACATATATTAGAGGCAACTTTCTGTGTATAATGATAGAATGTGCTATTAAAATAATTTTTAAAACCACTGCTCTGTAGTAGGCATCTATATATATTAACTATAGAGCAAATTCTATAAACAGAGTTAAACTGGATATAAGCAAAAGAAATAACAATATAATAGAAAGCTTTAACCTTCAAATAAATGTGTCACTGCAATCGCACTGCATTGTAATTTTATTACATTTGAGAAAAATTACAACCAAGTCCAAAAAATAATTATCCAGACTTTTTTTTCCCCTGGTGCTTCAGAAAGTACTCTAACTGCCGGGGACAAAATTTGAAGGGTGAACTAGTTCTGAATGCCTTTCAGCCCATTCTTGAAAAATATTAAATGATGCTGTACTGGCTTGATAGAAGGAGCATTACCACCAAAGTCACCCTCAGGAGAAGCAGTGGAGCAGCAGAAGAGCAGGTTAGAATGTGATTAGATCAAGGTAGGATTGTGGTTCTTAACCTGGCTACACACTGGAGTCACCTGGAAGACTTAAAAAAATTTTTACAAATGAAGCATGGTGCCTACTTCCAAGACTTTGATTTGATTATTCAGGGTTGATTGAGGCCTGGGCATCCAGAGTGATCAAAAACTTACCATGAGATTCAAATATGAAAGCAGGATTAAGAACCAGAAGGGCTAAAAAAAAAAAAAAAAAAAAAAAAAAAAAAAAAAAGAACCAGAAGGGCTGATAAACTGGTAGAGGACATGTGGTATTAGGACATTGACATCTAAGTCTGAATCTGACTTCACAATTGATTAGTTATGCCATATTAGAAATCCCTTTGTTATCTCTGACTCCAACTTTCTCTTCTGGAAAATAAGAATAGCCCCCTTGTTAGGGAGGTGGTATAGGGCAGTAATGACTGCCCTATCTATCCATCTCTCATGGGTTGGAGTGGGTGCTGCAAGTGGAAACCTCTTTTGTGTGGAAGCAATGTGCTGGTGGCAGGAGTGAGCTATGTGCAGAGAGCGTTACCGATTTCAGTTCTTATCTAAGGTCAGTCCAACAAATGAGAGTGGTTTCAAGTTCTGTTCATTATTCAGCAATTTCTATATATCTGAGTTGTCTTCAAGGTGATTTTCTTATTAATTTTTGGGTGAAGCTAGGCAATTATGTAAATCACCAAAAAGAATAGTTTTGGTGCTAATAACTAATACTTATTTACAAAATTATATTATTTCTGCTCACAATCCCTAAATCCACTTAATGTCTTTACCACAGGATATTAATTTTGAAATAAAAATAAGCATCACTTGCACACAGCACAGAGAATATTCCACTGAACACTAGTTCTAGGTGCTTTATATATATATTTTTAATTTATTTATGATAGTCACACAGAGAGAGCGAGAGAGGCAGAGACACAGGCAGAGGGAGAAGCAGGCTCCATGCAGGGAGCCCGACGTGGGATTCGATCCCGGGTCTTCAGGATCGCGCCCTGGGCCAAAGGCAGGCGCCAAACTGCTGCACCACCCAGGGATCCCCTCTAGGTGCTTTATAAGCATCACTTTAAGCAAAGGGCTCCATAATGAAGTATATTTGAGGATTACAGTGTTCAAGTTAAATTAGTTCCTTGACTACAAAACTTCACTGACCATTTAAAATACTAAATTCATTGAGAATCTGTAAGAGAGGTGAGATACAGGCTGTAGAATTTCCCGAACTTAGTTGACTTTTTGAGTCACCACAGTAATGAGATTAATATTTTAAAACAGCCTTGGGAAACACTGATCTAAGGCACTGTTGCCATGGTATAGAGGCTAAAGCAGAAGACCAAAGATGTACATGACTTGTCCAAGGTCAATTAGGTCAAATTAATTCTGGCTGCCTGGGACTTGAATTAATTCTGGCTGCCTGTCTCTGAGCCCACTGCATTTCCATTTCACTTCAATGCTTTTCTTACCTTCCTCCTTATCTACTGCTTCCCTTTAAGGAAATAAAAATATAGACTTAATCTTTGTAAAAAAAAAGACTATAAGCTTTCGATCACAATGTGACAAAGGTTTTGATAATTAACAGCTCACATTATCCCTGTAGAAAAGACAGTCAGATGACCCTGGATTCAAAGTTTCTTTTCTGTGTAGAAAAGAAATGAGGATGATCATATTTCTTTTCTTTTTTTTATTGGAGTTCAATTTGCCAACATATAGCATAACACTCAGTGCTCATCCTGCCAAGTGCCCCCCCTCAGTGCCCGTCACCCAGTCACCCCAACCCCACGCCCACCTCCCCTTCCACTACCCCTTGTTCATTTCCCAGAGCTAGGTGTCTCTCATGTTTTGCACATTTCTGTAATATATGTGGCCGTAGGTATTATCTTGATAGGGCTTAATAAAAACCAATGTGTAGAAATATATGAATGAATTTTAAAATTATCAATACTGTTAACCTCTGATATCTGTCTGAAGGAATCAAGGCCAGAAATTAATGTATTTAGTGTGAGATTACAACACTAAACTACTGGTATGATCCATAAAAATCAGATGTCATTGTCATTGGACAAAATTAAAAGCCCCAAATTCTACTGAATAAGTGCCAAGTGGCAGGAGAGTTAAAAATATTATTTTAATAAAGAAAACAAATACCATGCATCTGGATGGGCCATGAAACATCAGAGAGGACTGATGTAAAAGTCATTTTATTTGAAATGCTGAGAGACTTAGTGCAAAGGTGATAGGCCGGGCAATTTTTTCCTTATTGTAGAATAAATGTAAAGGTCAGATGCTACAATATTGCCTGTGGTTTTAGAAGTGGGGGAACAACATTCTAAGGAATCAAAAGTTTTGTTAAAAGGGTGTTCTACTTAGAGAAGTTAAGTGGATATGTGGTAAAATTGACTGCAAGAGTGAGAGAAAATGTGCAAAACATCTTAAAATGCTGCAAAGTGGAAAAGTGGCAAGAAATAAGTTTTCAAACAAACGTAGAAGAGCAATTAATTTTCGCCTTTCTGTCTCCAAGGGACAGAGGTGTGAAGAAAACAAGAAATGTATACAGAAATGTATTTTGATACAATATTAAGAAAAAACAAATCCAATGATGGC